>NC_054475.1:130293283-130993283 GCF_017639515.1 Carcharodon carcharias
AGCATCAAGGGGCCCGAGCAAAACTGGAGTCAATGGGAATCAGATGGAGAACTCTCCACTGGTTGGATTCGTACCTAGCACAAAGGTAGATGGCTGCGGTTGTTGGAGGTCAATCATCTCAGTTCTAGGACATCACTGCAGGAGTTCCTTAGAGTAGTGTCCTCGACCCAACCATCTTCAGCTGCTTCATCACTGACATTCCTCCCACCGTAGGGTCAGAAGTCAGGATGTTCACTGATGATTGCACAATGTTCAACAACATTGGCGACTCCTCAGACACTGAAGCAGTCCATGTCCAAAAGCAGCAAGACCTGGACAATATCCAGGCTTGGGCTGACAATGGCAAGTTACATTCACGCTACAAAAATGCCAGGCAATGACCATCTCCAACAAGAGAGAATCTATCACTCCTTGACATTCAATGACATTACCATTGCTGCATCCCCCTCTATCAACATCATGGGGGTTACCATTGACCAGAAACTAAACTGAACTAGCCTTATACATACCATGGCTACAAGACCAGGTCAGAGGCTAGGAATCCTGTGGCAAATAGCTCACCACCTGACTCCCCAAAGGCCTGTCCACCATCTACAAGGCACAATTCAGGAGTGTGATGGAAAACTGCCCACTTACCTGGATGAGTGCAGCTCCAGCAACACTCAAAAAGCCTGACACAATCCAGGACAAGGCAGTCCAATTAACTGGCACCCCTTCCAAAAACATTCACCCCCTCCAGTACCGACGAACAGTGGCAGGAGTATGTACTATCTACAAGATGCACTGCAGAATATCATCAAGGTTCATTACACAGCACCTTCCAAAGCCACATCCACTACTATCAAGAAGTACAAGGACAACAGATTCATGGGAATGCCACCACCTGGAAGTTCCCCTCCAAGTCACCCACCATCCTGACTTGGAAATATATCGCTGTTCCTCACTGGATCAAAACCCTGGAATTCCCTCCCTAACAGCACTGTGGGTGTACCTATGGCACAGGGACTGAAATGGTTCAAGAAGGCAGCTCATCACCACCTTCTCAATGGTAATTAGGGACGGGCAATGAATGTTGTCCTAGCCAGTGTTGCCCACATCCTATAACTGAATTTTTAAAAATCTCTTGGAGGGCTGTGAGGCTGGAGAAGATGACAGAGATAGGGATCGGTAAGGCCAGGGAGGGATTTGAAAATAAGGATTAGAATTTTAAAATTGAGGTATTGCTTAATTGAGTGCCAATATAAATCAGTGAGCGCTGGGGTAATGAGTGAATAGATCGTAGGGTGAGTTAGAACATGAGCAGGAAAATTTTGGATGACCTCAAATTTATGAAGGGTAAATGTGGGAGACCATGCCTGGAGTGCATTGCAACAGTCAAGTCTAGCCTAAGTAGATGAGCAGAAGTGGGATGGAATTGATATTACAGAGTTTGAAGTAGGCGTTCCTATTGATGGCATGACAATGAGGTTGGAAGCTCAATGTGGGGTTAAATATAATGGTTTTGAATAGTCTGTTTCAGTCTCAGGCAGTTTGAAATTTGGCATTCTTGTGTCCTGATGAGTGGAAGACAAAAAGCGTCAACAGCATGTCCCTTTTTTCAACAATATTCAGGCGAGGATTGTCCATTCTGGAGTCTACTTTTGGTGGCCTTCACAGAAGTGAGAATGATTTCCCCTGGGAGGGTGGAGGGACTAACTATGCATGATCTTGCGCTTTTCAACTCATTGCATATGCATCCACGACGAGCTCACCAATTCTAGCAGAGGCAGGCAGGAAGTCACCATCCCCACCATTACCTCATGGATTCGAAGGTCTGGATGTTATTTTTAAAGGGCACCTGGACAGCCAGTAATTATGGTTTTATTTATTGTGTAACATACCTTTAAGAATAATGCTTGTTTCTACCTGTATTGAAGTTATTCTTTGTTTTCGCTGCTAAGTCAATTTTTCTCATGTTCCGGCTAGCAGGGGCTGTTTCCCGCTTCTCGGCAGAGTCTTGCAGCTTCGCTCCCATTTTGGCTGGGGTTTCCCACCCGATGTGGAGGACGGCGCTATGTTGCATACCCTGTATGGCTTTTGAATATCTTACTGCGCTCTCCATGGCCAGTGCTATCTCTAACGCCTTCTTGAAATGCAAATTTGCTTCAGATAGTAATCTCTTCTTAGTCGTGTCCTATTCACACTGCACACTTAACGATCTCCAAGCATGTCATTCAGAGATGTACCAAACTCACAATATTCCATTAACTGTTTCAAACTGGCCACATAGCATGCAATTGTCTTCCCTGGGGCTCTATTTCTCAAGTTAAACTTGAACCTTTGCATCATTACTGAGGGCTTTAGTTGATAATGACCCTTCACGAGGTCCACCAATTCATCAAAACTTTTTTGAATCTGGGGTACTGGCTGCTGTCAAACTTTGAATCAAGCCATAGGTTTTATTCCCACATGTACTTAAGAGGATTGCTCACCTCTTCTCTTCCTCCGTAATCTCATTCGCTTGGAAGAAGAACGTGAGGCACTCAGTGTAATGAGACCAGTCATCTGTGGCTGGATTGAAAGGATCAATTTTTCCGAATTGCAGCATTCTGAGAGGGAATTACTTCTTCGATTTGAACGGAACTTCTACTTACAATTACTGGGCGAGGTACAGTGTTGATTTTGTTTCACTTGATTTCTTCTGATAAACTTGTTTTATTCTCATCGCCAGTTTGTTGTGGCAGGTGGCCGAGTTGGTACTATTGATAGAGTTGATCAGCAGACACTTCTTTGGTGAAAACTTTTAGTTTATGTACAATGATACTCACCTGCAACTACACTTGTGCTTTCACTTCATACTCTATCTCTACATTACTAACTACAGAGGTCGCCCATGCTACTCTCCTATTGGATACTGAAGATCATATGATCTTCCTTAACAAGCATTATTCTTAAAGGTATATTACACACTAAATAAAACCATAATTACCACACATTCACTCACTGCAGGCCAGTAACATCAGTCTGGCTGCCGAGACCAGCATGTCCCAGAGAAGAAAACGCCTGGCTCCACCATTTAGCGAAGCATCCCTCCAGACCCTCCCCCAGGGCATCCAGGAAAGGCAGGAGGTGCTGTTTCCCAGGGAGGGGCAGCAGTTGGTCCTCCTGTCTGACCACAGCAGCCTGGACAGACGTCGCAGTGGAGATTAGTGACCGTGGACCCATAGCAGAATGCTGCACAGTGCAGAAAAAGGATCAACAATCTGCTGCGCTTCATCAGGGTAGGTGGTACAGTCTACTCACTGCAAAGTGATAGTCAGAAGAATATCAGAATGACCTAATCCTGCTCCTATGTTCCTATCTTTTTTTATTAATTTATGGAATGTGGGAATTGCTGGCTAGGCCAGCATTTATTGCCCATCCCTAGTTGCCCTTGAGAAGGTGGTGGTGAAATGCCTTCTTAAACCTATGTGGTCCCTATGGCATAAGTAATTCCACAGTGCTGTTAGGGAGGGACGTCCAGAATTTTGATCCAGTGACAGTGAAGGAGCGGCAATATATTTCCAAGTCATGATGGTGAGTGGCTTGGACAGGAACTTCCTGGTGGTAGTGTTCCCATCTATCTGTTGCCCTTGTACTTCTAGATGGTAGTGGCTGTGGGTTTGGAAGGTGCTATCGAAGGAGCCTTGGTGAATTCCTGCAGTGCATCTTGTAGATGGTACACACTGCTGCAGCTGTGTGTTGATGGTGGAGGGAGTGAATGTTTGTGGATGGGGTGCCAACCTAGCGGGTTTCTATCTTCCTATGAGACAGTGTAAGTGTGTGAGTGCACAGGGATATCAGGCAGGTGTTTGGGTTGTGGGACTCAGCAGCAGATGGGACATCTGCACTGAATGTGTGACAGGAACTTTATGCTCTCAACGTTCTATCAATTGCAGGACATCCTGCTTGTTCATCATTTACTGGGGAGATCTCTGGAGCCACCATAGGCATACATGCTCCAAAACTGCTCATACACTCATTGGGATGACAATCAATCCTTCTGTCTTTCTGCACACAACAGAAGTGAGCAGGCCAAGGCCAGAGCCAGAATTCCAGACACTAGAGTCCTCGTCCCATATGAGAAGCAGGCCACCGAGATAGCCAGGAGGAGCAGGGTCGTGGCTGTGCTGAAGGTGAGACAGGACTCCACCAGGAAGCTAGTGAGGATGCCTCCAGACTGCAGTCTGCAGCTGCGCCCACAGAGTAACACATTGTTTTAATAAAGGAGCCTGCATAGTCATCCACTAAATCTTTCTTTTCTCCATTTCAGGTATGAGCAAGAAAAGGGAAAGGCCACAAGGGAGACCACTGATCGCTCCATTTCTAACATCACCTCTGAGGATGATGCCTCAAAAGCGTCAGAGGATGCACCGTTACAGCGTTCACCTGAACCCTCCACCAGCGCAGATATAGTCACCTTGGTGAGTGCACATTCTAGAGCAGGCTCAGGGTCACAATCTGCTGAGCTCATCATTGACACAGGTCCACAGCTGGTGGAGGGAGTGACAACCGAGGTTTCTGATGCTCTGAGGACTGCTGGAGGCCATACCCCTGCTGAGCCCCATGCAGATGACAAGCCTCTGTACTTGGCTATAAGAGACATGTTGGAAATGCAGAAACAGGCAGAAGAACATCAAGCAGAGATACCAGAGGCCGTGCGTAGACAGGTCAGAAGGCTAGAGGAAACCGTCATGTCTTGTCTGCTGTTGTAGCTCCGGCATGCAAGCACTTGGCTGCCTCCAGGGAAAAGGGTGGCAGCCGCCTTGGAGACCTAGGTCCAGCAGAACACATAATGGCTGCCGTAGGTGTGCTCGGACCTGCTCTCCATCACTGTAGCCATGGGTGCAATGCAGCAGTGGCTAGGCAAAAGGGGGACGGGGCACCTCAACCTCCCTCTAGGTGTCCCTTCTCCTCAAGGAGTCAGGCATCCATCGAGCACCCATTGGGAGGAGGAGCATCTGCCAGGCACCCTGAAGGGTTCAGCCCAGAACACTCCATGGGTGCCCTGTCACTCAACCTCCCCTCTGCCAGTGACCCCATCACCTCCAGCAGGTCGAGGAGGGTACACCTGCACCTTAGTAGGCTGGGACCCTCTAGGCCTCAAGCCACCAGAGGACACCTGCCAAAGTCATCACAGTCAACAGGGTATAGCAGTCAGCAGGCTGTCTCCACCTCAGCTATGGATGTCAGGGCTGCACCTGGATGTAGTAACAGTAGAAGAAAGATAAAGAGGTTTAAAAGGCACATAGATGGCATGGGTGTACAACCATTGTATATACTTTTGACATTTGTAAATATATATTCACTTGCACTTTGGAAGCATCCTGGATTCCATCTGGCTGCTAGTTGCTTCAATGGTGGCGGGCATTTAAGGCTGTGAAACTTGGCTCCCCATCAGAGTCTAAGATTGAACTCCTATAGATTCAGTTCTCTCACATTATCAACATAGTGATTACTCAATAATCCCACATGTGCATGATTAAGCACTGGCCATCAGTTGTAAGTGTGCCGCCTGGGCATGTATCATGCAATCCTTTACTTGCAGCCCACAATGTCATGACCTCTGAAAATGTGTTCAGTGAGGTTATTGCATCTTCTACTGCTGTTGCCCTGATGTGAGTTGTGGGGTGGATGCAAGGAGTACTCAAGGGGAGTTAAACATGCAATGTAAGTGGCAAGGATGCAGCTCCAGGGCTGAGAAAGTGAAGCTCTACACTGTCTTCTTAACAATAGAAAACCAGAGGATCCCCTACATGTTTGGGGAAAGCTGTGGTGGGCATGTCCAATCATTATTGGCTGTCCTTAGTGATTTGTCATTTTGAGCTAACATGCAGGTGAAGTCTGAAAGTAATGAGGCAATGGGCAAGTTCGCCTTGACTGCAAGAAGGATTTGAGTGTAGGATTTAAGAGGTGTGTGTGCAGTTGACTGAAAACTTTGTCAGACCTCAGATGGAAATTTGTTTGACCTGCTCACTTCCTTATCAAGGATGGCAGTAGACTTCAACTAAAGTGTTTGCAACCAAAGTGCACTGGACCTCATTGAAGGACCAGGGTATTAGTCCATGAGATGAGATAGAATAGAAGGGTCCGGTGTGCTGGACCGTGCCAAGGACTGGGAGGCTATCCATGTGAAGCATCAGCAGCTCTAAGAGGTCTCTGCAGGGTCCATACAGGAAAGATGTTTACATTGGCTGAGGTGTCCAGAATGATGGACCACAATCTATCACCAATACTAAGGGCATCTAGGACTGAGGCTTTTAGGAGTCTTGATGATTGGAGGGCCCAGAATGGTTGCTACTCAGCAACCCAGGTATAGGTGAGGCACTCTTAGTGAGTGGACTCCAAAGTAACCTTGAAACATTTTGGCTTGATAAAGACATCAAAGGATATGGGTTTACTATGGATGAGTGATGATCGGGGGAGCAGGAAGATGGTCTTCCCTGATCAGTCTGCATGAAGGAGCGATCTCAAGGGACCAAATGGTGTACTCATGCTGTTCCTCCCTGTGGACCTATATATCTGGCTCTGCCTGAAAGAGCTCTCTGCCAGGTCTTGCCCACCTTTGGGAGCAGGTGTGAGGGTGACATGAGTGCCTCCTTACCAAGGTTAGATTTGATACTGCTTCCAAGTTACCATGCATATGGATTTTGTGAGGGCATGGGTAAAATCTCAATTCTACTTGTAGGTGCCTGAGGTTGTGGGAGAATGGAGTCCTTCGCAGGTTCTAATGTGCATATTTAGCACCAGGGCTCTGTATATCAGCACAGTATGTTGCATGCAAAGGATCAAACCACCCGCAGGGCAGACGTTAAGTAGCGCAATTTAATTCAGCTTTCATAAATCAAGATACGTTAAAGTAAAGTATAATGGCTAAAAATAAAAAGGAGCTGGGGACTGCCAGCCAGCAGAGGATAGAAAACCAGATAGTAAAGGAAATGTGTTGGCAGCTAACTCTGTCTGGAATCTGTTAGCTAACAGCTTGTCACAGACCTGTCTGCCATAGCATAGCCCTGCTATGGCCTCTGCATGTGGCTGAACGACATCCTGGCCCTTGTCATCACCATCCCCTTCACCATCATCCATTGGAAGAGACACCTTTGTCCTCCATGTCCCCTTCAGCCAAGACTTTGCCCCTTTGTAGCAAGAGGTTGTGCAGGGTGCAGCAGACAACAATCATCCAAGACACTCTCTGTGGTAAGTATTGGAGAACCCTACCTGAGCAGTCCAAACATCTGATCATCTTTAGGAGGCCTATAGTCTGTTCAATCACAGGCCTGATGAAGGCATGTGCAGCATTGTTGCTCTCCTCCACACCACTCTGCTGACAGTGAAATGGTGTCATCAGCCAGATCATCTGAAGGTATCCCTTGCCCCAAAGAGCCAGGCCTGCAACCACTGAGGTCTTTCAAAAACCTACGACACCTGGGAGTGGTTCAGAATGTAGACCTCGTGAGAGCTCCCTGGGAAATGAGCACAAACATATGGGATTTGTCTTATGTGATTGCATGTTCAAAAAGTGAAAACCTTTCCTATTTATGAATGTGACTGGCTGTTCCCAGGGAGCTTTTGCAGCCTGGCTTTCAGGGTCCAGTCAGAATTAGTCAAATTGACGCTCTGTCCTGAAGAGGACACCTGTTACCTCCCAGGCACACTGTCCATCACTGACTGCGAGATGCCACACAGGTACCCAGTGGAATCCTGGAAGGAGCCACTGGCAAAAACATTTAAGGTGGCGGTGACCTTATTCCCACCAGTATGGGACTGTGTCCAAGTCCATGCGGCCCCAGGCCCTCATGAAGAAACTGGCAGATGTGAGCAACCACATTCTCAGAAATCCTAAGGCGCCTCCGGGATTGTCTTTCACTCATCTGTAGATAGGTGCACCACCTGTTAATGCTCGCCATCGGACTGGCCCATGTCCACCAGCATCCTGACCTTTGTGAGGTCTCGCTGCCTATTACTGCTTAGACCATTGCTCCTTCTGGCCCTATGCCAACCTGCATTGGCCCCTCCTCCTCATCATCATGGGATGAGAGCCAGTAGCAAGGCTAGTTGCCTGAAGCCTTGGTGGATGTGAACAAATTGAAGTAATAAATCTCATGATTATATTCTTTACAGATTTGTCTCCATCTCTGAGCCACCAAGCCAGTGCTTCTCCCTGTGCCTGGCTTCTATCTAGATATGGCATCCCCCACCAGGTGATGGACATCTTTAAAGACCAAAAATGGGAGTTCATCCCATTCATACATGACTGGGCATGGAGACATTGCTCTTTGACTGGGGTAATGAGAGCCATGTGCGAGAACCCTCCCTCTGACACTATTCAGATTCCCTCCATTACCCTCAAGATTCTATAGATTCTATATGACTTGGCAGCATGGAAAGACTTACTACATGAACCCTTGTCAGCCATGACCATTCACCCATGAGGACAGAGGTTTGGAGTTACAAGGAGGCTGCTGTCCACCAGCCATGCTCCTTGGAGTCCTCCACTTCCCTCCCTCCCTTCATCCCTGCTCAAAAATTTTATTCTTGTAGCTATTTTTTTAAATAAATTTTCTGTTGAACCAAGAACAATGGCTGCTACAAGTCAAGTCGCATGATCATGGGGTTGGTCCTTTGTACTGGAAGCTACCACCAGGAGTTACAAGCACAAAAGAATTCCTTGCTCAGCTGGTGGAATCTCACACCTCATTGTACGTAACATTTGTAATCAATGAATGCAGAGGACGTGCAGATGAATTGGCTTCCCAACCGGAACTATTACAAAAGAGAGTGACCAATACTCATTATACCGGAGAAATGCTAACAGCCACTTCGTCTCTCTCCTAAGGAGTAACAATGGAATTCTGGCCAGAAGCACTGAAACTGATTGTTAAGCTACAATTAGCCAGTAAAGCAACATGTCACATGACCCAAGCCTCTGGCCTTTTTGGACAGTTTAAACATTACGGGCAGAAATTTTCGCTCGGCTGGCAGGCGCGCGCCTGACCCACTCGAGCATGAAATGACACACGATGATGTCGGCTGAGCCTGCCAACATCAATGCGCAGTCACGCAATAGTTCAGTCAGCTGGCACACGCCAGAGCCAGCAGTGAACCCGCCGACAATTAAAAGGCCTATTAAGGCCAATAAGTTATCAATTAACGCAAAGTTTTTGCCATCCATCCAACCTAGCAGTTGACAGGCAGGGGAAAAGGCCAATTGGCCTTTGCATTTTTTTGGAAACCTCATCCACGGGCAGGATGAGGTTTCCAAAAGCAAATAAAACTAAAATAAAAACTTTAATTTTTCATTAATAACACGTCCCTCTCATGTTACAGATTCACATGAGGGAACATGTTTCATTACATTTTTATTTCTTAATTATTTTTTAAAATATCCCTTCATTTCCCTGAGGCAGCTCTGTGCCTCAAGAAGATTATGAAGCGCTCACTCACGCGCATGTGTGAAGTTCGCGCTCAGCCCGCTTGACCTCCTACCCCCCCACCCCCACACAGGCAGTGCTCAGCACTGCCGCTCGCGTTTCATGCTGGGCGGGCCTTAATTGGCAGTGTGAAATGGTGCCGATCGCAGGTGGCGGTCAGCTTTTTGACCGGTCCTGCCCACCCCTGCCAAGCATCCTCACCAAGAGGAAAATTCTGCCCTTCATCTTTAGCCTCGCATATAATCTATTAACATCCTACTGGTGAACCAGCAAGAAACAGATCTCCAACAGAACAACAGCCTACACCTCTATGCCTGTCTCTGCTGGAAGATTTTCTACCATCACTTGCAGAACCAATCCAGTCTCTATGTACCTACTTCATCTGTGGCATCAACACCAGCTGTAAAGTGAACTCTACTACCCTGGTCTTCAGCCAATGAATTCGAAATCCTACATGAAAGAATTCCTCATTGGACTCTGACTCTGGAAATCACGTGAATTAATATTCCATTCTGTGGTTCTTGTACTGTTATTATCCATAATTATAAAACTCTTTTCTCTATCCCCCCACTTTTCTTTGTGTGTGTGTGTGTGTGTGTGTGTGTGTGTATGTGTGACTAGTGGAGTGAGATGTTGCAAATACTCCTCCCCCAGGTTTGAATATGAAATAAACTAACCTTTTGAGTTAATCATAATACACCATTGCTATGTATTTTAAGTAAATTGGATTACACAAAATGTCGATTTGGGAAACACTCCACCACATGCATTGAAAATGTTTCAAAACACCTTCTGCTTAAGGACAGGTGGTGAGAGAAAATAAGTAAAGTTTGCCTGTCTCTCTCCTTTCTGTAACATCCTTTCACCCTTGAACCCTCCCCCCGCTGCACCCCTGCCATTAGCCTTGCACCAATAGCCATCAACGCCTGCATGCCTTCTCTCCTCTCTGAGCCTTTATCTGTTACCATCGCTATGCCCACCCTGACCCTGACCCCCTCCCATTATCTGATCCACCTGTTTCGTCTGTCTCCATGCCCTCTCACCCCATGAAACCTTCAGCTACCCAACTATTACCCTGGTCCTGCCATCCGACTCCCCAGTCCTACTGTGACTGTTCCTTCTGCTTCCCAGTGCTCTCTTTCAGCCCCAAGACCCCACTGTTGACAGAACCAACTTCGCCCTCTAGGATCATCTCCCTACCACCATCCCTGCCTGGAAGCCCCCTCCCCTATCCAACCACAGGACCCCCAGACCCAACAAGCAAGGACCTTCCCTCTCTCCCACATTGCTGCACCCTCGCATTCCCTCGCTGCTTCCTTCCCTGCTCCAGACGGTCTGTCTTCCTTCCCTGGACAACCTTCCTCCTTGCCCCACGCAGCCTGTCTTCCTTCCACAACAAGCCTCCCATCCTCTCATCCTTAACCTGTCTCTCATGTCCAGCCTTTGTTTCACCCTTCCCCACTGGTCCTGCTTCCCCGTCCAGCCTTTGCGCAACTTCGTCTACTGGCACCCAATCTCAATCAAGAGGCTGTTGTTTGTAAGCATTCCCCAGGAAGGCCAAAGCAGTGGCCACTCACTTCAAAGCCCAGGAAAATGTCTACCTTGCCAGATGCATGCCACTTCCATGCAGTTGCAAATGCAAATGCTCTAATTTCTGACTGTTGAGGAACTTAATTTAGAGAGGGAACTTAATTCTGGTGAACTGGCTTTTTAATGACCATGCATGACTTCCTAATGTATGCAAAAGGGCTTCCCACCATTGTTCGTCAGGAAGCTCTACACACCTTTCACCCACCTTCAGAGCCCTGAGAACATCATTGTAGAAGTTCATCCCACCATCAGGAAACTGATTTTTGGCCTCCTGCCAAATTAAGCTCCCCTGCCCGCCAAGCTTCCTGCTGCTGGCGGGACCATAAGATTCTGCCCTCAACTTCTGTACTACCAAGCGACTAATTTTATATGCTAATGTCTACTTGAACAAAGAGCCATTGCTTTCACTAGACCTGAAAATCATCAGATCTTGCTGTACTGCTATAAGTGTGGTGGAGCAAGATTCTCACTTTGTCCACTGGCCGTACTCTTGATCTCCGTACCAGGACATGTTCAACTCTTATACATTTTTCAAGAGGTTGCCTGTGGCAGTATGTGTTCATCTTGGTTGCCTGACTTTAGATTGCTTGAAAACAAGCCCTTATCAAAGTTCTTTTACGTCACTTCATTGACCCCTTCAGTTCACCTAGTTATCTTTGAAATGGGTTTAATGGCAGATATTTAAAGAGTGAACTCTGCAATCTTCAAATCCATGACCATTTCTACCATAAAAATGAGCTGGATGCCCACTTCTTCTCAGTGTCCAAATCGTTGGCTACAAAGGAAGCAAGAGCTTTAGGGAATCTGGCGGAAGACACCCTGCAGCTAGTCCTTCTGTTTTGCATCATGATGAAACTCACCACATGAAAATTATGGCAGGTTGTTTATGTGCAGTCCTGTTCATTTAGCTGTTCAAAATGTTTAATATATCTGTCTAATAGTTAATTGGTTCAGCCACAGGCTGGTAGAGTGTTTATTCTTCCATCTTCCAAAGTCAAGGAGGTCATCTATTGAAATATGATAAATTCTCATAAGCCTAAGTACAGTGACAAAGTTCTCTGTTTGACATTTGGGATTACCACAGTAACCTAGATATTTGGCAGATAAAGGCACCCTTTATCAAATGGCCATCAAATATCTCGCTGTGCAAACATATCACCTCCAAAGTAACTTCTGGGGTTTACATTTTTGGAATTCTCTTCAATCCAACTCCAAGCTAGTCGAGTAATTGAACTGAGCAGTTGGGTATGAACAAGCTGCATCCAAGTGTCCAATTTTCTGATATTAAAATTATTATTTCTATAATACCCCTGAGGGCCCCCTTCTCATCAGATAAGAACAATGGGGGTCATAGCTGTACTTTGTTCTGAAGCGGTCAAGCTGCACAACTCATCTGTGACAGTACAGTTAATCTTTTATTAATAGGTCCATAGGGGTTAATCTAATCTTACCTCCGTTGGATAACAAGTTTTTATGTTGGCATAAATTCAGGGTTATTCCCAACAACATTCACAGTCAATTGTCAGATTTTCAATATATATTTGTTTTGTAACAGAATTTTGCTTCTTGCATTTGAAAATCACAAAACGTGCAGTTGGCAAGGGCTAGGTAACCATGGCAATGGATTCTAAGCAGAAAATTCTAAAACAATGTAGTTTTCTATTTCTATCGACATCACTGTTTCATTAACAATTTCCCAGTGATTGCAGCTAATTGTTGAACTGTTTCAAGAGGGAGTCTCTTTCCAATTAAGATTTATTTTAGAGAAACAATCTCTACCACCACTACTTTTGAATGACATCTTCTTCTTTTGGCCTGAACCTATATTGTACCGCCCACATCATACTCTATAATGACATTCCAACTAAATTTGAAAATGATGATAATTTGACTGGGAGGGCCTCTTTTTCTCAGCCTCCTGGCAAGTCCATCATTCCAAAAGTCTTCCTGTGTCGCTGAGTTCTTCCTTCTGAACCTGTCTGCTCAATAAATTTGAAATCTCCCTTTAATTCGTTCCATGCAAGTTTCTGAAATTACCCATTCCCCCAGGTTTTCAAGATCTGTTGTATAATGCTTATGGCTCCTTTGCTGGAATCTCCTCCTTTGATGCCTCATGTCATATTCCTCTCCTAACAATTCACCAAAATACCCCCAAGCTTCTTGCCTATTAACATAAAAGCAAAATACTGCGATTGCTGAAAACCTGAAATAAAAACAGAAAATGCTGGAAATACTCAGCACGTCTGGCAGCACCAGAAGGGAGAGAAAATCAAAGTTAACGGGTGGGATTTTCCAGCCCTGCCCGCTGCCGGAATCGTCCGGTCCTGTCAAACATTAAGGGACTTTTGGCAGGACCACCAAATCTCTCGCAGTGGGACCCACCACGAAGGGGCCAGAAAATCCCAGCCAATGTCTCAGATTGATGACCTGACAAAAGGTCATTAGCCTGAAACATTAACTCTATTTCTCACTCTACAGATGCTACCAGACCTGCTGAGTATTTCCAGCAGTTTCTGTTTTTATTTCTTGCCTATTTATCCTGGTGCTGTACATGCTCATGTTTAAAGTAATGCCACCAAGATAGAATTAGAAAAAGAAGGGTAATGGTAACATTTTAACAAAAGCGAAATAAGCCATTTCTTTTCAACTTTCTTCCTCATCTCCCCGCTTCAAGGGTTTCCTTTGGATAGTGTCTAATTCCATGACCACCAGCAACCCTTCATTACATCAACAAGTACCACTCCTTATGTGAGTCTAGACAGTGAGTAGCAGCAGACTATTCAACTAAGGAGGGCATCAGAGCTAAATTTGATCTGTCCTCATGTGACGATCACACATGTGCACTTTCCAGTGGGGTTTTTCCATGACGCTGGGTAATTTCTCCACCCCTTAGCCCAGGGATGCTGAAGTCAATTATAATATTGGTGTTCTGGCTGAAATTAGCTAACTTAACAGACCCAGAACAAACATGTTGGTCTGTATTTGTCAACATTACACTTGACAGCTCTTTTACACATTTGCTCCTCAGGAAAGCATAAGGCTGTTCACAATCATTATCAAAATCATGTGATTAAATTGCAACCTTGACAATCACTCCCTGATATTATCTTCTATAATTATACATAGTTTTCATTTTTGCTTAAGTGCTTCTAAGTTCTACTTTGGGTCAGCGCTTGTCCTGCCAATAGCTGTTAAAGCTGCCAGTTTCTGTCAATGTGGTCCCATGTCCATAATGCATGACAATTCACACAAGAGGATTGGCCACATCATCACTGCAGATTGATCCAGAAATAAGCTGCTACCAACCATTATATTCCTTTCATGTCCTGTTATCTGGCTGCATTAATTGTGCATGTCCTCAAATGTTCTGCTGCCTTTAAGGCAGAGTACTTAATTAGAATAACATTCCTAAATTAATTGTGTTAAGTACAAATTTCTTTCCTCCCCTTCTTAATTTTGTAATCTAACCAATGTCAGCACATCAAAGAAGGATTTTGTTGGATTTGAGATAATCAGGCCTTTGTGAATGTCAAGACCTTATGGGCAAGGATGAAGCTGTAAACAATGGGAGACCAGCTTTGGTTGGCCATTCAGATATCAATCGTGCTCATTGAGAAGCTCAGAATACACCTACCCTTGACCTTTAAGATACTGCATATAGCTGAGCAGTGAAAGAAAGGGGCTGGGCCATGACAAAGTGGTTGCTTTTATCAACTGATCTGTTGAGGGACCGCGGAAGACCAGTGTTGGTGGGCCCAGTTTTTCAGCACAATGTTTAAGACTCCTCAATACAATATGTGTCTGGTCTATCTATTTCCCTATCAGTTGTGGCAGATTCGGTTCAAATCAAGGTTTATAAGTTTCACCTTTTTTTTTGTGCAGGAGGGATGGGCTTACAGCGTTGGGTGAGCAATCACAGAGAATGGGGAATTTTTCCTGCCCTTGGGCCCAAATAAAGCCTCCTTTACAGAGGATCCAAAAAACTCTCAGCATGCAAAGGCAGAAAGAATTAGAACTGAGGCGGAGACAGAGCTAAAGACAACAAGTCAGAGGAATAAAATAAAAAAAGAAATGGAACGTTTATCAGCTAACCTAAGGATTATAGGCATAGAAAATGATGCAGAATAGGCACCACAAGACAGAGAAATTATATTCTCACAAACTTTAAGTTAAAATTTGAATTATTGTGCAACTATATAAATTCCTAATCAGCAGGGTAAGGATTACTCACAAGTAAATTAAGGATTGGGCAATTAGGGATGGGCAATAAATGCTGGCCGAGCCAGTGATGGCCACACCCCATGAAAGAATAAATTTTTAAAAATCCACTAATGTTGAATTCTTAGCTTTGAGTGGCACAAGAAAGGAACAAGAATTTGCATTTATTTAACGCCTTCATAGAAAAATGTTCGAAAGCAATTCACAGGGGCATAATTAAACGTAAATGCCAAGCAAATCAAGGAGATGTTAGGAGGGGTGACCAAAAGTTTGCCAAAGCAATTCCTTTTAAGGAGAGTCTTAAAGGAGGAGAAGGGGCATGGATTTGAAAAGATTTCAAAGCACTGGGCCTAGGCCACAGAAGGCACAACTGCTGATAATGGAGTGAAAGGAGGGACAATACACAAAATAGAGGCCAGAAACAGAGGAACAGAAAGTTCAAGGTTGGGTGGCAGGGTGGGGGGGGGGATGATTGCTTGTAGAACTCAAGGATGTTATAGAGATAGGGAGGGGTGAACTCACTGAGGGATTTAATCACAAGGATGAGAACTTTAAAAATCAGGTATCAGGGACCAGAAAGCAATATAAGTCAGCAAGTAATGGGTGGTGGGCAGGAAGAGCTCGGAGAAAGATAACATATGGGCAGCAGAGTTTTAGACAAGGTGAAAGTTACAGAGGGTGGAGGATGGGAAGCCAGACAAGTGAAAAAAAAATACTTACCTTTATATAGCTCCTATTACAACCTCAAGATGCCCCAAAGCATTTTACAGCCAATTATGTATTTTTCAAGTACAGTTGTAAAGTAGCAAATTTGGCAGCCAATTTGTGAAACACAGACTCCTACGAACAATAATGTGGTAATGACCAAATAATCTGTTTTTGTGATGTTGATTGAGGGATAAATATTGACTATCTCAGGCAACTAGGACAACTCACGTGTACTTATCCAAAATATTGCCATGGGACCTTTTACATTCACCTGAGAGGACAGATGGGGCCTTAGTTTAACTTCTCATCTGAAAGTTGGCACTGCCAACTGTGCAGCACTCTCTCAGTACTGCACTGGAGTGTCAGCCTTGAGTTATGTGCTCAATCTTCTGGAACGGGACTTGAACCTACAGCCTTCTGACTTAGAGGTATGAGTGCTACTAACCAAGTCACAGCTGACTGAATAGTTGAATTTGGAGGTGATGAATGTCTGATTAGCATGGATGTTGTGTAGAGTTGAAGGAGAGCAATGTTCCATAAATGGAAGTAAACAGTTTTGTGATAATGTGGAACCAAGATCTCAGCTAAGAGGTGAATTGGATGTCAATGTTTCAAACAATCTGCTTCAGCCTGAGAAAGTTGCCCAGGCAGAAAGATAAAGTGGCAGGGCACAGATTTTTGTTGCAGAGCCAAAGGCGATGCTTTGGTCTTCCTAATGCTGCAGGAAATTGTGGCCCATCGAAAATTGTACAGGGGCGTTATAAGTTCAAGATAGGTAGTAGAAACGTAGAGCTGGGTGCCATCGGTGTACATGTGGAAACTGGACACACATATGTGGACTATTTCACCAATAGGAATGGAAAAAGTTGTGTAATGCCTACTTGCTCCATGATGACCATGGATCATAGCTCTGAATTACTTACAGGCATATTGAATTTTTAAGTAAGATGTGTTTTTTAATAAAAAGGACATATAAGCAAAAGCTCGCTGAGACTGTAAAGTAACCACTTGCTGGAAAATTCCTATGTGGACTATACTTGACCAACTAGTCCAGAGAATGAAATGTTGCACCTAAAAGGGTGTCAAGGCCTACTTCAGACAGAGACACTTCAAAGGAAAGATGCAATGCAAAAACTGAACTGTAATCTCCTGTGGTTGCAGAGATAATGAAGCTGATTACCATCTTAGCAAAAACCATCTCCTGTGAGTTATATCCCAGATTATAACATTTCGCCATCTACTCCTCACAGACAAGCCAAAGACTGATTCGTATAATTTTTTCTTGGCACTCTCTTCTCATTTCTAAACTATATGTATGTGTGTTGCATTTTTATTATTTTTCCTCATGTTTTAGTAACTACAAAGCTCACTCTTTCTTTAACTCAAGAAAGCTAGGTCAAATTGACACTTTTTAAAACATAGATGCATTTGGACTGGGAAAAGGTATCCACAAGGGAAGGGATTTTAAATTAACCTTGTTGTGACCAACTGAGGGGGTTGAATAAGTAGGAGAGCTAGTTCATCCCTCCTCACCTGGGAGCATGGGGTACCTTGTCCAGTATCATAACAAATTGGGGGACCTTGCACGGGGACTAGTCGTAACAAATTGGGGGTTCATTGCAGGAATAGTTGCCACAAATAAAACAAAATAATTAGAGTGGGGGAAGTAAATTGTTCCTTTGAAACCAATTTTTAAAAATTGCAACAAGGCTTTCTTGAGCCAGTGCTACTAAAGTGTAGAAATGTTCACATTTGACACCAGTGCTTTTCTAGGGGAAGTTATTTTTGAGGATTTAAAAGTTCTGTCCCTCGAACATTTAAAATATTTAACAAGGCACTTAGGATTAGAATTTTGCCTGAAAGCCAGAAATCCAAAAATCTTAAAACAGGTGGCCAACGGTCTACGAGTGGATATTGAGGATGATAAAACAGATAGGGTAGTGGTAGAGAAATAAAATTGGAGCAGCAGAAATTAGAATTTCAGGAAAGAGAAAAATAAAAGGAAAGAGAAAGAGGAAAGGGCATAGAGAGAAAAGAGAGAGAATTTTAGGACAGAGGGAAGGAAAGGGAAATAAAAAAAAAGGCACAGGGAGAAGAGACAGAATTTCAGGGCAGAGGGAAGGAAAGGGAGTTAAAACTAAAACAGCTCGAGCTGAGGGGCAGGGATCCTACTGTGTCCCTTGAAGATACCACCAGCTCAGACTTAAGGGCTGAGGCAATCTGGTTTGCTCATTTAATCCCTAAGTTTGATGAAGCATGGGTGGAAGCCTTCTTTATCTCTTTCAAGCAGTTAGCACAGCAGTTATAGTGACTGGTCCAAAATAGGTCCTTATTATTAATATGGTGATCACTTTGTTAAAACCAATTGCTAGTTAAACAGGTGATAGGCATTAATGATCCCATCTAATTAGAATAAAAAGGTACAGCTGGAACACTTTGTGTGGAAGTTAATAGTACTGAGGAGTTGTCTTGGAAATAAACCAGCTTTAACTAAAAGACCATCCTGGATTAACTTTTTCACCACAGCCTCTTATTGAGTAACATTTGTTACTACAAAGTAAACTTTTAGGGAAAGCTCAGGAGGCTTACTCCCTCTTGCCTGAAGAAAGTGTCACTGACTGTGAGGCAGCAAAAAGGGTTATTTTAAGTGTGTACCAGTTAGTGCCAGAGGTGTACCGTCAGAAATTCCTACCCTTAGGTAATAGCCTGACCAGATGTACCTGGAATTTGAAAAGCTTAAGGAACTTGCTTTTGACTGCTGGGTGTGGGCACTTCAACAGAAGTCATTTATGAAAATGTCTGTGAAATGATTCTCCTTGTGGAGTTTAAAAACTCCATGCTCTTCCCAATAAGAACACACCTAGAGGAACAGAGTAACAGGGGCCAGGCAGGCAGGCAGCCACACTGGCTGATGATTGAGCTGACCCACAAATGCTTCTCCTAGAAGAGACCCTTCCCTAGTCACCCCAACCAGCTGGAAAGGGCAGAGGTGGAGGGAGTGATTGGAAACATAGTGTCCATGGGAGAAAGAGAAATGCTGGGTGCTCTCCTCAGGACAGAAAGGGTGGTGCTGAGATAAAAGGTGAGGCCAAAAAGCCTGTTTTAACTGCTAAAAGGTAGGACATGTCTGGGCCAACTGCTGGAGGTTATGGGGAAAAACCAGTGGAATGTATTGGCACCCCCTGTGTAGAGAATGGGAGTCAGTCAGAGCACAGCAGACCAGGTTATGGCTCTGACCGCAGCTGTGAATCCCTACAGAGGCACTTCTGAGACTATGGATGAGGTTAGACAAATCCCTGAGAGCTACAAGGATTTAGTATCCAAAGGAAGGGTGGCTGCATTTCCCTAGGGTGAGGGGAGTAAGTCTGTAGTGCTATTGAAGGTTACGGTGGCCAGCCAAACTCTACGGCTTGGGAAAAAGGCATGACCTTCCCACCAGGGAGTGCAGCAAGTGCCAAGGTGTTAGCAAAGGGAGTTGAAGGAGGGTACATCCCCTTACATCAGATGCAACTGGAGTGCAACTTTGTGTAGGACCAGTGACCATGGCAGTTATCCTCAGCAATGACCTGGCAGCATCAAAGATAATAGCATCCACAATGGTCTCAGAAAAGCCCACTGAGGTCATGAAGACAACAGATGCAGCTTTTGCAGAACCTGCCACACTGCCCAGGTTGTGGGAAAAACAAAACCTGCACCTATGATGCATGTGCCAGTTTTTGGGGAACCATTCAGCAAGGTGTTAGTGGACTGTGTGGGGCCCCTGCCCAAAACAATAGAGGTCTACCAGTATATCCATACCATCATGGATATGGCTACCCACTTCCCAGAGGCTGTTCCCCTAAGAACCATATCTGCCAAAACTGTGGTGAGGGAATTGACCCAATTCTTTATCAGGTATGGTCTGCCCACTGAGATCCAATCAGATCAGGGCTCAAATTTCATGTCCAAAGTATTCCAGGAAGTCATGGATAACCTGGGTGTGACCCAACTGAAGTCTTCAGCAACTCACCTACTGTCACAGGGGGTGCTAGAATGATATCACCAGACCCTAAAAACAATGATCAGGGCATACTGCCATGAGTACCCCCAGATAAAGAATTAGATTTACTTCAGTTCGCTACCAGGGACTCACCTAATGAGTCCACTGGTTTTACTGCATTTGTTTATAGGCACCAAGTGCGAGGGCCTCTGAAACTAATCGAGGAGAGGTTTTCAGAACAGAATGAGGATGTCTCCATGTTAGACTATGTAACAGTGTTCCAGGAGCAACTCATGAGAGCCTGTGATGTGGCCTGAGAAAATCTCCCAGATAGCTCTGAAGAAACAGACAAACATGCCAGGGCCTGAACCTGTTAACACAGTAACACTAACCTCTGTTAGTGTTCCTACCAATACCAGGTGAACCCTTACAGGCCCGGTTCAGTGGCCCCCTACAGAGCAGCAAAGAAGCTCAGGGAAGTAAACTATCTAATTGAGACTCCAGATTGGGGAAAAAAGCAAAGGCTGTGGCATATCAACATGATAAAGCAATATCCCAGCCGAGAAGGAGACAAGTAGGTGTCTCATTGCCACTGACATGGAGAATGAAGGTAGGAGTGGGGATGAATTGGAGGGAGACGTGGGTGAGGCCCACATTGAACTCCCAAATACCCAGCTAACCAACACAGAGATACTAGTGAACTTAGACTCCTTATTCACCCACCTAAGTGCAGAACAGTGAGCAGACTTGATGAGGCTGCTCACTGCATTTAAAGGCTTATGCAGAGACAAGCCTAGCTGCACCACACTAACTCTACATGATATGGATGTAGACGAGTCTCCTCCCATAAGGCAACATCCCTATCATCTAGGCCCAGAAAAGCTGGCCCAGTTTTGAGAGGAGATCACGTACATGCTGGAGCACCAATTAATAGAGCCTAGCAGCAGTAGCCAGAGCCCCCACTCCCGTTGTGCTCATGCCCTAGCCAAATAGCTCCACAATGTTCTGCATTGATTGTTGAACAGTTAATGCAGTGACCAGAGCTGACTCCTCCACAGTAGCCTGGCTGGAAGGCTGTATAGATAGAGTACGTAAAGCAGCCTACATTACAAAGATAGATTTACTCAAAGGATACTGGCAAGTCCCTTGACTGCCCGCATTATCGCATTAAGGAAATCTCCACCTTTGTAACTCCAGATGGGTTATACCAGTGAGTCATTCCATTTGGACTCCTAAATGTCCCAACCACCTTTCAAGGGCTGATGAGCCAGTTAGTGGTAGGCTTAGCCAATTGCATATTGTATCTAGACAACCTAGTGTACAGTGGGAAACTCACTCAGCAATTGGAAGCCTTCTTCCAGTGAGTACAGTCAGCTGACCTAGTGATCAATCTCGCAAAACAGCAAGTTCGCTAAGGGTCAGGTGACCTATCTAGTACACGTTGTGGGCCAAGGATAAGTACTGCCCAGGGCTGCAAAGGTACAAGCAGTAGCACAGTTCCCCATTCCCACAACAAAATCGGAAATCATGAGGTTCTTGGGATGTGTGGGCTCTGAACTTTTGGGAAGTTCATCCCAAACTTCAGCACAGTACCCTCCTCACTGACAGACCTACTACAGAAAAAAGTAAAGGTAGTATGGACTGAGGAATGCCAGATAGCTTTTGAAAAGCTGAAAGCTATTTTAATAGGCGAGCCTGTGCTTGCAGTTCCAAACTTTAACCAAGCATTTAAAGTAGCTATCAATGCGAGTGACATCGGAGCAGAGGCTGTCCCCTAGGAAGGTGAAACAGGGATAGAGTCCAATCTGGTACTTCTCCAAAAAACTAAACAAGCATCAGAAACAATACTCCAGTGGAAAAGAAAACCCTCGGTTTATTATTGGCACTCAAACACTGAGATATACATCCGAAATGGATACAGAGAGACTACAATCTATACTGACCACAGCCCGTTAACTTTAGTGGAAAATTTTAAGACACAGAATTCCACATTATTGTGTTGGAGTTTGCTTCTCCAACCTACCACCTAAAAATCACCCACATTGCCAGGAAATCAAATGTGATTGCAGATGCCCTGTCCAGAACTTAGAGATCCGGTTAGAACTGAAAAGATAATATTGACCAAGGCTAGGGGAATGAGAGTTTGAGTGTGATGGTTGTTTTATATTTAATATTTTTTCTCTCCTTTTGTAATGAAATGAAAATGAATCTCATTTCATTTGGCGTTTGAAGGAAATGTCATGACCACGAATCATAGCCCCGAATTACTTATGGACATATGGAACTTTTAAATAAGACATTTTTTTTTAAAAAGGGATATGCAAGCAAAAGCTGGCTGAGACATTACACTTGACCAACTGGTTCAGAGAATGGAATGGTGTCAAGGCCTACTTCAAACAGGGACATTTCAAAGGAAAAGTTGCAATGCAAAAACTGAACTGTAATCTCCTGTGGATGCAGAGATAATGAAGGCTGATTACCATCTCAGCTGAGTTATATCCCAGACTGTGGACATGACGTTAGCTGAAAGAAAGCAGTCTCTGGATCAAAGACATGTTTGTTTTTTTCCCCTCCAGGAATACACAAAAAAGTAGTTAAAAGCCAACTGCAACCCTGATTTGTGTGCTAGTTTTGCTGTGTTATAAAGGTCACAGCTAAAGAACACCAACTAGGCACCCCTATTCTTGCAGGTAAAAGGAGTCCTCTCTCTCTGATTGTTGGAGGCAAGTCATAAGTCAGCAAAGCCAGAGTCAAAAAGGAAACAGGACAACTCTTTTCAGCTAACCCATTGAGCCAAGAATCTCCAAACCAACTGCTCAACTGCCAAAGTCAGCTCTACTGGAATCACCCAACTTAATGGCCATATTATTTTGGCATTTACTCCTCACAGACAGGCCAAAGACTGATTCAAAAATTGTTTTTTTAACCTTTACTTCTGGACTCACTTCTCATTTCTAATCTGTGTATGTGTGTTGTGTTTTTGTTATTTTTTCTCACATTTTAGTAACTAAAACTCAGTCTTTCTTTGACTCAAGAAAGCCAGGTTAAATTAGCTCCTTTTAAAACACAAATACATTTGGAATGGGAAATGGTATCCATGAGTGAATGGATCCTTTTTATATTTGCCTTGACCAACCGAGGGGTTTGAATAAAGAAAGGGAGCCAGTTCATTCCTCCTCACCGAGAGCATAACAATTTGGGGTACCTCATCTGGGATCATAACAAACTGGAGGATCCTTACCCAGGGACTAGTTATAACAACTCACAGAAAATTGGAAAATTCTCCAATGCCTCTGTACAATTTTTTGTGAGCCACAATTTCCTCCAGCATTAGGAAGACCAAAGTATTGTCTTTGGTTCTGCTACAAAAATCTGCGTCCTGCCACTTACTCTATCCTTCTGCCTGGGCAACTTTCTCATGCTGAAGCAGACTGTTTGAAACATCAACATCCAACTCATCTCTGAGCTGAGATTTTGGTTCCATATCATCTCTGTCACAAAGACTGTCTATTTCCATTTATGGAACATCATGACTCCACCAGAAGAAGCCTGGGTATGTGTTGAAACTGTTATGAGGAATCCTTGTGGGCTAGGAGGAGCAGGTGTACTCCCCTTGGCTCCAAGTGATATCCTTGGGCCTCTCCTGCCAACACTGGCGCCTTTACCCGTGTCTCCTTACCAGCACTTACTTCATGTTGGAGACCATTCCATTGTAGAATCCTTGCCTCCTAATGCAATTTCTGCTTCTGCCTGATCTTGAGTCATACCCACCTTGTTTAGGCGTGAAACAATGATGGAATATTTAAATGAGGCCCAGAAGTTAAAATGATTTGGGGATCACACTGAGATACCCCTGGGGCTCCCTCCTGTTCCACATCCCACTCACCACATGCATCAAGTTAAAATCAACCCAATATATTCAAAACTTTGTCCTTCACAATACATCTAAACAAGAAAGGCACTCCTCTGATATATCTCTTCAAGTATGTTAAAATTTGGAAAATGAATATTCACATTGAGAAACACAGTCATGGAGTCAAATTAACATAGACTTTCTGCTGGGTGGAGAGTAGCTTGAGGTATATTTTCCCATGGACTATCATTTCAAGTCCTTTGAAGATATACAGAACAAAACCCAAGCTCAAAGAACTCTGTTTTTCCAGGAATTAAGTTAGATGGTTAACTATTCTTAGGTAATGTCATCCGGTTTAAATAAAGACACAGAAACTTACAAAATACTTAGAAACAGCTACACCTCAATGCCTCTACATTCAAATGATATTAAAAGATTAAAATCACTTTTTTAAATCTAGCTCTATATTAATCACCCTTTTACCTGTTCCAACAAAACTGTGCATCTCTGTATTGTGCAGAGAAAGCCCACAGAAGCATTACTATTTGTACTTTTTCCAGTCATAAAGAATTCAAACCAATAATCTAATACAGACAAAAATATAATTTTGTCACAATAATTCACTGTGTAATTCCTTGGAATTGCTGTTTATTCAGCAAGGTAAAGGTAACGTACTGTGTAACTTCCACAGTTGCTGCTTATTCAGCTGGGTAAAGATAATTCACTGCATTTTTACATGCAGTAATCGTTAAATGAAATCCCTTTGTTCACAGAACATCCATGGAGCCTGAAGCTATGGAAATACATATCTTAAACACACAATTCTCTATCTTAAAAAATCACTCAATAAATGCATGCTTTAGTTGCTTATCACCTTTAGCCTTAGTCTCCAATTACTTTGAGATCATATGCGTGAGTTCCAATCTTGAGTCTTAACCAAGTTATTCTATAGCGTGGGCAACACAGTCACTTCAGGAAAGAAAGTTGATGGAAGTTTTATTTTAGTGTCTTTTTGGTTAAAACATGTCTCATATTGATTCAGTGCTAAAAAAATCAAATGTTAAGGACGACCTGTAATTAAGAATTGTGCCCTGAAGCACAGGCTGAAACTTTCTGTGATCTCTACACAGGCGGGTGATGCTATACATCCTGGATCATCACTGCTACGAACAAGGGGAACTGTGCACTGTAGGGTGGAGGGGAAGCTAAATATCCACCTGGAGCAAAAGTTATCATTATAGATCATTCAGCCCTCAGCCATTAATTGTTTATCAGGGTGTCCGCTTCCTGCAATTTTCAGGTTAAAATGTTACGGAATGAGTAGTTACTGTAATCACTCCAGATACAGAGCTGGCAATAGCTTCTTCACTGTCATGCTTGTCACCACTGTGGATAAACATTTAGTCATGCCAAATCCCTGTTCTAGTTACAGTTACTGGGATAGCTGCACTGTGTCCTGTGTGTGTAGAATTGGTGCACGATCCATCATAACTGCATTGCTCTTATAATCGAATTGGAGGACTCAGGAATATAGGCTTCAACCACCTTTAAAAGTGTTGCACAGACTAATGTACTTATTAATTAATTCTTGGATTGTGGGTGTCACTGAAAAGACCAGAATTTATTGCTTGGTTGCATTGAGAAGGTGGTGGTGATGGGCCTTCTTGAACTGTTACAGTCTGTGTGGTCAAACTGTTCCCATTATGCTCTTAGGCATTTTCATCCTGCGATGATGAAGGAATAGCAATGTAAATTCACATCAGGAAGACAGGTGACTGGTAGTGAATCTTAGAGGTGCTGCCCTTGTCCTTCCAGCTGGTGAGGGTATGGGTTTAGGAGATTCTTCCAAATAAACAATGGCAAGTTGCTTCAGTGATCTCGTAGATAGTATACACCGCAGCTACAGTACACTGGTGGTAGAGGGGATGGAAGCTTAGATTAGCTACTCCCTCTGATCCATGACAGGACTATTTGTTAACCATCATCATTAATGATGTGAATGATTGCTATTGGATAACAATTCGGGTGTTTACTGATGACACAAAGACATGTGTGAGCATAGGACTACAGACTAAATAAACAGATTGCAAACTAATCTTGAAACAAGCAGATTAACTATTCATTCATCCCATCACTGTTTGCTACCATGCTTTTTATGTAAATGGAAGTTCCCACATTTCAAATTAGCTCATTGTACATATAGGCCAGGCTTTTCCGGTGGTCGGGTGGGCTCAGGAGCAGTCGGGAAACTGACCGCGACCATGATCAGGCATCAGCCACACTTTCACGCTCGCTGGCCAACTAACAGTCAGCCAACTTGAAACTTGCACTGCAGCGCTCAACTTTGCTAGAGGGGAGCTAGAGGAACACAAGCACGGAAGATCGCACATGCATGCAGTAAAAGCTCCCTGAGGCACAGAGCTGCCTCAGGGACCTGAACATTATAAAAATAAAAAATAAAGATGTTAAAAATAATAAAAATGTCCCCCCATGTGACTCTGTCACATGAGCAGGGGCATGTCAAATGAGTGTTTAAAAGATTTTATTTTTTTTAATCACTGGTTGAAACCTCATCCCTACTCATAGATGAGGCTTCGCCAAAAATGCAAAGGCCACTTGGCCTTTTTGCCCACCCACCTACCAAACAGTTGGATAGGCAGTGAAAAATTTGAATCAATTAGTTCATTAAGGGCCTTAATAGGCAGGTTAATTGTCGGCGGATGTGCTGCCGAATCAAGCCGACCGAAATATCGCACGAGTGTGTTACCGAACATCACCTTACACTCGTTTGAGTCGGGCACACACCCACCCGACAAACACAATATTCTGTTCATGGAGCTTTTGGAGACTTTTGAACAATTGCTTGTTACACCAACTTTTTAGGCTGAAGCAGTTATCATCTCTTAGGCTTTGCCGTAACATCTTTTCAGGAAGATTCTTACAATTCTTCTCTTTTTTTTTTCCCCTGAAAGTGCCGACTGCTTGCTAGGATATCATTCCGCTCTGGCTGTTCACTAGCCAAGACAGAGAGTGTCAACACACAATTCAACAATAGTGTGTATTGTGGCTGAGCTCTACTCATCTCCACCCAGTATCCATATGGACGCAAGTTCTAGCAGGGGGCATTGGATAGTAATAAGGAGCAGGTAAATTGGTTGATACTTGATGAAAATGTTTCCACATTTACTTCAATCTAATGCCTACAGACCACTTAAGCAAAAGGGAAAATGTAAGACACTACCCTCCATAGGACCCAGGAGATGGAGTTGTCCTTGCCCTCCACCATTTCTTCTCTATTCCTTTCTATTGTGTACTACCTTGACCTACAAAACAGAAAGAAGGCAGAACGTCTGTGATTGTGTTGCAATGTTCTTGCCTGCTACAACTGTATAGCTGGAGGAATGTGGAGGCAGTGGGAGTTGGATGTGAGGCTGGCAACAATGTAAGGTGTTTGAGGGTGAGGTGGAGTATCTGGATATTAAGCATGAGTCTCGAGTGCCTGGGATTGCTGCTGGATGAGCATGGACCAATATGAAAGTTAGGTAATGTAGTGAGTAAGAGATGTCATGTGAAGATACATTCACTGACTTGACAAGCAGCATGAGACCTTTGATCTTCTTGTGGCAATGCCATCAGATTGTCGGAGCCAGACTCTGAGAATGGATCTCCCTGGCCACCTACTCCCACTCTCTTCACAGTATGATCCTTGAAGGCCTCCGGAAAATCCCACAAAACCATGGTGTCTCTCTTCCTGCCCACCTCCTCCACATCCACTTCTAGTGCCACATCTGTCACCCTGCAACCCATTCTCTCTGCTGGTGTTCACTTTGCTATCAGTTAAATTACAGCAATGTTCATTCATGCAGCTTCCCTTTAAGAGGGACAGACTGCCTTTAAGAAGAGGAGGTTGGCTGCACCATGTGGCTTCTGAACTAAGCTACTGGGCTCCCCTGTTGAGCAGAGATGGAGCTGGCAGAGTTAAGAAGACAGCAACGATGGACCTGCTCAGCCAGGCACTGCAATCATGCAGATGATATGGCTGAAACAAGTTTATGTGCTGCCTACTTCGATATGAACAGGTGTGAGCGGGATGTTAATCATAACTCCCCCACCCAAAAGTCACGACAACCCAATTTCTAACCCAATGTATTTAAAACATGCAAAAGTTACAGTTCTGAAATCAGATATTCCTCAAAAAATGACATTGTTAGTAAGAACTAAAAAAGCAGCAACCATGACATACTCATTTGAATGATCTCTTCATGATTCTCAAGCAAATATAAAATCACTTAAGCTAAACAAATATTAGAAAATTCATTTGGTATAACCTTTGTAAAAAATGGTCCAATGGAAAATTGTGGTAATTCTGATTCACCCACAAAGCATTGCATGTTCTCAGACTCATAGTGTCGGCTGCAGCTTTCTTCCTCAAAAATGGTTTGATGTACAACAAGACATCAGAAGATAGTCAAATGTTTTGTGTAGAAGGGAGATGTTGGGCAGGATTTTATCACCAGGGAATGATGCCTGCTCTGCAAGCGGAAGTAGGATCCAAACCCCCCCCCCCACCCCCATCAGTTTGTAGCATGATCCTGGGCAGCATTTTACTGGCACAGGCCAATTAAGGGATTGTTGCCTGAATTACCATCCAATTGAGGACAGTGGCCTGCCTTCCATAGCTGCCAGCACAATCAGAGGGCATGTCACCATTAGTGGTGGCCATTGCTGAGATTACAGGAAGGAGAGGATGCCTCCCTGACCAGACATATCAAAGACAAGAGTAAGCTTTTTTTAGCTAAGCCAGGCCAGTCAGGCAGGACCGGGCCATTGGGGTGTGAACCCCATCAACTGTGTTGTATCCGCACAGGTGGCCATTCCTGCTAGAAGTGCCTCTCCATTGGTGGCCACAGAGCAGCCATTAAACCATCTATATCCTACCCCTTTTACCGAAGTTCAGTTTGTGCAATTACTTAGTATACTAATGCTTGCTCATCTTTACATTATTGCTTGGGAGAATGTTATGTGTGCTGAATTTTATCACAAGCTCATATATGGTAACATATCCACCATAATAAATAAACCATTAAAAGATGTTAGCCATAATTTAGTTGAATAAAACACATTAAAGAGGATCTTTTAAAACTATGAGAGCAAGTTCTTGCAAGACTCTACAGGTTAGAATGCAGGAGGACAGTTAGAAATTATTTTGTTTAAGCTAAGCAAGAAGACTCACTAATGTGGGGAAGCATTCCATGTTCACTATTCTGTATAAATAAAATAAAGCAGGTTGTAATGATTGAATTAAGTGAATCTGATTATAATTGTTGCAATTTATTGCAAACTTGTAGTAAAATAAAGCAGCTTAATGATCTATTATGTTTTGTCTTGACATTTTGTCAGTTCACCTTTGAAAAAAATTGCATGATGTGTTTGTGGTCACATGGATGTACAATTGTTGTATTTTTGGCTATGCCATTGTATATGTAGATATTGGGTTGTGTGAGTCTACTCAGGACACATTAGGGGCACAAGATTCATCTATGGGAGAAATTGGTGTCGCTGAACCCAAGATGGTATCTAAAACAAATCTGGATATGTAGTTGATATCTATGTTGGACCTCTACATGTGGTTAGAATAAATCTGACCTTGTGACATTGCCAATAGAGAAGCAATGTGGCAGAGGGTCAGGCCTTACTTCAGCGTTACACAAACAATTTCTCAGCCATGAGCTAGAGACTGTCATTAAGCAACTGCTGCAAGGCACGGCTTGAATGCTAACCAACCAATACTTTCCAATGTGGGTATTGAATGTATAGTATCAAGTACCTCATTAGTGTTTTCCTTCAGTGATTGCTATTGATTATTAGTATAAAATTAACTATACAAACCGGTAAGAGGGGTAGTATAGAGATGGCCCAGGCAGACTTCAGACAGAAGGAACTACACCAAACTGGCAAAGAATTGGGAAGAAATTATTTTAAAAGCCTCACTACAAACATGTGGTTCTTTGTTCTGTGGCTCCTGTCCCATAGGAGGTTGAGGTTTGTTTCCTCATGCATCCAGCTGTTCTGTAGTTGGTTAGAAGAATGGTTAATCAGACCTGCAATCATGCTCCCCACCAGCCCCCCAACTTTGAAACTGGTTCCATTCAAAGCTCAAAAACAGGCATTTGTATCCCCTAAGTTGTGAATCATTGCTGGGTTGGGCATAAAATAATCACCACCCCTGGCCCACTAATGTTCCGAATCACCACAGCTAACTACCTTGCATTAATGCATAAAATGTGAGCATTCTCCTGAAAGAGTGAGAATTCACTTTGTTTTAAAACACACGCTTAAACATTGCTAAATCCCAATACCATTTTTGTGAAGCAAAAATCCCAAAACGTGACAGTAGCCAAATTCAGCAGGAAATGGAATTACTGTCAGCTCAAGGACTGGGTCAGGAAGATCCCTGGAGAGCACTAAGTTGGGTTTTAGCTCATTTCATGATTATGCTTTAACATTGAGAACTTGTGTTATATCAGAACATCATTCAGGTTTGAGTTTTTTAACTCCATGCCTTCAGTCAATCAGCAAACAGACTATCAATAATGGGCTTTGCTGTAAAGAAAGAGTCCATAGCAATTTTTGGAAACAGGGTAAATCCATTGGCTCAACAAGCCCATCCATCCATGATAGATCAACCCATCCACCTGCCTTTTTATAACTTCTCTCAATCCATTTTCTTTCAAAGTACAGATTTACCTGTCTCTGAAACTCATTTTGCCATTCCACAACAATCCCTTTCCATGGCGAGATACAAATACCACCTAATTATTCTCTCTCTCACCAAAAGATAGTGGAGCAAATTGTAGCACCCTACTGCCACTTTAAATAATGTCAGGTAATGCAGCATGGAATGGGACTGTAACTGGGACCATTCTAGCCTCTGTAGCTCAAATGTTCATTAACGAACTGAATCATGAGGAGAGACCTTGTTAACTTTGTTGACCATCTTCAAAATCAAGAATATTTAAACTTCACTATTTATTTAACATCATTTTCCTTCACAAATTCATTTTATGTTTCATCTGTGGCCCCATCTTTGCATGCCATCAACCAGAAGTGCCTTTCTAAAATTCCCCTTCATCTGATAATAGATTATCTCCACAGGCTTCTGTTACTTAAAGGGTTTCTCTGAACATCTTAGAAGCCTGCACACAGACCGTTTTCGAGCCTGCTCAATAGACGACTCCCTGGGGTTAATCTCTGAAGCAAGTAAAAGCTTTGGAGGTAATGAGCAGATTTAGGAGTATTATTACACTAGATGCACTTTGTAAATGACTATTGTAGCTTCTTTGCTGGATGTAAGAGCTGTGGAAGACCATTATGATAGCCTACACATCAATGGTCACTGCGCTCTAGTTAAGTAATTTATAGTGTGAAGTTTTACTGGCATTATATATTTACAACTGCTCTTTTCTACTTTGTTTTACAAGGACATCTGGCATTTGCTGCCAATGACATTTCCTCACCTAAACAAACTCCCATGTTCTGGAACTCAAAGCTCTAAAACCTTATTGTTTTCTGTTTGCAAGTTTGGATGTCAAAAGACCATTTACATCACACTGGGAAATGTGCCACAGCATTCACTGTGCAATGATGCAACTTATAGTCTACAAATTGCATTATGTCACAAATATAAAAGATTCTTTTTTCAAATCGTTTATTAATATGTTGAAACATGCTTAAGGAAAATCCAGTTGGTATTGCAATTGGTAATCCATCCACAGCACAATAACCTTCCCAGACAACTGCAGAAAAAAGAGTTTTGGGGCTATTTTTGACCTATGAGGAATTAACTGACTAGACAGGAGATTTGTGAGAAACTGACAATTATAATGAGGGAGACACTGGGGAGGTAACAGTAAATTGGAAACAGGCTAACATAGTGACCATATTCAAAACAGGGCAATAAATCAGACTTAGCCAACCACAGGAACATTAATTTTGTTTCAATTCTGTTTAAAATAATGAAATTGATTATCAGGTGTGAACTGAAAGACTATCTGCACAATAACAACTTAGTAAACAGCAGTCAACAACTTTTTGTTGGATATGGTTATCAAAGGATATAGGTCAAAGGTAGGTAAAAGAAGTTGAGGTACAGGCCTGCCTAAATGATCTAATTGAATGCTGGAGCAGGTTTGAAGGGTTGGTTAGTTACTCCTGTTCCTATGGATTCAAAAGGGGAAGATCTAGCTGATTAATTTCCTTTACATCTTTGAGGAAGCCGCATCCCAAATGAACTGCAGTAAACCAAACAACATATTGTACCTTATCTAGAAGGCATCTGCCAAAGTTTCATGTGAAAGATTATAGTTAAGCTCAAAACTGTGGAGTTTTGGGGTATATCTTGGGTATAGATAAGAAATTGAAGGGTAGAATCACATGTTGAAGGAGGGAATGCAATGGTGGGGGTGCCTTAGGGCTTGATGTTTCTGATTTTGATCAATAACTTGGACTCAGAAACTCAATGCAAATTGATTAAATGTACAAATTATATTAAACTAGAAGGGTCAATGGAATCACAGGAGGTAACACAGAAATTACTGAAGATGCTGGACAAAATATGCGTGTGGTTAGAACTACAAATAAGATTTAATATAGGCTGCACATAGGAAAGAGCAATGAGCAACATACATACTCCATGAATGGTGTTGAAATAGCTCAAGATGAAATTGAAAGTATGCTGGGAGCCTCAGCAGTCTCAAAGCTCATGTCCAACAGAAGTAAGAAATGATAAAAAAAAGTTAGTAGCATGTCCAATTAGATAATCAAAATGGAAGTCACAGAAAGTTATGATCACAGTGCTCTGGTGTACAACAGCTTGGGTACTGTAGTAATTATGGCTTTAATTAGTGTGTAATATACCTTTAAGAATACTACTTGTTAGGGAAAATCACATGATCTGTAGTAACCAATAGGAGAGTAGTGTGGTCTACCTCAGCAGTCAGTGTAGATATAGAGTTGGAGTAGAAAGCTCATGTGTAGTTGATGCTGAGTATATTATAAATAAACTTAATGTTTCCACCCAAGAAGTGTCTACAGATGAACTCTATCACTAACAGCACACCTCGGCCACCCTACAACAAACTGGTAACGAGGATAAATTAGGATTGAACAGAAGAAATCAAATTAGAAAGAAATTGGCATTATACCTCACCCCAGTGATTGTAAGTAGCAAGTTCCATTAGAATTGAATGTGTTATTCTCTCTCAAAATGTCACAATTTGGGAGAATTGCTCCTTTTGAACCAGCCATAGACGATTAGTCTCAATACTTAGAACACCTTATGTTCTTTTTTCAAGCAAACAAGATTAAAGGGAGAGAGAAGAGGCAAGTGATCCTCTTGAGTTGCTGTGGGAACAAAACCTACAATTTGATTCTAAGTTTGACAGCACCCAGTGCCCCAGATTCAAAAAATTTCAATGAGTTGGTGGATCTCATGAAAGGTCATTTTCAATCCAAGCCCTTAGTCATGATGCAGAGGTTTAGGTTTAATTCATGAAATAGAGCCCCAGGTGAGACAATTGCATGTGCCATGGCAAATTTGAAGCAGCTAACAGAACGTTGTGAGTTTGGTATGACTCTGAACAACATGCTCAGAGATTGTTTGTTTAGTGTGTGGTGTGAAAGTGGAAAAGATTATTGTCCGAAGTGAATCTGGATTTCAAGAAGGCGTTAGAGATAGCGCTGGCCATGGAAAGCGCTGTAAGAGATTCACAAGCAATACAGGGTGCACAAAATGGCACTGTCCTCCACATCGGGCGGGAAACCTCAGCCGAAAGTGACGCAAAAAAGCAAGACTCTGCTGAAAAGTGGGAAACCCCCACTAACTGAAGAATAAAGAAAATTAATACCAGCAAAATCGAGAATAATTTTAATAGAGGTGGAACCAATCAGCCATTTTGCGATTGGCAGTTTAAAAAGATGGAATGCTACTATTGTCACAGAAATTGATATACGATGAGGCAATGCAAGGAAAGATTCAAGCAGGCTTGTAAACAAAAGAAGAAGCCCAATGAAATCTACAATGTAGAAGAGCCTGAAACAATAAATGTTGACATTCACTCGTTGTTTAATTTGCAAGTTGGAAAGACAGAACTAATATTTGTCACAGTGAAACTAAATAGCAAATCTGTTAGAATGGAAGTGGACACAGGAGCTTCCACTACAGTAATTGGGGAACATACTTTCAGATATTTGAATAATGGTGAACATCAATTAAGTTTAGAACAAACAACTGCCAAGCTAAAAATGTTTATGGGTGAAATACATTCAAGCAAAAGGCATAAGCAGAGTAACTGTCCATTATGGAAGCCAATCAGCACAGCTACCCAGGATGGTGGTAGCAGGTAAAGGGCCAAGCCTCCTGGGGCGAAATTGGTCAAAGGAGATTAAGTTAGAATGGTCTGAAACCTTTCAGTTGAGAGCAAGTGGGCTGCCAGAACTATTTAGAAAGTAGGCCAGCATCTTCCAGGATGAACTGGGAAAAATCCAGGGCCTATAGGCCAAGGTTTATGTGGATCCAGAAGCAACCCCTCACTTCAAGAAGGTGAGACCAGTGCCATACGCCCTGTGAGAAACATTTGACACTGAGCTGAACAGGCTAGAGAAATCGGGGAGGGGGTTATACAAGCTGTGCAGTTTTCAGAGTGGGCAGCACCCATAGTCCCCGTCCTTAAACCCAACCAAAGAGTCTGAATTTGTGGGGACTACAAATTGACAGTTAACAAAGTAGCCAAATTGGACAGATACCCCCTTCCAAAAATTGAAGACCTGTATCCCAAGCTGGCAGGAGGCACAATGTACACAAAGCTTGACATGAGTCATGCTTATCAACAACTAGGAATTTGTCACAATTAATACCCACAATAGTTTGTACCAATATATATGATTGTCTTTCAGTATCTCCTCAGCTTGTGCCATCTTTCAGAGAATAATGGAAGGGACTAGCCCAGGTTATAGCCTATTTAGATGATGTATTGGTGAAAGGATTCACTGAAAAAGAGCATTTGGCAAACTTAGAAGTCTTAAAACATTTCTTGCAAGCTGGAGTGCGCCTAAAAAAAAAGTGCACATTCCAAATGAGGGAGGTAATCTATGTGGGTCACTGAGTAGATTCATAAGGCCTCCACCCGATTGAGAAGAAAGTGAGGGCCATAAGAGAGGCAGCTGCTCCAAAGAACGCCTCAGAGCTCAAATCATTCCTAGGAATGATCAACTATTAAGGGAGGTTCTTACCCAACTTGTCTACAGTGCTGCCCCCTGCCCCCGCCCCGGCCCCCGCATCCTTTACACAAAATGAACAAGCGTTGTCTTAGGAACAGCCCCAGAAAGAAGCTTTCATAAAGGTGAAGCAATTGTTGCACCCGTCCAATCTATTAGAGCATTACAACCAGACAAAAGAATTGACGCTGACATGTGATGCACCTCCCCACCGATTGGGAGGAGTGCCATCTCGTCAGATGGACAACAGCATGGAACGGCCAATAGGTTATGTATCAAGGACGCTCCCCACAGCGGAAAAGGGATACTCACAGATAGAAAAAGGAGGCCTGTCCATCATCTTTGGTGTCAAAAAATTTAACCAGTATGTACACAGCCACCATTTTACAATTGTTTCAGACCACAAACCACTGTTAGATTTGTTTAGTGAGGAAAAGGCTAGACCACCCTTGGCCTCAGCAAGAACACAATGATGGACCTTAATTCTGGCAGCATATGACGACACTTTCGTACATAGGCCTGGCAATCAAATTGCAAATGCTGATGCCCTTAATTATTTGCCTTTACAAGAAAATGATGAGTATGTCCTAGATCCCACAGAATTTGTTTTACTGTTAAATTTCTTAGATTCCTCATTTGCATGTGCTCGACAGATCAGTGACTGGACAAGTCAGGACCCAGTCCTATCTCAAGTATGAGAATAAGTGCTACATGGTTGGTCACAGGAACCTGTATCTGATGAAATGAAACCGTACTTCAACAGAAGGCATGCAAGAAACAGCCATGATGACATCCCATTGTGGGGAGCACAAGTGATAGTTCCTCCAAAGGGAAGGGAGCCATTTTCAATTGAACTACACAGTGCCCATCCAGGAATTTCCCAAATGAAGACCATAGCATGCAGCTATCTACTTAAAAAGATGGCCACCATGTTCGAGGATGAACTGGGAAAAATCCAGGGCCTGCAGCCCAAGATTTATGTGGATCCAGAAGCAACCTCTATCTTCATGAAGGCGATACAGGTGCTATACGCCCTGTGAGAATGAATCAACGCTGAGCTAGCCTGGGATGGATGGCAAAATAGAGAGTTTAATAAAGCACTGTGTGCAATGTCAGCAACTGCAAAAGTTGCAAGTGACAGCTCCATTACACCCATGGGAGTGGCCAGGTGTGGTTATACATTGACTACGTTGGACCTTTCCTGGGAATAATGTTTCTGCTCACTGTCGATACCCATTCAAAATGGTTGGACGTATAAAAGGTGAAATCACCAACGTCCACCGCTACAATTGAGAAACTACATCAGAGTTTTGCCATTCACAGACTACCAGAAGTAGTCATTTCTGATAATAGCATGACATTTACAAGTGCTGAGTTTCAATGGTTTATCAACCTCAACGGTATCACTCGTGAAAACTGCACCATACCACCCTTCCTCAAATGGACTAGCTGAAAGGGCAGTTCTAACTTTCAAGACAGGCATGAAAGAGCTAATTGGTGTTTCCTTGGCAACCAAACTAGCATGCTTTCTTTTTCATTACAGGACTACCCCTCATACAACAACAGCTGCCACACCTGTGGAGTTACTGCTGAAATGCTATCTCAGGATGAGATTGAGCTTAATAATGCTGAATTTAGAGGAGAAGGTGGAAAGGAATCAGGGAAGCCAGGAAACTAGAGGAAATTTACTGTGGGAGAGCTGGTATACACTGAAGAACTTCGGGGAAGGACCAAAGTGGTTACTGGGTGAAATAAGTGTGGTGACTGGACTTCTATCTTACATTTGGAGGTAGAAGGCTGGATCATCTGTAAACATATGGACCATTTAAGGAAGAGAGAGACAAATCACCAAGATTTGGTTCCACCAGTGACTATGACCAGGCCTGCATTTCCTGTTGAAAATGCTCAACCCAGGACAGACATGTTTGATATTCCTGTAAGAGTTGAGGATATTGAATTGCAAGTGCCCCCAAAGCGCCTGATGTTCAGGCAACTTGAGAAAAGGAGGTTCCTGACAAAGAATCTGAAGTTGTAAAGCTGCAACGTTCCACACATACCAGGAAACCACCTGAAAGACTGAACTTGTAAATTCCTTACCCAGTGTAAATATTATGTTGTCTTGAAAAATTTATACTTGTTAATATAACATGTATAGCCAAGTTAAAGGGGGAGGAATGTAGTAATTATGGTTTTATTTAGTGTGTAATGTATCTTTAAGAATAATACATGTTAGGGAAGATCACATGATCTGTAGTAACCAATAGGAGAGTAGCATGGATCACCTCAGCAGTCAGTATATAGAGTTGGAATTGAAAGCACGTGTGTAGTTGCTGCTGAGTATATTCTAAATAAACTTAATGTTTCCAATCAAGAGTGTCTGCAGATCAATTTTATCACTAATAGTACAACTTGGCCACCACACAACAAGTACTATGTCCAGTTCTGGTCACTGAGATGCTTCTCAGGCATCCAGCTGTTGGGGGCCTTGCAAAGAAAAGTCACAAGGCTGATTCATACTATTAGAGTCTGAAGCAGTCCATGTCCAAATGCAGCAAGACCTGGACAATATCCAGGCAAGGGCTGCCAAACGGCAAGTAACATTCATGCCACACAAGTGTCAGGCAATGACCATCTCCAACAAGAGAGAATCCAACTACTGCCCCTTGATATTAAGTGACATTACCATCACTGAATTCCCCCACTATCAACAACCTGGGGGTTACTGAACTGGACTAGCCATATAAATACTGTGGCTACAACAACAGGTCAGAGGTTAGGGATCCTGCGATGAGTAACTCACCTCATGACTCCCAAAGCCTGTCCACCATCTATAAGGCACAAGTCAAGAGTGTGATGGAATACTCCCCACTTGCCTGGATGAGTGCGGTTCCCACAACACTCAAGAAGCTTGACACCATCCAGGACAAAGCAGCCCACTTGATTGGCACCACATCCACAAACATTCACTCCCTCCACCACCGATGCACAATAGCATCAGTGTGTACCATCTACAAGATGCACTCCAGGAATTCACCAAGGCTCCTTCGACAGCACTTTCCAAACCCACAACCACTACAATCTCGATAGATGGGAATACCTCCACCTGGAAGTTCCCCTCCAAGTCACTCATGATCCTGACTTGGAAATATATCACCATTCCTTCATTGTCGCTGGGTCAAAATCCTGGAACTCCCTTCCCAACAGCACTGTTGGGAACCTACACCACACGGCCTGCAGCGGCTCAAGAAGGCAGCTCACCACCACCTCTCAAGGGCAACTAAGGATGGGCAATAAATGCTGGTGAAGCCCACATTCCTTGAATGAATTTTTTTTAAATTGTGTAAAGTTTCATTTTTCTGCCTCAGGTCATCTTGTATCAGCATAAGACTGGAAATGGAAAATACGGATTTAAATTGTAAGGTAGAACAATGGGCACAAATTCAAACTAGTGAAACACAAAATAATTTCTTCACACAAAGAGTGGAGTTAAAAGTCCTGATATTAAGAAAAAAACATTTGGATGCTCCAATGGGTAGAATTTACAGTCATTCTAGATGGATGAGCTAAAATGGAGTAAATGGCCTTCCTTACCTCTAACTTTCTTTTAATCTTATGATGTTTGCTAGATGATATTGGGTTACAATAAATGGTCTCAAGAGTCTTCGAGAAATGAGCTGAGGTTCCTGTTCCTTATTCTGGTAAAGACACCATGTGGTTCCACAAATAATGCCCCACAACTGACAGGCCTGCAGTCAGTCATCAGCTTAGCTCACCCATGAAGGGCAAATGCATGGGTACCTCAGAAATAAATATCCCTAGCATTAGTCAACATCACCAAGAGACAAGAGACAAGAAGAAAAAGTTGGAGAAAAATAAAAAGCCTATTAAATGCAGGAGTGATCTAAAATAAAACTTTTCCAACTGATGCCAAATAGAACTTGTTTTGAAACAATGACAGAAGATGCTGGATATACTCAGCAGGTCTGGCAACATCTGTATAGAGAGAAACAGAGTTAACATGTCAGGTCTGTGAGCTTTCATCACAGATGCTGCCAGACCTGCTGAGGTTTTCCATCTTTTTTTCAGATTTCAGCATCAGCTGTATTTTGTCCTTGATTTAGTTTATTTTGAGTTGCCTTAACCTAAGTTGAATCACTACCATTTTCTATTTTCTCCAAAATATAATGGGACTATTTTCTTTGAAGACTATCTCAGAATGCTTCAATTTCCTAAGCAATTGCATTTTCAGGAGAGTGATGAATCCTCATATCTCACCTCTTTCACTGGAGAAATTAATGTGTCCAATTTTCTCATTTCAGAGCTCCCCAATATCATCTTGTCTATTGCCTGAGATGACCAGTTATGTGTTTCAAAAGAAGCCATGCAATAGAACTGATACCACCATATCACCAACATCATGTACACACTTAACTCAACAGTATTGTGATTGGTGTCAAAACTACACCTCACAATGAAAGTGAATCAAGGTTTTCTGTTATTTCCAGCAGCTACACAAACTACCTCCCAGGTGGTCTATCTGATAACAAAGGGTATAATGCAGCACTTTTGGGTTAGTGCTGAGAATAAAACAGTTTTAGCACTCACTATTCCATCAAACATTCCTAGGCCAAGTATAATACTGGATAGAAACAAAGCAAAGTATCCCCTACACTGTATAGCAAAGGAGAGTGGCACAGTGAAGCTCCTTCTACATTATTTCATCAAGTATTCCCAATAATGCAGTGGTTTACAATAGTCTCCCCATTGCAGCAATGTGGTATTTGCATATTGTGACATTCAAGAGACAAATACAAATTTAATGCCAATTGTGACTAAATTATGGGCAGTTTTTCACTAGTCTCCAGTGAGATTTGGACTGGGGATGCCCAGTTGTATACACTATTGTCAGGATTAGAACCAGGTCTCAGGAACTAAAGAAGAAAACTCCAGGAAGATCTTAAGGAGAGATCCAGGCTAGTTTAACTCCCAGACCTCATCTCCCATGCAAAACTGTCAGGGCCAGCAGGTGCGAATGGAAAATGGGTGTGCGAGATTTAGGACACAAGACCAGAAAGAATTGCCCTTTCCATAATCTCAGCACTTTGACAACTGATGCAGCGGGAGATTGGGGAAGGCCCAAGGACTCTCTGTGGGGCCTAGGGGAACAGCCCCAGCCCACAAGTTCTCCTCACAAATGCCAGTTTATAAAATTTACTTTGATCTCTTCTGCCAATGTGGTGTCTCCCGTTGAGCTTTGGCTGTCACCTTCCATTTAGTGTGGACCCTTCCCAACTTAGCTACATTGAGCTATGACTTGTTAATTCAAAGTGAGCCTCTGCCTCCCTTTGGCAGGAGCCTCAATCAACTTGAAAGCTGGCAAAGATAAAATGGTACTGGGCAGGAATGGAGTGACCTCGTCTTGCCCTAATCCTAGCCAACATGCCAGTCTCACTGGACAAGTGTGGGTTAGAATTCAGGCCTCAACGCTGATGTATTAGGTCAATTAATCTAATTGAATTTCTTCCTTTTTATATGCACTTAATATTTGGTTTAAAAAAAATCTTTCAACATAACCTAGAAATTGTTGTAATCAATTAATTGTGAATGAATAATTTCAGCACCTGCTGTTCAGCATCCAACCTGAACAGTATAATTCTAAATTACTATTGCACCTTGCAGACCACAGCCATCAGCCAATGTATTTTATAGCTACATCAAAGTGAATCAGCTCCTTGAGATTTCCTCTACTAAATTGCACATTCTCCTGGTCAGACACTAAAAATCAGGCAATGTTGTAACAGTTGAAAAATCACACCTTGTTCTCAATCAGCAACCTCCACACTCCACCCACTCACACACTGACATAATTGTTTCCATATCGGGCAATTGCAGACAATGCTGTGTAAATCCATCACACTCTTGAAGGAACACTAACCACCTTTCACACTTTTTTGATTGTCCTAGCATAGAGAAAAATAAATATGTTTGAGCCAAAAGTGAGTAAGCTGCCACGAGGTAACTCATTCTGAAGAACAACCTACTTGAAGTGATCAAGAATCAGTATTATTTTCTTTCTCTTTTTTTTTCCCTAGGTGAGTTAGCTGTCTGGCACACACATGATATTCATTACTCTGCTGCAGCTATTACAGAGTTCAGGTGCTCCTGGATCCTGCATTTCAACAATCCTCACATTGTAGTAAGTGCATACAGATACTCATAAAAATATAGAGGGAAGGTCTCCAGGGTTTTGAATGCAATAATGTACACTTAAAGGTTTGTAGGTAATAAAAAAAAGTCATTATGGACTGAAGAAGATGAATTTTCTTTTTCTGTCAATTGTCTTGGCTTGTATTTCAAATGAAACATCAAATTAACACTAACTTTTCAAAACTGTCAGTTATCAAAAGTTTCTCATAAGTATTTTAAAGATTTCATTAACTCTTGAAACACTTAGGGTTCTTTTAAAAACTACTTTTACTCTCCTGTCTTGAAAGTATCAGGCCTGCATACAGCATCATATTCAAATAGCCATTCTTTGGTACGAGCCAGACAGTGATAAATGATCATGGGGGCAGTGTTTTCAAGTCCAAACTTGTGTTCACCTGAACTCTCTGCATTTGTGAGTGTTCTCACTAGTTATCAATCAGAAGTGAAAATCTTGGCTGATGCTTCCCTCCTCTTTAGCCCTGCATCTCTTGGTGAGCCAGCAGGATCTGCTGTCAAGATGGTAAGTTAACAGGCAAGTGACTTGCTCCTACACCTTAACAAGCTAAGAAATCTGCCTGAATTTTCTACCTTCCTGTAGGACAGCACATGACACTTCCACATGAACAAGATCAGTGTTTGTGTGTGATAGGATCCCAGGCATGAACACCACATCATCTCCCATTCATGAGTCATCAGCACATTTATGCCCCTATGAACTGTGCATCAAACCATCAGGCTTGTAGCATTTCTTATTTTCTTTCTACATTGGCATTGTATTGAGTGGAGTTGATAGTTAATCTCAAGCAAAATACAGTAACTCTGCCACAGGCTATATGGTTCATACCCCACAATTGCCTATGTAAGGAGTTCTGATCACAAACATACTATCAGATAGAGAGAGAGACAGCCTAGCAGAATACAGAAAAGCCACAACCTCCACTCTACGCAGGGGAATTCCTGTTTGTAGCCACTACCAAACAGAAGTACGGGGAAGAACTGGAAGCAGGTTGACCACATAGCCTCTCACTCAACCAGGGACTGATAAATTGCACACAGTGAGAGGATGAAATTTCCTAAAAGAAAATCTGTTTTAGATAGTTGCTTTTGACCTATTTTACATGAGGCACATTTATAATATTGTTTGAGGACCACAGTGCCTTATCTTATTTTCACCTGTGTCCCTCAACAAAAATACTGTTCATATGTTTCTGAGCTTCCATTTGCTATTTGTCTGACTGGCTGTGAGTTGGTAATTAGAATTCAGTAAAAGAAAAAGCTTAAATGTAATGATTGATTACCGTGATTTTTTAGAGACAGCTGCCTTACCTCAAAGTGTCTACTGCATGAATGAAATCAGGAACTCACAGGATAGTGAATGATAAGTACGGGGAGTTTCCTCATTCGTGAGAATAGACTTTGTGCAAAGTATTGCTTGAGACAATTTGTTGTGACCATTGGCATCGGACGTTATGGCAGGTATGAGCAGACAATATAGTAAAAGGCCAAAAAATTGGTTTCATAACTTGGTGAAACCAGTTTGCAATCGGCCGCTCCACTCGTCAATGTCGGGCCGCATTTCCCGCCACCTGACATCAGAAATGTCATTTTAATACATTTGCATATCATTATAAGCCCTGCTCACCTGAATCATCCCCTCACGCTGGATCATCCGGGCACAATGTGTTACAGCCGCATTTAAAAGGTAAGCGCGTACTAATGTTGCGCAGGGCTCGCGAGGGTCACCCATTGGTCCTCAAGGTTGAGGCACCGTGCATTAGGGCGAGGGCACAGGCAAGTCGCTTTTTCCCGACTGGCTGACAATGCGATGCTGGGGCAAGGGCTGCACTGAGGCTGGGGCGGGGGCAAGGCAGCACAGCCTGATGGTAGTGCACAAGCACATACGGTGGTTGGCGGGGGGGGTGGGGGCGGTGGATGCTGTGTGGGGCAGGGGGAATAGGGAAGCAAAGCAGCCACGCATTAGGAACCCCTTGTATAAAGTGGCCATTCCTCAGCAGCTGAGACAGTTCAGGTGCAGCCACATTGACATGTTTGGAGTTGGGCCTCTGGCTTATCTGCCCACTCAAGTAATGCAGAGGCACGAAAGTGCCACCAAATGCTCCAGAGCTTTGTGCCCCTCGGACACAGACTGCAAACTAATTATGTTTCATTGCACTGCAGAACAATTGGACGATTGGGTATGTTGTACAATCTCCTTGCTAAAGGTGGCCATGGGGCAGTCACTGGTAGAGGCACTCAGACCCCTTCGCAATGTTGTCATTCCGGTTTAGACCAGTCTCCCCCATGGTTCAAGCTAACAGTGCAGCCTTGCAGCACGGGTTAGGAGAATGCCTGTGCCTGAGCTGAGAACACAGCATGCAGTGCAGTGGGTGAAGTTGCTGCTAATCAGCCAGGTGGAGTGGGACAGAGGTGGGTGGGGTTTTAGGCAGCCATGCAGCGCACTAAACTCTGGCCATCCACGTGGTGGCCAGCACTCCCCAGGATGCGCTAAGGAGCCTTCAAGGAGCACGAGAGGAGCTGGGCATTGAAAAGGAACGTGAGAGGTGCCGAGAGCTCATAGGTGCGCAAGGAGTCAGGAGTTCAAAAGGATCACAAGAGGAGCCGGGAGTTCAAAAGGAGTGCCTCTGAAGAAGGGTCATAGCGACTTGAAACGTTGACTCTGTTTCTGTCTCCACAGATGCTGCCAGACCTGCTGAGTTTTTCCAGCATTTTCTGTTTTTGGTTCAGATTTCCAGCATCCGCAGTATTTTGCTTTTAGCTAAAATCTAAATCAGAGTTACTATGCATGTATGTGAATGCACAGAGTACAGTAAATAAGATTGGGGAATTACAGGCGCAGATTTGGTTCTGTCTTCACAAAGGAGGACACAAATAACATACCAGAAATGTTGGGGAATACAGGGTTTAGTGAAAGGGAGGAACTGAAAGAAATCAGTATTAGTAGGGAAATGGTGTTGGGGAAAATGATGGGATTGAAGGCCAATGAATCCCCAGGGCCTGATAATCTACATCCCAGAGTACCTAAGGAAGTGGCCCTGGAAATAGTAGATGCATTGATGGTCATCTTCCAAGATTCGATAGACTCTGGAACAATTCCTACAGATTGGAGGGTAGCTAATGTAACCCCACTATTTAAAAAGGAAGGCAGAGAGAAAACAGGGAATTATAGACCAGTCAGCCTGACATTGGTAGTGGGGGAAATTTTCCAGTCCATTATAAAAGATTTAATAGCTGAGCATGTGGAAAACAGTGGCAGAATCGGACAGAGTCAGCATGGATTTATGAAAGGGAAATCATGCTTGACAAATCTACTGGAATTTTTTGAGAATGTAACCAGTAGAGTTGATGAGGGGGATCCAGCGGATGTGGTTTATTTGGACTTTCAGAAGGCTTTGGACAAAGTCCCACATAAGAGATTAACGTGTAAAATTAAAGCACATGGGATTATGGGTAGTGTACTGAGATAGATAGAAAACTGATTGGCAGACAGGAAACAAGGAGTAGGAATAAACGGGTCTTTTTCTGAATGACAGGCAGCGACTGGTGGGGATTGGTGCTGGGACCCCCGTTATTCACAATACATATTAATGATTTAGATGACAGAACTAAATGTAGTGTCTCCAAATTTGCAGATGTCACAAAGCTGGGTGGGAGGGTGAGCTGTGAGGAGGATGCAGAGATGCTTCAGTGTGATTTGGACAAGCTGAGTGAGTGGGCAAATGCATGGCAGATGCAGTATAATGTGGATAAATGTGAGGTTATCCATTTTGGTGGCAAAAACAGGAAGGCAGATTATTAGCTGAATGGCTATCAATTGAGAGAGGAGAATGTGCAAAGAGACCTGGGTGTTCTAGTACACCAGTCGCTGTAGGTAAACATGCAGGTGCAGCAGGCGGTAAAGAAGGCAAATGGTATGTTGGCCTTCATAGCCAGAGGATTCGAGTACAGGAACAGGGGTGTCTTGCTGCAATTGTACAGGGCCTTGGTGAGACCACACCTGGAATATTGTGTGCAGTTTTGGTCTCCTTATCTGAGGAAGGATGTACTTGCTATAGAGGGAATGCAGCGAATACCCAACTGATTCCTGGGAAGGCGGGACTGACATATGAGGAGAGATTGAGTCGTTTAGGATTATATTCGCCGGAGTTTAGAAGAATGAGGGGGGAATCACAAAGAAATCTATAAAATTCTAATAGGACTAGACAGGGTAGATGCAGGAGGATGTTCCCGATGGTGGGGGAGTCCAGAACCAGGGGTCACAGGAAACGGGGTAGACCATTTAGGACTGAGATGAGGAGAAATTTCTTCACCCAGACAGTGGTAAGCCTGTGGAATTCATTACCACAGAAAGTAGTTGAGGCCAAAACATTGTATGTTTTCAAGAAGGAGTTAGATCTAGCTCTTGGGGCGAAAGGGATCAAAGGATATGGGGAGAAAGAGGGAGCAGGCTATTGAGTTGGATGATCAGCCATGATCATAATGAATGGTGGAGCAGGCTCGATGGGCCAAATGGCCTACTTCTGTTCCTAGTTTCTATGTTTCTATTTCTATGTGGAAATATGATGTTGTGGCGATAACAGAGACCTGGCCCAAGGAAGGACAGAACTGGGTGTTAAATATTTCCGGGTACAAGGTGTTCAGAAAAGACAGGAAAGGAAGGAAAAGAGGATGGGTGGCGGTATTGGTTAAGGAGAGCATTGCAGTGCAGGAGAAAGAGGATGTTCCAGAGGGTTCAAAAACAGAATCAACTTGGCTAGAGCTAAGGAACAAAAACGGTGCAGTTACATTGCTCGGTGTAGTCTATAGACTACCAACTAGTGAGAAGGACGTAGAAGAACAAATCTGAAGGGAAATTGCAGAGAGATGCAGGCATTATAGAGTAGTTGTAATGGGCAATTTTATTTACCCGAATGTAGACTGGGACAGCGGTAGTGTAAAGATCGGAGAGGGGCAGAAGTTCCTAAATTGTGTTCAGGAGAATTTTCTACAGCAGTATATGTGTCCAATCCAACAAGAAACAATGCACTGTTGTACCTGGTTCTTGGAAATGAGGCAGACCAAGTAGATCAAGTGTCTGTGGGGGAGCATTTAGGAGACAGTGATCGTTGTATTGTACATTTTAGGATGATGATAGCAAAGGAGTATAGGCATTCCAGAGTAAGAATAGCTAATTGGATTAATAGGCTACCTTCAAAAAAGAATTGGTTCAGGCGAAGTCAAGGTATATTCCATCGAAAGGGAAAGGTACGGTAAACAAATCCAGAGCTCCCTGGATGAAAAAAAGAGATAGAAGTAAGGTAACAAAAAAAGGTGTGCTTATGACAGGTGTCAGGTCCCAAATCTCAAAGTCTTCTATAGGCATATAAATAGTAAGAGGGTTGTAAAAGGAGGAGCAGGGCCATTTAGGGCCCTTAAAGGGAATTTAGATATGGATGAAGGGGCCTTGGCTGAGGTATTAAATAAATACTTTGCAAGGAGGTAGATGCTACCCAGGCCATGGTGACAGATGAGGAAACTGTCACTAGAAGGGTTTAAAATTGATAAGGAGGAATTGTTGAATAGATTGTTGGTACTTTAAGTTGACAAGACACCGGGACCAAATGAGATGCATCCAAGGATATTGAAGGGAGTGAGAGTAGAAATTACAGGGGCACTGGCCATAATTTTTCAGCCTTGCCTAGATTCAGGGGAAGTGCCAGAGGACTGGAGAATTGCAAACTTTACACCCTTGTTTAATAAAGGTTGTAAGGATAAGCCCAGCAATTACAGACCAGTCAGTTTAACTTCAGTGGAGGGCACAACTATTCGGGATAAAATTAGTAGTCACATAGAAAAATATGGGTTGAAAAGGAAGAGCCAGCATTGAGTTCTAAAGGGAAAATCATGTTTAACTAACTTGCTGTAGTTTTTTGAAGAGGTAACAGAAAAGGTCAATAAGGGTAATGCTGTTGATGTGGTGTACGTGGACTTTCAAAAAGCATTTGATACAATGCCACACAACAGACTTGTGAGAAAAGTTATTGCGCATGGAATAAAAGGGACAGTGGTAATGTGGATACAAAATTGGCTAAAAAATATGAAGCAGAGACTAATGGTCAATAGTTATTTTTCAGGCTGGAGGAAGGTTTGTAGTGGAGTTCCCCAGGGGTTGGTATTGGGACACTTGCTTTTCCTGATACATATTCATGACCTAGATCTTGGTGTGCAGGGGACAGTTTAAAAGTCTGCAAATGATACAAAGCTTGGAAGTGTTGTAAACTGTGAGAAGGACAGTGTAGAATTTCAAAAGGACATAGACAAGTTGGTGGAATGGGCAGAGAGGTGGCAGATGAAGTTCAATGCAGAGAAGTGTGAGGTGATGCATTTTGGTAAGAAGAACATGGACAGACAATATAAAATAAGGGGTGAAATTTTGAAGGGGGCTGCTGGAGCAGAAAGATCTGGGTGTATATGTGCATAGATCATTGAAGGTGGCAGGACAGGTGGAGAGAGCAGTTAATAAAGCATACAGTATCCTGGGCTTTATTAATAGGAGCATAGAGTACAAGAGCAAGGAGGTTATGCTGAATTTATATAAGACACTGGTTAGACCTCAACTGGAATATTGTGTACAGTTCTGCATGTCACATTATAGGAAGGATGCGAACACATTGGAGAGAGTGCAGAAGAGGTTTACAAGAATGGTTCCAGGGATGAGGAACTTCAGCTATGAGGATAGATTGGAGAGGTTGGGACTGTTCTCCTTGGAGAGAAGAAGGCTAAGGGGAGACTTGATAGAGGTGTTCAAAATCATGAGGGGGCTGGACAGAGTAGATAGGGAGAAACTGTTTCCATTCGTAAGAGAATCAAGAATGAGAGAGAACAGCTTTAAAGTGATTTGCAAAGGAAGAAAATGTGACTTGAAAAAATAGTTTTTCACTCAATGAAAGGTTTGGGTCCGGAATGCACTACCTGTAAGAGTGGTGGAGGCAGGCTCAATTGAGGCATTCAAGATAGAAGATTATTTGAAAAGAAGTAACATGCAGGGGTAGGAGAAAAGGCAGGGCAATGGCACTAGGTCATAATGCTCATTTGGAGAGCCAGAGCAGACATAATGGGCCGAATGGGCTCCTTCTGTGCTGTTAAAGTTCTGTGATTCAAACTTAACCAAGAGAGGTCTTAGTACACTCATGCTAACCCACACATCTCTCTCTTTCTTCCTGCAGGAGTAGAAATCAGGAGTAGGGAGACTGGTGGCCTACCTGTATGCCTCATGGTTTACAGGGAGTGGAGACAAAGGAGAAGAAGGTGATGAAGGCACCTGGCTGGGTAAAGGGAGGAGCAGCACCCTCAAAAAGGGACAGCTGGGCTCCTGCTCACACCACTGAAGTGCCACATTGAGCCATCGCTGGTCGGCGCCTAGCTGGACCCAAGGTCCATAGATGGCACTTGTCATTTCTACAGATGACCAAGAACCAGTGTCGCTGAAGACTGCACATATCCAGGGAATTGGTCGGTGTCATGAAGCTATTAATGTACATAAAATTATTGGAAAATATTTTTCTTTTAAAATAGAGGTTTAGTCTATGGGTGTGTCTTAACTGGATTAAAGCCAACTAGCCTTGGTGCTTTGATGTCTACTAGCTTTGAGATATAAGAGAGGTAGAGTGCATTTGCATTTTTTGAATAGAGCATTCAAGAAATGAGGTGAAATCTGGTACCTAGCAAGCAGAGACCAAGCAATATGTTTATATTGCTCATAAAATTGGTACTATGGAAAAGGTTTTATTGTTAGAAGAGGTGGAGTTAAAAAAGAGACTAGTGATACAATGAGAATTTACATTCAATGAGATGTGCTAGGTATAACTTCATCAGTTTTGTTGTGCAGAGCAGAGGCAATGGACAATTAAGATCAAAGTAGCTGGAAGACTACAACTGTCTCCACAGGAACCAAAGTGAAAGGAACCTAATTTTGAATTTGTAAGGTGAAAATACTTTGCCTGGTATTTGGTTAAGTCTATGGGTTACTGTTGCCTTAATGGAGATTAGTTTGGGAATTTGTTAAAAGCTATGATTTCTCCCGACCGGGAGAAATTGTCCCAGAAGGTGTGCTTTTTGGTGCAGGGGGGGAGGTGAAAATGGGAGTCATGGTGGGGTGACCACAGAATGAGTGTGGAGGTTGTCAGATGGGGAGGTGGGCTGGTGAGAAGGCCCCCCTCGGTGCACCAACATTGTGTTGGCTTATCTCAACAGATAGAATGAGATAGCAAGCAATGATTTTTCAAAGATTTAAAGGGAAGGTGTTTGAAATGCCATGACAGTTTGATAATTGTTTTTGACAGTTCATTTTGACATTTCTTACAGTTCCTTTTGACAGCTGCTGTTTTATATAAGCAGTTGCCTCCACAAAACATGCATGTGCAAATCCCGCCCCTGCCCCCTTTCGTGCCCTGCAAAAATGGTAGGTGCTGTGTTTGGGGGCATGACTTCTGAATTTCAACCTCCTTCTCCAAAAATCCAGGTCTAGGAGTCTACACATGTTTAGAATAATGTGGAAATATAGAGGTTGCTGTCAGTTATTCAAGTCTCTTCTAGTAGGTGCACTGTTGAGGTCTACCCAATGACCAATCCCTAAGCAATCAATGAATTTTTAAAAACTTCCACTTTTATGCTGCTAATCTTTCTGTAAAAAGTCCATGTAAAGTTACACTTTGTTGGATGAGTTGCAGCTGAGTTGTTAACAGCATTCTAAGTTCATAATTACTGCTAAATACCCTCCTTGGCCCTGAAAAGCTAATTTTATATTTGCGAATGTCAAATTTCTCCTTTATGATAAAAACAATCTATACATTTTTACAACTTTTAAAAAGTTTGTTTGCATTGACATTTCAGCCTCCATCTAAATCCAATCATTTATTTCACTATCTGAACATTTAAATTGATGATGAAGGATGAAGTGCTCGCTGCCTGTGAGAGCACTTCAACGTGATTGGTTGCTTACCTAGCTTGCTGGCATTATGGTTGCTGCATGCCTGGAAGGGGGAAATCCCTGGCACAGAGATTTTTGGCTTTTTGTGGGCGGCTTTCTTTGAGGTCACCCATGAGTGCCATTGCTTCACAATTGACCACAAAATATAGCCCAATATCTTGCGTAGGAGAGGAATCTAGGGGTATTAGTAGACAGACCATTGAAACTATCTCTGCCACAGCACAAAACAAGATCGAGTGTACAGTTTTGGTCTCCTTACCTAAAGAAGAATATGCTTGCCTTAGAGGTGGTGCAACAAAATTAACTGGATTCATTCTGAGGCTCTCCCTTGAGGAGAAAGTGAGTAGAATATTATTTAGAGTTTAGAAGAATAATAGGTGATCTCAGTGAAATGTATAAAAATCTTAGTGGGCTTGACAGTGTAGATACTGAGAGGCTGGTACCCCCACCTGGAGAGTTTAGATCTAGGGGTCATAGTCTCAGGATAGAATTGAGATAAGGAGAAGTTTCTTCACTTAGGCAGTTGTATTTCTCTATCCCAGAGGCCTGTGGATATTCAGCTGATGAGTATATTCAAGACTGAGATCGATAGATTTTTGGGCACTAAGGGAATCAAGGGATTTGGGGATAGGCAGGAAAGTGGAGTTGATGTGGAAGTTCATCCATAATCTTGTTGAATGGTGGAGCAGGTTGGATGGTATCTCTCACTGAGGCCATTCTTTATTTTTGAGCTTTGAATATTAGAATCCTAGAATAGTTACAGCACAGAAGAAGGCCATTCAGCCTACTGTGTCTGTGCTGGCTCCCTGTAAGAACAATCCAGCTAGTTCCACTCCTCTGACATTTCCACCCAGCCCAGCATATAGACTTTTCAGGTGCTTAGTGAATTCCCTTTTGAAAGCCACAATTAAATATGCATTCACCACACTCTCACGCAGTGCATTCCAGATCTTAAACTCTTGCTACATAAAAAATAATTTTCTCATGTTATCCTTGGTTCTTCATTGGCCTTAAATTGGTGTCCTCTGGTTTATGACCCTCCTATCAATGGAAAGAGTTTCTCTTTATCTACTCTATCTAGACCCATTGTGATTTTGAATGCCTCTATCAAATCTCCTCTCAGCCTTCTTTTCTCCAAGCTTCAGCTTCTTCAATCCATCCACATAACTGAAGTTCTTCATCTCTGGAGCCATTATCATCTTTTAAAGAATCAGCCTTCTCACTCACTCTCTAAAGTCTTCACATCCATCCTAAAATACAATGCACAGAATTGAGCACAATACTCCAGTTGAGGCTGAACCAATATTTTATAGATGTTCATCAATACTTCCTTGCTTTTATAATGTTAGGTCTGAATTTCATGTATTGCTCACCTCCCATCCCACCACCCTCAACTGCAAAAGTCAGGCGTCAGGCAACTGATTTAAAAAAAGCCTGCCCCACAGTGATAACAGGCTAAGTGAACAGAGAATCAAACTTCTGCCCCTCAGTGGGAGGAAGTCCCACCCTCAAGAGCTGCCAGGAAATCTGATTGGCTGGCAGCACTAGCAGTCCCAGCAGTGCCAGAACTGAGTAGTGGGCACGGATGGATCTGCAAACAGGCCCACAAGGAAGGCGGACAGACCGAGGTATGTTGAGGGTTTTGAGTGGGGAGGGATTGGGGAGCCTAGGGAGGGGAGGGTGAGGAGGTGTTTTGGAGATAATGCAGGGAGGAACAAAGTTGGGGGTGTTTAGATCTTGTGGGGGAATGCCCCTGATATGCACAGGGCCCTTCCCCCATCCCCCAAATGAAGTTCCTTTTCCTTCCCACTTTTTTCACAAAGTTAAAGGATCAGCCTTCTCACTCACGCTCACCTGCCCACACCAATCGCATTATGGCACTAGCAGCACAATTTTCGGGTCAATTGACTTGGTAACAAGCTCAATTTCCCATTAATTATTTCTTTAAAAATGGCGGGCAGACTGCCAATTTTGACACCTGCCCACATACCATTTTATTGGGACAGGGTTGGGGTTGGATAGGAAGGCGCCCATTATATTTAACGTGCCCCCTACCCCACCACCAAAAACACACCTGGCTGGGAGCGGTTAAGTCCAGCCCTATGTCCCTATTTATGAAGCCCAGGATCCCACGTGCTTTTTAACCACTTTCTAAACCTGCCTTGTCAGCAATGATCTGTGCATAAATACTCTGAAGTCTCCCTACTTCTGCACACCCTTTAGTACTGCATCCTTTAATCTATATTGTCTCTCCTCATTGTTTTTACCAAAATATATCTGAACGCTCCTCGGCATTAAATTTTATTGACAGTGCATGTTAGCATTTTGCTTGATCACGGAGGCCATTGCAGCAAAGCCCCATCTCATTCTCACCCGATGTCTATACAGAAGATTTTTTAGCAGGGGTCACTGGAGAGGGTACCCAGGCAGATTTTCCCTTTCCAAACCCTACAGTACTGAGAGCAATTATAGTTTCCTACTGCTACACCAGTTGCAATCTGTTACCTTTGTACAGACTAAGCGCAAGACCTTCCTGGTTTGTTTGAATCAACACCACACACAATTATACTGTGCGCCAGGTCTGTCTGAACCAATCAACATCCAGCTTGTTGTTTGTCAAGTCCCCCAATCCCAGGTCACAGGTCTTTATGAGCCATTTCTCTATTGTTCACCAAATTTTCAGTGACAAGCTTGAATGGAAATACCACAGACACAGATGCAAAGGAATGCACTTAAATATAGTCACATTTACACATATTCATTGGTGCATACAGGCAAGCAGGCAGACGCCACATATGTGTTCACTTACACAATCAATTGTGGCTACCTTCATTCTCCAACAAATTCATCTCAACAACTCTCTTGTCTCCAGGTATAATTGTTGCGTTGCCTCACTTGTGACATATCTTTAGATGTAGCCCCTCCAGCTATTGATGTGAGGTTGCGGTTTGTCATTTTTCAAGAGTTTTTCTTTACGATTCTGCCTGTGAGAGCACCACACCTAGAGCTAATAATCTCTTACAATCATTACATCAGAGAGTCTAGCAGCACCAAGGGGCAAACAACAAGAACTCTTCGTTTCCCACAATGTTTGTCTTGCTTTTACAAGTGGTTTGCCTGTTCCTGCAACAACGATTAAATCTTGTTTTTAATTTTCCACATTTTGATCCATCTACAACATATGTTAAAGTGTTAGTTGTTGCAATTCCTGATTAAATGTGTGAAATTCCTGTTAATTCAACAATGCTTGGTTATACACTATGGCCTGAATTTTTCAGTCGTTGGGCACGTGCAATTGGCAGGCCTGGGAGCGAATGGGAAATGGGCCACCAGCCGTGATCAGCCACCGACTGTGATTTTACGCTGGCTGGCCAATTAACAATTAACTGCTCGGGTGGGGACGGGAAGAGGGCGCGGGCACAGATGTAGCCAAGGGTGCAGGTGAGCGCTTTGAGAGAGCTCCCTTAAGGCAGACAGCTGCCCCAGGGAGCTGCAGACCTCCACAGACTAAAGGACACAACAAAAATGCTGCAAAATATGTCCATGCAGCACAACCAAGCACATGAAAGCATACCTCATAAAAATCCAGTCCCCAGATACGTCTCTGTATTTTATTTCCCCATGGAGATTTCATCCCACCCTGGATCGAGGTTTGAGCAAAAATGTGAATGCCGCCTGGGAGAATGGCCCGGCTGCCAACCGTAAATGTGGACAGGCCACGTAAAATCACTTTTGATTACATAATTGATAGGCTTAATTGCCCATTTAATTGTTGGCAGACGCGCTTCCGACTGCTGTGCATATGAGCTGAGCGAAATATCGCGCAACTGTGCAATGATGTCGGGACGCTTGCCCGATATCATCTCGTGCTATTCCACATTCATTCTGGTCGGGCATGCGCTCGCCTACAGGACATAAAAATTTGGCCTATGTAACTGGACAAGTTCCTGTTTGTTTAGTCGGTTGGCTTTATTCCCTGCTTAAAAAGACAAGTTCCTATATACTCAGCTTAGTTTGTACTTACACAAGCACCTGTTCATTCAGTCAGATATGTATAAGTATACTTTTATTTAGTCAGCAGGGTAAACGTCATTCACTTTATCACTCAAGGTTGTGCATTCAGCAAGGTAAGGGTTATGTGTCTCGGTAGAGATGGTGCTTATGCAGCAAGGTAAAGTTATTCACTGTGCAATTGCTCTTATTCAATAACGTTAACAGTGTGTTGCCAGTAATTAGTTGAAAAATAGATGGAGAAACTCTGTTGAATCGTGATTCCAGTAACCTCTTAGTGCTGAGTTCCCAATTTCAAATCTGCAATTTTGGGGAAGGACCAGGAGCAGGCATTGCACTTCCCTGAGGGGAAGGAAAGAAGCTAATACAGACTCACTTCTGGATAGCTTCCAGTAGTCATTTCAGTATAGCATTTGCCTGGAAACAGGTTACCTGTATGCAGCCTCAGCATTGATAGAATGCTATAGTCTACAAGTTTGAAATGTCAAAAGAAAAACTGATCTACACTGAAAAATGCTTGCTTTCTTCCTCTTGGCATATTGGTTTTCCCTCTCTGCCCAAAGTGATTACATTTTCTTGCCAGTTTTGACTAATGTACTTATTGATGGTCTGCCTAAAATCTTAACTCCAGCACAAACACAGCACAGCTTCTTATTTGCAACAAAGGGAATAATGATGAGAAATATCCTGCTGCATCTTTCAGATCAATCAACGTTATTAATATTTTATGAAATCCTACGAATTAACAGAAAAGCTGCTCAGAACCTCTCAATAATAATTAAACTAATTACATCAGCAGCTGTTTTGCTTCCAGAATCAATTCTGTACATATACCAATCATTCTCAGTTCTGTATATAGTGGGTTAGATGGTGAGCAAAGCTCCCTTTCACTGTCCCATCAAGCAACCCTAAGATAGGCACAATGTGGGTTTGATAAAAGTTTGTTCTTTCTTAAATAGACTTATACTCGATCATGGCATAAATTATCTCTAGCCCTCAAAGGCTTACTGAGAATGTAGAGGACCAGTCTGACCTGGAATAAAGACTCCAAAAGACCATTAAATTACCATATGAGTTTGTTTAAAGTTCTGATATCGTGATTCATAAAAGGATAAGTACAAACAGAGATGATCAAAAGCATGATGGCCACTAAACTGTTGGGACTATTGAATTGCATTGCCAAGGAAGACAAGCAGTTAAACATATATATAGGATATAAGATTGAAGAGGTATACTGGAGTCTTTAAAGTTTAGCTTTGGTGCCTGGAAGAAGGTTTCAGTGCTTTCTTCAGGAGATTAAACTGGGATTCAGTATATGAGAGGGTAAATTGTAAATGGAATGTGGAAATAGAAGACTTGATAGAAGGAATCCGCCAAGTGCAGAACTAGTCTGTCACATACCTTGGATTGGGATTACATCGCCTCCAGATAAACCATCCAACCATTATCACATTGTCAATAGCCCATTTAATAGTTAACTCAGCACTCAAACACAAATGAATCCATAGCAGCTCATTTGCTTCTATATCTGAAATGTGGTACTCTCTGTAGGAGTCATTTAGTAGTGGATTGAGTGTAGGTCAGCAAATGGATAAATGTTATCAGCTACAGAGCAGTAAGGCAAAACAAAACTCTTTGTCTATCACAGTGTCCTATGAGTTCCAACAAAATAGATGCTTTTATTATTGAGAAATCAGTTGAAGGTCCCAGGAGTTTTAGTACAGGACAGGTTTGTGTTCAGTAGTGATGTCTTCCACAGTCAAATACCTTGCAGTCACTCATTGTTGATACTGGCCACTTGGGTGAGGAACAAAAGCTGCTGTAAACTCCTGGAATCCTAGCTAGAGACAGCACCTTCATGAGATTACAAGAATGCATGGCAACAGGACCATCCAATGTATGTTATGTATAAATTACACAAGTTTCACATATAAAGACTAGATACAGGAGAAATAAAAACGATATTTCAAGGAAACTGAGTTTTGCAAAAGCAGTATGCAAGGGAGAACACAGCATCAAAGAATCTTACTTGAAAACATGGTAGGAAATTAAAAGTCAAAATATTTGAATTTAAGTGGCACCTTATCACATCTCAGAAACATCTCAAAGTGCTTCACATACAATGAATCCATTTGAAATGGGGTAACTGTTGTTTATGTATGCAAACACAGGCGTCACTTTACACAGCAAAATCCGACAAAGAACAACAAAATGAATAACTAATTAATTTATTTTGAGTGGTGTTGATTAAGGGAATTATAGTTGCCAGGTTATCAGAAGAGCGCCTTGCTCTTATTCAAATAGTGCATGGAATCTTAAACTTCTAAAAAATCTGAACCAGCAGAACATTTCCTGGAATATTACTTGAATCCATAACTTTCTAACTCGGGGGCAAGAGCGCTTCCACCTGAATCGTGACTAACAAATCTTACTTTTTAGGGCCCACCAACCTACAAAACGTTTCTTAATCAAATTGAGTTTGTACAATTATAAGTAACAGAATATCAGTTTTGGAACGATTGTTTTTCTGTTTATTGTTTGTAAGGTAAAGACCTCTTGTGGATAAAATGAAAAAATATACTCCTTTCAGTCAAAATTCAATACAATATTTTATTAATATTTAAAACAGAAGAACAGTGAGGTTTAGACTCAGAAGCAGGGTGAAGTGTGGCTGATTGATAGAGATTGGTGTTTGGATTTTTCTTAAACAATGTGGAATTCACGCAACATTATCCCCTGTTTCACATGTATGCATCTCTCTCCATATGTACCTTTCTTTGTTCTGATCTAAACAGCATTGATAAGAATTCCTGTAGTTTCTATGTATAGTGACAGTGTAAATGTGTTCATGAAGATTTGCTTTTGCATATTGCAATGCTGCTACACAACAACCAGTGGGTCTCTTACCCCCTCACATAAAAAGCAATAATTAGCACACCGTGATCCTCCCTTCTCCAGCCACAACTCAACTCCATCAACATACCTCCGCTGGATTTGCCTAAAGACCAGGTTTTCTAAAAATGTCACAGCTCAGTGCACGTGCACTCTGCAGGAGGTCAATTCAATGCAGAAACATTACATCAATAGGAATAATGGAAGTGATTTGGATTCCATAAGGTAAAATGCCAAATATTGCAAATTGGGTGGTGTGGTAAAGAATGTGGAGAATTGCGCAAAAGTAAAGGAAGATGAACATAATTTGCTGAATGGCCTCCTATATTGTATGATTTTTTTTTTCTACGATCAGGTCAAAAAGATGCAAACAAATTTACTGTGGTTTATTTTTAGAGAAACAGAATACAAAAGCAGAAAGATAATGTTAAATTTATATAGAACCTTGGTTAGACCACACTTCCAATACTATGTATGGTTCTGATCTCCCTTCTACTGAGGATATTGAAGCACTGGAGAAAATGTAGAAAAACTTTACAAGGATGATACCAGAGATGAGAGTATGCAGCTATCAGGAAAGCCAACCGACCACTCGCAACAAACAATAAAATAAATAGAACATAGCATAATCCAGAGGCCTGAAACTCAGTGTTTGAAGGCTTACATAGTTCCTAACATCAGCAGTCCATTCATTTGATTAATCAGGATCTGTGGTTCTTTGGATGTAGTAACTTATGTGGCTTGGCGGGTATGACATACTGGAAGTCAATGCAAAGAGAGGGTCAGTAATGTTCATCAACACCATCCTCACCATCTCTAAATGACCCAAGACGAAAATCACTTACAGGTAGAAATTAAACAACCTGAAATAAAATACTCATGGAATAATCCATGCTGTAAACAGAAAACAGAGGAAAGTGAAATACAAGTTGGAACTTAATCAAGGGGTTCAGGTATTTTGTACACAGAATAACCAATGCCCTGGAGTTTGTTACAGAGTGAAACTGATTGAAGGGCTTGAATAGTTTTTATATAGAACAGATACCCGGTATGAGTTACAGAGTAACATTTGATCAAGGTGTTCTCATGGTATATATATAGACAGGAATAATTTATAGGCTGGAATCTAATTAGAAGTTTGGATAATGTTCTGGACTGTTTTCTCATTATCCAAAGCAGCAAGACATTTGAAGCCGATTTTGAGATTCATTGGCAGGAATGTATTTTTTTTTATGTAATATAGGTTCATTGAAAGGATCAAATTTCAGTTTGTGCTGATCGTTGGGGCTAGTATCAAGGATGGTAACTATCCAGTTCTTCATGTAACTACTGAATGACAATGCTAATAGAAAGGACTTTATATCCCATGACATTGCCAAAAGGGGCATTTGCCTACATAGATTTCAGCACACTGTACCAAAATCACTATGGCCATACACTGACACAACTGAAAACTTGCAATTCACCCACCTCAGCAAAACCTTCACCACATCTCTATATCCCCACCATGCTCACACATAATCTGTCCCATTTCATTCAGTATTATGATGTTTCAATATATAAATTTCAACTAATCATCATGTCCTAATTTACTCTCATCTCTCTTATTTTTCTCACCCTTGATATTGTCCTGAACTGTAGGCTTTCGTCAAGATGCTTAGGACTTTGGAAAAATGGTTAGACTTCTCTTCCCTGTTTTCCACAGATATGTACTAACGCTGCCATGGATTAGGGTAGGTAACTTAGATATACCTTTCTATTGTGTGGCTTGTGGGGTAAAGGCAAGGGGAAGGAGGCCCCAGAAATATGGTTGGAAATTCTAAATATATGGAACAAAGCTGCTGCCCAATGGGTACTGGGTAAATGTACCACCCAATGTGGTAGAGATTGCATTTCAATCCCTAATCTGTGTTGAGTTAGTGATCTCAGCTTGGATGAAGAAAAAATATCAGCCACAATTCCTACTCTGGATTATTATCTTTCTAGAAACTTCAGCTGCAATACTCGCCACATTCAAATAGCTGATTAACATTTACAGGTGAAGAATACATACTTGGGCCAAAATTGTTGATACCACAGCCAGACGTAACAGCTTGAGGAGAAACATGGTGAAAATTAAGCAAAAGATGGCTAGCAGAGGATAGGGCTTAATTCTTTTTAACTATGTTGGCATTTTTGCATCCTTCCATATCATTGCTGAATGGCCTATACAGCATCAACTTGATTGTTAGCATCTGATGGCAAAAATTTATTTTAAACTTGCAGATGATTCTGCATTGCCTGAGTCTTCCCCTTCAAGAGCAGATCATGAGGCTTTATGGCTCCTGACTGATTTAATAAGGCGCCACAATGGCATTGGACAGTGGGAAGCACAAGAGTGCTTCATCTCATGCTCTGTCCTAACAAATTAACTTTAGTGCACTGAATGGTGACAGCATTTTGGTTTTAGTAAGCCTACCTTATTACTGGTGAGCACATAAAGATACAAGAGCACCTCAGGGCTTCTGCTCTCTGTCCTATCTAGTTACTGCTGTGGACGATTGTATTCAAAAACTCATTATCTTGGAAAACCTAGGTGAAGTGCCAGTGCCCATATTATTGGAAAGCTTGGAATGAGTAGACAATATTACAAAATAAAGTTAGAATTAGTGGCACTAAGCTTAGGTTTTAAGAGCCTGAGGATTGGAGAAGGGAGAAAGGACAGGAAAACTTGAACTTCTTACCTCCTCAATTCCTGAGAAAGGATGAATCAGAGTAAAAGATGGTGCAATGAGTTTTCATTTCAATAGTGTGAAGGAGGAAGAGCACATAGGAGGACTAATATCCATGTATTTGTAGGATCATTTGTAACACTTAAGGGGATGACTTAGAATCCAGAAGCCTCCCTCCCTCCCCACCCCCCACAGCCCAAATAAACTGAAAATTAACAGTGTGTGGAATTGGACTTGTCCAATGGTACAATCGCCTTTAGGATCAACTCCAGTAAAACCAAATTATGCAACAAAAGCATCTGGTTTTACTGTGAATGCCTAATCTTAGCTTGATTGTCAATGCTAATTGGAGGGTCAGTAATGTCATTACAGGATCGAGAGTGGGGAAAAAGCAATAGCTGAATGGATCACTGATGAGTTGCATGGATTTATTCCCCAGTGACGTGTTACACAGCCAATGAGTGGGAGATCCAACCATGGTCTCTTACTTGCCGAATAATTGATAGTGTTTGGAGTGGTGGGGGATGGTGGGGGGATCGTGTTTCATTGTGATCTGACAAAAGCACAAGATGGGTCACACAGTGGTAACAGCAGGAAACACTAATATAATTAAGGGATAATATGGCCTGAAGCAGCGGAATTAAGTGTGAATTTATAAAGATAATTCCCAGTTATTTTATTTCAGATGTTGGGCAGTAGTAGATCTTCAGTGGTAAGGAAAATCAGTCAGAGTATAGCTTGTGGCCCATCTCCTACTTTACACCCCTGTGCAGTTGAAAGTTCTGGCCATGTTACATACTGTATTTGCAATTGTACATTTGATTCTTGGCTGGGTGTTGACAATATTGAGGGGAGAGGGCAATTTTCAGGGTGGGTTCAATACACCCATTCAGCATGTGTTGCAAACGTTCCCTTAGTGTGCATGTAGTGCCCATTTGTATGTGCATGTTGTGTGTAAAGGTGCATAGCTACATCCATCTATGGCTCATATCTACCTGTGTGTCATGATGTGTAATTGAATATCTATGGTACATACTTTTATGTGTATGCATCTGTAAATGTTTATGCAGTATACAACTGTGTGCACACAGTTATGTATATTTCTACTTAACTTTGGTTGTGCATGACAATGCTGTGTGTATGTGTACATGCATGCCGTTGGTCCTTCACATATACTATCATATATTGACTCTGTTTGTAAGGAAGGTATGTTTTTTTTTGATCTACTAAAATGTTGTTATTCAGCCAATCAAACCCATCACCAGTGTTGAAACAATGGACCTATGAGGATTAAATTGCAGCAGGACAGGAAGCAGAGTGGTGTGGAAACCTTTTCAAACCTGCTAATAATCAAGATTTCTCAAAACAAGGTTTTATCTGAAACTGATTCAGAGAGCAGACATCATCCATTCCAGAGCCTGTATTCTGGCTACATTTCAAAACCCAACTCAGACATCAACTCCATAAGATTAAACATGACTGAAATGTGCACATGTTACTGTTTTAAAGAATATTATTATTTTTGTTGCAATTTCTAAAGAGTTTTGAAAATGGCCTATTTTTTCAAGCTTCTCCAGGTGAGAGATTCTGGGTCCATTTTTAGCCCACTACATAAAACGGAGATACGAAAGCAAAATACTGTGGATGTTGGAAATGGTTTTCTCTCTTCACGGATGCTGTCTGACCTGCTGAGTACTTCCAGCATTTTCTGTTTTTATTTCAGAGATCACATTTCAGCTTGAGAACTTTTCATCAGTTCTGATGAAAGGTCGCAGATCTGAAACTCTGTTTCTGTCTCAACAGATGCTGCCAAGCCTACTGAGTACTTTCAGAATTTTCTTTGTGTTACAGAAAATGCTGACTTTGCTGTTTGAGTATGATTTTTTGAGAGAGGTAATTGTTGGAATGCTTTACCAAGTATATTAACTGAAATAGTTTACTCATCAGCAAGCCTCTAAATAGCCTCACTGCCTTGAGCCAAATTCTGTGATCATTTTCCTTTCTTCATTCTCATATAGCACTATTTTGTTCACAGCATTTGTTAATAGGGGTTTTGCCTATATCTTCAGGGAAGGGAAAGGAAGGTGAAAGAGGATTTTTGGCCAATTGCTGGCTCTGTATCATCCACTAAGGCTTTCTTCTCCTCTCATCTTGCTTAATGCCTTTCAGATTTTAATATCTTGACTAGATGTCCCATTGCTGTTGTACAGACAATATTGTTATGCATACTGTCATTTCATTGTTCAATTTTATGTCGGATGTTACTTTGTTACTACAGGTTGTTCTGTTGGATACTGTCAAATTTCTCAAATAAACAAGTGTGATAAAAGTTTAAAACTGCAAGTGCTGGAGGTTAAAACAAAAAGAGAAATGTTGGAAATGACTGGTAGGTCAGCATCTGAAAGGGAAAAGATGGGCTGTTTTATATGGAGACCCTCTGTCAGACACCCAACATCCTCCTTGATACATTAGACATTTGTTATTGTTGGTTTGAGGTGTGAGCATACTGGCCAGAAAATAGGACATAAGCAACTGGGAATGGGAGTTCAGCATGGATTCAAAGCATTACTATAATGGCAATCAATGTAACCTCAATAGCTAAGTTCATCTCACTTCGAAGTTCATGCAATATCAGCTGTGGCAACCAGAGTACTAAGCTGATAGATCGGTGAGCTGAGGAAAGCAACTAGATGGCTTACACCAGCCTGAAATCACTGCTCAAAAGGGTTTATGTTTTCATTGATGTTTTGAAAAGCTTTGTAAATATAATGTTCTTTTATTACAGGTACAGTGTCCCAAATACAGCACCCTTGGGACCAACACCATTGCGGGATTTCGGATTTCCTGGAGCTTGGAACCAACTCCTTTAGGCAGGCTGTCTCCAGCACATTGTGCTGATCAATTGTCATAAAAGTAACAAGGTTGTAGATCACAGAACAGGGAGTGCTTAGGTGCTGCAAATCCTCATGACCATTAAAGGCAGAAACATTGAAGAGTTAAAGGTTTGAGCAAATTTTTAAAAACCTATGAATCTTATAGTAGATCCTTGCAAGGAAAGAGCATTTGCTTGAACTGCAATAACAGAGAGAAGCAGTTGATTTCTGACCCTTTCACCTGAAAGCAGCCAGGAATGTTGCAATCAGAATGTTCCCGCCAGTGGAACAGGCAGCTTTGCATCTGGAGACTAAGGAGGGCCAGGGTGGGGGGAGGGTTCAGGTTGTGTGTGTGCACAACTCTTGCTGATTCTGTCCTCTGGGATCAGCCCGAGAATGGTCTCTTCTTTGTCGCGCTTATTCTGTTCCGGGAAGGGTGCCTGAGAGAAAATATCCAGTTTTTTGGACAGCCAGATTTGAGACACTGTACCTGTACTAGGAAGCCCAGGTATAAGGGCCCAGGTTGAAAACAGTAAGGGCGATACTGTGATAAAGAGGTACTGATTAAATTAACATCAAACTTAGGTTTTAAAAGTGTTTTGATTATAAGAGAAAGTGTAAATTGAAAGGAATTAAGTTCTATCATTTAGCTCCTCAAAACAATAAATGGGAGTATACGATGGTGCAATGGGAATAGGATCCATCAAGAGTTAGGATGCAGGGAGGAGCAAGTGTGTGGAGGACTAGACATTGAAACTTAAAGTAACAGAAAAAATGCAGAGGCGTGCTGATTGATAGTAGTTCGTTAAACAGAGAGAGAGGACAAAGTTGCAACAGAGAGAGAGAGAGAGAGATGTTTGATGGACATGATGATATTTTATTTATTTTTTTCTATATGACATTAAGCTCCCTCAATTGAAAGGGGAATAGAAAAAAGAATAAATCAATTTCAAAGTGTGAAATTGAAGAGCCCACTGAGTCATTAACCAATGGCGCACCAGAAAATTATTTCAGTGAATAAGCCAAGGGGTTAGAAGCATCCTCCACTGTAACTGCAAGAAACCACCAGAGCTGGTCATGCCCTTGCTGGTAGGTGCACACTTTCAAATAATCAGGTCCACGTGACTAAAATGAAGGAAATAATTCTCATTCTGAATGAATCTTGTATAAAACCATGACTGATAAAACTTCCTCCACCCCATCAGTTGGAGGCATTTCATATCGTCTTAAATAACGAAAATCCTCATCTATCTACAGCATGATCTGAACCATGAAGAACACACTCTGCAACTAGTCTGTAAAAATCAATACCTGTCCATGGTGACCTCTGCTAGCAGCTTTAGCATCAGAACTCCACTCCTGGTCTGTAAGTACATCTGGATCCTACGGTCAATGTTTAGAATCATGACCCTGCAACAATACCTGGAAGAGAAACATTTTCTTTCTCCTCAAAATTGTCCTGCCATCTTTCTGCTTTATACTATTTGAAACAGAAAGCCAAACCAAATCTTTATTTTTCTTTTGTATTTTCCTGGACTGACTGGCAGAGCAGGGCTAGCTGGCCACCTTTAACATATACTGCACTGCTGTAAGATGATCATTCCTTGCATTCCTCACTGGGCAAGCCCAGGCTGATCAAGGCAAACCCCAACAAGATAGGTACAAATCATAGGCTGGACATTAGCTACCTTAAAAAGACCAATTACCAATCAATTGCACCCCAAATATGGCAGGCCATCTGAGCATTATTTTACTAATCTCGGTTGCATTTCGTCAAAATATTTTCAAAAGGAATTGGGGTGAGGTGGAGGCTGGGTTTGTATATAAACTAAGGATAGATTGATAAGTATGTTTATAATTTACATAGATCACATTACAACAAAAATTATCTTTTAATCAAATATTGGGAAACGAGTAAGAGGGGGTGTAGTTGAAATGAGCAAGCAAAGTAAATTTGAAATGTCCTTCCCCTTCCCTTCCCCACCCCACCTGACCCCACCCAATCAGAGTTTTTGTGTTGTAAGTCTCATCCCCTGAGCAGTTGGAGTTCATAAAGGTTTGAAGCAGCTCCAAGGTCTCTGGGCTACAGAGAACCAACTGCTTCATGATCCTCAGTCTTTTTAATTGTCTGTTTGGAGGTGTCCCTAGTTTTGCATTTGAACTGTGGTTTCTCCTCACAACTCAAATCAGAGACTCTCATCTTGTTACTTTTCAAATCTTTCTTGCATTTGGAAAATGGAAGATAGAAGAGGGAGGGATGAGTGGTGTGTTCCTCCCTCTTTCAAGCCTTTTACTGAGGGAATAGCTGTACGGAAAAGAAAGAAAAGGCTGTGGATAGACCTGAGCCCATCACAAACATTAATTCTTCAGCCTCCTGGATGCAAAGAAAAAGTCATCTTCCAATTTTCTTTTTTTTTCTTTTTTTTCTCTTAAAACATACGTTTGCTGAACTTAATACTGAAATCTTTCTTGCTGGCCACTGTCATAGTTTTATCTATACTCTCCCAAAGACACTTTGTATATGGGGAGTCTGTACATGTCAGGAGAAGATTTAGATATCATGAAATAGGCCAAGCGACACTCAGAATTCTCTCACATTTTCGTGGCTGTCAAACCTTGTAGTAGATGTTTGCAGGGCTCTGTGGAGGCATCTCTTGAACAATGTACACTGGATGGCCGTAGTCACCGCTAACTTTCTCATAGTGAGGACAGTAGTTGTTATCATTAGTCCTCAGCGGGATTATGATGTCACTGGGTTCCGAGCCACTATTTCCACTACACTTTGGGCTGGCCAGTGTGTTGAGGGAAAGGACTGCTGATCTCTGCTGGGAACTCTTCCTGTGTCGCTTTCTGAATTTTATTAAGAGGACCACAAGGAAGATAATGATGAGGATAAAAATGATGCAGCCTGCTCCAATCGCAGCAAAGAGGGCTATTTTGGAGCCAAAGATTCCCTCATTCTTGTTCAGCTTGTCTTTTATCTGACTATCAGTAGCTGTTGAAAGAGAAGAGAAAAATGAGTGAGCTTTCTGATTCTGAACAATATTTTAGTTCAACTCAAAAGGCAACATCAGATTAATTACCATAATATCAATACAAAAGTTGGTTGTTTGGTTTGGACCTCTTGGGGAGATGGTGATATTATAAGTGTCAAAGATACAGGGTTGTTGACCACTGCTCACAATTGAATCATTTTGGCAAGCAACAGGTTCCATCCTCTTCAAATATTTTTCTTTCTGTTCCCCAAGTTTCCTGCACAACCCACGCCCAACAGAACAGCATGGGTTGGTCACCCTGCATCTGAGTTTGGCGTTGTCTTTGTTAGTACCTTATGACACCAGAAGACCCATAATTGACACCCATGATTTTCCTCCCTTGGCTGGCTTACATGTGGCTCAGGACTCTAGTTGTGGCTCAGTAACTGGAGGAGGAGGCTTAAGGAGGCCTCCTCATACTGTATCATATGTGGACACTGTACTGGTGTTCTAACACATGGTCCTAACCCAGCACCCTTGCTGAACATTTTTGATCCAGCTGAATTCACTACATTTAGTAACAAGTCACATATTAATGGAAGCTCATCATGAAATAGAAAACCTGCAATCAGTAAGACTTGCATTCCATTTTGCTCCCCACCACTTTAAAAATCTCTGCACAATGTAACATAACAATGTATTCATAACAATGTATTCGAAGGCACCTATTTTTAGCTGCCCCAAAAAGCATGTAAATGCACAAAGCCCTAGAGTGGTAAGATTATTCTAATCACAATTGAGCTGGTTAGGAGGAATGATTAAATGTTGCTGCTTAGCTGTTGTGATGGAGGTGCACAGCAGAAGTTAGGCAGCTTCCTATGGTTGTGGGGATGAGAGGTAAATTAGCTGCATTACTTGTACTGGCCAAGCAGTAGCCAAGCAGCATCAGAATATGTTGGGAGTGTGGCATCAAACTATATCATTCAAAAACAAAAATCATCTGAAGAATTATTTACTGAGCAATGGTGACAAAGGTTTGAGTCTTTTTTTTTATACGCTCAGAGGGGCAATGGCAGAAAAAAAGTTCCAATACAACAGAAAAAAAACCAAGAAAATCAAAATTATATCCAAGAAAGCTGGTGAGGAACAATTCTGTATTAGTTTGGTGCAAGACAGAGAGGATGACAGAAAAAGAGACAGAGGTATGAGACAAATAACACAGACAATACCAATGATTAATTCACTCCTAATTAATATAATTTGTCTCTAGAATATTTCCCCTTTAGATTGTGTTATTACCATTGACTTGTTTAATACCAAGAAACAAGGTGCTGCTGAATCAATACCTGGAAAAATCAGTTAGTAAGGAAACTTTCAATCTACTGCATGGAAACTAGTCTGACTCAATCCAAATCTGACATTATCACACAACAGTCATCCCTTTTACTTGGATCAATTCTAGCTTAATTCAACTTTGCCTTGTAAATGGTTTATTAAGAGAGCCTCAGATCAGCTTTGATGCTCAGTCTATGCTGAGCTAAGCGATCTCAGCCTGGCTGGCAGCTGGAGTTCTACAATTGGTCTTAATGTTCTTGGATGAGGGACAGGAAAAACAACCCTAAATCAATCAGGATTCTAGCTCCCGATCACCACTGAGTAACCCCCAATGAAATGTGCATGTGATCTTTGGGTGAGATGAGAATCAGTCTCAGCTGTGAGGCTCCTGTACCATGTTTGAAGAGGCTGCTGACACTCTCTCTCTAAGTTAACACACCAAGAACAACCACATGGATAAAACCACATGAAGATGATTAACTGATCAATGGTAGCACAGACCTGGATGATCCCCATGATGCACTTAATCAGAACAGCTTCATCCATTACTCAGCTATTCACCTTAGTGAATAGCAGAGCTATTAGTCACTTTGGGGCAGGTATTTATTCTATTGTTTGAATGTTAAGAATTACCTGGTTGCAGCACAGAGAAGATCACATGCCCCTAACATAAACTCACTGACTTTCAGTCCACTTAATTTAACAGAATGAACATCCAGCAGGTTGTGTGTGTGTGGAAATTTCCCACCAGATTTTCCTTTCTGCATTCTCCCCAGCTTCATGCCCAGGTGATAAACATGAAAATTTATGCCCCTGGGACATACCTATTGGAATATAAGAAGAAAATAGGAACTCGAGTGGGCCATTCAGCCCCTCGAGCTTGCTCCGCATTTCAATGCGACCATGGCTGATCTTCTACCTCAACCCCATTTTCCTGCACTGTCCCTGTTTCCCTTGATGGTTCTAATTGATAGAAACCTATTGATCTCAGTCTTGAACCTACCTCCACAACCCTCTAGGGCAGAGAATTCCAAAGTTTCACTCTGAGTGAAGAAATTCCTCTTCATCTCAGTCCTAAATGGCCTGCCCATTACTCTGAGACCGCTTTTACAATCTTTTTCTGTGTTCTGTAAAATTGCCTTGGGCCATTTTTCCACTTTCAAAGCACTTTTTAAATGCAAGTTATTATCATTGTCAGCATACTGAAGGGGCCACCGGGCTGTTTTTCTAAAAAATCTTATCCTTTCTTCCCAGCTAATTCTTTCATATCCAAGTGTCAGCCTGGCTCTGTGTTAGCACTGTCACTATCAAGACAGGTTCAAGTTCCACTCAAAGAATTGAGTGCATAATCTAAACTGACACATTATTGCAGTACTGAGGGAATACTGCACTGTGTCAGAGGTGTCGGCTTCTGGATGAGACGCTAAACTGAGGTCCCATCTGACAGTCCAGGTAGACAGAAAAGTGTCTGGCATTATTTGAAGTAGGAAAGGAAGTTTTCCCGATGTCCTGGCCAACATTCATCAATCAACACCACCAAAAAATAACTGATCATTCATCTCATTTGCTGCTCAAATTGGCTACATGACAGCAGTAACAATGCTTAAAAAGTAACTTTTTGACTGAATTCCTTTCTAACATTGAGGATATGAAAGGTGCCAGATGAAAGATTTGCTTTCTTCTTTATTTCCCTCTGTATCTCACTGCCTCTTGTTCTTTTCAATCTTCTACAATAACGTCCTTAGCTGTATCTGACATCCTACGTATGATTGAGACACTGGGAAATGTGTAGACTGAAAAATAAAAGGCTTAGGGAAAACTTTACTGAATTTTTAAAATGGTATTTAAGGGTATAAACTGATCCTGCATAAGTTGTTTGACATAATCACAAACTCTATGGGCAGTATTTTGCCCTTGGCAGGTGAGCTCAGTGGGGCAGTCAGAATGCCGACCACCGCCCACGATCAAGGCCGGAAGGCGATTTCACGTTGGCGGGCCAATTAAGGCCTGCCCAATGTGAAAGGCGGCTGGGGAAGCTGGGGAAGAGGTGGGTGGGGGCAGAGGCATGTTGTCTGCTGGGTCCAATGGCGACCCGGCAGCCCATTCAAAGACACCGCAGGCAGCCTCAGGGAGGCTGCATCAGAATTGCAGCAGCTACATGGCTGCAATCCATGAAGGAGAATCCACGTGGGAGGTGAGGTCACTGGGGCAGTCGGCCCGCGTTTCTCTAATGAGTGCCTCGCTGCCCTCCTGGAGGAGGTGGCTGTCAGGAGGGACACCCTTGTGCCCAGAGACGGGAGGAGGAGGCCACCGCACCTCACCAAGAAGGCCTGGGAGGAGGTGGCATCCTGGCTGAGCAGCTACGACATGGTGAGGCACACAGGGGTGCAGTGCCTTAAGTGCTTCAATGATCTGCTGTGCTCAGGAAGGGTGAGTACCTTGTTGGCATGGGTCAGTGTGGAGAATAGTTAAGGGCTGGCCGTCCCCCGTGGACATAAGGGGTGTTAGAGTCCAAGTGGCACTTGTCAATGACGCTGGAAGTGGCCAAGGGGATGAGCCCTGGCCGCTTGGAATGAGTGCCTTGCGGGTCAAGGGCCACGAATCGGATGTGGCATGATGCGTTCCTCAGGTGGGGTTGGCCAGCTTGCAGTGGTCCAGAGAGTGGACTAATCAATGCTCCTCTATCCTTTCAGGAGAAGACATCCCATAACAATATTAAGAGATCGTGGACTGGCGGGGTCCACCACACCACCTCATCTTCACCAGCTATGAGCAGGAGGCCTTGGAGCTCAAGAGGCAGCATGCACCTCGATCAACTGGCCACGGTGAGGTTTGGGTGTCAGACGGAAGTAAGAGTGCAGCGCACACAGGTGAGAATTTCGAATAGCGCCGCCATTCTCATGTAGTTTCTACATTGATGTGAGCCTGGAACCTGGGGTCCTCATTGATAATGGAAAGATGAGGGCACCATGATGCAGATCTCCGTTGTCTCACCAGGGTGCCTGGCATACACAGTGACAGTGTGATGACTTTAACTAATGATATGTTCTTCTTCCTCCTTTTAGGTTCACCAACAGGCGCTCGCACTGAGCACTCTTGAAGGCCCATCCCTGACCCTGGAGGGCTACCATGCTACCCACACACCTGCATCTCACCCGCACTGTCAAGCAGGCACCAGCGCAGATACCAGCATCTCCGTAGGCATTAGATCACCGTCTAGTATCTTGGTGCACATTGGTGAGGGCACTTCACACTCGCTTGAGGTGTAAGTGGAGGCAGAGAGTGCCCAGGGCACCAGCAGTCGGAGGACAGCTGGAAACCAGGGCAATACTTAGTCGAAGGCTGGTGATGGGCCTCTGGAGTCATCCATTAGGCAGCTGATGCTGGATGTCTAGCGGGGTGTGATACATAAGGATATGTGTGCAGTGGTCTCCGTTTTGGAGGAGTCCCTGCAGAGTGTGAGCACTGCGTTGACCCTCATGGCTGAGCGCAATGCCTCATCCATGGAGAGAGTGGCAGCTCCAGGGACAGAATCAGGAGTCCCTGGGGATGCACTCAGACCTGCAAGCCCTCACACAGGCACTGACCTCAGTTGGTCAGTGTCCATGTGGGAGATGAATAGTGCACCCAGCATCCCAGTTAGGTGTCCATCCATCAATGGTGAGCAGGGAGGTCCACAGTGACCTCACATTAGCGCACGAGCTGCCAGTCGTTTCTGTGGGCTTCTCTCAGAGCGCTCTGGATGACAGCAGCAGTTCTTCTACTTCTTTGCCAGTGACCATGGCATCTGAGGCTGCCATGGCACTGGCCGCTCCCTCCCAGATGGGGCCAGCACAGACTCCACTGGCCAGAGGATGAGCGCCAAGGTCATCAAGGCCAACAGGGCAGCAGAGTCAGCAGGCTGTCTCCAATGCCTGTACCAGCGAGGGGGAAGCATGTAGGCATGGCACCCTTAAATGTAAATTTAAAGCACCCGAAGCACAATACGTGCCTATCACCAGTGATATTTTGTTCCCTCATTTTGCTTTGAGTTTTTTAATGGTATGACAAACAACACCGGTTCATGTTTAGTTCAGCAATCTGTAACATGAAACATTAGATTTGATTTTGTGCTATTGGTCTAAGTATGCTTCATTTGTTCTGTTGGTGCAGGGTAGGCCCTAATGGACGTGTGTCTCTTGAAACTTTATTGCACAGGCACTGAGTGTATGTTGGTGGCCAAGGAAATGGTTCTGTCAGGGATCAAATATGGAGCCTGCAGCCCTGGCATGTGTTGGTGGTTCTTATTTTGTGGCCTAGCTGAAGGAGCATTGGATCAAAGTGTCCCAGAGGTCCCTGCCTCCCTGGAGGTTACCCAGGTCTGCCTCCATGCCCTCAGCTTTCTCCTTACTCTGCTCATGCTCGAACCCACTACTGGACTCATCATCTGTGGCCTGTGCAGCTGCGTCAACACCCTTTTCCTCCACTGGGTCCCCCCCTTGCCAGTGCCAGATTGCGGAGAGTGCAGCATGCAACCACTATCAGCGACACTCACTCTGGGGGTTATTGTAGTGCGCCCCCTGAACGGCCCAGGCATCGGAAGTGCATCTTGAGAAGACCTTTAGTTCTCTCTACCACTGCCCTTGTGGAGGCGTGACTTCTGTTGTACTGGTGCTCGGCCTCTGTTCTTGGGTGGTGGAGAGGCGTCATGAGCCACCTTTTCAGGGGATAGCCCTTGTCACCCAGCAGCCATCCATCCAGTCTGGCTAGAGCACTGAAAAGCCTCGGCACCTGGGATTGCTTGGGATATAAGCATCATGGGAGCTGCCAGGGTACCTTGCAGAGACTTTCTGAATCAGCATCCTGTGGTCACACACTATCTGCACGTTAATGGAATGGAATCCCTTACTGTTGATGAAGGCACCCGGCTGACCCGCTGGCGCCTTGATGGTCACGTGTGCATTCAATTTCACCCTGGACATGGGGGAAGCCAGCAATCGCTGCAAAGCCTCTGGTTCACTCAGCCTGGCTGGCCTCATCCGTATAGTTAAAAATAAAGGTCAGTACCTGCCTGAACAGAGCTTCTGTCACCAGCTTGAAGCAACTGTGGACAGCTGATTGGGACACTCCACACAGATTCCCCACTGATTTCTGGAAAGAGCCAGAGGCATAGAAGTTGAAAGCCACCGTGACCTTCACAGCCACTGGCATGGGGTGTCCACCCACACAGTCAGAGCTGATCTCAGGGCCAATCCTCTGACAAATGAAGTTACCATTGCTCTGGAGAGGCAGAGCCTCTGCGGCACTGCACCTCGAACATACTGAGGTAGCTGCAATGCTGCCTGTAAACCCTGGCAGCGGGATAGTGGCGTCTTCCACCTTGGATTTCCTGCTGGCCCTGTCCCACTGCCATGCCTGCGCCTCTTCTCCCACAGGTCCCTCCTTGCATGCTGCTTGGGACACCTGGCCTCCTCTCCCTTCTGCCCCTCTCTTCCTCCTCCTCAGAGGTCTCTCCAGCAGAGACCACAATCCCCATTATCAGGGTAATGGAAGGCTGTCTGTTACCTAGAAGGGCCATTACAGTCTGAATCCTCTGGGAGCCTGAAAGACAACGAGTCCTGAAATGAAGCCTAAAAATGCTCTGAATGAAGCTCTGAAGTGAGGTGAAACTGTCCGGTTCAAATAAGAAACCAGCAGCATACGATCTCCAAAACTCCTCATTACTCACAGCAACGATGCTGCTGACCCTTCTTATCCCACCTGTGGATGAGCTTTTGCAAATTGTGGCCCGCCCGCCTGCCTTTTTTGCCTGTGTGACGGCTGAAAAATTGTACGGGCTATGTAAAATCACCCACAATTGGTGTGTCAAGGGTCTTAACTGACCTCTTAATTAATGGCGGGTACGCCTGTTTCCTGCGTACTCCTGCCGAGCGAAATATCGCAAGAGTGTGCTTTGATGTCGGGACGCTCGGCTGACGTCAACGTACGGTATTTCACCTCGACTGGGTCGGGCGCACGCCTGTCCACCCAGCGAAAAATTCTGCCCCAAGGGAAGGATTTAGTGTTGCACTGTAGTTTCCAACCCACAGGCAACAAAGTCAGATGCAAGCCATCTCCACTCCAGCTAGTTGCCCCGCAGCTACTTAACACCCGGTGGGGCATTAATTGCAGAGCGTTTCACCCCCACTTGGAGAGGAAATCCCGGCTGTGAGAGCCAACAGCCAATCAAATAACCAGCTACTCTTTGGTCCAGTGGCACCACCTGTAGCTGTGAATACTGCTGGGACTGCATCCAGTCCCCAATGGAGATCTTCAGTGGAGCCAGATGGGGAGGTAAGTTCTGGGGGTTTTTGGTGGGGCCAGGTTAGGAGGCTCTGACAAAGCGGAGGGGGAGTGGGGGGGGGGGGGCGGGGTTGCAGTTAATGTGGGTGCGCAACCATGGCAGGAGGGGAGTACCATCGGTGGGAGGGGAATGGGGAAATCTTGTGGGGAGGCCCAGGGTGGCTGTCAGGGCAGTATCCCCCTTTCCTGCCAACAGCCCAAGGAGTGGACCTGGTGGGCTTCAAACTCAATGCCAGCCTCTACCCGCTGTGGCAAAAATTGCAGCGGTGGCAGGAAGAGACCCTTAAGTGGCCAATAATTGGCACAAGGGCAAATGATCTGCCAGGTGCCTCCCCCATTGCACGTAAAATTGCAGTAGGGTAGGGGCGGGTGGGTAAGTGCCAGAAACGGCACCCACGCCATTATACTCAATTTTATGCCCCCTTTGCACCTGCAAACCTGCCCCCAGGACAGCGTAAAACTCAGAAAAAGAGGGTGAACAGACAGTTTCGATTTAACTGCTTCATTCAGAAACGGTTGAATGTGTGAAACAGACTGCCCTTTCCTAGCCTAATTCCAATCCCCTCCTCCACACCTGTAGTCCATGGGATAGTGAAAGTTTCTGTTCAGATTCAGTGTGGACGGTACAGACCCAGCTATGAACACTGATGGATTCACAAACCTTTTAGGGGAGGAGGAGAAAATCGCATTTTCCTTTTAGAATTATTATTCTTATCATGGTAAAGGATGTTACAAAAACAAAAAATGCTGGAAAAACTCAGCAGGTCTGACAGCATCTGTGGAGAGAAAGACTGTCCAAGGAGTTAGAAGAGTCTAGCTCTGATGAAGAGTCATATGGACTCGAAACATTAACTCTGTCTTTCTCTCCACAGATGCTGTCAGACCTGCTGGGTTTTTCCAGTATTTTTTGTTTTTGTTTCAGATTTCAAGCATCCACAGTAATTTGCCTTTATCTAAGGATGTTACTGATGGGAATTGAAACACTTTCCATTTTATGCCTCAGGGTTAAACTTCTTCAACAGGCCAACCTATCTTAAGGAAGCACAGGTTAGTCACAGCGTAAAATCCCCTCCAATTTGGCCCAAAAGTGACTCACAGCCCCAGATTCAGTAGAATACTCCCCTGCATCAGCATATCATTTCCCCCCCTTTCTCACACCAGACAACCTGTGGGCCCTCAGAATGAAATTGACAACGTAGCCTTGTCTTGTGCTGAAATCAGACCAATTTTTTTGCTTTGCCTAGATCTACCAGGAACTAGATTGAATGCTCAGAATGATTTAACATGGAATCTATCAAGCCAAAAAAGGAGACTTTAAGGAATTTTCTTAATTCACACTAACCGTAACCATTGGAAACGTATACCAAAAATTTATATGTGTAACCCGTACAATTCCAGGACCATTTAAATTAATGGTTAGAAAATTGGGCATAGTGCATAAAAAGCTTTCTTCCAGGAACATGAAGTCAGAACATTATTCCTTTTTATCCTGTCAGTCTGGGTTGCAAGTAAACCCAAGATCCAGGGGTAACAGTCCAATGTATTTACCAGCCTCTGGCATCATCCTAGCATCTTTAACTTCAGGAAGCAGAATTATGGAAAGACACCCTAGCAAGTTCTCTCTTCCTCACCTGTGTTCCCAGATTTATCTTCTGAAGATGGCTCTTTCCAGAGGGAGATAACGCTCTTCACTGTGATGTCCTGACCTTTACCTGGTGCTCTTGTAGGATTCTTTTCTTTCAGCGTTGGTCTTGTGTTTGGATCTGGATGGAAGGGAGATGGAAATTACTGACTGCACCAGCTGTTTGGTACTGTAGTGTCTGGATCAGTGCAGAGTTGTTGGTTAACATCAAGGTGTCAAATGTAAAGACTGAGGCAGCAGCACATAGTATCAGTGCTGAGCTGAAAAGCAGTAAGCCTTTGATTCTGGCAATGCCAATACTGAGATAGGGGTGGGAAATTTGAAAGGAATGTCTGCTGATGCTCACTGGGCAAAGTGTTTTCACAACTTTTTAACTGGTCAAGAAGTTGCCTGGTTGCATGAAGGAGTGGAACAAGGACAAGGACACTGCCAAAAGTAAAAAGGGTTATGTAAAACCAATGATTTGGAAAATTGGTGATGCACTAGCCTTTCATCATGTGGACCTGAGTTCCAACCTAGTACAGGCATGTATTAGTACTTTGTAAACTGTGTAACTAACCAGTGCATTCTAGTGTGAACAATTTGACCGCGCACTTTAGTAAAAGCAATCTAACCTCCATGATCCAACGCAATTTTTCAGTCTCATGAACTGCCCTCAAATTCTTACCGTCTCTGCCTACTTTCCACAGCAGGTAGACCAGCTGAAGTTCTTGAGAGTTCTGAGCTATTTTCATAACTAGACTGCATTTTAATATCACTTGCAGCTCACTGGTCAAGGAATGCGGAATTCCAGAAGATCCAACGCTGAGAAGAACAAGTTTTATCTTCAAGGGTAGGGGGAGGTAATCATAGGGGTTGCAGGGACAGGCCTGACACCAGCTGAATTATTTCTGTGGCACCAAGAGGAGCATGAGTTCCCTCAACATCAATGTAGCATCAGAGTGAGTATGGCACCAAAGAGTACTAGCAAAACTGAGGTTAATAGGAAACCCACAGTGACTGGGATCATGCTTGACCAAAAGTAAGAAGCAAGGCTGTCAGAATCCCATCTATATTCCAATCATTCAGTCCAAAGACCCCAGTGCAAAAGTTTCTCTGTATGATGTCGCTGACCCAATCATCTTCAACTGTTTCATCAATGACCTTCCCTTCACCATTAAGCGAGGACTAGGCTGCTCCTGATGATTCTACAGTGTTCATTTCCATTATTGAAGAATCTCATGTCAGTCGACAAATCCAGCTAAGCCTGACCAGCAGCTGTTAGCATTCATACCATATAAGTAACCGGTAATGACCATCTCTAATAATGGTCAACCACCTCTTACCGATCTTCAGTGGCACCACTGAATCAGTGTATCAACAGTCTAAGAGTAACAACTGACTGGAGGCTTAACCTGCCACATCAATGCCATGATTACAAAAAGAGCAGACTCAGTGTGCTCTATGAAGAGTGGCTCACTTTCTGACCTCTCAAAATTTCTCCACCAACTACATGGCTCAAATCAAGAATTTAGTGGAATACTCACTACTCAGCTAGATGGGTGCAGCTATGAGAACAGTCAAGAAGATCAATATAATCCAGTACAAAGTAGCTTGCTTGATTGGCATCTCTTTCACTGGACTCAATATCCACCCACTCCACCACCACTGAACTGTGGCAAGGCTATGTATTATCCATAGGATGCACAGCAGCAACTCACTAAGCTGACTTGGAGAGCATTTCTTGACCATATGCACCTACCAACGAGAGGATTAATAGAAGCAATGACACAGGGGCCTGTAAGTCACACATCCTGATCTGAATATATATAGCTACTCTTTTATCATTGCTAGGTCAAGCTTTCAGGAATCCCTTTTTCAATGCTTTCATGAGAAAAGCATCAGCAGAAGGGCTGCAGCAATTTAAGCAGGCCAAACACCAACTTCTGAGGGTAATTAAAGATAAGCAGTAGATGCAGCCTTGTCACAAGAACAAACATTTAAAGATGACCAATGACCAGTTCTCTGCTTTGGTAGTACTGGTGAATGGCCCTGGGTTTTGACAATACTCAGAATGTCCTGAAGTCTGGCAGCACAACAGCAGGCTATTGTGATTTGTCCCTTTGATCCAGCATAAGTATGAGAAAAACTTGGGAATTAGCAGAACAGTCAGGATGGAATTTGTGATTTGTTTCACTGGGACACTTCTTGGGTCTGGATGCAGTGAGGGTAGCAGAAGGCAAATGCTGGAGTCATCATGACTTTGAGAGGATTACTTTGTAACTTTCTCAGAAATTTCTGCAAACGTTAAATTTTCTGTTTAGTGATTGGTTCCTGGAAGTGTATCTCTGCCTCTGTGCATGTTCTCTCTCTGTGATCAGAATGTATTAGCATAGGCTGATAATCAGGTAACAACTGGGGCCTTCTTTATTTGCTTTCAAAATTCACATTCCCGCCCACCCCCGCCCCTGCCCGCAGTCCCGTCCCCAACACAAATTAAGGAGGAAGAGGAAACACATATTTAGCTAGGGTCACAGTGTGTTACAATTAGCCACCATACCCTTGGGTTAACAAAGGGAAAAACAGGTAGGCTCCCTGCTCCTGTAATTGCTATCCCGAAATCCCTGCTGGAAAGTGCATAGAGATTTGAGCAGGGTGTTAGGCAGTAGTTAATACCCATGGAACTGCGTCCCAGCAAGGCGAAATGAAACCAAAACGTTTCTAAAGCTCACACTCTAAAAGGTACTGAGGAGCCACTGAACTCTGACTTCAGATTGCATTCTCATTTGATTTAAATTTGTACCGGAATATCATCAGCATTTCACCCTCAGCATTAATGTGAATACTGAATCCAGGGTTGCAAACTGAAATCATATAAAGTCCTTTCTGGATCTGGCACATTGATGGAGCAATTAAACTGAGTATCTGGCAGGCAGAGTAAAATCAGCCATTTTGATTCAGGATAAATTGTTGAAATAGCATTTTAAAAGGTAGGCAGGCACAGTAATATGAAGATATATAGCAAAGTGATATGCAGAAAAATAGACAAATTCACAATCAATGATAGGCAGAGGCACAAATGGAAATATGGAGACACAATCATACAGACATGAAAAAGACAGGTGGACAAACAGATAGACAAAGACATCTGCATAGCAACACACAGGCACATACAAAAATTGCAATAAATGGACTGTCAGGCAAAAAAGTCAGTTGCATCTGGACAGGTAGACAAAAACAAATCAGATACATACAGACATCATACACAGGCATAAATAGGATCCCAGAAATTAGGTGCGTGCACGTGAATGCGTTGTCAAAGATTGTAGTAACACTAAAGCATTGATCCAACAATGGTACTGCACAGGATAACTTTCTGTTTTTGGTAATTCTAGGATTCTACACAGAATAAAACTCAATGCTCAGCTTTTGGACCCAACTCTGAATGTTTTGTGTGTGTGTGTGCGCGCATGACGGGGGTGGGTGGCAGAAGTGGGGAGGGGAAATAGAAAGACTCAGGCATTCCTCTTCATTTAGCAATCATGCCCTGGTATACCAACTCTACAGTTTACATAAGCATTTCCCAGCACACCAAATCCGAAATTAGTACTGTAGTTTGGGACCTCAAAGCTGAGAGGGGACCTGTTGTCGTTTTAACAAATCATATTGCAGACAACTGTGATTTTAGTTACACATTTCAGGAACATACCACGAGGTTAGGTTAGAGATTCACTGTTTACCTTGTCCAACTTTCATAACTATCTTCATGGATCGAGTTTTGCATACTCCACCGTTTCTGTTCTCCAAACCTTCGTATGACCCATTGGAAGTAGCTGCAAGAAAGGAGAAACTCAACATTCAGTGATTTGGTACAGATAAAGACTGACATGTACAAGAGATAATAGAGAATCAGAATGATTTTTCATAGTGAATTACTCTGAAATGTTACAAAGGTAAGTAACTGTCTTGTGGCAGCAATTTTCCACAAACTGCAATGAGACAAATGAGCAGCTGACCCATTTCTTGATTGCACTGCTTGAGGGAGCGTACTAGCCAGATCTCCTTCAGGAGAAAAAAAATTAACAAATTGAGGAAGGGGTCCTCAGAACCTGCGTTCATTTATCTTACCCTCTTGTCCATTCATGACACTTAAACACTGCAGTCCAGGGTGTGACATACAAACTCTCCGATTTCCTTACTGACCAGAATTTATTAAATAAATTTGCTTAACAATCGCCAACAAATCAACCACAGCCAAGGTTATCAGTTGATGCTTTCCGTGGTTTCTGCTAGCTGGATTTACATCAAAAAACCAAGCTTGGCATCACGTAACTACTGCTTCTTGATTTCCCATGACTCCCACCTTACTGCTTTCAATGTTGGTGGTGTCCTGCACTGTGGTCTTTGGCTGATTTTCTCAGTATGAGGTCTTATTTTTCCTCAACACAGGAACAATCTTATTATTTCTCGCATCAATAAGTTATTGTTCCCAGCTGTAGGCGGGTGCATTGCGTACAGACTGGAGTATGGTGAGATGGGGTCAGGTCTCATCCCACTGCAGGGGATGCTGCTGCTTGTAGCAACTCCTACCAGGAGATCTGTTGCCATGGTATGTCACGTTCATCTGTCTTCCGCCATCAAGGCATGATGAGGGGTAAAGTGGGTGAATAAAGCAAAAACCATAAGATTGTCGAGAGACAGGTGAGAGAAGTGAAAGAAGCAAAAGTGAGAACCAGCACGAGAGCATGCATATGCACAAACCATGAGGAAAGTGCTGCTAAAGTTGCTAACCTGCACCATTGCCATTAGCTATTATTAAATTATGTTCTAAATTCATAAACGTGTTTGGAATTTTGACTAGAAGTTGTTGAAGGCTTTTGCATCCGCTGAGGTTTTATGTAGGTTGATCATTGGTGTATAAGCACAGCATTTTTTTTTTAAACTGACATTTGGGCCTTGCCAAGTTCTTAACAAAGAAACAAGGAGAAAATTACCTTCTCCTCAAATTGAGGAGTTAGAAGTGCAAGTTAGAGTTGAAAAGGCATATTTTTTCACATGACTACATTTTTAGTTTTTCTGGTTGTTTTAGGTCTGCTTGAATTGTTAAATCTGTTTAGACTGACATTTTTCACATTTAATACCAAATACAGAATCTTCCCTCACCCCTAATTTAGAAGGATAAACCTCTATTCAAATTTGAATACCTTACTTTGTTAAGGATAACGTTGCTAACTTTGCTAAGAGCAATTAAATGGGGGAAAGCCAACTTCAATGTGGTAAGAACGGATCTGGGCCGAATAAATTAGAGTCAACGGTTGGCAGGAGGAACAGTTGCTTAACAATGGACTACCTTCAAAGAAGAGGTATTTCAGGCACAGTCATGGCATGTTCCCTCGAAAGGAACATTAGGAAAAACAAAGCCAGAGCTATCTGGATGACAGAGATAGAAATTGAGATAAAGAAGAAAAAGTGTGCTTATGACAGATAGCAGGTAGAAACTACAACTGAGAAACAGGCTGAATACAGAATGTTCAGAGGAAAGGTGAAAATACAAATAAGAGAAGCAAAGAGGGAGTATGAAAAGAGACTGGCAGCTAACATAAAAGGGAATTCTAAAGGTATATAAGTAGTAAAAGGATGGTAAAGGAGGGGTAGGGTTGATTAGGGACCAAAAAGGGCATTTATGCATGGAGGCAGAGGACATAACTGAAATATTAAATGAATTCTTTGCATCTGGCTTTACCAAGGAAGAAGATGCTACCCAGGCCAGGGTGAAAGAGGAGGTAATTCAGACATTAGAAGGATATAAAGTTGATAAGGAGCTGGTATTGGATAGGCTGCCTACATCTAAAGTGGATAAGACATCAAGACCAGATGAGATGCACCCAAGGATACTGAGGGAAGCGAGAGTGGAAATTGTGGTCTTCCCTGGACTCAGGATGGTGCCAGAGGACTGGAGAATTGCAAATGTTATACCTTTGTTCCAAAAAGGGTGAGTGTAAGGATAAGCCAAGCAATTACAAGCCAGTCAGTTTAACTTTGGTGTTGGGGAAACTTTTAGAAACAATAATATTGGACAAAATTAAATGTCACATGGAACAAATGTGGTTAATTAAAGAAAGCAAACACAGATTTCTCAAGGAAAAATCATGTTTAACGAATTTGCTGGAGATTTTTGAAGAGGTAACAGAGAGGAGTGATGCTGTTGATATGATGTACCTGGGCTTCCAAAAGGTATTTGGTACAGTGCCACACAACAGACTTGTGAGCAACGTTATAGCTCATGAAATAAAAGGGACAGTAGCAACATGGATATGGAATTGGTTGAGTGACAGGAAACAGAGGGGCTTGAGGAAGGTTTGTAGTGGAGTTCCCTAGGGGTCAGTTTTGGGACCCTTACTTTTCCTGATTTACATTAATGACCTAAACCTTGGTGCTCAGGGCGCAATTTTAAAGTTTGCTAATGATACAAAACTTGGGAGCATGGTGAACTGTGGGGAGGATAGTGTAAAATTTAAAAGGGCATAGAGAAATTGGTGGAATGGGTGGACAGGTGGAAGATAAGTTCAATGCGGAGAAGTCTGAAATGATTCATTTTGGCAGGATGAACATGGAGAGGCAGCATTACATAAAGGGTACAACTCTAAAGGCAGTGCAAGAGCAGAGGGACCTGGGTGTATATGTGCATAGGTCATTGAAGGTGGTAGGACAGGTTGGGAGAGCAATTAATAACGCATGTAGTATCCAAGGCTTTATTAATATGGGCGAAGAGCAAGGAGGTTATGTTGAACTTGTACAAACACTAGTTCGGCCTCAGCTGGAGTACTGCTTCCAGTTTTGAGCTCCACATTTTAGGAAGGATGTGAAGGCATTGGATAGAGTGCAGAAAAGATTCACAAGAATGGTTCTAGGGATGAGGAACTTCAGAAATGAAGAGAGAGTGGAGAAGCTAGAAATGCTTTCCTTGGGAAAAAGAAGGCTGAGAGGAGTTTTGGTAGAGGTACTTAAAAGCATGAGGGGACTGGATAGAGTAGATAGGGAGAAACTGTTCCCACTCGTGAAAGCATCGAGAACAAGAGGGCACAGATTTAAAGTCATTGGGAAAAGAAGCAAAAGCAACATGAGGAAAAGCGTTTTCACACGGCGAGTGGTTAGGGTCTGGAATGCACTGCCTAAGTGTGTGGTGGAGGGAAGTTCAATTGAAGCGTTTAAAAGGGAATTAAACTGTTATCTGAAAAGGAAGAATGTGCAGTGTTACGGGGAGAAGGCAGGAGAATGGCATTAAGTGAGTTACTCATTCAGAGAGCCAGTGCAGACATGATGGGCCAAATGGCCTCCTCTGTGCTGTAACAAATCTGTGATTCTGTGAAGGAGGGTTAGCATTTGAAGCTGTTGCAAAGTGAGTAATGATTATCTGTTTATCAGACATTGCATATAATTTTGATGAAAGTAACCACACGTGTGCATTATTAGAGTTGGATAAGGTGGTTGGGTGGGGGGGGGAGGGAAGTAAACATACTCAGTTGTTTAGATTTAAATTCTCCTTATTGCTCTAGAGTAGATTTTGTGCCACTTCAGACAAATGGAACAGATGATTTTTAAATTGTTCAAAATGTGTGTAAAGTTAAGACTGATAAAGCTATTTCAACTGAACTTGCTATAGATGTGGTGACTGATACAGTAGGAAGGGGAGCTGGGAGGCTTTGGGACACAATCCTACACCTCCACCAGAATGTTAGCCTCTGGCAGCAGATTCTGATTGCTCTAGAAGGGGAAAATTAAATCAGAGACACAAGTTAGGGGCAAGACTGTGACTGATAACAGATGTGCAGATGAGTCTAATTATATATGGGGAACCATACATGCTTGGTCTGATAAATGGCAGTTGCTAGAAACGGCAATTGCCACTGGTAGCCATTGCTCAGTCAAACATAAATACCGCAAAGGATAAGAAGCATGCCATATTTGACAACAATGGGAGATGGTTTCCAAATGGCTACCTGAATGAGGTGTCACCATATAAGTAAAAATGAGGAGGAGTGAAACCTGAATAACTTCTCAAATAACCTTATTATCTGGAAAAGGGAACTTGCTAGTGCAGATAGCCAAGGGGACATTAAACCTTGGGAGAAATTTTCCAAAGTATTAAGACCATACACTCTTGCCTACTAGTCCAGGTAATAGTTTTCCACGGAAACTCTAGCTATAAAGCAACAGCCCACATTTGTGTGCTCCATGGTAGCACAGTTCAAGAGCTTGTCGCCATCCCCTGCTGACATATCAAATCGCAGTAATTCAGGAAAGGTTTACCGTGAAATTCTAAATTGCACTGGGCTCTGATTTTTGATAATCATGCTAGAGCTGGTATTGTAGCCCACAGAGTGTATTGCAGATTTGAGATGCCTGACAAGGAAACATCCTGAGAAATGTCAATATCTCCAGCAAGGAGCAGGCAACTGAAATGTTTTGGCTTTGGTGTACCCAATTGCATAATCCACTCCTACCTACATTACAATGCAGCTCCTCAGAGTAGGATGAATTATAGCCAGAGAAGCCACCAATTAGAAAGATCAATGGCTAGCTCCAGGAATTTCCCATAGTGAGAGGATCAACACAAAATGGTAACTGCTGATCAGTAAGGGGAGAAACAAAATTCAAATTCATTTGTCACCTTTAAAGTAAAAGTTAACTTGACAAACTGGGGTCCATGGATAATTACCTATGTTAAAAATAAATTATTCGAAGTTCCACATGAAAATTAGACACAATGGGCCCCCCACGATTCAAAGCTGACCAGCCTCCTGTAACTCTTTGTTTTAGTTTTTGTAACTCGTTTTGTTAGTTAAATAAAGTTGCAAGTTTATGAAAACTTGTAAAAGCAAAGGATAATAAGAGTTTTCACCCTCCAGAAAATTCTATAAACAAAATTTTATATATAGAACAGAATATATTTAATAATAAACAGTAATAATGATACAACAATCATTGAGGTTTTGGTATTAAATGGTTTCATTTGTTTGACAGAACAATTATGTCGCTATTGGATGGTTTATTTACGGATGGATGTCAGAAATTGAGGTGGAGGAGGTTGCAACAATCCTGAGGAACTGGGTTGTTGAAGGTGAAATTGTGGCTCCTCCTGCCCAAGAACAAGTTGAGCATACAAAACAAAAGCTATAAGGTAGCTCCAACCTTATTGGGTGCCCATCCCACGACCTTCCCACCCACCCACAAGCTCACCCCCAGAACACAGCAGACCAATTAATGGTCAATCAGGTTTGTTATCAAGCCAGTTGTACTTGATAATACGCTGGCCTTGCCATAAAACCTTTGGCATGGGCAGCAAGGCGGGAGTGATTTTTACCTGAAGTGCTTGAGGACGGGAAGGAAGAGGGCGGTCGCTCTTCAGGGGCTGCCGTTAGGTTGAACTCTTCTCTTCCTTCCTACCTGCTCCCTCCCTTAAACCCAAGCCCCTACCCAGCACTGCCCCTCTCCCTAACCTACCCAACGCCTCCCTGCCCAAAATCGCAGACTTACCTGCTCCAGTGATCCAAGGCCTTGGGGTCTTTTTTTCTCCAGCAATCCCATCAGTGGTCACTGATGCCAATCCGATTGGCCAGCAACACCAGAGGGCGGGACGTCTGTTCCAATCAGGGGTGGAGGTCCCACTTGGCCCTCATTAGTTCGGCTCACAGTGCAGTGTGGCTTCTGGGCAGCTTGGCATGGAACGCATCGGCTCCACACTGATGTGGTTTCCGGGGGAAGCATGCCTTCTGCATCACCCACCTCCCCACCCCTGTATTATTCAGCCAGTGAGTTTAACCACTTTAAATAACTCTTTGATTTCTTATGCCTTCAACTAAGAGGCTCCTTTATACACCTTGTGCACCCCAACCCATTAGCTTAATCTCTGAAGCACCTATTTAGCTGAAAAACAGTCAAATAATTAGAGCACAGAGCCCTCAAAATTGAAACTCCACTTAGCAAAGGAAACAGAAGGGCACAGGAAGGTCAGAATTAAAACTATATATAGAAAAAGCACTCACCACACCCCCCAAAAAATTGAAACAACTATGAGATGAGAGCTAATATCTGTTGGCTACCAATGCAGAATCTGTTTACATTCCTCCTTATAAAGCACAATAACATTTTTTGCTGACTGCCTATTCAGGACTAGTTATATATTCAACATTCATTAATATCATTTCTGGAATGATTCCAAGCTGACCAAGGCTATCTATTTGCTCCCTTGTTTTTTGGACCAGACTCAAGTTTAATGCTGTTTTGAATTATGGATCAGTTTGTTGTGCGCAGGTCTGATGAAGACTGCATTTGGTTATTTTATACACACTGCCAAAACTGTTTGCACTTCAACTATCAAGCTGGCAAAAGATCACAAATAATGTGTGACTTTGTAGCATTCCCATCAGCACACAAAAGTCCTATGTCCAAGTCACCTACTTTGAGATTTGTCTAACTGTCAAGATCTCACAATGTCTCCTACTCTAACTCATTCGTTCCCATTACCTCCAATAAGTGGTATGCCTTAACCTCCCTTGGTATTTTCCTTCTCCCATAATTGACAGGGTTAAAATTCCAAGCATTTCCTCCCCCAGTAGTTTTGTGAGTATATGAAGTGAGTAGCTGGGTGTACCAAAGTTGCCAGATTCAGTCACCAATCTGTGTGTACCGAGTTAGTAATCCAGGTACAACATACTGAAGCCAGGGCAGGTACAAGATGATACACCTAGCCTGTTTACAATACGCTTAACCCATGCATGGGCACGCATTCAGTAGGGTATGAGGTTATGCTTGCACCCATGTGATCAGTACAGTCAAGATCTCTTTGCATGTAAATTGGAAACCCTTGCAGAAACAAGTAATTGCCAAGTATTTTTGACCTTCAGCTTATTAACTCAATAATTCCGGCAGACTAAAAATCAGATTCCAAGGAACCATGAAGCTCAACTGATAATTAAAAACTAGCAGTACAATAAGCTTCCATTTAACTAGGAATTCAACGCCACTTCAACAAAATAATCACTTGAATTAAATATCTGAAAGACACATCTGAAAATATTTGTGCCAGCAGAAACGTATGTTCTGAGCATCATGACAAAAAGCATATTTGATAATTTGTCACTATAAGCTTTTTTGTTCAGGAGATGTGTCTAGTGAGGGACAGCTTTCTTTGTTTAACATTTTCTTAAGTTATTCATTGCGTGTGGGTATCACTGACAGGGTCAGCATTTATTTCCAATTTGTTGCAATTAGTTTGGTGAAGGTACTCCCACAGCGCTGCTAGATAGGGAGTTTCAGGATTTTGTCCCAGCAATGATGAAGGAACGGTGACATATCTCCAAGTCAGGATGATATGTGACTTGGAAGGAAATTTGCATGTGTTTTTAATTCATTCACGGGATGTGGGCTTCGTAGGCTGGGCCAGCATTTATTGCCCAGCCCTTGTTGCCCTTGAGGAGGTGGTGATGAGCTGCCTTCTTGAACTGCTGCAGTCCATGTGGTGTAGGTACACCCACTGTGCTGTTAGAAAGGGAATTCCAGGATTTTGACCCAGCAACACTGAAGGAACAGCAATATATTTCCAAGACAGGATGGTGAGTGACTTTCAGGGGAACTTGCAGGTGGTGGCGTTCCCATTTATATGCTGCCCTTGCTGCAATGCATCTTGTAGATGGTACTCACTGCTGCTACTGTGCATCGATGGTGGAGGGAGTGAACGTTTGTGGATGCGGTGCCAATCAATTGCTTTCTCCTGGACAGTGTCAAGCTTCTTGAGCTGCACTCTTCCAGGCAACTGGGAAGTATTCCATCACACTCCTGACTTGTACCTTGTAGATGGTGGACAGGCTTTGGGGAGTCAGGAAGTGAGTTACTCGTTGCAGGATTCCTAGCCTCTAACCTGCTCTTGTAGCCACAGTATTTATATGGCTAGTCCAGTTCAATTTCTGGTCAATGGTAACCCCAGGATGCTGACAGTGGGGGATTCAATGATGGTAATGCCATTGAACGTCAAGGGGCAATGGCTAGATTCTCCATTGTTAGAGATGGTCGTTCCCTGGCACTTTTGTGTCATGAATATTACTTGCCAATTGTCAGCCCAAGCCCGGATATTGTCTAGGTCTTGCTACATTTGAACACGGACTGCTTCAATATTTGAGGAGTTGTGAATGGTGCTGAAGATTGTGCAATGATCAGTGAACTTCTGCCCTTATGATGGAAGAAAGGTTATTGATGAAGCAGTTGAAGAAGATTGGGCCGAGGGCACAACTTGAGCAACTCCTGCAGTGATGTCCTGGAGCTGAGATGATGACCTTCAATAACTACAAACATCTTCCTTTGTGCTAGATATGAGTCCAACCAGTGGAGAATTTTCCCCCTGATTCCCATTTACTCCAGTTCTGCTAGGGGTCCCTGATGCTACACTTCAGTCAAATGTGGCCTTGATGTCAAGGGCAGTCACTTTCACCTCACCTCGAGAGTTCCGCTTTTTTGTCCATGTCTGAACCAAGGCTGTAATGAGGTCAGGAGCTGAGTGGCCCTGGTGGAATCTAAACTGGGCATCAGTGAGCAGGTTATTGCTAAAGAACTGCCACATGATAGCACTGTTGATGACCCCTTCCATTACTTTACTGGTGATTGAGGGTAGACTGATGGGGCACTATATTGGCTGGGTTAGATTTGTCCTGCTTTTTCTGTACAGGACATACCTGGGCAATTTTCCAATAGCTGGGTAGATGCCAATGTTGTAGCTGTAATGGAACAGCTTGGCTAGGGGCGCAGCAAGTTCTGGAGCACAAGTCTTCAGTACTGTTGCTGGAATATTGTCAGGGCCCATAGCCTTTGTAGTATCCAGTGCCTTCAGCTGTTTCTTAATATCATGTGGAGTGAGTCAAATTGGCTGAAGACTGGCTTCTGTGATGCTGGGGACCTCTGGAGGAGACTGAGATGGATCATCCGCTCGGCACTTCTGGCTGAAGATTGTTGCGAATGCTCCAGCCTTAACTTTTGCACTGTTGTGCTGAGCTCCTCACCATTGAGGATGTGGATATTTGTGGGGCCACCTCCTCCAGAGGGTTGTTTAATTGTCCACGACCATTCACGACTGGATGTGGCAGGGCTGAGAGCTTAGATCTGATCCTTTGATAGTGGGATTACTTAGCTCTGTCTATCATTTGCTGCTTATGCTGTTTGGCATGTGAGTAGTCCTTGTTATAGCTTCACCAGGTTGATACCTCATTTTTAGGTATGCCTTGTACTGCTCCTGGTCTGCTCTCCTGCACTCTTCATTGAACCAGGATTGATCCCTTGGCTTGATGGTAATGGTAGAGTGAGGGATATGCTGGGCCATGAGGTTACAGATTGTGGTTGAGCACAATTCACTGCTGCTGATGGCCCACTACACCTCATGGATGCCCAGTCTTGAGTTGCTAGATCTGTTCGAAATCTATCCCAGTTAGTACAGTGGTAGTGCCACACAACACGATGGAGGGCATCCTCAATGTGAAGCTGGGACTTTGTCTCCACAATGATTATGCCGTGGTGTCATGGACAGATGCATCTGCGGCAGGTAGGTTGGTGAGGATGAGGTGAAGTATGTTTTTCCCTCTTGTTGGTTCCCTCACCACCTGCCACAGACCCAGTCTAGCAGCTATGTCCTTTAGGACTCGGCCAGCTCGGTCAGTAGTGGTGCTATCGAGCCACTCTCGGTGATGGACATAACCAAGGTGGCCCTTGCCACCCTCAGTCCTTTCTCCAAATGGTGTTCAACATGGAGGAGCACTGATTCATCAGCTGAGGGAGGGCGATACTTGGCAATCAGCAGGAGGTTTCCTTGCCTGTGTTTGACCTGATGCCATGAGACTTCATGGGGTCTGGAGTCGATGTTAAGGACTCCCAGGGGAACTCCTTCCTGATTGTATATCACTGTGCCACCACCTCAGCTGGGCTTGTCCTGCCAGTGGGACAGGACATACCCAGGGATGGTGATGGTGGTGTCTGGGACCTTATCTGTAAGATGTGATTCCGTGAGGAAAACAATGTCAGGTTGTTGCTTGACTAGTCTGTGAGACAGCTCTCCCAATTTTGGCACTAGTCCCCAGATGTTGGTAAGGAGGACTTTGCAGGGTCGATAGAGCTAAGTTTGCCGTTGTCATTTCTGGTACCTAGGTCGATGTTGGGTGGTCCATCCGGTTTCATTCCTTTCTGAGACTTTGCAGCGGTTTGAGTGGCTTGCTAGGCCATTTCATAGGGCATTTAAGAGTTACACATTGCTGTGGGTCTGGAGTCACATGTAGGTCAAACCAGGTCAGGATGACAGATTTCCTCCCACTAAAGGATAGTAGTGAACCAGATGGATTTTTACAACAATCGACAATGGTTTCATGGTCATCATTAGACTTTTAATTTCAGATTTTTATTGAATTCAAATTCCAGCATTGAACCCAGCTCCCTAGAGCATTACCCTGGGTCTCTGGATTACTAGTCCAACAACAATACCACTATGCCACCGCCTCCCCTGAGGTAGGTGATGGTATTCCAATGCATCTGCTGCCCTTGGCCTTCCACGTGGTAGAGATCATGGGTTCACAAGTCACTGTCAAAGGAGCCTTGGTGAATTGTTGCATTGCATCTTGTTAGGTCATACACTCTACTGACATGGTGCATTGGTGAGGGAGGGAGCGAGCATTTGAGGTGGTGAACGGGTTGCTGATCATGAGGGCTACTTCATCCAGGATAGTGTCCTTCATCCAGGATAGTGTCAAGCCTCTTGAGAATTGTTGAAGCTGCACTCATCCAGGCAAGTGAAGGCTACTTCATCACATTCCTGGCTTGTACCTTGTAGGGGTGGACAGGTTTGGTAGGGGTGGACAGATTTGGGAAGTCAGGTGATGGATCACTCATCACAGAATTCCCAGCAACTGACCTGCACTTGTGGCCACAGTATTTATATGGATGATCCAATTCAGTTCAGTTTCTAGTCACTGTTAAGTCCCAGAATGTTGAATCCCCCACCTTGAACAACGGTGACGCCACTGAATGTCACGGTGAGTTGTTACACTTCATTTTGTTACAAATGGTCATTGCCTGGAACTTGTGTGGTACAAATGTTACTGCCCAATTATCAGCCTAAGTCTGAAATTTGTTGCCTTGCTTTACATGCAAATATTTTGCATATAATGTTCATTACCTGAGGAATAGTGAATGGAATTGAAAACTGTTCAAGCATCAGCGAACATCCCCATTTCTAACCTTATGATGGGAGAAGGTCGTCAATGAAGCACATGAAGATAATTGTGCTGTGGGTTCTGCCCTGAAGCAACTTCTGCAACAATTCCATATTCTACTAGTCCTTCAGAGCAGGACTTGGGGAAATGGCAACTTCAGATTGTATCATCAGGTGTGGAGTAGAGTTCTCACTAGAGTTCTGTAGCAATGATTAACAGAGCCGGCAGTACAATGTCAGCGCAGCAACTAAATGTTAAGCAAAGGATAGGATAAATCCCCATTAATAATTTTCTTTTGAAATGTAACAATATCTGCAAGTAAACCACTATTATTTGGAGTGCAAATAATGTTTCGGGCTGTTGGGTGAATTCTTAATGGTCATTTAGTCTGCAACCAAGTGCAGAATTAACCTACTTGTGGAAGGAGAGCTCACTAGAGGAAAGATATTCACACTGCCAATGTTATTCTTGCTGGTCCAATATGGCTGCTGGGTCTGCCATAAAGGTATTCATAAGTTTTAAAACAAACATTAAGGAAACTTTGATGGAAAATACTGATTGTTGCTATGGAAACCAGGCTTGGTTGAGATTCTGAACAAAGATTCTGAACAAAGCAGGCATTATGTCTGAAGGAAAAGTAATTAGGAAAAGTTAGTTGGTATAACCTATCAAATAAGAGGAGCAACAAATCTCCATTTTATGCATCTCTTAATCAAAATAATTGGCTGATGGCTTAGGGTAAATGCACATTGGCTTGACATCATACAGAAAATGAAATTGTTGTAGGCAGTTCCCTCTCTTGAACTAACTCAGCCCTACCCACATATTGAATTATTCACGCTACAAGTGTTATAAATAGAACAATTTGTGGCAGCATCATGCAAGTTGTCGGTCTCATCAGGTCGTCCATGATGACCTAAAGCATCATCATCACTCATTGAGCTTTCCACTCACCCTCTTCACAGAGACTATTATCACAGCTTAGCAATGGCCAGGTGATTTCCAGGAAATATATAAGAAGCTTCTCAGAGATAATCAAATGTTAGACATGGTAAGTCTGCAACACTGTGAGCTATTCTTACTATTATTATGCAAACTGACTGGAGAGATTTCCTGACCAATCTTGGTTTAAGGAGTATTTTGTTTTCCCCTTTATGGCCCTGGGGGTGTCTCTATTTTTTTTTGCCTCTCCAAAGAGATCACATGACTGCTGAGAAAGTGTCTAGTCATCATTCCCCAGGCACCATGAGTGTGGGGCAGGTTTGATGGATCGGTTGATCATCTTCTACCCATCACTTTCATATGTTTGCATATAGGACTTTGCTCTTGATCACTATCCAATGACTCCAGTTGGAAAGTAAATGTGTGAATGCTTACTAGACTCAATTATTCCAATTATTCCAGCATCTGCAGTTTTTTTGTTTTTATCAATTATTCCAATGCTCTCCTGGGCAGCTTCCCACCTCACTCCCTCCGCAAACTTGAGTTCATCAAAACTCTGCTGCCCATATCCTAACTTGCAACAAGTCCCGTTCACCAATCATCCTTATTTTTTTTATTCATTCAGGGGACGCGGGCTTCGCTGGCTAGGCCAGCATGTATTGCCCGTCCCTAATTGCCATCGAGGTAGTGAGCTGCCTTCTTGACCGCTGCAGTCCATATGGTGTAGGTACACCCATAGTGCTGTTAGGAAGGGAGTTCCAGGATTTTGACCCAGCAACAATGAAGGAGCGGCAATATATTTCCAAGTCAGGATGGTGAGTGACTTGAAGGGGAAGCATAAAGGGGTGATAGTTAGATTCTCACTTGTTGGAGATGGTCATTGCCTGACACTTGTATGGCGTGAATGTTACTTGCCACTTGTCAGCCCAAGTCTGGAAATTGTCCAGGTCCTGCTGCATTTGGACATGGACTGCTTCAGTAACTGAAGAGTCGTGAGTGGTGCTGAATATTGTGCAATTACTAACGAACACCCCCACTTCTGACCTTATGATGAAAGGAAGGTCATTGATGAAGCAGCTGAAGATGGTTGGGCCGAGGACACTAACCTGAGGAGCTCCTGCAGTGATGTCCTGGAACTGAGATGATTGACCTCCAACAACCACAACCATCTTCATTTATGTTAAGCATGACTCCAACCAGCAGAGAGTTTTCCCCGATTCCCATTGACTCCAGTTTCACTAGGGCTCCTTGATGTCACACTCGGTCAAATGAGACCTTGGTGTCAAGGGCAGTCACCCTCACCTCATGTCGGGAATTCAGCTCTTTTGTCCACGATTGAACCAGGGCTGTAATGAGGTCAGGAGCAGAGTGGCCCTGGCGGAACCCAAACTGGGCATCAGTGAGTAGGTTGTTGCTAAGCAACTGCCGCATAATAGCACTATTGACGACCCCTTCCATCACTTTACTGATGATCAAAAATAGACTGATGGGGCAGTAATTGGCCGGTAAACACAAAGAACTGCGGATGCTGGAAATCCAAAACAAAAACAGAATTACCTGGAAAAACAGGTATCACATGGAGTGAATCAAACAGAATTACAAAAACAGAATTACCTGGAAAAACTCAGCAGGTCTGGCAGCATCGGCGGAGAAGAAAAGTTGACATTTCGAGTCCTCATGACCCTTCCAGAGTCATGAGGACTTGAAACATCAACTCTTTTCTTCTCCGCCGATGCTGCCAGAGCTGCTGAGTTTTTCCAGGTAATTCCGTTTTTGTAATTGGCTGGGTTGGATTTGTCCTGCTTTTTGTGTACTGGGCAATTTTCCACATAGCTGGGTAGATGCCAGTGTTGTAGCTGTAATGGAGCAGCTTGGCTAGGGGTACAGGTTTTCAGAACTATTGCTGGAATATTATCAGGGCCCATAGCCTTTGCACTATCCAGTGCCTTCAGCCGTTTCTTGATATCACATGGAGTGAATCAAATTGGCTGAATACTGGCTTCTGTGATGCAGGGGACCACCGGAGGAGGCTGAGATAGATCATCCACTCGGCACTTCTGGTTGAAGATTGTAGCAAATGCTTCAGCTTTATCTTTTGCACTGATGTGCTGGACTCCTCCATCATTGAGGATGGGGATATTTGTGGAACCTCCTCCTCCAGTGAGTTGTTTAATTGTCCACCATCATTCACAACTGGATGTGGCAGGAATGCAGAGCTTAGATCTGATCCACTGGCTGTGGAATCGCTTAGCTCTATCACTTGCTGCTTATGCTGTTTGGCATGCAAGTAGTCCTGTGTTGTAGCTTAACAAGGTTGACGCCTCATTTTTAGGTATGCCTGGTGCTGCTCCTGGCATGCCCTCCTGCACTCTTCATTGAATCAGGGTTGATCACCTGGCTTGATGGTAATGGTAGAGTGGGGGATATGCCGGGCCATGAGGTTACAGATGGTGTTCGAGCACAATCCTGCTGCTACTGATGGCTCACCGCCCCCCATGGATGCCCAGTCTCGAGTTACTAGATCTGTTCAAAATCTATCCCATTTAGCACTGTGGTAGTGGTAGTGCCACGTAACACGATGGAGCGTATCCTGAACGTGATGGTGGGACTTCATCTCCACAACGACTATGCAGTGATCACTTCTACCATTACTGTCATGGACAGATACATCTGCGACAGACAGGTGATGAGGGCGAGGTGAAGTATATTTTTCCCTCTTGTTGGTTCCCTCACCACATGCCGCAGACCCAATCTAACAGCTATGTCATGTAGGACTCGGCCAGCTTGGTCAGTAGTGGTGCTACCGAGCCACTCTTGGTGATGGATATTGATGGATAGCCCCCACCCAGAGTACATTCTGCGCCCTTGCCACCCTCAGTCCTTCCTCCAAGTGGTGTTCAACAGGTGTTCTGTGGCAGTGGTGAGGGAACCAACAAGAGGGAAAAACATAGTTGACCTCATCCTCACCAACCTGCCTGCTGCAGCTACATCTGTCCATGACAGTATTGGTAAGAGTGACCACCGCACAGTGGACTCTGAGCTACCTTAGCTCCCAATCCATTAAAACCTCTATTTTAAAATTCTCATCCTTGTTTTCAAATTCCCACTGGCTTCTCCCTTCCCCATCTCTGTAACTTATGCCAGCCCTATAACTGTCTGTGATCTGTGGTCCTTCAATTCTGATTTCTTGTATACCCCTGGTTTTAATTTCTCTAGCATTTGCAGCAATGCTTTGAGCTGCCTTTGAAAATCTACCTCGTTGACAAAGCTTTTGGTCACGTATCTCAATATCACTTTGTGGTTTAGTGTCAAAAGCTATTTGATAACACTTCTTTGAAGGCCTTGGAATGTTTTACTGTGGTAAAGGTGCAATATAAATACATGTTGTTGTGGTAGCTTATATTTGGATAATCCATGATATTTCATTGATCAGTCTGCCAATAATCACAGTCTTGGCTTACTCACCTGAAATGGCCACTTGGACAGCTTGTACCCATAAAACTTTACCCTAAGAGTCGCTAACTTCAGAGGGGAGCAGCAAAGTGGGGTAGGATGAAGAAGCAATTAAAGTGATCCCCCAAATACTAGTACAAACTCTGGAATTTCATGTAATAGGAATCAGAATTTGATGTATTCATCACCACAAATGAAATACTCTGATTATTGGGAACTGGAGCAATGCTACATTATAAACAAGCTAACTTGGTTTTCTGTTTTTCATAGGAAGTGGATCAAACCATAGGGTAGGATACCCAGAGCACATCAAAATTCAATGCAATAGACAAAAAAAGATCTTTTTAGACAATGTAAACCAGTGGCCCTGACCCATCTGATGTTAGAGGCAACAATTTCTGTTTAAACAGGATGATTTCAGATTTTTATTTGCTCACTGGAATTTTACTTTGAGCTGCACACAGCATTGTTGAGCAACTAAACAAATCAGCTTAACATTCCAGCTCACTGAGTGTAGACAGCAGTGTGCCTAATTTATCAGCTGTGAGCCTGTTGATACTCGTGCTGCAAGGGCTCCTTTGTGTTTCTTTCCTTTCCCTCCCTTTCAGCAGTCAATAGAACTGCTTCTGTGTCTCCAGTGTGCTTTCTGAGCAAGTGCCAAGTAATATTCAATGCGAACTGTTGATTAGGAGAAGTTAAATATTAAAGGGAAAAATAGTCAACTGAGCCATCACCTAGTCCAACACATTAAATACATGGTAGCTGTACAGGTAGCAAGGCCTCTTGAGCTTCATTTATATTCAGAACTGTAAACAATTCCTAGGTGCAAGGACTTCATCTGCAAGCCATTTCCTGAGATGTCAACTCACACTCGAAACATTACAAGGGTGAACAGCTACAAGCTACATCTGTCACATAGTCCACAGGGGATATATTAAGTGACATTAACCTACCCTTTCTGTTATGAAACTGCTTTTCTCTTTCTCTCTTAAAAATTTGTCTAGGTGTGGGACTTCGACATATTCTCGTGTTCTATTACTACAGAGCAAGAGTTTCACTTGCACTATGACTGTAGGGTGAGTTTAACCTCTGTACAGCACTCAATTTATCTTGTGCCCCAGCAAGACAGTGGGGAGATAAGTGGCAGGAACTCTTGTGAACATATGGGATTGCAATTTGAAGTGGAGAAGCAGAAGATTGAATCTCATGGGTAGGCCTATTACAGTACAGGTCAACTTTAATCTGTCCCATTCATATTGTGAGGCTAAGAAGAGCAGAGACAGACAACCAAGAACCACCTGAAATTTGCATACTTTTTCTTTTATTTCTGGATGCCAGTTCTTGACCCAATGTTAGGGGAATGTGTGCAGTCCAGCCCAATGTGAAAACCTGTAGGTGGGCTGAGAGGAGATCAGAAATAATGGAGACTAGTATTACATTTACGTTGCTGCTCCAGCCCCACTACCTTTGAAAACCAAATAAGCCCATCTCTTGTTCTCAAAAATGAAAACCTACCTCTTCATGGAAGCCTTCAATCCTTTCTCCATCCGGAAACAGTTATAACCTAAAGTATACCCCCCAGTGGCAGGTAGCCAATTAGGCCAATTAAAGTGCATTTGAGGACACTCTGCTCACTCTCTGGATTTTCCCAGGCAGTGGATGAACCCCTTCTCGACCACCCCACTGACCCCACTGGTGATGTGGCTGTAGCCCATAGTTGGCATAGTGGCAAACTCCTAGCAGCAGGCCAGGGGAAATAGGGGCACATCCTGCAAAACAACTCAGCATGGATCCACTGGGTTGTGAGGGTCACAGCCTGGTCCTCTGATGATGGACTGGCCACTGTGGCTACAGTGTACTTTGATAACATTTACAAGTCTTTAGAGGGTGACTCCAACCTGAGACATCTTTGCAGTCCCCCACCTATATTTGCACGCCCACATCTCTCAGTGGGGCTGCCGGCTGCCCAGAGCTTCGGGTGCTTCCATTGGTCCTTCCAGCTGTGCAGTCCACCTGTTGTCCTTAATTGGATAGGGTACCCGCAGGCAGCTTTTTAATTGGCCACCTCCTTGTCTAAATCCTATAAGGTTCCGCCATTGCCATCTCTGGGTTCCTGCTCTGGAATTCAGCCCAGTGTCAGAATTAGGTCTGTGGAACTAAATGCAGCTCATCTTTGTCACAGATGATCTGCTATCTGTTCTGGGGTCTATAGTTGAGCAGAACCTGGATGCTGAGCTGCTGAGGCCTAAGGTCCGTGAAGAGGCAGCCAGTTGGTGCTGGGATTCCCCACTGCTTATATTCGATGTGTGATGTATCCCAGTCTTAGATGATTGTCTTTGCTTTGGTTGATGAGGTGGGAAGGGCTGTGCTTACCGTGCCAAAACTGCATTTGTCAATTGTTAAGTCTGCCAATTCAAATTTTCAGTTCCTGAAGCGCCCGGTACATAATTTTGTAATTGTAAAGTTTTGTCAAATGTGGTTGAAACAGGCCACTGGGTCTGACTGCACGTGTATAGTGCAGTTCAGCCTTGCATTCATCCAATGCATGATGGAAGTCAACATCTATGAGAAGTTCAAAACAAAAACAGAATTACCTGGAAAAACTCAGCAGGTCTGGCAGCATCGGCGGAGAAGAAAAGAGTTGACGTTTCGAGTCCTCATGACCCTTCGACAGAAATAGATCTATGAGAAGTTCTTAAGGTTTCTTCCATTTCAGCAAAGAAAGTGAACTCAAACTGTGGTATTCCAGTCAAAAGGTGCATATTAATTGGCAATTAACTCACTTCTAGATTCAAAGCATCTGTACAAATGCATCGTGGCACTAACTAATTACCAATTAACATACACTTTCTCCTTCATTACTGCCTAAGAACACACACGCTTCTCAAACCCTTAGGGCTCGTTACAGGCCAGACAAAGCCAGCATGACTTCCAATCTGGCCTTTAAGAATCCATTTGATCTCATAAACCAGAAGGAAGAAGAAAATCTGACAGTGCTGCAGTGCACAAAGGATTTTTTGAGCTCTTGCAAAGGTTTAAAAAAGGGTAGCCAGGTATTGATGTTAACCATGATACTCTGAGGGTCAGCTGGAACACATGTGTACAATTTTTGCCCCAAATTTTCTTCCCTCCTCCCCTAAAAATATTAAAGGCAATTGTCATCTGCCTATTACCCTGCTTTCTCCATGAACGGAATAGTAAGCAGATTATTTTTCTTTTAAAAACTACTTGTTTACTGCTTGACTTTATTTCAAATAGAATTCATTTGAACATTTTCAACTGAAGCATGCAGGGTCACATTAAAAAATTGAAATCAGTGCCCTATGCTGTCTTCAGGATCTTGATACAATTCTGTTCTTCCATTGGATGGAGCAAACAGCACCCTCTGTTCTGTAGAACTGAGAATTGGGCCCTGAGCAGGACCACTGCAGGGTGCGCAGAAAACCATTCTTCACCAGCTTTGCCAGCAATAGCCATCACCCCCCCACCCCCACTTCCCCGTCTTTTTGCCTCATCTCAGAGAAGGAGCTGCCAAATTTCCCATCCTCACCACTGGCAGTTTGCCAACATTACTCTCCTGAAGATCTAAGAAAATCGCACAGGCTGTCAGTGAGTTTCATCAGTCAGGCTGTGAAATTGGTCCACTCAATAATGCCAAACATGCAAACTAACCCATCAACTTTTACCTTTACACCCTCACAGAAATAGCGTTTTACCCCCTGTGGCTGGGTCCGTCTTGACTTCAAAGCCCCCTCCACCAGTTAAATAGTCTTAACATTCATACGTGGAGACTGGGCCATTTGGATGATCTATTTTAGAGCAAACAGAATAAAAAAAAGCAGCCTGCTGTAAAACAACACGTATGGAATGGAGAACAATTTTGATAAAAGAAACAAATGTACAACTTCCACCATTGTATTTTGAGCCATCACTGAAACGGCCCCGGTAGATTCCAACTGTGGTGTTGCTCAGCAACATATTCTACAGTGAAGCACAGAACCTGCACGAGCAGCAGGAACCAACTGCAAATATTTTAAATGGTTTCCATTCCAAATCCCTCAAATCTTTTCAGCACGATTTTAAAGCTGTGCTTGAACGTCTTTAGCAGCTGTTGAGTACTGAATGAGCCTTTAAATAGACACTTCACAGAAAAGAAAATATTAACCTGGGTTCTAATCTCCTATTGATGCAACAGGAAGGAGCTGATGTAAGGTTGTGATACCCAAGTGATCCATAAAACAATTCCCTCCCACGTTTTCACATATAATTTGCTTCGTGTCTGTGAAAGATTAAGGCTTGATTTCCTGAATAAACATGGCCAATTCTGCCTCTGCAGGCTCACTCCAAACCCATCTCTTCCTTTGGATTCAGTTCCAATCTAGTCTGATCCAGGCTCCTCCTCCTGTTACCAAGCTGAGTTCTGTTTGATCACCCAAATTAACTACAAACACAGCCAGATCTTCCACCTTGGTCCATTCAGATTTGGCAGGTATCTTTGAGTTCCTTCATTATTGCAAAGGGTTGATTGCTCAGCATCCTGGCAACAGGAAAGTGAGTGTGGTATTTGTTTAAGGGTTCAATTTCTGGAAGACATTGCAAGGAGGCTCAGGGTTTGAATGGATATGCTAGCTTTTCACCAATCCAATCTGCCCTCAACAGGTTTGAAAAAATGAAACATAAAACACAAAAAAACCAATGACATACTGCATAAGAGTTGATGATACAGCTGCCATGTATGCAAGGGGCTGTCTGGACAGAGGTTTTGTTTAGTTCTGGTAACTGAGGCCCGTAAAACACATTACAGAGTCTGTCTGCAATTTTAGAGCCCCGAATCAGCAATTATTTTTCCAGTGTTTATTGTAAATGGGGGGATTAGGTGGACGTTACCCTTTATTGAAAACAGGGCTCTTCCTGACCTGCTTGTCTAAACAGAAAGAGCACAATGAAACCACTACAAAGGAAAGTATGTAAAACGCACTGGGTGTTAAGCAGAGTGGAAACTGAGCACTGACAGATGTTTGCAATGTGTCTTGAGTCTCATTCAAATTAAAAATATCTAACATATACAGTATCATATAGTAGAGAAATACAGCTGCTGTTCAGCTTTGTAGCCAATGGCTAGTAACTTGGTGGCTGTGTACATAGGGACCATCTAACATTTTCCCAGATAATAATGATGTGCCCTTAAACCCATTGCACAGGAACATTGAGAGATAGAGAGAGGGGGCTCTCAAGAGCCATGGCAAGGTGGTGTCGGGGGTAAGCGGGGCAGGAGTTGCAGGGAAGCAGAGAAGGACAAAAATTACCTTCTGGAGAGGACCACTCCCGCTCCCCCTGGCCCCACAAGGAAAATCAAGAAAATAAAGACACTTAGGATGGAATTTTCTATGCCTGCTAGTGTCGGGCATCATGGCAGGCGTGAGCGGACAACATGGTGGGAAAGCCAAAAATTGGTTTCACAACATCATGAAACCAGTTTGTTATTGTCCACTCCACCCGTCAATGTCGGACCACATTTCCCATCGCTGGACGTTGTGAACTTCATTTTAATACATCTGCATATCATTATATGCCTTGCTCGCTGGAATCACCCCCCCACCCTCTATCATCCGGGCACATTGGTGTGTGCATGCCATCGGGTTTCACAACTGTACATAAGCAACATGCACCTGGTGAGCTGCACTTCGTGACTTTGAGGCTTATTTGCCTACCTTGCTTCAAGTAGCACCCATGGACATCAGCACCAGGCTTCGCACTTTAAATGAAGCGCCTGGTGTGAGGAAGTGGCAAGGTGATGGTGTGGCGGGTGAATTGGAGGCTGCCCACCAGCGAAACGGCAGGTTTCCCGAGAATGCACGATTAATGAGGCTAGATTGGGATGAAACGGCAAGAAAACCCGCCATTGTGGCCAGCGGGTAAAGCGTCCTTTTTCCCACCTGCTACTGCACTTATTGCAAATCTGAAATGATTCTGCCCTTGAGAAGGTGGTGGCGAGTTGCCTTCTTGAACTGCTGCAGTTCATGTGGTGTAGGTACACTCACAGTGCTGCTAGGGAGGGAGTTCCAGGGTTTTGATCCAGCAAAAGTAAAGGAACAGCGATATATTTCCAAGTCAGGATGGTGAGTGACTTGGAGGGGAGCTTCCAGGGGGTGGTGTTCCCATCTATCTGCTGCCCTTGTCTTTCTAGATGGTAGTGGCCGTGGGTTGGAAGGTGCTGTCGAAGGAGCCTTAGTGAATTCCTGCAGTGCATCAATGTCAAACTACTGCCCAAGCTACAACCTCACCTTTCCTCTCCAAAGTCTTTGAACATGCTGTTGCTTCCAAATCCTTGCACTGCCCCTTGGCAACATCATCCAAAGGCATCACATCAGATCTACTTCACCACCACTATCTTGACTAATTCACTGTGCCTGTGTTGTCAGGTTGCTTTTCTGACATCCAGACCTAGATGAGCTGTAATTGCTTCTAATTAAATATTGGGAAGATTTAGTACATCTCCAGCCACAAGCTCTATTTCCATGCCACTGGATCTGGCTGAACCAGACTGTTTGCAGCCTCAACATCCTAACTGACCATGAGCTGAGCGTCCAATCCCATGTCCCTTCCATCACATGATGACATATTTCTATAACATTATGTGTCTCTGCCCAACCCATCTGCTATTGAAGTCCTCATCCTTATAGTTGTTACCTCTAATGCTTTCCCTGATGGTCTCACCCTCTCTGAACTTCCAAAAACCTATTGCCACGGCCTAACACATGCCAGGTCTCACTCACCTTACTGACCTGCACTCTGTCCCAACACCTTGTATTAAAATCTGTGATTACAAGTTCATGGTCTCAGCCCTCCTCAGGTTTGTAATCTGCAACCCTCCAAAAGCTCTGCGTTCCTCCAACATTGGTTTCTCATACATTCAAACTCATCACTAGCAGCAGTGCCTTCAGCTGTGTAGTCCCGAAGTGCTGGAATTCCCTCCCCAAATCTCTCCCCTCCTCTAGCTTTCTTACCTTCTTTAAAATGTGCCATAAAACTTAACCTCTTCAAATAATCTTTTAGTCACCTCTCCTGCTATCTCCTTCTTTCTTTTGGTGTTACTTTTTGCCTATTGAGCCTCTGTGAAGCATACAGGATATTTTCTCATATTAAAGGCTCTAGGGATTCATCACATATACCCAAATCTAGAGACTTACGCGTAGATTTGAAAGACCAAAAATATAAGGTCCTCCAACTGTGAAGCATACAGCTATTGAAGTTTAATGACTAAGACAATAGAGGGCTGACAAGCTGCCCACTGTTTGTCCAGAGATGACTGCCTTGCTAGTTGGAGCAATGATTTTCAGGATTATCAGGGTAGAGTGGGAAAAAAATTGAACCTTTAGTGTCAGGTTCAGCCCTGAAGATTCCACCATTGTGGCTGGTTAGTCATCAACAGTCTTCCAAAGTTTTCAGAACCTGCCCAGTCCAGTTAGCAGCTCCTGAGTCCATCACAGAAAGTTGATTCTGTGCCACTGTTCCACTGTCAGGTGTGTTGCCTGAAGACCCCTAACAGATCGACATTACTTCCTCCCAAGGAGGAAGTCATGAAGTTGTTAATTCGGCAACTGCCAAGCAGAAGTTTGAACTATTGCTAGTGGCCAGCAGGCACCAGGAGCACATCAAGCATGGAATGATATGGAGCGCAATTCACCATAAAACTTGCTAGTGTATTGTCAGCAGCCTCCTGGTCACAACATACACAGACATTACCCTATGAGATGGTTATGAATTAGCGTGATGCATCAGCTACTTATCTCTCTGCAACCAATCATGACAGCCATTGATCTGTCTCAAGGGAACATCTTTGAGCAGCTGATATTCCAGGTTTCAGTTTCCTCACCAATTTTATGCTAAGCCTGCACAGAGCACCTTACAACATGCCAGGGACTTGGCCTAAATAGCCAAGTGGTTATGGTACTGGGCTTGTAACCCCAAGATCAAGAGGTCAAATCTCACAATGGCAAACTATGAAACAATGTAACTTCATCTGAATAGGAACAGATTGAAACATGTTTGTACTCGAAAGAGTTTCAAGACTAACTTTGTAACCATTAGGCTTGGCCTAAATAGCCAAGTGGTTATGGTACTGGGTTTGTAACCCCAAGATCAAGAGTTCAAATCTCACAATGGCAAACTATGAAACAATGTAACTTCATCTGAAACAGATGGAAACGGGTTTGTACTCGAAAGAGTTACAACATGCCAGGGGCTTGGCCTAAATAGCCAAGTGGTTATGGTACTGGGCTTGTAACCCCAAGATCAAGAGGTCAAATCTCACAATGGCAAACTATGAAACAATGTAACTTCATCTGAATAGGAACAGATGGAAACGTGTTTGTACTCAAAAGAGTTACAACATGCCAGCTATGTTGATGGTCTGGATCTTTAGGTCATGTACCAAAGAAACACACATGCTGTTTACTCCTCCAGTGTGGTCAGCAACATGGTGTGCAGATCAAAGTCAAAGATAGATGGACAGGCTAGGTGGAAGAGAGTGCAAGGGGGGAGAGAGATGGTGTTACAGTGATGCATATTTTATTGAGTACTATAGTGTAAGGGTATACCAACAGTGTTAAAGTAAGGGTTATTGGGTGTATCAGATAGTTTCATAATCAAGATAGTAGGTATAAAAATAGGTGCCCTTTGGGGTATGTTAACACAGCAAACAGCATATATTAGAAGGTTCTACAGTGAGGCACACTGGCTATGTCAAATATTATAGCAAGAAGTTTCTACAACTTCTGTAATATACTTGATTTCAGACTTTCTCCTTTGTTCATGTATTGAGAGTAAATGGATTCCCACTGTGGTTACATCGCCCAACTTTTAAACTCAAAATCTTAATTCTACATAACTCCAGAAGACATAAATAAATAAATGAATCATGCAGTACAGACAAAAGGATAAAATCCGGGACAAAAAATCCTTTCCATATAATGTTAAGGCTGTTGGAATGGCCTCTTTAAGGGAAAGGGGAAGGAAAGAGAGAGAAAAGCTTACTAGGAATGACATGCTACTGTAGAAATAGTTTCTGTGTCAGTTGTTAGCAGTACAATGAATTGGATCTGACAGTTGCAGGAGACGGAAAGGGCATTTCAATCTATTGTGCTGCCTGCTGACCATTGAGGTTCTGCTCTCATCAGATCACAGACGGCAGCCAAATTAAGCCAAAGCAGTTTGTGTTGAGGATTGTAGTCAGGAGGATTAGCCCTCGACTCAGCCTGGGAAATAATATTAAAGGGCGACCTTTAGAAATCTTCTGAGACAGCTGCACCATGGGAGACAGGAGCCAAGAACCCAGAGTATTAAAAGCAGATCATGCCATGCAGGGACTACTTTATACATATAGAAATGATAGGGTAAAGTGATTCCCAGTTCTAGCAGATTTCACGTTTCTGCAAAATTCAAAGACTTACCTATACACCAGCTTTCCCTTTCCCCATTCTTTTTAAAATCCTTGACTGTTTGCCCACCAGGAGGAAATTATTTTCCTGTAAGACCTGATCTTAGTTTTTTAATCTTTAACCTTTGAAAAATTATTAAAATAAATCCCTGGTCTATCCACCTAGTTTTATAATTCTGCCATTGATTGGTTCTCTTACTGAACTCCTTGTGCTCATAAGTTTCACGACACTTTTGCAATGTGACAGGATACCATTTTGCAAACCAACCACATCATCTTCACCTCACTCACTAGATGGTATCACAGTTAACGCTAGAGAACAACCAAGATTAAACCTATGCATTGTCAGGGAAAAGGTCCAGAATGACACAATTGAATTCAGGAGCTCACTGTGTGGGGAGTTGCAGACAGAGGCACAAATCCATTCATGCCACTGTGTAGTATTCTTCACAAATGCCCCCATCCAAGACATTTGTTGGAATTTTTTCTCTTAACACAAAGGCTGGAGATATTGATATATTTTTCCTGCTTTGAAATCTTTTGAATGTTATATTAATAAAGATCCTATTACTTCAGAATTTCGGTAATTTTACTTTTGAGACAAACTTCACCTCTCAGTTTCAAATTTTAACTTAATTTAAACAAACTCCTCTATTTACAGTTCTATCTAGCCCCTGTGAGGGAACCTAACAATTCCCAAAGACCAATGAATTCCACATCCCTTAAGTGAGGAAGCAATCATGAGTAGTCAGAGATCAACAAAGCTTCCATCTTCTGAACAGCAGACATTCTTAATTTGGTTGCTATCTGTTGTTGAGAGAATGCGACACGCTCATAAGTGGATTTTGTGTCAACTGTGGTTTAGTGATTGGGCTCTTGCCTTGTAGTCAGAAGTTTGTGGCTTCAACTTCCACAAGAGACAGTTGAGCACATGTTCCAGACAGGCACTTCAGTACAATACTGAATGAATGCTGCACTGTTCGAGTGCTGTCCCTCACAAGAGACCTTAAGCCACGGCCCTGTATGCCCCATCAGGTAGATGTAAATGATGCCATGTCATTATTTGAAGAAGAGCAAGGAGCTCTCCCAGTGCCCTGGTAAATATTTATCCTTTAACAAATATCAATAAAACAGATTACCTGGTCATTTATCTCATTATTTTTGAGAGACTTCACACTGTGCAAATTGACTGGTGCATTTCTTACATTGCAACAATGGCTACACTTCAAAAGTATTTAAGTGGCTATAAATTATTTTTATATGCAAAAGTAACTACATAAACGCGACTTTCTTTCACTCTTAAATTACTGTGTATATTAATAAAGTGGCCTAATAGTCAAGCCTGTTGCTAGAAAGTACTTGGTACTTATATCCCTTTGTAAAAGAAGATCCATTGCGAAGGCCAAAATTGCACTGCAGCAAGACAGGGGTTGGATCACAATTTAAGTTCCAAAGTTTGCTTTGCTACTAAGGCCGGAAGTTTCTAGCTCCCTGTGGCAAATTTACCCGTGGCGGGGCCGGCAAACCATTGAAATCTTTTTTTTAATTCATTCACGGGATGTGGACTTTGCTGGCTGGGCCAGCATTTATTGTCCATCCTTAATTGCACCTAAGAAGGTGGTGGTGAGCTGCCTTCTTGAACCGCTGCAGTCCATGTGGTGTAGGTGCACCCACAGTGCTGTTAGGAACAGAGTTCCAGGATTTTGACCCAGCGACAGTGAAGGAACAGCGATATATTTCCAAGTCAGGATGGTGCGTGACTTGGAGGGGAACTTGCTGGTGGTGGCGTTCCCATTTATCTGCTGCCTTTGTCCTTCAATGGTTGTGGGTTTGGAAGATGCTGCTTAAGGAGCCTTGGTGAATTCCTGCAGTGCATCTTGTAGATGGTACACACTGCTGCTACTGTGCATCGGTGGTGGAGGGAGTGAATGTTGGCTGCTTTGTCCTGGATGGTGTCAAGCTTCTAGAGTGTTGTTGGAGCTGCATTCATCCAGGCAAGTGGAGAGTATTCCATCACACTCCTGACTTGTGCCTTGTAAATGGTGGACAGGCTTTGGGGAGTCAGGAGGTCGATTATTTGACACAGAATTCCTAGCCTCTGACCTACTCTTGTAGCCACATCAGTGGGACTGGAAGATCCCACCGGCATGAGGGGCTGGACAATTCCAGCCTAACAGTCTAGTTGAAAACCTGAATAACCAATAGCTGCACATCATGAGAAGTTAATGCAAATTTTAAAAAAAAATCAACTTATGTTTCAGAAAACCAACCATGGTCAGAAATTCATTTCGGTCTGTTTTTGTACACAGTATAGATGGCTTGCACAAGATTCTACAGACTCAAGTGAAATAGGGTCTTAGATCTCATTTTAATAAATGACATAGCTGCCAGGATCTATTGGGCACACAGCTCACCTGATGTTGAGGATCAAATCTGGGCCTGCTGCCCTGTCTGCAGCAACAATTGGCAATGTCGTGAGGTGGGAGGGTGGGCGATGAAACTTTCACCTTTAACATCCAGATAGTAAACTGATAGAGCAGATCATAAATAAAAGGAAGTTTAAAATCAGGTAAGTTCTATAATAGACAGGTGGTCTGTTCTGCCAATTTAGAATTAACCCAAGTGTTTAGCATGTCCAATCGCATCTGAACAACAAAAGAAAAGAAATAGAATTCTGAACTGCATAGCTAAAACAGTGGCACACAAATCATGGGAATTCATGCTTAAGCTTATAGTCTCTGGCTGGACCACAGTTTAAGTTATTTCTATTGAGATACGAGGGAGGCGTTCAGATTTTCAAACGCTGAAGTTGGCACAGAGAAGAACCAAGATTCTCATCTCCAATGAAGATGGTGGGGAGGTGCAGTTAGTGATGCAGGGCAGTGGTGTGGTGGGAAGGGAGGGGAAGAGGAGAGAATGAACTTCAACTTTGGCAAGGGTACAAAATGAGAAGTGGCAAATTGGCCACCCGTGACAAACCATGCCAGATTAAATGTGTAGGATGGGGTATAACTAGGACAACCAATATGTTGCTCATTCTGCAACACCCTCAGAAGTTGAATTTCATCTTCAAGTTCTTTCCAATCTTGAAAGCAGGCCAGTGAGAATCAGTTCAATGCACATCAGAGTAGGAAAAGTTATATTTAAAACTCTGGGTGGAATTGTCCCAGATTGGCACTAAGTGCGGTAGCAGGTGGGAAAAAATGGATGTTTTACCTGCCAGCCGCAACAGCGGCTTTTCACTCCATATCATCCCAATCCCGCCTCATTAATAATGCATTGCTGGAAAACACACTGTTTCAATGATGGGCAGGCTCTCATTTGCCCGCCATGCCCTCATTTGCCTGCCATGCCATCACCTTGCCACTTCATCACACCAGGCACCATACTTAAAGTGCAGCCGCATGCACACCTCTCAGTGCTTCCAGCCCAGGCCTGCTGCATAGAAGACGTGGTCCCAGAAGGCAAGAAGACTGCAGCCCCTCAGTTTAATGACGCGTCCCTCGAGCGCCTTTTTGGCGGAGTGGAAGCTCGCCACCATGATTTTTCTCTACCTCCGTTTTGGCCACAGGATGTGCAACAACATTACTAATCCAGCATGGGAGGCAGTAGCAGCAGTAGTGAATGCCAATGCCCTACAAAAGAGGACAGCCACCCAGTGCCATAAGAGGATGAATGATCTCCTCTGTTCCGCCAGGGTAAGTCACTCTCACCTCACAGTCACAAACCCATCACACATCCACAGGCCCTCACTCACTGCCAGTTCAAGGGACATCACCATTCACTCTCTCACACACACCTTCATTGTCCCCATCTCATCTGCGGGACTACTCACCACCCACACATGCCAGGCACACATCATCTGGCCTGGCAGGTGTCCTGCTTACACACTCTCTATCGCTATTCATGCAGGACAAGCTGGCAAGAAGAGGGAGGGGTCACACACTGGTGGAGGAATGCCTGAAATCAAGGTCCTCACAGACTTTGATAACAGAGCCATCCAGCTGGCCGGCGAGGATCTGGACTGGTCCTGTGCTGACAGTGAGGTCGGCGTTGCTCTATCAAGTGAGGGTCCAGCAGTGCAACATCCATTAGACAACCATGCCGTGAGTGATGTGTCCTGTTCTGCAGTACCCTGCCATGCTCTAATTATCTCCCCTTGCTTCCGCAGGTACATCTGGGAAGCAGCCTGAGTCCATGACCCAGGGCCTCCAATTAAGACCTGAAGAAACCGCTGAAGAAAAATCTGAAGGCACCTTCATTGAAGGCCCATCACAGCACTCACCCACACCCTCCACCAGTGCAGACACACACACCTCGGTGGTACCAGTTCTAGAGCTGCCTTGGGATCACAATCTGGTGAGCAATCACATTATCTGATCCACAGCACGCAGAGGCAGGCACTTCCCAGGTTTCTGGCACTCGGAGGGCTGTTGGAGGCCAGAAATCTACTGAGTCTGAGTCTGATGATGAGCCTCTGGACTTGGTCATACCTTAGTTGCTGAAGCTACAAAGGCAAGTTTGGGACCGTCAGAAAGGGATGCCCACTGCACTCCTCAGATTGCAAGGCACAATGGAGGAGTCCATCCGCCTTCAAGCTGAGGTGAAATGCTGCCATGCAAATACACTGAGGCCAACGCTGTTAGGATGACAGCCACCATGAAGACCTTGGTCCAGGACAGGGCGTAGCAATCAGTAGGCTACCTCCACCTCTGCTGCAGATATTGTAGGAGCACCAAGATGTAGTGGCTGGGTTATGAAGGTTGAGAAGATGTAGTTATGTAGCCTGGGCATGGGTGTTAATCACTTGTGCATATTATTCACTATTGTCTATAAACTCCCAAGAATGTCCCCCTGCCAACGGCTCCTTGCTCTGATGAGCAGTGTTTGTGTCACTCAGATGTGAAACCTTGGTTCCTGCACAAGATAAAGGCAGGTGTCTCAGTCCAGGGCCTCTTCCCTGTGCTTTGCGCAGCCTTCAGACCAAAGTTCAGCCTCTCACTCCCTGGACACATTACTGATGTCTGCACATTGATGGTGTTTGTCATTAATTCCAGAATGTCGTGGGCAGGTGTCAGAGTTCCAACATTCTCTCTGTGTGCTCTCAGCACCTTTAAGGTGGGGCTGATCCCCATCTCGTCAGCATCTGTGACCAGTGACGCTGTGGCCCTGAAGGGCTCAGGTGCTGAAGGCAGACAAAGTATCAGATGCATTTAAAGTTTCATGCTTGTATCTCCATGATATGACCCTGATCACAGAGCGCAAGAGAGCTTGGCCAGATGGGAGTCTGACGTTCACAGAAGGTTATGTGAAGATCTATGGGTGTCCTTATTGCATGTCGTCATCATCCTACTGGAATCGCGTGGCTATTTAGGCCTCTGCGACGTTCCCACGACAGGAGCCTTATCACAGTGGGTATGTGAACTACATCAGCCAGACTGGAGTCAAACGTTCATAGATGCAATGTGAGGATCTATCCCTATCTATTCCTTCACTGCATGTCGTCATCCACCACCACAAATCCAGCAGCTATGAGGCCTTACTGAGTGCGCCTGCCTCAACTGGTCAGTGTGAGGGCCTCATCGCCGTCATCATCGCATTTGAGGACATCCTCACCCTCATCCCTGTTAACGTCTTCCTTATCTGAGGAGACCTCCAGCTCCTCCATCTCTTCCTCAGCCAGCTCCTCTCCCCGTTGCAGCGCCAGGTTGTAAAGGGCACAGCAGGTAACAACGACGTGTGACACCCTCTGTAGACTATTTTGCAGGGCTCCACCAGACCGGTTCAGGCACTAGAATCCTGATGGTTTGCTCCACCAAGTTGCGAGTTACAGCATGAGCCTCATTATACCTTCACTCTGCTGCAGTCTGAGGCCACCACCCCGGTATCATCAGCCACGTCCTTTGTGGATAGCCCTTGTTCCCGAGGAGTCATCCATGCAGCCTCTGTGGGCCCTGAAAGGCATAAGAGATCTGTGACTGACTGAGAATGTAGGAGTCAGGGACAATCCCTGGGAACCATGCTCTTACCTGCAGGATGCATTTCTGGTGGTCGCACACCAGCTGCACATTCAGCAAATGGAATCCCTTGCGGTTGACATAATTGACCACGTGCTGTGATGGAGATCTGAGCGCCACAGCAATGCAGTCGATGGCACCCTGCACCTGTGGAAACCCGAGATCTGGGCAAATCTAATCGCTCTTGCATCCCGGCTTTCCTGGTACCGAGAAAAATGCACAAAATTGTGTGCCCTCAGGAGTGCATGTGTGTGTGGAGGCTTGTGATATCCCACAGAGATCACCTGTGGAGCCCTGGATAGAATTCCAGGCATAAAAATTGAGCACCACAGTCACTTTCACGGACACTAGCAGTGGATGCCCAACATGTCCCTGCGGCACCAAATCCAGCAGCATGTTTCTGCTTGTTTCTATGATTCAGGTAAGTCTGGCACTAGTTGAAGATCACGGAGTTCTCCTGGTGTCCTGGCTCACATCTCTTCCTCAACCAATTGCAACAAAAACAGCTTAATTGGGCATTCTTCTCACTGTATTTTTATTTGTGGAATCTTCCTGAGTGCACAATGGTTGCTGCTCTTTACCATGTGGCAACAAATATTGCACATCAAAGTTACTCATTGTATCTGAAGTACTTTGAGAAGCTGAAGACACTGCATTAAAGCAAATCTATTTTCTCTTTAACATAACTCCATAGCCAAAACGTACCCAATTTGGAAGGTTCTCTCCCAACCAGAAAACAGCACATGGTGACAAGAGAGTTAAATAGAAACTTTTTTTCAAGTTCTACCTATCTCTCTACCAGCACCATACAGTAATGAATATGGCGGTCATAAGACAGTGAGAAGGTGCTAATAAATTGTCTTGCTATAAAAAAGACAGCCTCACAGAGAGGAATGGTTAGCTTTGAAATGTTTTTGTATGACAGTCTGCTGCAACTCCAGGTACCCTCTGGGATTAAAGAGAGAAAAAACTGGTCACTGCCTAATTTCAGTCACTGAGCTTTTCTAGCATCTAAGATTTCTCAGACTACAAAGGTTTCATAAACTATGACACAGTGCAACAAAACATACTGAAGTCATCAAATTTTCAGGAGGACCACTGCAATAATATTAAGTTGAAAGGAAGAGAGGTATTGGTACACATTGGAAATAGAACATTTCTTTCCATAATGTTGTCTGGATCTAAGAAAAGGACTGTGCCCAATGTCTTCTGTAATCTCTTACATGGAGAGAAAGAGAAAAAGTGAATGGAAGAAATTTGATGGATCTGACAATTTCATTCTAGTATTAAACAAAGAACAGAGGTCCCCCTCCCTCATGACTTCAGACATGAGTTTCACAAGTCTAATAGCGTATTTCAGCCTCAACTCCAGAAGAATATAGCTTGATGTTCACTCATGCTTCTTCATTCCCACATCAGCCATCTTGTCAGCTCACTTGACCAAGTTGCTAATTCAGTATTGAATTGCGAATAGTTTATTACAATAAGGTAGATATTGGCTTTTCACGTCTGGGTTGAAATCCAGGCTCAATTAATGGGATTGAAAGCCTCCCTCTCTGCTAAATGTAACAGCACTGCACAAAATGGTTTTGGATGGTCTTGAACCAGTTTCTCTTAGATTGAAACCCTTGGCATAAAGATGCCCCACTTCAGATGGATATAAATACAAGTCCTGGTAATAGCATCTGTGCAACCGGATGCAGTAACAAACAAGTGCTACTGAATTGCCACAGCAACCATAAAAGGCACCAGCATGTACATGCTTCATGAAAGTCTGGCTGTAAATGTAGCAGTATTCCACCTCAGCTGTCTCGGAAGAAACATTCCCTTATCACAAACATGCTGCTCTAAATACTTTGAGATGTAAACATGCTGTGAAACACGAATAAATAATTCTATTTCTCCTCCACCACTAATCTCAGATGAACTCATTCTCTGCTCATCATGTCTCCCAAATTCAGGTAGGGGCTGTTTATGTCACAGAGCCCTGGGTGCAAGTCGAAACATGCCATGGGGCAATGGGTTGAAACTCTGACCTATATTTAACAGTAGTCAAGTCCACGTAACCTTTAGATAATCTACTTCTTTTTAGCTCTGAAAAAGAGTCATACGGACTCGAAACATGTGTTTCTCTCCACAGATGCTGTCAGTACTGCTGAGTTTTTCCAGCCTTTTCTGTTTATATTCCGTGTCACCTTTGTTGTGCTCATCAAGACAAAGGATGTTGTCAATGCTTTGCTTTACCATTTTACACTCACCGCATCAAACAGTTTAGATATGCAATAATCTCTTTCCGATGAGTCTTAAATTGAGGCCCCGTCTGCTCTCTCAGGCGAATGTAAAAGATCCCATGACACTATTTCCAAGAAGAGCAGGGGAGTTCTTCCTGGTTAATATATGCTCCTCAATCAATATCACTAAAGCAGATTATCTGATCATTATCACACTATTCATGGAAACTTGCAGTGCTGAAATTGGCTGCCATTTTTCCTAGCTTACAACAGTTATTACACTTCAAAAACACTTTATTGATTATAAATCACTTTATATAAGGTGCTATATAAATGCAAGTCTTTCGTTAATTTTCCAATAATGTATAGCTGGAACCACTGGATTTGAGAGGGTTAGGGAGTTTGGGGATGGGGTGGAAATGAGTGAAAATTTTCCCTCAAAATCCTAAAATTAGCTCTGGTGGACCCTGACTTTTTATACATGGCTCCATCTCTGAAGTGAAGCAGTGCCTACTCAACAACATGTTACATTCTCATGGGATACCCTGTTACACCAGGATGACAATGTTTTCCTCTTCTTCCAGTACAACCTGTTGATATTTGAGCCTGGATTTGCTGCTCAGTTTAATTTTTCAGGCTATACTCAGATATAGTAAGGAAATAGGACAGCCATCCATTATCTCTATCCCTATATATTCCTGTACTCACTAAAATTCTGACAAATGGTGGAAGCACCCAGCTATATTTGAGTAAGTGTACATAATTGAGACAGTGATGACATGCATCATATTTACTGCCATTTTTACCTAATTTTGCTCAGCAATAATCATATCAATTTTTTATTGGCAGTCAGAATCGGTAGGCAGTCAAAGAAAGATAGGTGTTACAATAAGGAGCCTTATTTCTCCCAATTGATTTCAGAATGCTTTTAAGTCCATGCCTACATGAACTTAAGTTTTTCTGACATTCCTTCCCATTATGAAAAGGGAGTACAATGGGCTTCCGATTGGAGAATTCCCTCTGCTTTTGAAATAGGAAAAGGAGTAGAAATGAAATTAAGATGGGGATGCACATGAGACACATGGCACCCATCCACTGGCTCCACAAAGTCAAAGGATGGATGCAGAGGTACTTCTACCTGTACATTTTGAAGAACATGTACTGCAGCAAATCTAGATTGTCGGGGACAACCCTTCACTGAACAGGTTGGGGAGTCCTTAACTTGGGTGAGGTCTCCCACTTTCAAAGTATTACTGCTAATTACCTTGGTTGCATGCTGACTTGCAGCTAATTCAATGGCTTTTAGTGGAACTCTGTCTGCAAGCATCTTGTAACTGCTTTAAAAGCAGGCAACAACATGACAGTCTCATGTAGCCTCTTGCAAGTTCAAAGTCCTTTTCCAAATAAGATGGGTAGTTAAGTTGATTACACATCTTATGTTATGGGTTTCACACCTTTAAAGTTTGAGACAGCCAGTTTGTGTTTGAATGGCCCATTCAATTTGTTAAACCCCTTCTGGATTAGTTAAAAAAAAGGCATTTATCAGTCTGGAATGTTCCTTGTTTACCCTCTTGAGACTGCAGAGTGGTTTCAATCCACAAATGAAGTCAGGTGACCCTTCGACAGCCATCTTTTCAGCCTTTTATGTTCAGTTTAAAAATATAAAAATTAGTTTGAAGATCAGAATATGAAGGGGCATGACACATGGCAAACTAAAGCTGGCACCTACCATGCTACCTGCCAGTCTCCAAAGCATCCTATGGCTTCCTTCCCTTGAAGCGCTAATGCTTCTCCCACATCGGGGAGAGATGATGGAGATAAAAAAAGGGTCATGAGGACTCGAAACGTCAACTCTTTTCTTCTCTGCCGATGCTGCCAGACCTGCTGAGTTTTTCCAGGTAATTCTGTTTTTGTTTTTGAGAGATGATGGGGGTTTAGCAAGAATCGCCTGTTGCCAATCTCTTCCTCTATCTTATTTTTTAAATAAGAAGGACCTCCAATTTTCTTAAGATACAGTCGAACACAGGTGTCTGCATATGTTCCATGTTAAAGATGATGACATGTTGAACCAAGCATTTCCATATGTTCTGGGCCAAAAACGTATAACGGTGTGGCTGAAGGAATACATGCAGGTTAAACGAGGAGTGAAAGGGCATGACAATACTTAATGGCATTAATGGTAGACTACTCAGGAGCTTTAACAGTGAGGGAAGGTGATTGCAAGTTGCAGACATGCTTAGTTCAGTTGGAAAGGTGGGATTAGCTCCTTTTACCTTGACAAACCTGGCAATATCATTCTAATTTTGCCAGCAGTGAGTTATCATGCGTTGTTCATTGAGTTGCCCTGTCCACCTGTCAGTGCTGCTGTGCTGGTCCTCTTGTCAGATAATGTTACCATGTACCAGAAAGTGATTTTTCCTCCTCTTAAATTCATAGAAGGAAAACCTCCAAAGCTGTGTCTTTGAATCCAGAGTCTCTCATTCCTCTGGTAAGTTAAAAGACATTCCTAGGCTGGAACAGTTTCAAAATTGCTAATATTACAATTTTTGGTATATAGCCCCTTCCGTCAGTTCCAGGTCTTTAAATCCTACAAAGTACTCTGATAACACACAAAGTTTGCAATGCCTCACATGGCATGCTCCAAAAAACAGGGCATTCCTGATGCCAGGGGATCACTCTTTTTTTTACATTTGGCTAGCTACAGAAACTCCAGTAGGGTCAACCCTGTTAACTGGTGGGTGCAAATCACGTTCTGCCATTTTTCTCCACTTGGCCTTTAAAATGAGGAGAAAATCTAGGCTGGACTGCATTGCCTGAGATGGGAAGAGCATCCAATCCAGTGAGCTACCGGAGACTGCATTATGGGTCAGTTGGAGCGGAGAAAGATAAAAATGAAATTGAAATTTTTGGCCTTGCAGCAAAGAAAAACAGAACAATCCAGGCTCAGCATTACATATTAAGCATCATTGTTATCTGAAAAATTCATTAAGGATTCAAGCAACATAGTCCTCGGGTGCTCCTAATAAGAGCCTTCGTGCTGAAACTGTTGATTAACAAGACAGAAGGGCAGAGTTTCTAAAAACCTGTCAAGGCTAATGATGCAGACACTCTTCAGTCCCAGCGTCACACAACTTCTCCTCATTTATTCTCTTCATTCAGCTCATGTCTTTAATATAAAACAGATGAGATGACTTGCCTCACACCATTTCTGCCACAGAAGCATAGGGACACATTTCAGGAAAACAAATCCCCAGCTGTATTCAATATGCTTCTGGCATCATTCTGTGCCAGCTAAATTTTTGAGAAATAGGAAGACTCAGGAAAGAAATTTGATGGCGTGTGCTAGAGAAAGAAAACTGTATCAGATAGAACTTTGTCTTATGTCCCGCGAAAGATCCTCATATTAACTGACAGCTAGAGTCATGTTAGTTGAGTGACAGTGGATAAAGACACTGTGACTCAGTAGGTAAAAGCATTGTCGATTGTGGAAATGAACATGTATGTGAACATCTGATATCCAGTATGACTGTTGGCAGATTATTCACCCAGTGCTTAGGCTCATACATGAAGTATGACCAATTGGGCGAGGTATAGAGAGGTGGCCAGCAGTTGTGGAATTGTATCTCAGCAAGAGCCAACACTTTCAGGAGAGGAACGCAGAAAAGACTTAAAAGAAATAAATTAAGATATCCAGAAGCACAGCTGCATTCATGAAGATCATGCTTAACTGTATTTTCTTTCATACATTTTGTACAGAAGGGTCAGTTGAAGTTTTACTAAATGTAGATGCTACATCATTTAGCAATGAATCCTAACCCTGTAACATGACACATTCCAATTCAAATCTAATACTAATAGAACATGGTTCAACTCAAACCTAAACACTAACAGGGCATGATTGTTCTCTTGGTATATTTTGAATTCGCTATCCAACTCACATTACATGCTAAGAGATTATAGACTAACTCAAAGCTGATGCCAAGGACACAGCTGAATTGAATGCTCACAACTATAAAGCACCCCAATTGCTGCTCTGACTGGATCAGCTGAATCAGCACAGGCAATAGATCAAACCTGAGCCCTGAGCCTTTCTTGGTCTGTTTGGTTTAGTAATCCACAGAACTTTTTCGTGGAATTATTTGCTCTTGGCGTTTTAATTCTGCATTGTGACATTCACATCTGTTTACAGTTTTAAATCTGTAAAAACCTTCAAAATATCTAGAAGTGAACAGAAGATTAGAGAAATATTTTGCATCAAGAGACACTTGGAGTTTGTTGCCACACAAGACCAATGACACAAATTTGTACAAATGGGTTCACAATGAAGTCAAGTGGGTTTTTAGAAGTGTTTGCAGATATAGTGGGGTTGAAATGAATGAAACTGGTGAACTGGCAAGCTATGTTTCCTTTACCTGGTTCTAAAATTTTCTGTATTTCCAAACACAAAACATACTGAATACCACATAGTGGCAAAGACTTTTACTATGTTAATTACAGGCAGGATTTCAAAGGGCAACTCTTTTTGCCCAATTTAAATATGGCCATAGATTTCAAGATACTGAAGTATGTCCCTCCGAGTAAAACATCTTATTTATAACAACATTCTGCCCTAGTTGTTATCGCTGAGTCATAAGGGAGAATTTGACCTCTGAATTCACATGAAAAGCAGTGTTAGTTTCATTCATTTATGCCACATCTGAAGCCTCAGCACTCTCTATGTTGTTTAAATATTGTCTTCTTTCTCCACCTAAAGGCATTGACTCTTCTGGAATTATTCTGCAGGCAAACTATGAAGTATACTTCTCATGCAACAGGAAGTTATTCAATGGTTGGAGGTGAACTGAAAGCATAGTAACTGAGCTAGATGCTGTCCCCACGTGATGGCCACTCTTTCTGGCAGGGGTCACTTAGAAGAAATTAGGAGCAAGATCTCTGGCTGATCTTTCACCTCTCTAGACCAAGCACAGTGACACCCCAACTGCTGTCCTGGTCAAAATCACAGCATAGACCAGGGATTGAAAGTGGAGGACTTTCTCAGAATCTGTAGCTTAGTATTAAACCAGTCAGTGCAGTTATTCATCCCTATAGAAAGAGCTTTTGTTTTTAGATACAAAACTACCATGTTAATAAGCTGTCTGAATTTGACTCTGATGCTTCACAACCTCATTAGAAAAAATTACAAGACACTTGCACTTGTCTATGATTCTCAGTGACTTATGCAGCATTTGAAATCCTGCATTGCATTTCCTGGAGAATGAGCAAGATGATGAGTTGCCAAATAGTCCTGTGTGCATGACAAGGAGTTAATGGAGATAGCAGCGGCAGCTGAAACCCTTATCTTGAACCAGTTCATTTCTTAACAGGTAATGACACAAACAGAATTGGCACATATTGGGAGTAGCATTGTGACAAGGATTTAATTGAACTGAAGGAATGGTTATGTGAAATCTTCACACTTCAACTGAACTATTAAAAAAATCTAGCATTACAATGATAGAGATTGTCCTTCTGAATCTGGATTACACTTTGCACTGTGCAACATTAAAGTGAAATTAGTGGTTAAGGGTTAATCAAGATTGGTAGCAGAAATTTAAAGTAATCAATTAAGGGTATCACTGGTTATTATTATTGCAGAATTTTAAAGTATATATTGACTAGTTTGTTTTCCCTATCCTGAATTGACATTAATGCAGAAAGTAAGTCTGATGATGCAGTGAAGAAAGGTGACAAGATATGTCTAGACAGTTCCACCTTTCTGGCTTGAAAGAGAGAGTGCAACAGTGGAATAAGCAGTTGGAGGTGGGAGAACTTTTTCAATATAGAAAGGACTATTAACATTCAAAGTCGGCCCAGATTTCAACTTCACTGAGAGTTATGCATTAGATATCAGTGACCTATACAGACGTGGCAGAGTCTGACATTTAAACTGTTTTCAACAAAGTGTTTTTGATGTACTGGAGAAGAAAATGTCAACCTGCACACTCATCTCTGCTGGATATTCTGCTGCTAATTTCCAAAAGCATGACAGACGGTTCAGGGTATGGTGTAAATTAACAGGTGTTCTATTATTAGCAAGTACTAGTACCGGGAGCCACTGTTCCACTGACTCAGTTGAAGAGGGCAGATTGAAGAGGATAATCTACCTCAGAAAGCACAGAATAAGGAAAGATCATTGGAACAACAAAGCCCAATCCTTTTACAAACCATGTATAATCTATACCATCATGGACTTGACACACCAATTTAATCTTGTGAAAGATCTATATAAAGGTTCTCTGATAATTAAAGATAATTGAGCAAAACTCTCAAATACCCATCAATCAATAGGCTTAAAATATTTAAACTTTACCGGCTGCTCACCACAGCCAGCATCTCTCTTCTTGGGCTACACATCAACAAGAGCTATGGAATTCTTTGTTTGGTACACACTTTGGGAACAGAAAGGCAATTTCTCATAAAGGTGGTGATGTATGTTCCTGCAAAAGCTTATACTACAGCTAGCAATGGGTCATAACGGTCTGACACATATAAGGTTAATGTGGGACTGAGTACAGTACTGCCCACACAGTAATGTAAGAAGGCACATGACCCAGACCAAGGACCAGTGTGGTGTTGAGCAAAGACATGTATAGACCTATGTGTGGAGCCAGCTTCTAGCTTTTGCCCTTTACTGTACATGTGTAAATAGTTTCAGTACTTAATAAAGACTTACAATTAACCTACAGAAAACATACCAATCTGTAATCCAAAATGCTGGAAGACTGAGAAAAATACAACAAAGCATCATGACCAATAAGAAGTTCCTAAAGAAGCAGTGGCACAGAGGAGCAATCGCCAGAAAATGTTCCAGAAAAAGGCCTGGAAGCTGAAGGCAGAAATTTAAAACTCCTTACTGCTGCAGAAGACTCCAGCAGAAGTCGTCCAGCTTCAGAGTGCAGAGTTGGCAGAACTTTTAAAATTCCAGGCTGCAGTACGTCCTGAGAACTCCTTTAAGTAATTCAGTGTCAGAAGTGCCGTTTGAAATAAACCTGTCACTAAAACCCAAACCCGACTCAGAACCTGAAAAGGTGGTGTCTAAGACCATCCAAAAGAGAGAACAAATTGATTCGATATTTTGGGAATGTTGCGACTGTCCAGCTCAGTATAAAAGAAGCAGAAGCTCCAATTGAACCGACTCGAACATTTACAAAGTCAACAGCTGAACAAGGGAAGTCAGCAGGCAACCATTGTTAAAAACTTTTTTCAAGTAGAGCGTCAGGGCCATTTTGTGGAGCCCACCAAAACAGGCAAGTGTGGGAAATTCCTTTGTCTCTGGATAAACAACACCACCACCTTGAATTTCGGGCTGCTCTTAAAGATGCACTGACACTAAAAATTTTTCACATATATCACTATTCCACACTTCAAAGTCAATTCAGATTAATCCAAGGCCCAGACCAATCTCAAAATTGGGACGAAAAGATTCTTAACATACAGCATCACTTAAGGTTTAAATAAAAAGTCAGAAGACCTGCAAGCAAAGGAAGATATAATCCTGGAAAAGACAATCCAGACAGCTACACAGTCCGAACTCTGTGAGCAGCATGGGACAATCTTAAGAGGGGAGAAATGGGGGCAATAAAACATAATCCAGATGCCAACCCTCAGTCCAGCATTTCAGGCCAAAAACCTACAGGGATACTCTAAGTCAGAGAAGGCAATACTGGAACAGGCCAGCAGAATGACCATGTCAGCACTGTGGAGTGAAGCACCATCATGCAGTGCAGCCCATTGCTTCCAATGCAACAGGATTGGACACTATGGCAATCTGTGCAAGGTAAAAACTTTGGACGCACAGCGGGCCCAAAGATGATCCATGAGGTCAAGACATCAAACCCAGAAGACACATACCTATGCTTCTGAGGTGAGATCAAAGATCTTGTTTTCTCATTTTGGACTGCAGATATTTCTGCAAATGGCCATCTAACAAATTTTAAATTAGGTACTAGAGACAGCATGACAATCCTGTCGGACAAAGGACCATGGCTGGTGACCCAACAGCTGATGCCACCCACAACACCCCTGTACGCAGCAGTAGGATTACAACTTCTGGTGAAGGCACCCTGCAGGAAACACTGAGGTATAAGGACAAAAAAACCCAAGACACCATGTTCGCTGTCCACAATCAGGACTGCTCGCTATTACGCTGCAATGCCTGTGTCAAACTGAACCTCCTGTAAAAGACTGATGAGCTCAACCAACAAGGGCATGGCTCCAAATACAAAAGTGAGTTCCAGAAGCTCTTTACTGGACTGGGGAATCTGAAAAAGTCTACAGGATCACAATGAGAGGGGATGTTAAACCCATGTGCCTTTTCACTCCATGAATGGTCCCCCAACCCCTCATGAAGCAGGTGCAGCAGCAGCTAGACGAGATAAAAACATGGGAGTCATCTCTCCAGTCATGCAACCAACCACATGGTGCTCTGGGATGGTCCCAGTCCCAAAACCAAATGAGTCCCTCCGAATTTGCATCAGCGAAACACAGATTAACAAGGCCATAGTCAGAAAAGTTTATCCCATGTCCTCAGTGGGTGAAAGCCTGACTAAACTCTCAAAGAGCACGGTATTTTCGAAACTGGAAGCCAACAGTGGATTCTGGCAACTTCCTCTTGATGAGGAGTCCCGGCTGCTAGCGACATTTATTAACCACTTTGGCAGATTCTGGTTCAACCGCCTGCCATTTAGGATGTCAGCGCCAGAAATATTCCAGCATATGATGTCAGCCATTTTGCAGGGCCTTCAGGGTGTCATTTTCCACATGAACAAAGTCTTGACTCATTGCGCAACAGTGAATGAACATGACAAATGACTTACATCTGTCTTACAGTGCTTTCAGGAAGCAGCGTTGATGCTGAACAACAAATGCGAGTTTTCCACAGCGTCAATTCAATTCCTGGGCTACATTGTCAGCAACAAAGGCAGCATGGCAGACTCACAAAAAGCTAAAGGCTATCAATGAGTTCCCCACCCCATCCTCAGTCCCGACCTCCAGCGTCTCCTGGGGATGGTGTACCCGCTGGCAAAGTTTTTACTTAATTTGGTACTGGTCACAGAACCCTTGAGGCAGCTACTTAAAGAGCAAGCATGCTGTTGGGACTCACACTCGGAGCAAGGATTAAGACACATTAATGCTGCTCCCCACCAACATTCAAGCCCGCTACAACGCAGCCCTGCCTGCTACCATAGCAGCAGATGCTTCAGCCACGGGCCTTGTAGCGGTCCTCTTTCAAGAGCAACTGGATGGAAGTTGTCGACTGGTGTACTACACATCCAGAGGACTTTCAGACACGGAGACAAGATGCCGCCAGAGAGAAGGAAGCCTTCGCAGTCACATGGGCATGCGAGAAGGTTTTTGACTACGTCAGTGGCTTCAAGGTCACAATCAAAACAGACATAATACACTAGTGTCCTTACTGAATGAGAGGGAGCTGGCAAAGATGCCTACCGGAATCCAGGGGTTTTGCCTGTGCCGCATGAGGTGCGCCTACAAGACGGTATACACAAAAATCAGACAACTGCAGGCATACTTTCAGGGGCCACGGTGGGTCCCCTGACAAAACGGGATGTCAACTTCATTAACAACTGAAAGGCTACTTCCAATCAATGAGAAGACAGCTGCCAGCGACTACAAGTAAATTCCAATAGATCCGCCAGGAGAAAATGTGTGAAGAGGAACGTGCCTGCATCTGCAGATACTGCCAACAAGGATGGCCTCAGCACAGGGGTACCACAAAAACTTGGCTGTAACCACATAAGTACTTTAGATTATAGATGACCCCCTGGTCTATGACAAACAGCCTGTCATCCCTGTCTCCCTGCAGCCAGAGATCCTTCAAAAAATACACCTGGGCATCACCAAGTGCAGAGCTTGGGCCCAATCCATTGTCTGGTTGCCATGCATCTCCAAAGCAATTGAAGGGACCATTGCAAATTGCCATGTGTGTGCATTGCACAGGCAGGAACAAAGAAGGCCCTCATCCTCACACAATTCCTACCAGGCCAAGGGAGAGGCTGGTTGATGTCCTGTGTCTTCAACAGCAAATCGTTCCTTATAGTGGGTGCATTACTTCTCTGGATGGGTGGTGAAGCAACTATATACAACTACTACAGAGGCATTTACAGGGTGTGGGCATCGCTGGCTAGGCCAGCAATTATTGCCCATCCCTAATTGCCCTTGAAAAGGTGGTGGTGAGCTGCCTTCTTGAACCGCTGCAGTCCATATGGTGTAGGTACACCCACAGTGCTGTTAGGGAGGGAGTTCCAGGATTTTCACCCAGCGACAGTGATAAATTTCCAAGTCAGGATGGTGAGTGGCTTGGAGGGAAACTTGCAGGTGGTGGTGTTCCCATGCATCTGCTACCCTTGTCTTTTTAGGTAGAAGGGGTTATATGGGTTTGGAAGGTGAGGTCAAAGGAGGTTTGATGAGTTCTTGCAGTGCATCTTTTATATGGTACACACTGCTGCCACTGGTGGAGGGAGTAAATGTGTAAGTAGGAGGAGGGGGTGCCAATCAAGTGGGCTGCTTTGTCCTGGATGGTGTTGAACTTTGAGTTGTTGGAACTGCACTCATCTATAGGAACATAGGAGCAGTGGTATGCTATTCAGCTCAATGAGCCTGCTCAGTCATTCAGTGTGATCATGGCTGATCATTCACTTCAATGTCTTTTTCCCCTACACTATCCCCTATCCCTTTACGTTACTGGCATTTAGAAATCTGTCAATCTCTGCTTTAAACATACTCAATGACTGAGCTTACACAGCCCTCAGAAGGTTGTGAATCTTTGGAATTCTCTACCCCACAGTAAAAGAATTTCTCCTCATCTCAATTCTAAGTGGCTTCCCCCTTATTTTGAAATTGTCTCCCCTGATTCTAGATTCCCCAGCCAGGGAAATAATCTTACCTGCATCTCCCTGTCTATCCCCTTAACTATTTTGCAGGTTTCAATGAGGTCACCTCTCATTCTTCAAAACTCTAAAGAATACAGGCCCAGTTTCCCCAATCTCTCTTCATAGCACAGTCCTGCCATAGCAGGAACAAATCTGGTGAACCTTCGTTACACTCCTCCTATGGCTATAGTATCCATCTGAAGGTAAAGGGACCAAAACTGCACATAGTACTCCAAGTGCAGACTAACCAATGTTATATACAATTGAAACAAGGCTTCGCTACCCCTCTACTCAAATCCTCTTGTGATAAAGGCTAACATATCATTAGCCTTCCTAATTTCTTGCTGCACCTGCATGTTAGCATTCAATGGCTTATTGACAAGGACACCAAGTTCTCTTTGTACATCTACACTTTCTAATCTTCTACCATTTAAGAGATACTCTGCACATCTGTTCCTCCTACCAAAGTGGGACCTACCAACCTCAAATTTTTCCAAATTATAGTCCATCTGCCAATTTTTGTGCCCACTCACTAAGTCTGTCCAAATCCTCTTGAAGCCACTTTGCACCTTCCTTACAACGCACATTCCCACCTAGCTTTGTGTCATCCGTGAACTTGGAAATATTACATTTGGTCCCCATGTGCAAATCATTGATATATATTGTGAACAGCTGGGGCCCAAGTACTGATCCCTATGGTTCCCCACTAGTCATAGCCTGCCAACGCAAGAATGATCCGTTTATTTCTACTCTGTTTTCTGCTTGTTAATGAATCCTTAATCCATGCCAGTATATTACCTCCTATCCCATGTGTTTTAATTTTGCTAACCAACCTCCTGTGGGGGACCTTATCAAAAGTTTTCTGAAAATCCAAGTATACTACATCTACTGACTCCCCTTTACCAATTTTGCTAGGAACATCCTCAAAAAAGTCCAACAGGTTTGTCAAACATGATTTTCTATTCATAAATCCATATAGATTATGCCCAGTCAGCTCATTATTATCCAAGGGTTCGTTAATCACATCCTTTATAATATATTCTAGTATTTTCTCTACTACTGATGTAAAGGTAACAAATTTGTAGTTCCCCATTTTCTCTCCCCCACCCCCCCAATCTTAAATAGCGACCTTCCAATCTGCAGGAACCATTGCAGAATCTGTAGAATTTTGGAAGATGATCACCAATGCATCCATTATATCCATTAATTATCTCTTTTAGCACTCAGATGTAGAATGTCAGGCCCCAGAGACTTATCAATATTCAGTCCCATTAATTTCTCCAACACACCTTCTTACTGATGCAAATTTCCTTTAATTCCTCATTCTGCCTAGTCCATACAAATATACAAATTAGGAGGAGTAGGCCACTCAGCCCCTCGAGCCTGCTCTACTATTCAGTAAGATCATAGCTGATCTGAATGTAACCTCAACCCCACATTTCTGCTTACCCCGATAACCTTTTGCCCCCTCGTTAATCAAAAATCTCTCTAGCTCGGCCTTAAAAATATTTAAAGATTCTGCTTCCATCACCTTTTGAGGAAAAGAGTTCCAAAGTCTCGCAACCCTCAGAGAAAAAATTTCTTCTCATCTGTCTTAAATGACTGACCCCTTATTTTTAAACATAGTTCTAGATTCTCCCACAAGAGGAAACATCCTCTCCACTAAAACCCTGTCAAGACCCCTCAGCATTTTAAAGGCTTCAATTAAGTTGCCTCATACTCTTCTAAATTCCAGTGATACAACCTTTCCTCATAGGACAACCTGCGCATTCCTGGTTTTAGTCAGTAAACCTTTTCTGATTTGCTTCTAACACATATACATTTTTCTTCAAATAAGGAAACCAGTACTATACACAATACTTCAGATGTGGCCTCACCAATGTCCTGTACAACTGAAGCATAACCTCTCTACTTTTGTAATCAATTCCCCTCACGATAAATGATAACGTTCTATTAGCTTTCCTAATTAACTGCATTCTAACCTTTTGTAAATCATGCACTAGGGCACCCAGATCCCTCAATCTCAGAGCTCTGCAATCTCTCACCATTTAGATAATAAACTTTTTTATTCTCCTTGCCAAAACGAACAATTTCACATTTGCCCACATTATACTCCATTTGCCAGATCTTTGCACACTCACTTAACCTATCTATGTCACTTTGTAGCCTTGTTACATCAGCAAATTTAGCAATCATTCCTTTGATCCCTTCATCCAAGTCATTTATACAAATTGTAAAAGGTGGAGGCTTCAGCACTGATCCCTATGGCAAATCATTCCTCACATCCTTCCAACCAGAAAAAGAGCTATTTATGCCAACTTTCTGCTTCCTGTTAGCTAGCCAATCTTCTTTACATCCCAATATGTTATCCCCTACACCATGAACTTTCATTTTCTGCAATAACCTTTGGTGTGGCACTTTATCAAATGCCTCCCAGAAATTTAAGTACAGTACATCCACCGGTTCCCCTTTATCCACAGCACATATGACTCCTTCAAAGAACTACAATAAATTGGTTAAACATGATTTCCCTTTTACAAACACGTTGACTGACTGATTGCCTTGAATTTTTCTAAGTGCCCTGCTATAACGTCTCTAGTAATAGCTTCTAACATTTTCCCTATGGCAGATGTTAGGCTAACTGGCCTATAGTTTCCTGCTTTCTGTCTCCCTCCCTTTTTGAATGAAGGAGTTACATTTGCTATTTTCCAATCTAATGGAACCTTCCCCAAATCTAAGGAATTTTGAAAAATTAAAATTAAACAGGGTGATTGGTGAGGACAAAGTCTATTAGGTTTTTCCTCCTTGTTCGTTCCTCAAGCATCTGCTGCAGCCCTGGTCTTTCAGTTATGTCCTTCAGAATTCGATTAGCTCATTCAGTGGTGATGCTACCGAACCATGCTTGGCGATGGACATCGAAGTCCCCCATCCAGAATACATTCCGTGCCTTTGACACCCTCAGTGATTGTTTCAAGTGGTGTTCAACATGAAAAGTACTGATTCATCAATTGAGGTGGGGGCAGTAGGTGGTAATCAGCAGGAGGCTTCCGAGCCCATGTTTGACCTGATAACTTGAGACTTCATGGGGTCCAGGGTCAATATTGAGGACATCCAGGGCAACTCTCTCCCAATTGTATACCACTGTGCTGCCACATATGGTGGGTCTTTCCTGCCAGTGGGAAAGGACATACCTAGGAATGGTGATGGACAAGTCTGGGTCATTGGCTGTAAGATATGATTCAGTGAGTATGACGATTTCAGGCTGTTGCTTGACTGATCTGAGGGAGAGCTCTTTCAGTTTTGTCACGAGCTCCCAGAAGTTAGTAAGGTCGACGTTTCAGGGTCAACAGGACTGCATGTGCCATTGTCATTTCTGGTGCCGAGGTCAGTGCCGGTTGGTCTACCCAGTTTTATTCCTTTTTGGCTTTTCTGTAGCAGTTGCATAAATCTGAGTAGCGTGCTAGGCCATTTCAGAGGGCAGTTAAGAGTGAACCCCATTGCTATGGGGCTGAAATCACCCATAGACCAGATTAGGTAAGGATGTCAGATTTCCTTCCCTAAAGGACATTAGTGAACAAGATAGCTTTTTACAACAATTGATGATGGTTTCATGGTCACTATTATTGAGACTCGCTTTATAATTCGAGATTTATTAATGAATTTAAATTCCACCAGATGCGGTGGTGGGATTTGAACCAGTGTCCACTGATGTTACCACAATGCTATCATACATTGTGAAAATCATTATATAAGCTTGTTTTTATTTTCTATGATAAAATATAGTTTTGCTTCAGGGCTTCAGGATTTTACTCATGCTCCTGATCTTAACTGGTGCAGCAGTTGAGGTGCTACAGGGCATCATTTATTCCTGTTCATGATCACTGTCCAGTGACCTCTGCTGGAAAGTGTTTTTCTCTGGATAATGAGTGAGGATAGATGTGGTATCCTTAAAATAGTTGGCACTTACTGTCCAAATTGAAACAGGAAGGATGGGTCCTTGTTACCTTGGCCAAGCAACCATCCTTAACGCTTAAGTCCAGAGGTAGCTTTTAAGAAGAGCTTAAAAAGCGGGGAAAAGAGATGGAGTAGTTTAGGAAGGAATTCCAGAGTCCAGACCATCTAGACAGCTGGTGGTGAAGAAATTAAAGTTAGGACTGCACTCAGCTGACATTAACACATTCAAAACACGCACACACAAATTAATTTCTTCACATGGAGGCATAAGGTGGTATTCAGGAAAGGGAATCCTTTCTGCTGTTTTCCCTTCTGTAATGCATGGGCACTGATTTGAATTGTAGCACCCCACATGTTGCCCTGGAGAAGGTTAGAGCTAGCTCAGTACCAGGAGATGAACCTGGTAATTTTCTGGTAAGTGTACCATAGTAGATGCTGCATTTACCAACTGATTTTGATGTCATTTTAATAAACTTTCTTTCTCATTTAAAAACATAATGCAGGGTGCAGTTTCAAATGTCATTTCCCTGTATTCCTTACAGCATCCCCTCTAATACATTCTCAGGCTACTTGTTACTGGCTTAGGATCCAGGCAATTGAAGCACGTCTCAATGGCATTCCTCTAGCTGACATTCCGAAAGTTACCTCAGCTCTGTTTTTGCTCCATTTATTACTTTATTTTAAAAACAAAAAAACTGCGGATGCTGGAAATCCAAAACAAAAACAAAAACAGAATTACCTGGAAAAACTCAGCAGGTCTGGCAGCATCGGCGGAGAAGAAAAGAGTTGACGTTTCGAGTCCTCTTGACCCTTCGACAGAATTTGAGTTCGAGTCCAAGAAAGAGTTGGTATTTCAACTCTTTCTTGGACTCGAACTCAATTACTTTATTTTGCTCCCTCTTGTTCCACCATGAGACAAAGATTTCAGACAAGAGCAGTTCTTTAATCTAATGAGACAGGACTTTTAGGTCGGCGTGTGGGAGCTGCTAGGGAATGGGCCTCCACCCGCGATCAGCCCCCGACCGCAATTTCGCGTTGGCTGGCCAATTAACGCCAGCCAACGTGAAACACACACCGAAACGCTCAGCGCTGCTAGGATGGGGGCGGGCGCTGACATAAGCACGGGCGTCGGTGGGGGGGTGGGGAAAGCATGGAATGAAAGCTCCTTGAAGGCAGAGAGTTGCCTCAGGGAGCTGAAGAATTTAAAGCCAATAAATAAAGATTTTAAAATCTGGAAAAAAATGTCCACACATCAGAACATATACATAAAAATTCTGTCCATGCATTTTTTTTTTAAATTTAATAACGGAAACCTCATCCCCATTTGGATGAGGTTTCATCAAAAATGCAAAGTCCACCTGGCAGATTCACCCGTCCGCCAACCATAAGGTTGGGCTTAATTGCCCTCTTCATTGCCGGCAGGTGCGCTTCTGACTTTTGCGTGCGGCCGCCGACCAAATCATCGTGCAAGCACGGGGTGACGTTCGGACGCTCACCCGCTATTTTACATTTGAGTGGTTCAGGAGTGCGCCCGTACACCAACCTAAAAATTCTGCTCATGATCTTGGAAATGTTATGCCTCTGTGTCCCCTGCAATCCATGTGCAGTTTGAATTAACAGCGATGGTCCAAACAAATAGCCTCCAATCAGCTGTGACTCAAAATCTAATTTATTTTTCTCAGTGACCAGAATTCGAAACTGTGTGAAATTTAATTTAGCACACTATATTCTTTTTATATATTTTGTAAAAAAATTGATCTACATTCGTTCCAGCCCATCAGAAATGTCAAAGTGGAACTACAGTGAGGGAATCAAAGCAAATCACATGTTCAGTACTTCATCAGAGGAAGGGAGAATTGCTATCTTCAGAAAGAATAAAAGTTTGGCATTAACCTCCTGATCCTAATGGTTCTCCTGATAAATGCACTGCTTGGTGTGGTACTAAGCTATACAAGTCAGGAAGGTTCCAGATTCAGTGTCAGTTTTGGTGTTGAATTAGTTAACCTTGACAGAGGTGGGAATGGAGTGCCACAATTGACCTTAGTGGTCCTGGGGAAGAAATCAGCCAAGTTTCCAGGATGTGACTGTTCCTACATGTGTTCTATCAAGTGATAACAGTCTTGAGAAGAAATATCCTGCCAACAATCACTGTCTAAACTTGGACATAAACAATGATGAATAAGGCACTGAAGGACAGCTGGGTGGGGCTGTACTTCAGCAAACAGTTAGAATGTTTGTACGGGGTTAGGAGTAATGTGAAAGATATAAAACTCTCATATCGAAAAACAAATGCAAAATTTCCAAATACAGTCACCCACTAAATGCTGCTACCTTTCATCTCCAAAGGCACTTAATTTCTCAATTGCCATCTGCTCACTTCTTCAAGCTCTTACTTTTCTCCTCACTCTTCACTATTGTCTTTAATCTGTGTCCTTCAGTTTTGCTGTTAGGATCTCCACACTTGTGTGTTTGCCCTCTAACAGTCTTTTAGGCCTCTTCACTATGTAGGTCTTCTCTCGCTACCACCAGTGTCTGTGGTATTTCATTGGCGCCAGTGTTTACATGAAGAGTCAGCGGGTGTGTTTTAAAATAATTAAATACATGGGGCAGAATTTTGCTCTTGGCGTGCGGGATCGGTTCCCGACCGTCCCCGTCCGCCACCACTCCGCAGTTTTATGTGGGCGGGCCAATTAGTGTGATAAGCGAGTGGCAGCGCTGAGTGCTGCCTGGCTGGCGGGGGAGGGGCCTCAGGTAGAAGATGAATTCAGAAGTGCTTCCACCCCCACCACCTTCAAACTACCAGTGTTACCACCTGTTGAACTAAGTGAGGTGGCTGAGGATTAGTTTGAGAAAAGAGAGGAGGACAATTTTTTTTAAGAAAAGGCCCCAACTTGGAACCATGTCTCTGATGGCAATGATCCACTTTTTATGGAGAAGGTTATACAGCTGCTTACTTCGACGTTAATTGGACCTATTCTGAGAGTTTTGTAGTGTGACTGGAGCCTCCTTTACTCACTCACCTCCTCACACATTTTCATGCACTCTTAACACATGCTTGTATTTTCCCTTGGGAGGTAGTGTGGCGCTACAGGTACATGTCACTGCTATGCAGAGTCACATGAGGGGATATGTTTCATTAATTTTTTTCTGCTCTTTAATTCTAAATAATTATTAAAGAGCAGAAAAAAATTAATGAAACATATCCCCTCATGTGACTCTGCATAGCAGTGGCATGTACCTGTAGCGCCACACTACCTCCCAAGGGAAAATACAATCATGTGTTAAGAGTGCATGAAAATGTGTGAGGAGGTGAGTGAGTAAAGGAGGCTCTAGTCACACTACAAAACTCTCAGAATAGGTCCAATTAACGTCGAAGTAAGCAGCTGTATAACCTTCTCCATAAAAAGTGGATCATTGCCATCAGAGACATGGTTCCAAGTTGGGGCCTTTTCTTAAAAAAAATTGTCCTCCTCTCTTTTCTCAAACCAATCCTCAGCCACCTCACTTAGTTCAACAGGTGGTAACACTGGTAGTTTGAAGGTGGTGGGGGTGGAAGCACTTCTGAATTCATCTTCTACTTGAAATTTTATTTTTATATAGCTTAAAGCTGTGACAATGACCATGGAATGCCAATTAATGATTTAAACTGATGCAATGCCTCAGTAAAAGGCTTCAAAATCTAGAATTCAATTAGAGGTGGCAGAGGAATAGACATCACTGAGTCTTACAATATACTGTCACCATTGTCAACTCACCTGATAGCCTGGGACCTTCACAAGTTTTGGTTGTTTGAAGCTGTCAGAGTTTTGTTTGGGAAGTAAGGGATTTGTGTGTATGTAACATCTTCATATTCTTAGGTTTACTATAAAATTTCAGCTGGAAAATACAGACAAAGCATCATGAACTAAGTCTGGAATTTGGCTTCAATCCCAGGTATAATATTGAAAGATACAAAGCAATAGGATCTCAGGTATAGTACTGAATTATACAGGTCTCAGATCCTAATTTTAATTGGATTAAGAACCCCTGTGGGGTGAGGAGGGGGGGTTGTTGGCTGGGATCTGAAGCAGCTTGCTAGAAATTATGAATATTTGGATATGCATTGGTGAGAGCAATCCTCTAGTACCCTGCCTAAATAGCTATTTTTCGTGTTTAAGCCAAGATTGTGACTGTCAGTGGATTATGTGATCACTGAAAGTTTCAGCCTGGGAACTAACCAGACCCCAAATTCATACGTGATCTAATTTTCACTGCAAAATAATTAGTCCTCTTATCGACTCCAAACTCTGCTGAACACAGTGCTACAGATTTGAGTTAGACAAATGATAACATTATCTAGTCAGTGCAAACACAGCTCCAGTTGGAGGAAATACGAGAAAGTCTCTCAATCCTTCTCCCATCTCTTTTTGCTTCCAGCGATCATACAGAGATCCTGGTACTTTTCACGAGACATAAAACCTTTCTGAACAAGGCCAAACTGTTGTGGCTCATGCTGAACTGCTTTAAAAACACGTCCTACATCTTGGGAGATTAATATCAGATGTTTCTGGAGTAACTCAGCCCAATGTTCTGTACACAAGGGCATGAAAAGATCTTCTAATCAGAGGTCAGCATGCACTAAATAAAAAAAAGGGAGCAGAATGGGAGCTTAAAAGAAACAGCTCTTCCTTCAGGATTAAACCCTGACCTGCATTCTCTTGTCCTGTAAATAAAGCCTATCCTCAGATAAAAGATGTTCTAAATGGGTTTGGGTTTTGGCATACAGAGAGGGGTCTAGTATGGAAGTGAAATAGCTCAGAAGTTAAGGCAGTTTCCACAGATGATGGCCCATAACCAGCACCTGGCTTGATTGGTGGGATGTGGGGAGAGGGGACTTTGTGCTTTGTGATGGTTTTGATGTTTTCCTTTGTACATTTGCAAAGTTATTGTATCTATGGCCACCCATACTGGTTATCCAAGATTAACCCTCCATCATTCCATCAATAAGGAATTGTGTTTTCTCCTAGTAATGCACATAACTCTCTTAGCTTAACTAACTCTTCCCATCCAATTGCAGAGGAAATGGCATTTTCAGAAAAGCCAAATTCAGTAAAGTGCTAATGAAAAGGATCCAGGGAAACCAATTGTAATATCAAGGGAGAGAAGAGTAAAGAGTTTGCCTGCTATCTGGACCAACTCTGGTGATTAAAACAGACATTTCCATCAGTAGTAAGGTAAAATCATATAAATGAAAATAAATTACAGCTGAAAATGGTAACTGCCATCTCTAGGAGGTGTGTGAAGTTTGCCTGGTGCCTGGTTCCTGGTTTCATGGAACCCTCAGCATTGCTACTTCAGTGAATTCAACTTGCTAGCAGCTGTCTCAAACAGTATAAAGACTCACTCACTGAAATATTGTTCCTGCAGATTAATTTTGAATTTGCCCTCCCATCAAGCATAGGTCATGTCCTTTGGTTCCAGTGCTTTGGACTAAGGGAAGCAGCTCATCAGTATCTACAACAGTCCTATTAGAATCTTAAAAACAGCAATAGCCTATCTTATCTAGTCTCTTTGGCATCCTAATATCACCTCTCAGTATTATTTAGACACATAGTTTAGTCTATACACAGAGGTCCAAGAATATGGTATTTTCCCATCCTTTAAAATGAAGAGAGAATGGAGTCAGCTTTTGATGTTATCTCCAGTGACTGTGATTCAGGGTTAATTCTAACATAGGCTATGGTAGCCACAGAAAGTACAAAGGCACAAACTTTTCCTCATAATAGACTCAGTTTGTGGAAAATCCAAACTACGTGAGAAAGTTGTCAAGAAAAGACCAAACCACAGTAAGGTCATCAACTAACTTAAAAAAAATAACAGATTTACTGGTCATACCTATTTATGGAATATTGTAGTGTGCAGTTTGCTTACACAAGTCACTAAATTCCAGATTCATTTTATGAGCAACATTAGAAGAAATTTCTAAGAGATCTGATAAGGTGCTACATAAATGCAACACATTCTTTCTCTGCACTCCCTCTAACAAACTCCAGGCAAAGGACTGACAGCTCTTATCCATAACAGGCAAAGTAATGTCATGTGCCAGTCAATCCAGGAGCAGATTTCATGGAACTAGATGGTTCACATGCCTTTGCGCAACCAGCTCTTACACCTCACTTTTCTCACCTCCTTCCACTTCTCCTTTGTGTAAAGAAAGTTTCTTTCCCCTATTAAAAGTTTTAGGAATTTGCTGTTGATGAATTTTATTCTCTCCTTCTGTCACAGGAATACAGTTAAACTAAAAAACATGCTGAGCAATTGAGTTCATTAGATGCAGCACCAGCATTGAAGCACACCGGGAGTGATCGAAGACAGATTGACTCTGTTAACTACGATAGGCAGCTGTCAATGCTAATCACCGTGATGCTCTACAGCCAAGACAAACAAACAACAGAAAATCAATTTAAAAGCTGACAAGAGAGGAGAGGGGCAGAGATAGCAGCTAATTAGTAAACTGTGAGGGAGGGGAGAAAGACGAAGGGTGGCAGGGACATAAGAGGAGACAACAGGAGGGCAGCAGGGGCAAGAGAGGGGTGAGGAGGGGCGAAGGCAAGAAGGGAGAAAGAAGAGGGATGCAGGGTGGAAGCAAAGGGAAAGAATGATCATGGCTCAACCACCTACCAGTCTATATGTTGTCCCAGGATGGTAAAAAAAAAATCTGCTGAAGATCTGATTTCCTGCCTTCTCTAAGTTTAGCCAAACTAAAGCATTCTCACTGAGGAATGTTTGGCACTTTCTACAGGGCAAATCAAGACTGAGAAAGAGAGAGAGAACATGCATGGTAAAACATGAAATTGCGAGTAAACACCAATCTCGGATTCTGGAGGTTGCAAGAGGAAAAACCTGAAGAACTGAAGCGTTTCATAGTTTGAGGTCCTGGGAAAGCTTTGTAACTCTGTATCCAGGGCTCTGCACTCAAGTTATTAGAATTATTAAGTTATTCGAATTACCCACTTCAGTAGAAAATTGGTAACAAGGGAATAGAGTGACAATCTCACAGTGAGTATTCAGATTGGCAGCACCATTAATACAATTACAGACATTCCTAATATATCATAGCCTCCAGGCTGTCAAGGAAGAAAAGGCTCCTTGCGACATTGTCGCTCATTCCAATTACTCATTTTAATAATTGGTTCCTCAACAGTTGCGTGATATTGTTCACATAAGACATAGGGACAAGCAGTGGAATAGAAGAGGACAAGTGTGTAGATGCTTACTAAGCCCAATTCTTCCACAGTCATTTCACTGCCCAATGACAGCTTACTGGTTCCGAAAGGGAATTGGAGAGAAAAATTACTGGGCTATGGAGAAAGGGTAGGAAAGTGGGATTAGCTAAATTGCTTTCACAAAGCCAGCATGGAAACAGTAGGCCAAATGATCTCTTTCAGGCCTGTAGCCATTTTATGATTCTATAGTGCGCATTATCAGGTAGGAGGAAAGTTTTTTGGGGATAAAATTTTTTTAGACTGCTCTTATCCTTTCTAGTAATTAAAATCTTTCCTTCTTTTTGTTGAATCTCAGAAGAAAACCAGTTTCAATTATTAGGATTCTACGCCTCCCTTTAATTGGTTTAAATTCACTATCAAGTGTGCTGAAGGTGACTTCCACATGATATTTTTTCAGGAATGCCTCGTGTCAAGGGGAAGAATGGAAACAAGCATTTGTTACTGTGAGGGGAATGGAGTGCATAATATGCAAGAAAGCCATTCCCTCCACCTCTGCCCCAATTACTTGGCAGCGGCAGGGTGCAGGATAAAATAAATCATTCAAAGGAAGTCATGACAAAACTACAGGGTGCTTTGGTCAGACCACTACGACAGTATAGTGATCTGTTTTGGTCATCGAGACACAAGGAAGACATCCAAGCATTGGAAGCCATGAAAAGAACTGTAAGGCTGGCTCCTACTATTAGAGATTTGAATTGTGAGGAGAGACTGGAGAAACCTGGAGCTGGATTTTATGATCCTTTGCCAATGGGTTTAAAGGTGGGGGGAGGGGCGGGCAACCTGCCTGCTGCCAAGTCATTGGGGCAGAGGTGGAGGGAATGGGTTTCTTGTGCATTATGCACTCCATTCCTCTCACAGTAATAAATGCTTGTTTCCAACCCCTCCCTCACCACAATTATACTAATCGGGTGGGCAATCTGGGGTCCTTAAGTGGGCAATTATTGGCCACTTAAGGGCCTCATCCCACTGCTGTCGGGATTTAACCACTGGCAGGAGAGGCCCATGCCAAATGGCCAGCCTGGCAGATTTCCTGCCACTGTTGGTGGTGGGCAGGGTGGGGGATCCCTCTTAACAGGCCCCTCGGCCATCATAGGGCTCCTCAAGGTTTTATCATTTCGCCGCCCCCCATGTTGCCTTCCCTCCTTGGCCTTTCAGACCCCAGCTGCCCACCTCCCTCACACGGGCCAGCCAGCATCGCACCCGGCTAGACCTCCAAACACTTACCCAAATCTTGATTAAACACCACGTGCTTTTGTCCCGCAATGCTGAAGAGCTGCTAATCTCTGGCTGGCTAGCAGCTCTCTGAATTTTGTGCTCAAGTCTCCGGAATGGAACTTGAACCTATAACGTTGTAACTTAGATCAAGTGGGTACTACTCACTGAGCCACAGTTGACACCTGGCAGTTCTCTGAGCAGGATTTGCTGTAGCTAAAGGGTGGAAATCCCACCTCCAGCCTATTAATAACCAACTGACCATTAAATGGCTGCAGGATAGCCAGTGTTTTCCTCAGGGAGACCTTTCAGCCAGGTGGGCGTGGAATCCGGTGCCTCGTATAATTCAGCCCTTGGGCTTTTCATTCTTGAAAGGAGCAGTTTGAAGAGTCATATATAATAGAATGTAACATAGCAAGTGATACAGAAAGGATAGATCCAAACAAGTACTTTAAGTTAAACTAAGAGAGTAGAATAAGGCGCTACAGGTATAAATTGCTAAAGATCAAATTTAAGGCAGAGCGATCCACAGGAGTGGATATAATATTGGAGGTGAAACCACAGAATCATTTAACAATTAGATGCTGCAATTAGGGAACTGCAAGGGCATTCTAGATGGATCAGCTAGGATGAGCTGAATAGACTTCCTCATCTGTTTCAGAGAATTCAGTTATTTGATCCAATAAATTATCAAATCAAATTGTTGTAACCACTAAATCTTGTTCCTTAATTGGATGTTTTAAATCAAATGGGTTGATTCTTCAGTGTCAGGTTAATACGACATATTCTATTGAAAAGCATTTTTTTTTATAATCCTCTTTAGAGTTGTATTTTCACTGAACACTATTTCAATGCATTATTTAATATGTTCCCGTTAAATTCCTGTTCCTGCTACTGCAAACCAGTCATTAACTCACTTATTTTAAAAAAGTAATAGAGGAAGTTAAAAGTCCATTAGTTATAATTTACATCAAAAAAGCGTTTACCCTCTCTCCACACCACCTGCAAAATGAGCACAAATCCCATTTGGGTTTTCAGTGTTGTTGGAGCATGATTTACTCAAGTTCTGGGCATAGTTTAGTGCATATTTCACGTAGGAGAATCAAAACCATAAAAAGCTACTTGTAAATTTTCAAAGTGATTGTAACCATTTAAAAATCAAGGAGTTATAAAATGATCACAAGCGCAGGAGGAGGTCATTCGGCCCATTTGCCAGGATTTTCCAGCCCTGTCACAACAGGACCCGCCACAGCTGATTCTGCAGCCCAGCTAAAAGTCCATTGACTTCCAGTGGGACCGGACAACCCTGGCGATGAGTGGGGCTGGAAAATCCTGCCTATTGAGTCTGTGCAGACACTCTGCAAGAGCAACTAGCTATTGCCACTCCCCGTCTTTTCCCATAGCCCTGCAGCTTTTTTCACTTCAGGCACGTATCCAAATCCCTTTTGAAAGCCACAATTGAATATGCCTCCACACTGTCTCAGGCAGTGCATTCCAGATACTAACGTTTGCTACGTAAAAAATGTCTTTCATCATGTATCCTCTGGTTCTTTTGCTAGTCACCGTAAATCGGTGTCAAAAAAACAGAAAAAACACAGAACAAGATGGAGACAGAGGTTATGATCTAAAGCTATTGAACTCAATTTTGAGACCAGAGGCTGTAGAATGCTGAGATGAACGATGAGGTGCTGTCCCTCAAGCTTGCCTCAAGCTTCATTGCAACACTGTGGCAGGCCATAGGCAGACAAGTCAGAGTGGGAACAAGATGGAGAATTGAAATGACGAGCAACAGGAGGTCTCTTCCTCCATCTTGTTCCATGTGCATTTTGCTGAAGTTTATTGTTTTGCTGGCTTGTTTCTTTCTTTATCCCTTCATGTTGCATTCAGATGGTTGTTATTTAGCCATTCACACCTCATCTAGGCTATACCCATGTCACAGGCTTAGTTTATGTATTTTCTTATTGTCCATAATCAAAGTTTTTATTTGTGAAGTTAGTGTGTTTTCTTAACCTCAGAGTGGTTTGGCCCAATTTAAATATTTTTCCACACCGAGCTTTTGTGAGTTTGAAAATAAGGATTATTTATTACTACACCCCTGCTCTGGAGGTTTAATGCGACATCTCACACACAAGACAGATGCAGAAAAAAAAGATTACAAGTAACAGTTATTTCAGTCTCTTTTGTAGCAGCCTTGTCATTTCTGAGATGAATTAATGCTTTGGCTGGAGTGGAGGTCTTATAAAGCAGAAGATTCTCAGTAAGCTGCAAGGCCTCTTACAGTTGCATTACCAGAAGGTCGGCTCTTAGGTGAACTTGATACCACTGAATTTCAGGTTAAATTTGAAAGTGACATACTCCAATCATAAACAAGAATCTTAAAAATTTAAACAAACCAATTAATTACATAGGTGTGAGGGGAGGACTGGCTAAGGTAAATTGGGTAAATAGACTGAAAGGTATGGTGGTAAATAAACAGTGGAAAACATTTAAAGGAACAATTTAAAATGTCCAACAAAAATACATTCCATTGGAGAACAAAAACACAGCAATAAATAACCATCCGGGGCTCACTTAGGGGGTTGGGAATAGTGTTCCATTAAAGGAAGAGGTTTACAATTTTGCAAAAACTAGTAACAAGTCTGAGCATTGGGAGTGTTTTAGAAACCAGCAAAGGGCAACCAAAAAGTTGATAAAAAATAGAATCAGAGTAAACTAGCCAGTCATATGAAAACAGATTGTAAGAGCTTTTATAAGTAACTACAAAAGAGAATAGCTAAAGTAAACGTTAGTCTCAGCAACAGGAGAAATTATCACGGGGAATGAGAAAATGGCGGAAGCACGAACGAATATTTTGTGTCTGTCTTCACAGTAGAGGACGCAAGTTTCATTCCAGGAATAGACGGTATGCTATGGGCTAAAAAGAGTGAGGAAATGAAGGAAATAAATATCAACAGAAAAAAAGTATGGGAGACAATTAAGGAGACATTAACATGAAACAAATCGCTGGGACCTAATGGTTTACGCCCTAGGGTTCTAAAGGAGATAGTTGCAGAGGTAGTGGATGCACTAGCTGTGATTTTCCAGAATTCACTGGATTTAGGAATGGTCCCATCAGAGAAAACAGGGAGCTACAAATCAGTCAAGCCTAACATCAGGGGCAGGATTTTCTGCTCGTCAGGTGGGAGCGACAGGCAGGCCCAGGAGCGGCCGCGAAAAGGTCCACCACCCGCGATCAGGTCACGACCGCAATTGCGCGCTGGTTGGCCAATTAAGGGCCAGCCAGTGTGAAGTGCGCCGGTGAGCCTCAGCACTGCCAGGGTGGGTGTGGGAGGAGCGCAAATGCTGAAATGTGTGCATGTGCGGGGGTGCGCTCACTGAAAGCTCCCTGAAGGCACAGAGCTGCCTCAGGGAGCCGAGATTTTTAAAATGTAAAGTGACGAACCAACAATTAATATAAGCATGTCCCCACATGTGACTCAGTCACATGAGGAGGGACATGTTAAAACTGAGTTTTAAATTTTTTTATTTATTTTTTATTCACTATAGGAAACCACATTCCACCCGTGCATGAGGTTTCACAAAAGACACAAAGGCTGCCTGGCCTATTCACCCGCCTGCCAACTGTAAAGTTGGACGGGCAGCAAAAAATTCAACTTAATTACCTGCTTAAGGGCCCTAAAAGGCCTCTTAATTGTCAGTGGGCGCGCTGCTGAGTCTCGTGCGCACCTGCCAACCAAATATCACACACTATTTCAAGCTCAGGCATGCGCCCGCACGCCAAGCTGAAAATGCTGGCCCAGTTGTTGAGAAAGTGCTAGAATCTATAATTACGAAAGTGTTAACAATGCTCTTAGAAAAGTATAGTATAATTAGAACAAGTCAACATGGTTTTACTGAAGGAAAATCCTGTTTAACAAATTTATTGGAGTTTTTTGAGGATGTAAGTAGTAAGGTAGATAAAGGAGAACCAGTAGATGTTCTATACTGGGATTTCCAAAAGGCATTCAATAAGCTGCCACACAAAATGGTAACAGGTAAGATAAGTGCGCATGAAGCTGGAGATCATACATTAGCATGGACAGAAGATTGGTTAACAGATAGGAAGCAGAGAGTGGGCATAAATGGGACTTTTTCAAGCTGGCAGGCAGTAAACAGTGGAGTACCACAAGGGTCACTGCTGGGGCCATAGCTATTTACAATCTATATTAATGAATTAGATGAAGAGACAGAGGGCAGAATCTTCCCAGATTTGCACTAAATGCAGTAGCGGTTGGGTAAAATGACATTTTACCCACCGGCCACAATGGCGGCTTTTCACCCTGTTTCGTCCCAAACCCGCCGCATTAATTACAAATTCCTGGGAAACACACTGCATCCATGGTGTGCGGGCTCTCATTCGCCCGCCAGGTCATCATCTCGCCACACACCATATTTAAAGTTCAGCCGCACGCACACCTATCAGTGCTTCCAGGCCAGGACTGCTGCAAAGAAGACATGGCCCTGAAAGGCAAGAAGGCTGCAGCCCCAGGTTCAATGAAGTGCTCCTCAAATGCCCCTGTGTTTTTGACACGGTGGAGGCTCACTGTGATGTCCACTATTCCCGCTCTGGCCGTAGGATGGGCAGCAAAATCACTAATGGGGCTTGGGAGGCAGTGGCAGTGGTGGTCAGCACCAACGTCCTGCAAGAGGGACAGCCACTTAGTGCTGCAAGAGAATGAATGGTCTCCTGTGTTCCGCCAGGGGAAGTCACCCTCCTCATCGCTCTCAACTCTCACACTCTCAAATCCATCACACATCCCCCAAGCCCTCACTCACTGCCAGTTCCAGGGATGTCACCGCTCATTCACTCACACACACCTTCATTGTCCTCATTCCGTCCAAGGCGCCAAGCACCACCCACACATGCCAGGCATACTTATCATCTGGCCTGACAAGTGGCCTGTTTACACTCTCTCCATCTCTATTTACGCAGGACAAGCTGGCACACAACAAGAGAGAGAAGTCGCAGACTGGTGGAGGAATACCTGAAATCAAGATCCTCACAGTCTTTGAAAATAGAGCCATCCAGCTGGCCAGCAAGGATCTGGACTGTTCCTGTGCTGACGGTGAGGTTGCTGGTGAGTTTGTTTTTGCTCCAAGTGAGGATCCAGCAGTGTAATATCCATTAGACATCCATGTCGTGAGTGATATGTCCTGTTTCACAGGCCACTGCCATGCACTAATTATCTCTCCTTGCTTTCGCAGGCACATCTGCCAACAGCTGACAGAGTCCATGATCCAGAACTTCCAATCAAGCCCCAAAGGAACCTCTGAAGAATAATCTGAAGGCACACTCCTTGAAGTCTCATCACAGCGCTCACCTACACCCTCCGCCAGCGCAGAGACACACACCTCAGACTTCCCAAGTCTTAGCACTCGGAGGACTGCTGGAGGCCAGAACGTTGCTGAGTCTGAGTCAGGTGATGAGCCTCTGGACTCAGTCATGTCGCAGTTCTGGAGCTGCAAAGGAAAGCTCAGGAACATCAGGAAGGGATGTCCGCTGCAGTCCTCAGATTGCAAGGCACGATGGAGGAGTCTGTCCACCTTCAGGCTGAGGTGATAGCACTGGCATGCCAATGCATCAAAGGTAGGATGGCGGCCACCATGGAGACTTTGGTCCAGGACATCACTCCTGCACTGCTGCGCAGGTTGAACTTCATTGCTGATGTCATAGTTGGCCTGCAACAGTGTGTACGTGAGAAGGGTGCAGGGCAGCGCAATCTAACTCCAACTACCCCTTTGCCTCAAAGAGTCAGACAGGGGCCGTCAGGCACCCATAGGGAGGAGGGTCAGCAGGTGCATGCTCCAGGGCCTTCCACCCAAGTGACTCTGGGGGTGTCCAGCCCATCTGAATCCCCTCTTCCTGTGGCCCCAGCAGCTCCAGCTCCACAGGCCGAGCAGGGTGCCACTGCCACACAGCAGGATGCCGAAAGCAGGCCAGGGCCCTCCAAGTCTCGGCCCTCCAAAGGACACCTATCATGGTCATCACAGACGGGGTGTTGCAGTTAGCAGGCTGCCTCCACCTCCGCTGTGGATGTCGGGGAGTGCCAAGTTGCAGCGACAGGGTTAGGAAGGTTTAAAAGAATTAGTTGCACAACCTGGGTATGGGTGTTAATCACTTGTACATACTGTTCACTATTGTCAATAAACTCCCAAGAATGTCTCCATGACTATGGCTCCTTGTTGTGATGAGCAGTATTCATGTCAGTCAGATGTGAAACCTTTCTGCACAGGATAAAAGCTGGTGTCTCAGTCCAGGGCCTCTTCCCTGTGCTTTGTGCAGCCTTCAGACCAAAGTGATGGTCTAGCCTCACACTCCCTGGACACATTACTGATGCCTGCACCTCGGCAGGGCTTGTCCTTGCTGCCAGAATGTAGTGGGCAGGCGTCTCAGAGTTCCAACATTCTCTCTGTGTGCTCTCAACACCTCTAAGATGGGGCTGCCCCCCATCTCTTCAGCATCTGTGACCAGTGATGTTGTGCTCTTGAAGGGCTCAGGTGCTGAAGGCAGACAAAGGGTCAGATGCTTTTAAAAGTTTCATGGCTTCGTCTCTATGATATGACACTGATCACAGCGCAAGCAAGCTGCCCTCGGCCAGACTAGAGTCAGACATTCTCAGAGGCAATGTGAAGATCTATGGACTGTCCTCACTGCATGTCATCATCATCCTCTTGGATTCAAGCAACAATTAGGGCCTCCGCTGCATTTCCATGACAGGAGCCTTAAACAGAGGGTATATGCTTTGCCATAAGCCAGACTGGAGTCAAACATTCATAGATGCAATGTGAGGATCTGTGGTATCTCCTAACTGCATGTTGTCATCATCCTCCACAAAGCCAACAGCTATGAGGGCCTCCTGAATGCGCCAGCCTTGTCTGGCCGGTGCGAGGGCCTCATCACCGTCTTTGAGGACCTCCTCACCCTCATCCCCATCAATGTCCTCCTCATTGGAGCAGACCTCCAGCTCCTCCCTCTCCTCCTCAAACAACTCCTCTCCCCATTGCAGCGGCATGTTGTAAAGGGAGCAGCAGGGCTCCACCAGACCAGTCCAGGCACTGGAACCTCATTTTCAGCATCCCAATGGCTTCATCAAATTGTGATTTGCAGCATAAGCCATTTTATACCTTTGTTCAAATCCTGCAGTAGCTGGCAGATATTTCTGACCAGTTCCTTAGACACCGTAAACTTCAGCGACATTGGTTCTCGGTCATCTACAGGAATGAAAGGCAACGTCAATAGACCCTGGGTCTAGCTAGGCGCAGACCAGTTCTGAGACAGCCAGGGTTTTTGTAACAGAATGATCCATTCCATTTAAATCACCCTTTGATTGCTTTTCAGGAAAAGACATTGGGCAGGATTTTTCGGCCCCACCCACCACTGGGATCGTTCAGTCCCTCCAAAAGTCAATGGACTTTTGGCTGGGTTGCCACATCCCCCGTGGTGGTACCCACCACGGCGGGCCAGAAAACCCCAACCATCGAGCTTCAATATCTCTATGACCCAGGGTGAAGTAGAAAGGCGAGTTGGCTGATATATGAATATTGTTCAGTTGACACTTAGCAAAGAGACTTGTAAACTTCACAAGTGATTATAATTGTCCATATTTTAATTAGGTATTTGCTTGAGTTTCAGGCCTGTCTCGAGCTGTTATGCAAAGTCACATGCTATGTTGCCAGCATCTTAAAAGCTGTTGTGTCCATTTTTAAAACACAGTTTTAAAATTTGTAATACTTTTCTGCCAGTACTGGGCATGACACCCATTACCACTTTGTTTGGCTTTTGCATCACAAAATCTTTTGTACCTTAATACCTCCTGCCCTCCACTTGATCATAGGCCTTCACTTTTGTTCTTCCTGCCCCTCCCCACTTCCACTGGTTTAAAAATTCCTACATTTCTATTTTCCCCCTGTTCAGGTGAAAAGTCATCAATCTGAAATGTTAACTCTGTTTCTCTCCACTGCTGAGTGTTTCCAGCATTTTTTGTTTTTATTTCAGCTTTTCAGCATCTGCAGAATTTTGCTTTTGTACAAAGCAAGGTGGTTATAATTGTTGGAGGTCAATCATCTCAGTCCCAAGACATCACTGCTAGAGTTCCTCCCGGTTGTGTCCTAGGCCCAAATATCTTCAGTCGCTTCTTCAATAACCTTCCTTCCATCATAATGTCAAAAGAGGTGATGTTCGGTGATGGTTGCATAATGTTCAGCACCATTCGCAACTCCTCAGATATTGAAGCAGTCTGTGCCAATATGCAGCAAGACCTGGACAACATTCAGGCTTGGGTTGATAAGTGGCAAGTAACATACTCATCTTACATTTCCCCTTGACATTTAATGACATTATTATCACTGAATCCCCCCCACTATCAACATCCTGGGGATTACCATTGTCCAAGAACAGAACTGGACCAGCCATATAAATACTGTGGCTACAACAGCAGGTCAGAGACTCGGAATTCTGAAGTGAGTAACTCACCTCCTTACTCCCCAAAACTTGTCCACTATCTACAAGGCACAAGTCAGTATGGAATATTCTCCACTTGCCTGGATGAGTGCAGCTCCCACAACACTGAATAAGTTCGACATCATCCAGGACAAAGAAGCACTCCATTGGCACTCCATCTACCAACTTCATCATTCACTCCCTCCACAGGAGGAAGCAGTGTGTACTATATACAAGATGCACTGCAGCAATTCACCAATGTTCCTTTGACAGCATCTTCTAACTCTGCAACTTCTACCACCTAGAAGGACAAGGGCAACAGACCCATGAGAATACCTGCAAGTTGACTTCAAAGCCACATACCATCCCAACTTGGAACTATATTGTTATTCCTTCACTGTTGCAAAATCAAAATCCTGGAACTCCCACCACTGTGGGTGTATCTGCACTAGATGTACTGCACCGATTTCAAGATAGTGGCTGACCGCTACCTTCTCAAGGGCAATTAGGGATAGACAACAATTGCTGGCTTTACTAGCAACACCCACATTCTATGAAACAATAAAAAGAATCATTATTGACTTCCCTGCCCCTATGCAAGATCTCTCTGTGCCATGCAACAGATCAGGTCCAATGAAGTCCTATCTTGCTCCATCATTCCAAGTCCGGTACGGTGCAACATAGAACTCGTTCCACATTACATTCTCCAAAGTCCATTACTGAACCTTTCTGACATTTCAATTGCCATGCACCCACATCCTTGTGCCTCTGTGTGAATCTTATGCTGATATGATGTGCGACATGAAATAGTGAAACTACCCAAACATTTCTAGTGTAGCACCTTACAGCCAACAGACCAGAGAGAGTTTCAAACTATTAGACTGGCTGCATTGGCATCCAGAGTGACATCTAACACAGGATGCCACACAGTGATAGGTGTTCTTTCAAATAATTCTTGTTCATTAAGATCAGAACTTAACAGTTAAAGGTAATTTGATGCTTTACGCTATGTACTCAGATGTACATCATAGTTAAAGCTCAAATGAAACAATCTGCCCCATCCCTGGGGAGTTCATCAGAGTAGTTTAGATGGAACAACAATTAAGAAAAGGCTCAGATTTTAATGCATACCTGATCTAACTTTCCCCTTGTTAAATGGGCCAAACCTGGCTCAATCCCCTAATTATACAAAACAAACCTAGCTCAATCCCTCAATAACTCTGACCCAGGCATAATATGCTCTCCAATTAAACAGACCCTAACTTGTTCCACTCCCACACTGGTGGGCATCAATAGCCCTGTATCAATTGACAAGATGAAAGTGTAATTGGTTAAGGAACAGTCTAGGGTGTAACAGGTTCCTTCAACACCACCTTCCAAACCCGTGACCTCTACCAACTAGAAGAATAAGGGCAGTATCCACGTGGCAGCAGCAAAATGCCCACCGCACCATATATCATCCTAGCTTGGAAGTCTTTTGCCACTCCACTGTTGCCTGGTCAAAATCCTGGAACTCTCTTCCACATAGCGCTGTGGGTGTACCTAAGTCAAACTGAAGCAGTGCAAAAATGGGCTGGAAATGCTGGCCTTGCCAGCAACGCCCATATCTCATGAACAAACAACAAAATGTACAGACCCTGACCTGATTTGCATCAAAAAACATAATGAACCAGACCTGACCCATTCCCCCAATTACATTATTACGTTGATGTGGACTTGACAATTCCTGGAATTGATTTGATACTCCTTTATTCATTCGAAAGCAGAGTGCATGTTCCTGTACAAGATAGAGAGAACACCCTCAACCCAAACTGGGAGATAATCTTAAACAAAAACAGAATTACCTGGAAAAACTCAGCAGGTCTGGCAGCATCGGCGGAGAAGAAAAGACGTTTCGAGTCCTCATGACCCTTCGCAGAACTTGAGTTCGAGTCCAAGAAAGAGTTGAAATATAAGCTGGTTTAAGGTGTGTGTGTGGGGGGCGGAGAGATAGAGAGACAGAGAGGTGGGGGGGGGGGTGTGGTTGTAGGGACAAACAAGCAGTGATAGAAGCAGATTATCAAAAGATGTCAACAACAATAGTACAATAGAACACATAGGTGTTAAAGTTAAAGTTGGTGATATTATCTAAACGAATGTGCTAATTAAGAATGGATGGTAGGGCACTCAAGGTATAGCTCTAGTGGGGGTGTTTTTTTTTAAATGATGGAAATAGGTGGGAAAAGGAAAATCTTTATAATTTATTGGAAAAAAAAGGGAAGGGGGAAACAGAAAGGGGGTGGGGATGGGGGAGGGAGCTCACGACCTAAAGTTGTTGAATTCAATATTCAGTCCGGAAGGCTGTAAAGGGCCTAGTCGGAAGATGAGGTGTCGTTCCTCCAGTTTGCGTTGGGCTTCACTGGAACAATGCAGCAAGCCAAGGACAGACATGTGGGCAAGAGAGCAGGGTGGAGTGTTAAAATGGCAAGCGACAGGGAGGTTTGGGTCATTCTTGCGGACAGACCGCAGGTGTTCTGCAAAGCGGTCGCCCAATTTACGTTTGGTCTCTCCAATGTAGAGGAGACCACATTGGGAGCAACGAATGCAGTAGACTAAGTTGGAGCAAATGCAAGTGAAATGCTGCTTCACTTGAAAGGAGTGTTTGGGTCCTTGGACGGTGAGGAGAGAGGAAGTGAAGGGGCAGGTGTTGCATCTTTTGCGTGGGCATGGGGTGGTGCCATAGGAGGGGGTTGAGGAGTAGGGGGTGATGGAGGAGTGGACCAGGGTGTCCCGGAGGGAGCGATCCCTACGGAATGCCGATAAGGGGGGTGAAGGGAAGATGTATTTGGTGGTGGCATCATGCTGGAGTTGGCGGAAATGGCGGAGGATGATCCTTTGAATGCGGAGGCTGGTGGGGTGATAAGTGAGGACAAGGGGGACCCTATCATGTTTCTGGGAGGGAGGAGAAGGCGTGAGGGCGGATGCGCGGGAGATGGGCCGGACACGGTTGAGGGCCCTGTCAACGACCGTGGGTGGAAAACCTCGGTTAAGGAAGAAGGAGGACATGTCAGAGGAACTGTTTTTGAAGGTAGCATCATCGGAACAGATGCAACGGAGGCGAAGGAACTGAGAGAATGGGATGGAGTCCTTACAGGAAGCGGGGTGTGAGGAGCTGTAGTCGAGATAGCTGTGGGAGTCGGTGGGTTTGTAATGGATATTGGTCTATCACCAGAGATTGAGACAGAGAGGTCAAGGAAGGGAAGGGAAGTGTCAGAGATGGACCACGTGAAAATGATGGAGGGGTGGAGATTGGAAGCAAAATTAATAAATTTTTCCAAGTCCCGACGAGAGCATGAAGCGGCACCGAAGTAATCATCGATGTACCGGAGAAAGAGTTGTGGAAGGGGGCCGGAGTAGGACTGCAACAAGGAATGTTCCACATACCCCATAAAGAGACAGGCATAGCTGGGGCCCATGCGGGTACCCATTGCCACATCTTGTATTTGGAGGAAGTGAGTGGAGTTGAAGGAGAAATTGTTCAGCGTGAGAACAAGTTCAGCCAGACGGAGGAGAGTAGTGGTGGATGGGGATTGTTCGGGCCTCTGTTCGAGGAAGAAGCTAAGGGCCCTCAGACCATCCTGGTGGGGGATGGAGGTGTAGAAGGATTGGACGTCCATGGTGAAGAGGAAGCGGTTGGGGCCAGGGAACTGGAAATTGTTGATGTGATGTAAGGTGTCAGAGGAATCACGGATGTAGGTGGGAAGGGACTGGACAAGGGGAGAGAGAAGGGAGTCAAGATAACGAGAAATGAGTTCTGTGGGGCAGGAGCAAGCTGAGATGATCGGTCTACCGGGGCAGTTCTGTTTGTGGATTTTGGGTAGGAGATAGAAGCAGGCCGTCCGAGGTTGGGCGACTATCAGGTTGGAAGCTGTGGGAGGGAGATCCCCAGAGGAGATGAGGTCAGTGACAGTCCTGGAAACAATGGCTTGATGTTCAGTGGTGGGGTCATGGTCCAGGGAGAGGTAGGAGGAAGTGTCTGCGAGTTGACGCTCAGCCTCCGCGAGGTAGAGGTCAGTGCGCCAGACAACAACAGCACCACCCTTGTCAGCGGGTTTGATGACAATGTCAGGGTTGGACCTGAGAGAATGGAGTGCAGTAAGTTCAGAGAGAGACAGGTTAGAATGGGTGAGAGGAGCAGAGAAATTGAGACGACTAATGTCGCGCCGACAGTTCTCAATGAAAAGATCGAGAGAAGGTAAGAATCCAGAGGGAGGGGTCCAGGTGGAGGGAGAATATTGGAGATGGGTAAAAGGATCTGTTGAACTGGGAGAGGACTCCTGCCCAAAGAAGTGAGCCCGGAGACGAAGACGGCGGAAGAAGAGTTCAGTATCATGCCGAGCCCGAAATTCATTGAGGTGAGGGCGTAAGGGTATGAAACTAAGTCCTTTGCTGAGCACTGAACGTTCAGCATCGGAGAGAGGAAGGTCAGGGGGTATAGTGAATACACGGCTGGGGTTGGGATTGGAAGAAAGGGTGGGGATGGAGGGACAGGCAGGGGTGGAGGGTCCTAGATGGGTGTTGGTGTCGATGAGTTGTTGGAGCTTGCGTTCCTTAGCACTTGAGAGAAAGAGAAAAAGTTTCTTGTTGAGGCGTCAGATGAGCCGAAGGATAAAATGAAACTGGGGGCACGCGCAGTTTTGAAAAAGGGTACGGCGGTGCTGCTGGAGGGAGAGGTCGAGTGTGTTCATATGGCGGCGCATGGCACTGAGTGTGGATTTCAGAATGTGACGGGAACAGCAGTCCGAGAAACGTTTTATGTCCCGGAGATACCTGTAATCCTGGGTGGGTTCGAAACATGAGGGGTGGAATTTCAGTTGAAATCCACGTGGGGTAAGTCGGAGACGGAGACAGTCTCTGAGAAAGGAGATATGGCTGTGAAAGCGGGTTTTAGTAAACACCTTGTCAAACACCAGGAGGGAAATGGAAAGCAAGGAAGGTGAGCAAGGCAACAGAGAGATACGGAAATCTTGTCGCAGAGAGGAACAGAACTTCTTCAAGGAGGTAGGCATTTCTTGAAGAGCAGTGGCAGTCAATTAAACACAGATAATCTTATAATTTGGAATTAAGGCCACATGAAGGAAGGTACAAAGTTCACAAATTTACAGTGTAATTTCACGAGTCCATCTATGCAATAAAAATAGCAAAGCTGAGGATTGTTGGTGGCTTCCCTGTCTTTCAACTAATGCCCCTAAAAGACATTACTGCATGTTTCATTGGGTCTTAATTTATTGTCTGTCCAACTTCTGACTATTAATATTCTTGGAATTCAGTGATAATCCCTATCCTTTCACCAAATGAATGTTTTCATATAAATATATATATATATTTAAAAATTTGTTTGTGTAGCTCTTCTCTTCCTTCCACTTGAGTGGTGACCCAGCCTCCTTTCAGCAACTATCCAAGTGACTGAAATCAAGAGTTTTTGCACGTGGGGAATCACAAACACATAATATGCATTCCCTTGTTCTGTGGTGCAGTGTGTTAGGAATAATCCTGAGAATTCCCTCGAGTGAGAGACGAGTTGGCATGGTGACCCTCAGCAAAAGGTTGCTTAGATATCATGGAATCATAGAATGGTTACTGCACAGAAGGCCATTCGGCCCATCATGTCAAGGCTGGCTGTCTGCAAAAACAGTTCAGCTAGTCCCACTCCCTTGCTCTTTCTCCATAGCTCTGTAAATTCACTCTCTTCAGGTGCTCCACCAATTCCCTTTTGAAGGCCTCAATTGACTCTGTTTTAACCACACTCACAGACAGTGCATTTCAGATCTTAAACATTTTCTGCATAAAGATTTTCCTCGTGTCATCATTGGTTCTTTTGCCATTCACCTTAAATCAGCATCCTCTGGTTCTTGACCCATCCATCAATAGGAAGAGTTTCTTTCTCTCTACTCTGTCCAAGCCACACATGATTTTTCATATCTCTATCAAATCTCCCCTGAATCTTCTCTTCTCTAAGGTGAATAGCCCCAGCTTCTTCAATCTATTCACAATACCAGAGTCCATGATCCCTGGAACCATTCATAGAAAATAGGATCAGCAGTAGGCCATTCGACCCATCGAGCCTGCTCCACCATTCATCATGATCATGGCTGATCATCCAACTCAATAGCCTGCTCCCACTTTCTCCCCATATCCTTTGATCCCTTTCACCCCAAGAGCCATATCTAACTCCTTCCTGAAAACATACAATGTTTTGGCCTCAACTACTTTCTGTGGTAGCGAATTCCATAGGCTCACCACTCTCTAGGTGAAGAAATTTCTCCTCATCTCAGTCCTAAATAGTCTACCCCGTATCCTCAAACTGTGACCCCTGGTGCTGGACTCCCCCACCATCGGGAACATATTTCCTGCATCTATCTTGTCTAGTCCTGTTAGAGTTTTATAGGTTTCTATGAGGTCTCCCCTCATTCTTCTGAACTCCAGCAAATATAATCCTAACGGACTCAATCTCTCCTCATATGTCAGTCCCGCTATCCCAGGAATCAGTCTGGTAAACCTTCGCTGCACTCCCTCTATAGCAAGAAAAATAGCGAGGTCATGTTGGAGTTGTATAGAACCTTGGTGAGGCCACAGCTGGAGTACTGTGTGCAGTTCAGGTTGCCACATTACAGGAAGAATGTGATTGCACTGGAGGGGGCACAGAGGAGATTCACCAGGATGTTGCCTGGGATGAAATATTTAAGTTATGGAGAGATTGGATAGACTTGGGTTGTTTTCGTTGGAGCAGAGAAGACTGAGGGGTGACCTGATTGCGGTGTACAAGATTATGAGAGGCATGGACAGAATGGTTAGGGGGCAGCTGTTCCCCTTAGTTGAGGGGACATAAATTCAAGGTGAGAGGCAGGAGGTTAAGGGGGCGGGGGGGGGGGAATGTGAGGAAAAACTTTTTACCCAGAGGGTGGTGACGATCTGGAATGCACTGCCTGGGAGGGTGGTGGAGGCAGTTTGCCTCACGTCCTTTAAAAAGTATCTGGATGAGCATTTGGCACGTCATAACATTCAAGGCTATGGGCCAAGTGCTGGTAAATGGGGTTAGGTAGGTCAGGTGTTTCTCACGTGTCGGTGCAGATTCAGTGGGCTGAAGGGCCTCTTCTGCACTGTGTGATTCTGTGATCCTTCCTCAGATAAGGAAGCCAAAACTGCGCACAATATTCCAGGTGTGGTCCCACCAAGGCCCTGTACAACTGCAGCAAGACATCCCTGCTCCTGTACTCAAATCCTCTTGCTATGAAGGTCAACGTGCCATTTGCCTTCTTTACTGCCTGCTGTACCTGCATGCTTACCTTCAGCAACTGGTTTACGAGGACACCCAGGTCTCATTGCAGATTCTCCTCTCTCAATTTATAGCCATTCAGATAATTATCTGCCTTCCTGTTTTTGCTACCAAAATGGATAACCTCACATTTATCCACATTATACTGCATCTGCCATGCATTTGACCACTCACTCAGCTTGTCCAAATAACTTTGAAGCATCTCTGCATCCTCCTCTCACCCAGCTTTGTATCATCTCCAAATTTGGAGATATTTGATTTAGATGAGGGAACTAAATCTTTAATGTATATATTGTGAATGGCTGGAGTCCCAGCACCAATCCCTGCAGTACCCCACTAGTTACTGCCTGCCATTCGGAAAAAGACCCGTTTATCCCTACTCTTTGTTTCCTGTCTGCCAACCAGTTTTCTCAATACACTGCCCCCAATCCCAAGGGCTTTAATTTTACATACTAATCTCTTCTGTGGGACTTGGCTGAAAGCCTTCTGAAAGTCCAAATAAACCACATCCACTGGCTCCCCTTCATCAGCTATACTGGTCACATCCTCTCGTAACTATTTTCTTCACCCTCTCTAAAGCCCTTCCTCCCTAAAATGTGATGCCCAGAATTGATTCAGTTGAGGCCGAACCAATGTTTTGTAAAGGTTCATCGTAACTTCTTTACTTTTGTACTCTATGCCTCTATTTATAAAGTACTGGATCCTGTATACCTTTTTATCCACTTTTTTAACCTGCCTTGCCATCTCCCCTGGTCTTTCTCTGTTCCTAGACCACCTCAGAATTGCACTCTTTATTTTATATTGTCTCTCCACTTCTTCTGACCAAAATGTATCACTTCACAACATTAAATTTCATCTGCCATGTGTCTGCCCATTCCACCAGCCTGTATATGTCCTACTGAAGTCTTTCACGTAACAATATTTCCAAGTTTTGTGGCACCTGCAAATTTTGAAGTTGTGCCATGTACACCCAAGTCAAGGTTATTAATGATATATCAAGGAAAGCAGTGGTTAAAGTTCTGACTCCTGGGGAGCCCCATAGTACACCGTCATCCTGTCTGGAGAAACTACCGTTCAACACAATGCTCTGTTTCCTGTTATCCATCCAACTTCATATCTAAGCTATCACTTTCTCTGATTCTGCGGGCTTCAACTTTGCTGACCAGCCTGTTATGTGGCACTTTTATCAAATGCCTTTTGGAAATGTCTCAAATACCTTTTCTTTCAGCCTTCTCTGTTACCTCGTTGGAAATCAAGCTGGTTAAATATGATTTGCCTTTAACAAAAGCCATGCTGCTTTTCCTTAATTAAGCCATACTTGGCCAAGTGGCTATTAATTTTGTCCCAAATTATTGTTCTGAAAATCTTTCCCACTGCGGAGATTAAATTGACTGGCCTGTAGTTGTTGGGCTTATCCTTGTACAATTCTTTTGACTAAGGTGTAATATTTGCAATTCTCCAGTCCTCTGACAACACCTCTATATCTAAGGAGGATTGGAAAATTATGGCCAATGCCTCAGCAATTTCCTCCTTTACTTCCCTCATTATCCTTGGATACATCCCATCAGGTCCTGGTGATCTATCAACTTAAGTGCAGGCTGCCCTTCTAATGCATACTTTTAACTAAATTTTTGCCCATCCAGTGTCTCAAATACCTTTTCTTTCAGTTTGAATTTTGTGGCATCTTTTGCCATGATGCAAAATATTCATTTAGTACCTCAGCCATGTCCCCTGCCTCTATGCATAGATCCTAATCTATCCCACCCCTCCTCTTACTAGCCTTTCAATATTCATATGCCTATAGAAGATTCTCTTTCATGTTAGCTGCCAGTGTCTTCTCAGACTCCCTCTCTCCCTTTTGCGTTTCACCTCCGAACTTTCTATATTCAGCCTGATTCTCAGCTGTATTATCAGCCTGACATCTTACTCTCTGGCCCAGATTTTCATCCCCGGATTGGGTTCGCTGAGTCAGGAGATGTTTAAAAATGTCCCTCCGCAGCTTGGCTTATTGGTTGGGGGCAGGGAGGGGGATGGGCTGAAACAGAGCCAGGGCAGGCAACCCCAGAGCAAATGCGCAGGCTGCGTGGTGTGGAGGTGGGGTGGGCACAATGCCTGCCTCTGTGCCCTGGCACTGCATTTAAATAAATAAAAATAATGAAACATAAAAACATTCTTCCAGCTGTCACTCCTCCACACACTCCCTATGGCCCATCATGCCAATCTATGCCAACCCATATCCCACCACCCACCCTATACCCCCATGTCAACTTTGTGCCCTTCCACCCACCCCCATGGCCCCAAAGCTTTGACACTTATTGGATAGATTTGACAGGTTTGACACCTCCTGAACAACTTTGGCAGGTTTGCTAGACAGCGCCTTAACATTTCCTCGACAGCTGGACAGCTCTTTGACAGCTAGACAGTTCCAATGATTTTGTGCATAACAATCCCAAAGGGTGTCTTACCTCCCCCAAAGGTGTCCCAGGGCCCTATCCAAAGGGGGACCATACCTCTCCAAAGGAGTACCCTGGGTATCCAAACACATCTCCCAAGTTCAGACCTCCTCTTACCTGTTCTATTCTGCACATTCCAGATTCCACACTCCTGTTCCTCCAAAACCCCATTTCAGTGGAGGCGGCTGGTGACTTAAATGGCCAGCTGCCTCCATGAATCATGCATGCGTGAAAGCCAGCCCAACTCCTGTCCTGCCCCCGCAAAGATGAGAAATGCCAGGTTCGGGGCGGGGCTTAGAATTTTTGGCCATTTCCAGGATTTTTGCCTTGACAGAGCATCTAGGCCTCTATTTCTTTCGTCAACTATGGAGCACTGGCTTTAGATGCCCAGCCTATCTCTAGTGTATCCAAACCACCTCCTCTTTAAAGGCAGCCCAGTGTTCCACAACAATTTTGCCTGCCAATCTTTGGTTCCAATTTACCCTTTTCTCACTCCACTGAAATTGGCCCTCCTCCAATTAAGTATTAGAATGCTCTAGGTTGCTCCTTGTCCTTTTCCATAGCTAACTTAAACCTTATGATACTGTGATCATTGTTCCCTAAAGTTCCCCTACCAACACTTGATCCACCTCATTCCCCAGAATTAGGTGGAGGAATGCCTCCTTCCTCGCTGGGTCAGTAACATATTGATCAAAGAAATTCTCCTGAACACATTTCAGAAATGTTTCCTCCTCTCTTCCCTTTATTTTATTTCTAGCCCTGTTTGTATTAGGATAATTAATGCCCCCAATTATCACTACTCTATAACTACTGCAGCTCTCTGTAATTTCCCTGCAAATTTGCTTTCCAGATCTTTCCCACTAGTCTGTGACCTATATAATATACCCAATAGTGCAATGATACCTCTGTTGTTTCTTAGCTCTACCTAAATAAAGTCTGCCCTTGATCCACCAAGGTTAGCCTCTCTGTCCAGCATTATAATGTTCTCCTTAATCAGTACTGCTACCCCTCCTTTTTCTTTCCTTCTCTTTCTTTCCTGAATGCCTCATTCTCAGGTATATTGAGTACCCAACTGTGCCCTTTTTGATGAAATTCTCCAGTCATGTGGAGTGCTTATTTCATGTATTTACTGGACTGTCAAATCGATAATGACTTAGCTTGACCTAGATTTCATTGCCAGGAATCCTATATTATTACAATCTAATCACAATGCCCCCAACCCCATGGGTACTCACAGATGATGAAGTAATCCCGGTTTCTAGCGAACTCTAGCCCCATGTAGTTGGGGCTAAACTCCTGGAATTTGATAGTGAATTTTATTTCCTTATCAGGTTTGTTACACGCAACAAGCAACTGGGGGTTGATGACAGTGCTGCATGCCTCTGCCTGTGCCTCGGTCACCAGGTATAGCTTGTAATATTCATACTGGTCTGGATTGTTCATTTTCGGACAGATTATATCCAGCTTGTCGCCGATCTCTGGGTACAACACCAGGCCTTTCCCAGCTTGAAATCTAAAAAATAAGGATCAAGAAGAGTTATAAGTCTGACATTTTAACAGAAGAGTTTCCACTACCAATGAAATACCATAGGACCCTTTGAAATCCAGCAATTGTAGTGTATATCATTGCACTATAATAACTGCCTGCTATTGACCCATAAATATAAACACATATTCAAATATATCTGAAGAGAACAAATATTCTCTCCCCTCAATATTTTCTCCCATTGTCTTCCCTGATACAGGTATGTCAAGCCTGATCTTGTCCTCATTCAATCTCCATACATGAACACATTATAAAAGAATAGAGACAAGTAGCATGAAAGTTGTCAGATTTTCTTCTGCTTAGCCCAGGACGACTGAGGCTAGCTGTAGTACAGCTCTAGCTGAGATCAAAATATGGCATTCCTGGTCTGTAGAGCTCATTACCACTAATTAGTGTATTGAACCACCGGGGCCACTTAAAATACATGGTTTGAGTAACACCTCCTCCACTTTACTATCCAAAAAAGCAACATTTCTATTACAAGTTATTTTGAGCCAACATATCATTGCTCATCAAAACACCTGGAGTGAACTCCATTGTAAAACACAGATTGTGACCATTGGGGAATATCATGCTGCATCAAATGCAATGCCAGCCACAGCCAAAAAAATTGAAAGGGTTTTTTGAAAAATCTATCTGGCTTCTCCAATGATTCCAGAGTGAGTGAACAACCAGGAAAATCCATGGCTTGATTCATGATCAGCGATGAGGTAGTTAATCTCTGCTGGAATAACTGCTGGGCTGTTACAATTAGTCTTAATCCCCCATGATTAAAGAAAGGGAAAATAAATGAGCCAAGATTCCTTCTCCTGACCACAATCCAGAGAACTCTGCTGCAACGACCTGGCTCAGCGGTGAAGTACTGGGCAGAATTTAATGCCCTTCCTCAAGGCAAGTTTCATGGCAAGGGTCATTTAATCAGATGGGAGGATGGCTGATGGGGATCGCAGTGCCTTCCTGCCGCTGCTCCAATTAAGCCCGGGGCAGGAAGGCTCGGAGGTCTCTCGTTCAAAGGCAGTTAGTGTCTTATTGAAGGACCCGGCATTAGGATGATGGGCCTACTGCAAGCCACCCCCGTCCTTGCTGCTGACTCCTCTCCCCGCTTCCTGCAGTTCCCCCACCCGACCATTGCTCACCTGTAGCCTGGATCCCTTGGCAATCCTGGGCATTGGGTCAACATATTACTGGCAGCAGCAATCTCTAACCCCGTGATACTGCCAAGCAATGCACAGCTGCCAGCCTCTGATTGGCCAGCAATTCTCGAGGACGTGGGATTTCCAGGGGTCACTGATCCCAGGGAAGGCCCACCGCTGCCCGGTTAAGTGCTTGATTGGCATTTAATTTGGCAGGCCTTCCTAAAAGGGGGTGACTACTTGCTGGCTTTCCAGCCAGCGGGTAAGAACCACATCAGCTCCATCAAATGCCTTCCACCATGACAGAACAACTCATGGATGCTCACTGTCTAGGCCCGCATGTACACTAGAATCAGTGGTTGGACAGGAGATAGCATGGCATCCATTACTGTATTGCTGCACTGCTCAGAACTGTATTCTAGCAGAGCTAACACCTTCAGGAGAGACAAAAAAAATTCTGGAGAGGACAATTTGCATCTGCAGTGTAAACCTGGTCAAAGAACACATAGCATTGCGTCTTTACTAGCCCTACATTACAAAAGGGCCTACAGTTCAAAAGTACTTCTTTCACTGCAGAATGCTTTGGGGCATCTTGAGGAAATGAAAGGTGCTATATAAATGCTTTCTTAGCTCAGGCAACATACTAAAGGCCAGACACAGAACAGACAGCTCAAATATAGATGAATGCATGTACATGGGAAGCAGGAACATCCTGGAATCTACCAACAATATATCTGACAATAGGAGTAGGCGTAAATGAAAATAAAACAGGCTCAACCTCTTATCCTCCAATCAAAATGAAATTTGGTGAAACCCCATTCAATCTCTGGGTTCAATGCACAAAATGGAAGAAAAATATACAAATTGTCCATCCCTGGGAAGGAGGGTCTTTAGAGAAAAATCTCATCATAATTACTAACACATATATCATGGCCACATGCTTGTCAAGTAACTCTGGAGTTCATTGCAATAATGTGTGAAGTGAGGAGCATGTCACCCGGGTGACGCCCAGTGGCTTCTTGATTAGGAGAAAATCTTTCCTGTTACTATTTTCTTTATCCCAGAGGTATAGAGACATTCCCAGGTCAGGGTTTTATACAGAGTATGTTGTATTGTAGATTACCCAACACTAGCAGGTACAGACAATGTTGTCCAATTTTACAGCAGATCCTTGGTGACTTGGGAATATGTCACCGTTCTACTACTGTCGCTGGGACAAAATCCTAGAACTCCCTTCCTAACAGCACTGTGGGTGTCCCTACATCACATAGACTACAGCAGTTCAAGAAGGCAGTTCACCTCCACCTTCTCAAGGGCAACTAGGGATGGGCAATAAATGCTGGCCCAGCCAGCGAAGCCCACATCCAATGAATGAATAAAAAAAGACACGGGATTATTCTTTTTCCAGGGCATGGATTTTAAATATTTTTTTTGTCTTGAACTTTTAAGTTTCTAAACCTATCAGATTCAGTAGATCCTCAACAATAAGCACAAGGCAAAAAAGTGCGAAGAAACAAGTTCTTCCTGATACCTCAGCAGTACAGGACAAAGGTCCTAGGTTAGATTCCAGTTTACTGCTATATTAACTAATCTTGGCCAGATTGTCGTCAGGTAGACTGAAATTGTCCTTTGTGCCCCTGGGCTAGGCCAATTTGGTAACTCTTCCTGTAAAGTACTTGTATATGATAACTAGGCGAGGAACAGGGCCAGGTTTGGATATTCGATCTCCGACAGTTGATAACCTCCAGGTTGACACTTGAAGCAAGGTCACTGGAGCAAAGTACTGAAGGATACCTGATGTCTTCAGGAGTGAAAGGAAACTGGAGAAAATAAAAGAGTGTGGACTAAGCACACTGTGCTGAATTTTCTTCCAGTATGGATGCATCATAGGTTCTGATCATCACATTGACTCCATTACAGCCACAAAGGAATGGAGCAGCAGCTGGCTGGATTATATGCCAACTATCTGATATCCCTGCTGCTCTACATGACTGGATGCATTGCTTAATGTTCAGATGTTTCTTGGATTAAGGTTTTACAGAGACAGATGGCTATCACAAGCCAACAGTTTAAACTCAGAATTTCACTCCAGTTCCCCACACAAGTTCCAATGTGTTTTAGTTATCATTTATAGAGCGCAGCCTATGTTTTTTAAAATGTCTAGATAAGCAGGCATTTTTCTAAATGTCTCCCTAGTTAACAATTAAGAGCTTTAATGGGTCAGATATATATGTTTTCCTTAGTCTGATAGTAAGCACTTCGAGGTTAAACAAACCATCTGGTAAACTCGTAACTTGATTCCTTACAAGAATGTTGTGGTAATCTTATCAGCTTTTGCAGAGGCCAAACACTACCAAAATCGTCTTATCAAATACAGAGATCCCACTTGCGCAAAACTCTCTTTGCCTAATGTTTTATTGTATTGGACAATATATATTTGAGCAGACCTCTCTAGAAATCAGGTGATATGTTGCTATGTAATTATATCAACATTATAGCATCAAACATATCGCTAAGGTGTTTCCCTTTAGAACCACAAGATCTGTAACTGCACAAAATCCGAGGTCTAAACATTAGTTATTTGATGACGCAAGCTTACAGTCTGGAAGCTAGCTGTGTAGATTTCCATTTCCAGACAGTGTCAGAATTTTTTTGGCCCTGGGTATGAAGAACAGAACCCCTCAGGACAATATGACAGTTGACACCTACATATTACAAATCTGCTGACTTTCTCCCAGAGAGATAGAGAGAAAGAGAAAAGATTTTATCTGTTCACTTTTTCTATAGACAGCTGGAATCAGAAATAAGCCACTTGTGTAGATTTAGTTGAGGGCTGAGAGTGGTGGGTGTAAACTCATGTCCTCATGTTCCATTGGTGCAAAGTATTTACACAATCATTAGGCTGTTATTGAACTCAGTAGCAATTCAGCTTTTTAAGAAATGGTGGACATCATCTGAAAGTGCAGTTGGTTAAGCAGCAATCTAGAAGGCAGCAGCAGTAAAGCAAAAACATCCATGTAAGTGAGCACAGGTATGTGAATTCCACAAAATTTTGAAATAATGATTCAATTTTCATTTATGGTTACTCAAATTTCACACTCACACACCTGACTTATGCCTCTTAGATGGTGAACAGGTTTTGTGGAGTCAGGTGGTGAGTTACTCACCACAGGGTTTCTAGCTTCTGACCTGCTCCTGTAGCCACAGTATTTATATGGTTAGCTCAGTTCAACTTCTAGTCATTGGTAGCCCCAAGGATGTTGATAGTGAGGAACTCAGTGATGGCAATGCCATTGAATGTCAAGGGGTGGTGGTGAGATTCTGTCTCGTTGAAAATGGTTATTGCCTGGCATTTGTGTGTTACTTGCCACTTGTCTGCCCAAACCTGGATATCATCCAGGTCTTGCTGAATTTGGATGTGGACTGCTTCAGTACCTGAAGAGTCGCGAATGGTACTGAACATTGTGTAATCATAGAGAACATCCCCACTTCTGATCTTATGATGGAAGGAAGGTCATTGATGAAGCAGCTGAAGGTGGTTGGGCCTAGGATACTACCCTGAAGAACTCCTGCAGTGATGTCCTGGACTAAGATGATTGACCACCAACAACCACAAACATCTTCCTTTGTGCTAGGCCTGATTCCAATCAGTAGAGTGTTTTCCCCCTGATTGCCACTGACTCCAGTTTTGTTAGGGCTCCCTGATGCCACACTCAGTCAAATGCTGTCTTGATGTCAAAGGTCGTCACTCTCATCTCAAGCGGTATTTGACACAAGTCTTCTCAGCTGAACGATGATTGTCAGCAGGCTTCTTTTCCCTGGAATGGGTCTTACAGATGCGGCCAATCCTATCCTGTCCTAATATCCACAAACACAAATTTTCTACTAGACCACTGCATAGTGATCGAGTCTTCACCATGATGAATTAACTCGACAAAATGTGAGACTGAAGCTGAGCATCTCACTGATCAGTATGACTCAATCCACAACAAGGGACATATTTAGTCTGTTCAGATCAAACATTTTTACGCACAACCAGTTTATGTTACCAAATGTACAATGCCCAATATTACAGATGATACAAAAATATAGATAAAGGAAAATCTGCTCACGTCATTTCATGTTTAGGCAGTGAGAAAAGTTACCACCGCCAGTAGACTAATCTAAGGCTGTTTATGTATTCTTCAAATACAACCCAATATGGCTGAGTCACGCTAACTGTTTAGTCTCTTTCTATACTTGATCTCACTGGACACACAGTTCAGATCGCATGATCTTAATGACTCCCATTCCTCTCATTTTTCACAATAGGTCTACATTTCTTTCTTAGGATGTTCCATGGAAGGGGGAAGAGCTAAAGAATATATTCCTTCGGGAAGGCTTTGACTCTTCATACTTCACACCTCTGAAGGTGTGTTTGGATGTTTTTCTAAGTTAAAGATATTATAAAAATGCACTTTTTTGTTGCTGTTGTCCCTCACAGGTGCTGACTACTAACAGAAAGCAGCATCTGATAACCAGCCTGGGAGTTCAGAGGGACCTTACCTCTACCTGATTCACCCAATGTGGTCTATCTCCTTCTCTTACCTCTTTGTTGCATCCAGAAGGAGCTAGGAAAGAAGAGAGGTGCTTGAACAAGCTAGCTGTGACAAACTTAATACAGAAGACTCATCTATTAGTCAGTTGGTAATGTCATGAGAAGCCACATGGAAGCACCTGAATGCACAATAGTTAGATGCTGGTGTCACCTTCATAGTTGTAGACAAGGCAGTGGCCTTGTGGGAAGTGGCTGCAAGTCAGATTTCAGCAGCCAGCGTACCTCAGTTGTGGTGTCTGGGGAAAAACTGCAGTCTTCTCATACACTTTCAACTAAAAGGTTTGGATAGATTGTCCGTTGCCTGTGGATCCAATAGTGCAGAACTGGGAAGTATGGTGTTGCTATGTTCTCTTGGCTTCCATTCAAGAGGGCAGGGTGGATATAAAAGTAGCGGAGTCCGAGCATTTGATAATTCAGGAGGGAAGGAGTGGGAGGTTGGTGGATGTCAGGCTGGAGGAGACTGCAAAGGTAAGGAGCAGTAAGGCCATGAAAGGGATTAAACACAAGGGTGAACATTTTAAATTTGAGACGTTGGAGGACTGGGCATTAATTTAAATCAGCAGGGGTGATGAATGAGTGGAATGTGCTCACAAATGGAAAAATACCAACTGGTGCAATAGTGTTCACAATTGATGCAAATGGGTGTGCTCCTCTGAGGTTGGTATTGAGGCACACAGTTAAAGCAATTTCACTCTGCATTTAGCCCATGCAATACCTGACTCGGGATTATTTAATGCTGGTACTATTTGCCAGGAATGGAAAGTGGTCCAGTTCTTAAAAAAAGCCCTTTGATAGTATGAATACAAACTTTATGTATAAAAACAAGGAGTTTTGATAATGTGGCAGTTTCTTTAAAATTGAATAGGCAAATTTTCCCCAAAGGCAGAAAACAGACAGCATTTAGTAAAGGAGGGTGTATAGACAAAACACAAACACTTTCCAGTATAGCAGTAACATCAACATGGTAGACTTAAACCAAGCATGTTGTGTAGCACAAATACCTCATCCCTTTACCAACATCCAGCCTTAATGTGGCTCAGAGCCATGTTGAGGGCAGTCATACGCCACCACATGCAATACAGCCTCTGCCAACTTATGCAGGAACCAACAGGTTTCTGTTTGTACCTACATAATAATCATATTTCTGGGGAAATGTTCCTTAACTAGCCCATGTCAGTCTCCTGCCACCACCCACTCCGTTTACATTTCTTTCTGGTATCATTCTCTGTCTGATGCCAATCAGAGTTGAAGACAGGCAAATTCAGCAGCTATTCACAAGACTCAAATCCATGGAAAATATGTGTTTCCATGGCTGCCAGAACAAGGCGAGTCAGCTTTTAAGGCAAGAGATCTACTGCGCGTAATAGGCGACTGCAGCTTTCTAATGTAAAAGCATCCAGTCGCCAGGCACCTGCGCACGCATGCACACACACACAAACGGTGGATCTACATCAACTCCATGCCATTGACTGCAGCCATGAAGTACTCTCACTGTTGATACTACTCTAAGGGAAGTGACTTGACCTTCGGAGACTGAATTATGTAAGAGAGTCAGTGTCTCATGGGCTGTTGACCCTCTGTATTAAGTTGAAGAGTAGAACCAGATCTCCTCCCTCCTTATCATTGAAGATCACAAATAATGTTTAAGAATGGCAGAAAGAAGAAATAGTAGAAAACAACATATGAAGGTTATGGATTTCTGAATGTGGCTTCATAAGACTCCTTCACAAAAATGAAGTAGAGGCTCCAGAGACATGCACACACTGAATCAAGTCAATAGCTTCCAACTTTGCTGGAATCTTTCCTAGGTAATCAATGTGATAAAATAATAACTCTACTAAATTGGAAATAAATAGATAAAAGCAAAAAACTGTGGATGCTGGAAATCCAAAACAAAAATAAAAATACCTGGAAAAACTCAGCAAGTCTGGCAGCATCTGCGGAGAGGAACACAGTTAACATTTCGACTCTGTATGACTCTTCAACAGAACTAAGTAAAAATAGAAGAGAGGTGAAATATAAACTGGTTTAAGGTGGGGGGTGGGGAACAAGTAGAACTGGATAGAGAGCCAGTGATAGGTGGAGATAGCCAAAAGATGTCAGAGACAAAAGGACAAAGAGGTGTTGAAGCTGGTGATATTATTTAAGGAATGTGCTAATTAAGGGTAGAAAGCAGGACAAGCAAGGTACAGATAGCCCTAGTGAGGATGGGGTGAAGGAATTGAAATAGGCTAAAAGGTAGAGATAAAACAATGGATGGAAATACATTTAAAAATAATGGAAAAACGTGGGAAAAGAAAAATCTATATAAATTATTGGAAAAAAAGAATAAAAGGGGGGGGTGGTGGATAGAGGAGAGAGTTAATGATCTAAAATTATTGAACTCAATATACAGTCTGGAAGGCTGTAAAGTGCCTAGTTGGAAGATGAGGTGCTGTTACTACAGTTTGCGTTGAACTTCACTGGAGAAATGCAGCAAGCCAAGAACAGACATGTGGGCATGAGAGCAGGGTGGAGTGTTGAAATGGCAAGCGACAGGGAGGTTCTCACACTGAACAATTTCTCCTTAAACTCCTCTCACTACTCCCAAATAAAAGGTTTGGCTATGGGTACCCGCATGGGCCCTAGTTATGCCTATCTCTTCATGGGGTATGTGGAACATTCCTTGTTCTAGTCCTACTCCGACCCCCTCCCACAACTCTTTCTCCGGTACATCTATGATTGCTTCGGTGCTGCTTCAGGCTTTCGTCGGGACCTGGAAAAATTTATTAATTTTGCTTCCAATTTCTGCCCCTCCATCATTTTCACATGGTCCAACTCTGACACTTCTCTTCCCTTCCTTGACCTCTCTGTCTCAATTTCTGGTGATAGACTGTCCACCAATATCTATTACAAGCCTACCGACTCCCACAGCTACCTCGACTACAGCTCCTCACACCCCACTTCCTGTAAGGACTCCATCCCAATCTCTCAGTTCCTTTGCCTCCGTCGCATCTGTTCTGATGATGCCACTTTCCAAAACAGTTCTTCTGACATGTCTTCCTTCTTCCTTAACTGAGGTTTTCCACCCAAGGTGGTTGACAGGGCCCTCAACCGTGTCCGGCCCATCTCCCGCGCATCCACCTCACGCCTTCTCCTCCCTCCCAGAAACATGATAGGGTCCACCTTGTCCTCACTTATCACCCCACCAGCCTCTGCATTCAAAGGATCATCCTCCACCATTTCCGCCAACTCCAGCATGATGCCACCATCAAACACATCTTCCCTTCATCCCCCCGGCAGCATTCCACAGGGATTGTTCCCTCCAGGACACCCTGGTCCACTCCTCCATCACCCCCTACACCTCAACCCCCTCCCATGGCACCTTCCCATGCAACCGCAGAAGGTGCAACACCTGCCTCTTTACTTCCCCTCTCTTCACCGTCCAAGGGCCCCAACACTCCTTTCAAGTGAAGCAGCATTTCACTTGCACTTCCCTCAATTTAGTCTACTCCATTTTTTGCTCCCAATGTGTTTTCCTCTACATTGGAGAGACCAAATGCAGGCTGGGTGACCGCTTTGCAGAACACCTTCGGTCTTTCCGCAAGCATGACCCAGACCTCCCTTGCCACTTCAACACTCCATCCTGCGCTCATGCCCACATGTCTGTCCTTAGCCTGCTGCATTGTTCCAGTGAAGCTCAACGCAAACTGGAGGAACAGCAACTCATCTTCTGACTAGGCACTTTACAGCCTTCCGGACTGAATATGGAGTTTAACAATTTTAGATCGTGAATTCTCTCCTCCATCCCCACCCAGTTTCCGATCCCCCCCCCAATTTTTTTCCTTTTTTTTCCCAATAATTTATATAGATTTTTCTTTTCCCACCTATTTCCATTATTTTTAAATGTATTTCCATCCATTGTTTTATCTCTAACTTTTAGCCTATTTCAATTCCTTCACCCCACCCCCACTAGGGCTATCTGTACCCTGTGTGTCCCGCTTTCCACCCTTAATTAGCACATTCCTAAGATAATATCACCAGCTTCAACACCTCTTTGTCCTTTTGTCTATGACATCTTTTGGCTATCTCCACCTATCACTGGCCCTTTATCCAGCTCTACTTGTCCCATCCCCCCATAAACCAGCTTATATTTCACCTCTCTTCTATTTTTACTTAGTTCTGTTGAAGAGTCATACGGAGTCGAAACGTTAACTGTGTTCCTCTCTGCAGATGCTGCCGGACCTGCTAAGTTTTTCCAGGTATTTTTATTTTTGTTTTGGAAATAAATAGGTTTTGTACAGTGTAACGTAGCTGGAGTTGAGTAAGATTGACTCCGGAAGTATATTTTTGCATAAAGTGTGCCCTGGATACATCAAAGTTTTCATTGTTATGCCCTCTCTTGGCATTGAGGCTCACGAAGAGGTGAATGCAATATCTCCTTCCTCCCCTCACTTGCCTATGTTTTTTTAAAAAATAACTCTAGGAGTCACTATTTCTCAGACAGTATGGTCTAGTCTAATCTACAATCTCCATAGATTATAATAAGAGAAAAAGAGGGATAAGAAAGAGCAAAAGGAAAGAAAGAACTCCAACTACAAAGAGTTAACATTGTTGTGAAAAGAGACAAGGGAAAAACAAGTTGAGAAGAGAGAGCAATTCCCCAGGAGGCTCAACAGGAATTTAATGTCACTTCAATTATATCAAAATCTATTTATAGTTACTACTCTCTATAGGCATGTGCCTGTGCCCTGTAGCATTAATAACACAGTGTATATGCCTCAGGAGGCAAAGAAGAATTTCAGCAGCACATAGCATCAGGTCCATCATTTTGATTCTCACCACAGGGGTCTGAGCTCTTGACTTATCTATACAAGGCAGCAAGGTGCTTTAGCCATTGTTGATCCACAGACATCCTTCCAATATTAAGGAAAATCTGCACCCAAAATGAGAAAGTTTGAACATAAGTCTGTAGTAACTGGCCATGTGCAATACAGAAGAAAAGGCAAGAATTCATCTTTCCACAAATGTCTCAAAATGTTTCAGAACCAAATGAATGACTTATTGAAATATAGTCACCATTACAAAGGCAGATACAACAGTCAAAAACTGACAGCACAAGATCCTACAAACTATAATGAGATAAATGACCTGTTAATCGATCTTGGGTGGTTTAGATTGAGGCAGCCATAATGTCATGGAGCCTCCTGCTCTGATTTTACATGGGATTTATGTCAACCTGGGCCAATGAAACAGGCAGACTCAATCTAAACACTCATTCAAAAGACAGCAATTCCAACAATGCAGCACTCCTTCAATACTGCAATGAAATCTCTGCCTTGATTATCTGATCAAGTCTTCAATTGGACTATAGGACATACCTTTTAGATCAGAGGTGGGCTACCAACAGCTTCAAGGCTGCATTAAGAATGCATTTTCACTGGGTAATACGAATGAAATGTTAACGTTTCTTACATTATACCACATGGTAGAGCACAATTGTCATGCAGCATCCAAAGCAAGGTGAAAGAGGGGAGGAAATAAAGGCAGAGAGAGAGGGAGAATGGCCAAGAGACAAAGGCAGAAGTGAAGCAAAGAGCAAGAAAAGAGTAAGACAGAGGCAGAGGGAGAGAGAACAAGAGAACACAAGAATAAAAGGGAAACAAAGAAACAGACAGAAAGACAAAGAAATACTTCCTGAATTAAGAGGAAAAATGGATCCTAAACAAAGGAAGGTGATAGTGGGACGAGTCACAAAAAGCTTGCTCAAAAATATGTGTTTTTAGGATGGGTCAAAGGAGAAAGGGTAAGTGGAGACACAGAAGGGTTTAAGGAAGGAACTAGAGAATGGAATCTAGGTCATCAGGCAAGGGAAGGGGGCAATGCACAAGAGGCCAGATTTGGAGGAACAGAGTTTAAGCAGTAGAGAGCTGTAGCATTGGAAAAATTTAGAGATAGGGAGCACTGAGGCCATGGAGGACTTTAAACAAAAGAATGAAAGCTTTAAATTTGAGTAATTGCTTAGGAACCTAAGTGCAGCACTGAGGGTAAGGGTGCTGGTAAACATGAATTGGTACAGGATGGGGTGTGGAATTAACTGAAGTTTATGGCACATGGAGGATGGATGGCTGTTCAGGAGAGGTAATGGAAAGGTAGAGCTGTGTATCATCTGCACACATATGAAAGCTGACTCCCATGGCTGTGGATGATGCTACCAGGAGGCAGCAAATAGATGTAGTCTACAACTGTGAAGGGCACTGGTGAGACCACACCTGCACTACTATATACAGTTTTGGTTTCCTTACTTAAGGAGGGATATACTTGCATTGGAGGCAGTTCAGGGAAGGTTCACTAAGCTGATTCCTGAGATGGGGTGTTTGAGTTATGAGAAAAGGTTGATTAGGTTGGGCCTATATTCATTGGACATTAGAAGAATGGGAAGTGGCCTTATTCAAACATATAAGATTTTGAGGGGGCTTGAGAGGGTAGATGCTAGATACAAGGCCGACACTTCAATGCAGTACTAAGAGGGTGCTGCACTCTCGGAGGTGCCATCTTTCAAATGAGATGTTGAAACAAGGCCCCATCTGTCCTCTTAAGTTGACATAAAAGATCCCATTGCACTATTTTGAAGAAGAACAGGGGAGTTATGCTGGTACAAAAACAAAAATAGCTGGAAAAATTCAGCAGGTCTGACAGCACCTGTGGAGAGGAACACGCTCTGATGAAGAGTCATACGGACTCGAAACGTTAACTGTGTTCCTCTCCGCAGATGCTGTCAGACCTGCTGAGTTTTCCAGCTATTTTTGTTTTTGTTTCAGATTTCCAGCATCTGCAGTATTTTGCTTTTATCTCAGAGTTATGCTGGTATCCAGGTCAATATTTATCCTTCCATCAACATCACAAAACAGATTATCTGGACAGTATCACATTGTTGTTTGTGGGAGTATGCATAAATTGGCTGCTGTGTTTTCTACAGTACAACAGAGATTACTCTTCAAAAAGTATTTAATTGGCTGTGAACTACTTTGGGACATTCTGTGGCCACAAATAGTGCTATGTAAATGCAAGTGTGTTTTTCTTTCTTCACACTGCAAATAATGAACAGTTTTGGTCACTACAACACAAGGCAATCATCCAAGCACCAGAAGCAGTGCAAAGAAAAGCTACTTGACAGATCCAAAGCATCAGCTGACTGTGTTATATGAAAAACTGAAGAAACTTCAGTACGGCAGTCTCAAAAGAACAACTGAAAGTTGACATCATGGAGGTATAATCATGGTAAACATTTAAAGGTAAAGGTAAATCTGGTACACTATGACAAACTAAATCAGGACAAGCATCAGGATGGCTGAGGCACAGACACACAACAGTTGAATAACAGAATGGGCTTTCACATAGGATTCTCTTCATGTAGAATCCCTGTTGTCCGAGGTTGGGCCTATACTCATTGAGGTTAGAAGGATGATGGGTGACCTTATTAAAAAATAAGATCTTGAGGTAGTTTGACAGGGTAGATGCTGAGAGGATGTTTCCCCTCATTGGAGATTCAAAGACTCGGAACTAATTTCAAAATAAGGGATCTCCCATTTAAGACAGAGATGGGGAGGGATTTCTTCTCTCAGTGGATCGTTAGTCTTTGGAATTCTCTTCCACAGAGTAGTGGAGGGTGGTCATTGAATATATGCAAGGCTGAGCTACCACAGATTTTTGATGAACAAGTGAGTCAAGGGATGGGGGGCAAGCAGGAAAGTGCATTTAAGGCCATAGTCAGATCAGCCATGATCATATTGAATGGTGGGGTAGGTTCAAGGGGCCGAATGGCCTATTCTTTCTCCTATTTCTTATGATTTTATGGGTCACTAATCATAGCTTCTGCCAAGATATCGCAATAAGGCAAGTTGAGGGGGCAGGCTCCAAGACCCCAAGAACTACTTCAGCCAGTACTGGGATTGAACCCACAGGCAGAACTTTCCATGCTCAGTGGCAGCAGGCATGTTTGGCGGTGCGTGGACAACATGGCGAGGCCAAAAATCCGTTTCACAATGTTGTGAAGCCAGTTTGCAATCGTTCGCTCTGCCTGTCAATGGCAGACCATGTTTCCTGCCGTCAGACGTCGGGAACCTCATTGTAATATATCTGTATGTCATTGTAAACCCAGTTCGCCAGAATCATCCCCCCACGCTGGACCATCCGAGCGGTATGACTGCATGCCGATGTACTTCACAACTGTATATAAGTGACGTGCACCTGGCGGCCTGCACTTCGCTCGGGACTTCGAGGTTTGTTGGCCTACCTTGCTTCAGGCAGCACTCGCAGTCATCAGCACCAGGCTTCACAGGCAGCACATCACTTTTAGGGGGGCTCACGGGCAGGTCTCTAACTACCAGACCAGCCATAAGGCAGGGGTGACTTTTCAATGGCTGCAGGGCTAGGGCTTTCTTCTGGAAGGGAGAGAAGTGGCCTCAGGCAAGGGAAGAGTCTGCAGGATGAGGGCTGTACTGGGGAAGAAGGGTAACCCAGGGTCCGTGTGGAGGCACAAGTTGATCTGTGCAAGTGGCCTCAAGGTGGTGAGGGTTGAGGAGGCAGCCTCCAGAGGAGATGAGGCCAGATGGAGATGGGGTGGGTGTGGGTGCGAAAGAGTGAATGGTGATGTTCCTTGAGCTGGCAGTGAGTGAGATGCCAGTGAATGTGTGGTGGGCTTAAGTGGGTGACTTTAGAGTGATGAGATGGTTGCTCTACCCTGGTGACACAGATTAGATCATTCATCCTCTTTCTGTATTGGATGGCCAACCTCTTCTGTGCAGCCTTGGCACCGACCACCACTGCCGTCATCTACTAGGCCAGAGTGGTGAGATTGCTGGACCTCCTGCGGCCTGAGAGGGGGTAGAAGACATCACAGCAGATCTCCACGGTGTCCAAAAGGCGTTCCAGGGAAGCAATACTGAATCAGGGGGCTGCAGTCTTCCTACTTTTGGGGCCACATCTTCTGTGCAGCATTACGGCCAGCAGATAATACCTTCTTTTTCCTGCCCATTACCACACTTAGTGCAAACCTGGAACAATTCCACCCCATGTTCTTGCATTATTCTGCACCACATTCTAGCCATCTAACAAATTGAACTAACCAATGCACTCAGTTCCCCACACACACCCCACCATCCCTCCGCCACATCACCACCCCAACCTATATAAGGTCACAAGAAGCAACAGCCTTTGCTCATTGGAGAAATATTGAGATGCTGTGATAGGGGTTGGGGAAATTAAAGTACCTGAAAACATACAAAATCCCATAGTAACTGATAAAAATAAAATCTACTCCACGTATTGCATGCAGAGATCAAGTCATTTATGCCAGTTTGGTAAGGTGAGGCTAAAAAATGTTTGCCGTGGAGGAAAAATATACTATTTGTTTTCCAGTAACCAAAGCAGCTCATGTCATTATCTCTGGTGAGAACTCTCCCTAACTTCTTTCTGAACCCGTTCAGTGGAGATATTCACCCCGTTCCTCATTCCCAAAAGATTCCCTTTTGGAACAACGTAGCTCCAACCTCACTGTTAGCAATGGCACAGGACATCTGTTCTTTGCCCTTCCTATCTTGAAGGCACTGATACTTGCTGGGGTAGAATTACACAGGAAGCTGTCACCTTGCTAATTTGCTCAAGGACCATCACTTCATACGTGAACACAGATAGTGAATCTTAGCAACCTACCCTGATTCTGTTCTCATTTGTTTTCCAGGAGGAGTCACTCAATAGCGATCAGCAGCAAGAGCACTAATTGCCACTTCAACTCCAGGTCTCAAAATCCGTAGACACAAATGTGCTTAAATTTTAAATTTTAGAGCTGTCTCTTAAAGCAAACTGTATTCCTGTAGAAAAATATTTGGCAAACATTTTTCCTGCGATAGAACAACAGCCATTAGCTGTCTGCCATCTACAGCAGAACAGAATGATGTAATTCAAGATGTGTATTACAATTCCAGATGTCATCAAATGGAGCAAGAATTGCCAGATATGCTTTTATGAAGACAGAATCCCTTTAATATCCTTCTACATTACTCCTCCCTCTGCTGTCAAACATCCTTTGCCAGATCCCCTTTTTCGCATCTCCGTTCTTTGCCTCCAAGCTTCATCGGTGACACAGAACAATTGTCACATGCCTCATGTAGTGGAAAAGACAACAAGCAGCACTGCTTAGTACTAACATAAATATTAATGAGATACACAATGCATGAATATTAACAAGACACATCATGAATATGTATGAGTTTTAACAAATGCAACAAATTCAGTCTGGCAGAGGACAACCTGGTTTAATTTTCTTAAAGTAAAAAAAGCTGTTTTTGTCTTTGTGATGGGAGTCAGCCTTCTGTTTCCTTCTCATTTCTGCACAACTCCACAATTTCTCTTTAATCTTAATTTTTTTTAGAGAGGCAGATTTAGTAAACAAATTCCTTTATAAGCCTGAAATAGAAAATTTGTGGAGTAACCTTTTACACCAGAGCACATGACAGAAAAAAGGGACTGTCGAGAGAATTCAAATCTGCTGAGTGGCAAAATGACAACGCGTCACAACACACAAGTCGGAAGGTACATGGTCAATACTGTGAGGGTATTAGTGAGGCAAAAACACGGGGCAGAACCTTATGGCTCTGTTGCAGCAGGGGCGGGGCCATAAAATACAACAAGCCGTTCATTGACTTCGGCAGGCCGTAAAACCTGCGGCGTAATATTCCACCCATGGATGCGGATTGGATAATTTGGTATGAAATTAAAACTAGTGTCCTTGGACAAGATCTTGGTTAGACCTCATCTGGAAGAATGGGGGATGAATTGGTCTTGGGCAGTAGTTCATAAACAGATAGCGGCAAATCAGCAGCCCACTACATCCTGCCAATTTTCTTTCCTGAGAAAGAGAAAAAGGGACAGGAATATAAATTGGGCCGTTGATCTCCATAATCCACCATAATCCGCTAATCTGACCAAATCCAATTTCACCCGAATGTGCCCAACTGTGCTTTCTTCAAATGCTGGGTGATATTAAGGCCCGTGGAAAGGTTCAAAGGAGGGCTATTAAAATGGTCAGTAGTCTAAAAGCCTTTTAATTAGACAGAGAGCTGGGGCATTTTACTCTAGAAAAATGTAGACTATGGGGAGATTTATTTAAAATGTTGAGGGGATTAGACGGTGTTGCTGTGGATTGACTATTTAAACTGGATCAATTAGAAAAAACATGGTCACGTCCACATGTGGTGGAAGCATAGACCAGGGGCGGAATCATCCCAGATTTGCACTAAGTATGGTAACAGGCAGGAAAAAGAATGTTTTACCTGCCGGCCACAATGGCAGGTTTTCGCACTGTATCGCCCCAACCTTGCCTCATTAATCAGGCATTCCCGAGAAACACGGTGTTTCAATGGCGGCCCAAGCTCTCATTCACCCATCATGCCGTCATCTCACCACTTCATCATGCCAGGCGCCATATTTAAAGTGCAGCCGCGCACACACTTCTCAGTGCTGGCAGCCCAGGGCTGCTGCACAGAAGACATGGCCCCGAAAGGCAAGGAGACTGCAGCCCCCCCAGTTTATTGACGCATCCCTTGAGTGCCTTTGGATACCGTGGAGGCCCGCCGTGATGTCCTCTGCCCCCACTCTGGCTGCAGGAGGGCCAGCAACATTACCAATCTGGCTTGGGAAGCGGTGGCAGCAGTGGTAAGTGCCAGCGTCTTGCAAAAGAGGATAGCCCCCCAGTGCCGCAAGAGGATGAAAGTTCTCTGCTCTGCCAGGGTAAGTCACTCTTCTCATAACTTCCAGCTCACAATCACAAATCCATCACACATCCACAGGGATCTCACTCACTGCTAGTACAAGGGATATCAACATTCACTCTCTCATGCACACCTTCATTGTCCTCATCCCATCCATGAGACCACTCACTACCCTCACATGCCAGGCATACTTATCATCTGGCCTGGCAGGAGTCCTGCTTACACTCTCCCCATCTGTATTCATGCAGGACAAGCTGGCACACAACAAAAGGGAGAGGTTGCAGACTGTTGGGGGAAATGCCTGAAATCAAGGTCCTCACGCATTTTTAAAATAGAGTCATCCAGCTGGCCGGTGACGACCTGGACCAGTTCTGTGCTGACAGTAAGATTGGTGCTGCTCTACCAAGCAAGGATCCAGCAGTGCAACACCCATCGGTCAACCATGCTGTGAGTGAGTTCCCCTGTTCCGCAGTCCCCTGCCATGCCAGCCGGCAGAGTCCACGACCCAGGGCTTCCAAGTCCTTAAGACACCTCTGAGGAGGAATCTGAAGGCACCTTCATTGAAGACTCGTCAGACCCCCCACCCACACCCTCCACCAGGGCAGAAACACACAACTAGGCGGGACCTAGCTTTAGAGTAGCCTCAGGATCACAACCCTGGTGAGCACATCGCACTGTTCGATCCACAGCAGGAGGCGGCAGCAGTGGCAGGGATTTTCCAGGTGTCTGGCACTCGGAGGACTGGAGACCAAAAATCTGCTGAGTCCAAGTTGGATGACGAGCCTCTGGACTCGGTCATGTCACAGTTGCTGGAGCTGCAAAGGCAAGCTTGGGAACAACAGGAAGGAATGTCTGCTGCACTCCTCAGATTGCAAAGCACGATGGAGGAATCCATCCAGCTTTAGGCTGAGATGATAGTGCCAGCATGCCAATGCACCAAGGTCAACAAGGGTAGGATGGCTGCCACCATGTAGACCTTGGTCCAGGACATTGGTCCAGCACTGCTGCGTGGGCTGGACTCCATCACTGACTGGAAGGCGATGGTAGAGTGGTACTGTCGCTGGACGAGTGATCCAGAGACCCAGGATAATGCTCAGGGGACCCAGGTTCAAGGCAGTTGAATTAAAAGTCTAATGATGACCACGAAACCATTGTCGATTGTTGTAAAATCCCATCTGGTTCATTAATGCTCTTTAGGGGAAGGAAATCTTTCGTCCTTACCTGGTCAGGCCTACACATGACTCCAGACCCACAGTAATGTGGTTGACTCTTAAATGCCCTCTGAAATGGCCTAGCAAGCCACTCAGTTGTAATAAACTGCTACAAAGTCACAAAAAAGGAATGAAACTGGACAGACCATTGACCTAGGTACCAGAAACAACAGCGGCAATCGCAGCCCTGTCGACCCTGCAAAGTCCCCCTCACTAATATCTGGGGCTAGTGCTAAAATCGGGAGAGCTGCCTCACAGACTAGTCAAGCAGCAGCCTGACATAGTCATCCTCATGGAATCATACCTTACAGATAATGTTCCAGACACCACCATCACCATCCCTGGCCCACCGGCAGGACAGACCCAGCAGAAGTGATGGCACAGTCGGGAAGGAGTTGCTCTAGGGGTCCTCAACATCAACTCCAGACCCCATGAAGTTTCATGGCATCAGGTCAAACATGGGCTAGGAAACCTCCTGCTGATTACCACGTACCGCCCTCCCTCAGCTGATTAATGTTCTCCTCCATGTTGAATAACACTTGGAGGAAGCACTTAGGGTGAGGATGGCAAGGGCAGAATGTATTCTGGGTGGGAAACTACTGGCTGAGCCCTGAAGGACATAACTGCTAGACTGGGTCTGCGGCAGGTAGTGAGGGAACCAACAAGAGGGAAAAACATACTTGGCCTCATCCTCACCAATCTGCCTGCCGCAGATGCATCTGTCCATGACAGTGTCAGTAGGAGTGACCACCGCACAGTCATTGTGGACATGAAGTCCCAGCTTCACATTGAGGATATCCTCCATTATGTTGTGTGCCACTACCGCTCTGCTAATTGGGATAGATTTCGAACCGATCTAGCATCTCAAGACTGGGCATCCATGAGATGCTGTGGGCCATCAACAGCAGCAGAATTGTACTCGAACTCAGCCTCACGGCCCCGCAAATCCCCCACTCTACCATTATCATCAAGCCAGGGAATCAAACCTGGTTCAATGAAGAGTGCAGGAGGACATGCCAGGAGCAGCACCAAGCATACCTAAAAATGAGGCGTTAACCTCATTATAATGCAGGACTACTTGTGTGCCAAACAGCAGAAGTGATAGAGCTAAGCGATCCCACAATCAACAGATCATATCTAAGCTCTGCAATCTTGCCACATCCAGTCGTGAATAGTGATGGACAATTAAACAACTCACTGGAGGAGGAGGTTCCACAAATATCCTCATCCTCAATGATGGAGAAGCCCAGCACAGCAGTGCAAAAGATAAAGCTGAAGCATTTGCTACAACCTTCAGCCAGAATTGCCAAGTGGGTGATCCATCTCAGCCTCCTCTGGAGGTTGCCAGCATCACAGATGCCAATCTTCAGCCACTTCGATTCACTCCACGTAATGTCAAGAAACAGCTGACGGCACTGGATGCTGTCAAGGCTGTGGGCCCTGACAATATTCCAGCAATAGTACTGAAGACTTGTGCTCCAGAACTTGCCGCACCCCTAGCCAAGCTGTAACAGTACAGCTATAACACTAGCATCTACCCGGCTATGTGGAAAATTGCCTAGGTATACCCTGTACACAAAAAGCAGGACAACTCCAATCCAGCCAATTACCACCCCATCAATCTACTCTCAATCGTCAGTAAAGTAGTGGAAGGGGTCACCAACAGTGCTATCAAGCAGCACTTGCTTAGCAATAACCTGCTCACTGATGCCCAGTTTGGGTTCTGTCAGGGCCACTCAGCTCCTGACCTCATTACAGCCTTGGTTCAAACATGCACAAAGTAGCTGAACTCCCGGGTGAGGTATGAGTGACTGCCCTTGACATCCCGTCAACATTTAACCGAGTGTGACATCATGGAGCCCAAGGAAAACTGGAGTCAGTGGGAATCGGGGGGAAAACTCTCCGCTGGTTGGAGTCATACCTAGCACAAAGGAAGATGGTTGTGGTTGTTGGAGGCCAGTCATCTCAGCTCCAGGACATCACTGCAGGAGTTCCTCAGAGTAGTGCCCTCGGCCCAACCTTCTTCAGTTGCTTCATCAATGAACTTCCTTGCATCATAAGGTCAGGAATGGGGATATTCGCTGATGATTGCACAATGTTCAGCACCGTTCACAACTCCTCAGATACTGAAGCAGTCCATGTCCAAATGCAGTAAGACCTGGACAATATTAGGCTTGGGCTGACAAGTGGTAAGTAACATTCGCACCATACAAGTGTCAGGCAATGACCTTCTCCAACAAGAGAGAATCCAACCATCACCCCTTGATGTTCAATGGCATTACCATCACTGAATCCCCCACTATCAACATCCTGGGGGTTACCATTGGCCAGAAACTGAACTGGACTAGCCATATAAATACTGTAGCTACAAAAGCAGGTCAGAGGCTAGAAATCGTGTGATGAGTAATCCACCTCCTGACTCCCCAAAGCCTGTCCATCATCTATAAGGCACAAGGAGTGTGATGGAATACTCCCCACTTGCCGGGACCAGTGCACCTCCCACAACACTCAAGAAGCTTGACACCATCCATGACAAAGCAGCCCACTTCACATAATCACACAGTACAGAAGAGGCCCATCAAGTTTGCACCGACACTTGAGAAACACCTGACTTAGCTACCTAATTCCATTTACCAGCACTTGGCCCATACCCTTGAATGTTATGACGTGCCAAGTGCTCATCCAGGTACTTTTTAAAGGATGTGAGGAAACCCGCCTCCACCACCCTCTGAGGCCGCGCATTCCAGACCGTCACCACCCTCTGGGTAAAAAAGTTTTTCCTCACATCTCCCCCTAAACCTCCTGCCCCTCACCTTGAGCTGATGTTCCCTTGTGATTGACCTTCAACTAAGGGGAACAGCTGCTCCCTATCCACCCTGTCCATGCCCCTCTTAACCTTGTACACCTCGATCAGGTCACCTCTCAAGTCTTCTCTGCTCTAACAAAAACAACCCAAGTCTATCCAGCCTCTCTTCATAACATAAATGTTGATTGACACCACATCCACAAACATTCACGCCTTCCACCACCGACACACAGTAGCAGCATTGCGTACCATTTACAAGATGCACTGCAGGAATTCACCAAGACTTCTTTGACAGCACCTTCCAAACCCACGACCACTACCACCTAGGGCAGCAGATAGATGGGAACACCACCTCCTAGAAGTTCCCCTCCAAGTCACTCACCATTCTGACTTGGAAGTATATCACTGTTCCTCCTCTGTTACTGAGTCAAAATCCTGGATCTCCCTTCCTAACAGCATCATAGGCATACCCACTCCACATGGACTGCAGCGATTCCGGAAGGCAGCTCACCACCACCTTCTCAAGGGCAGCCAGGGATGGGCAATAAATGCTGGCCAGCCAGTGAAGCCACACCCAGTGAATGAATAAAAAAAAACTGACACCATAGTTGTATGGCAGTGTGTATGCAAGAAGGGTGTGGGGCAGTGCAATCTCACTCCAGCTTCCCCTTATCCTCAAGTGGTCAGCCAGGGTCCATCAGGCATCCATAGGGAAGAGGACCAGCAGCTCGACACCCCAGGGCCATCCACTCTGATGACTTTGGGAGCATCCAGCCCATCCGAATCCCTTCTGTGAACCCAACAGCTCCAGCTCCACAGACCGAGGAGGGTGCCACTGCCACACAGCAGGACCCCGAAAGCAGGCCAGGGCCCTCCAGGTGTCGACCCTCCAGAGGACGCCCACCAAAGTCACCACAAACAGGGCATAGCAATCAGCAGGCCACCTCCACCTCTGCTGTGGATGTCCGGGAGCACCAAGACGTAACATCAGGGTTAGGAAGGTTAAGAAGATGTAACACCTTCTAGTCAAAACGAGTAAACTAAATTAACAAGTCAAGGGATGAATTAAAAGGCAGCCCCTCAACTGCATAGCCTGGTCATGGGTGTTAATCACTTGTACATAATGTTCACTGTTGTAAATAAAATCCCAAGTCTCCCTGCCTATGGCTCCTTGTTCTGATAAGCAGTGTTCATGTCACTCAGATGTGAAACCTTGGTTCCTGCACAAGATAAAGGAAGGTGTCTCAGTCCAGGGCCTCTTCGTTGTGCTTTCTGCAGCCTTCAGATCAAAGTGATGATGCGGTCACAAACTCCCTGGAAACATCACTGATGCCGGCACCTTGACAGTGCTTGTCATTGCTGTCAAAATGTCATGCGGCAGGCGTCACAGAGTTCCAACATTCTCTCTGTGAGTTCACCAGCTGCACATTCAGTGAATGGAAGCCCTTGCAGTTGTCATAGTTGCCACGGAGATCTGAGTGCCACGTGAGTGCAGTCAATGGCACCCTGCACCTCTGGGAAACCCAAGATCTGGGCAAATCTCAGGGCTCTTGCATCCTGGCTTTCCTGATCCCAGGCAAAATGCACAAAGTTGTGCGCCCTTGCGAAGATGGTATCTGTGACCTCGTGGATGCGTTTGTCTGTGGAGGCTTGTGATATCCCACAGAGATCACCTTTGGAGCCCTGAAAGGAGCCACTGGTGTAAGAATTGAGCACCGCGGTCACTTCATGGCCACTGGCAATGGATGCCCTCCATGTCCCTGTGGCGCCAAATCCTGCAGCAACTGACTGATGTGACTGACCAGTTCCCTAGGCCTGCAGTCTTTGGCCATACTGGTTCTCGGTCATCTGCAGGAATGAAAGGCACTGTCTGTAGACCCTTGGTCTGGCTAGGTGCCGACCAGTGACGGCACGCTGTGGCTCTCCAGCAGCGTGTGCAGGAACCCCAGCCGCCCCTTCTTCTTGAGGGTGCTGCTCCTCCCTCTGTGCAGCCAGGTGCCTCTATTGCTCTCTTCTCCTTCGTCTCCGTTCTTTATAAGCCACAAGGCATACAATTGGTTCACCAGGCTCCATGATCCTGATGTACCCCTTCTACGGGATGAAAGAGAGGCATGTGTGGGTTAGCATGGGTGGACTTCAAACCTCTCCTGGTTAAGTCTGAAGGCCCCTGAACACATCCCAGAGTGTGCTGGCCATCACGGCTGCTCGAAAACCCCACCCACCTCCGCTCCACTCCACCTGACCGATCGGCGGCAGCTTTGCCCATTGGACTGCATGCTGTGCTCTCACTCAGGGGCAGGCATTCTCCTAACCTGCACTGCAAGGCTGCACTATTAGCTTGAACCATAGGGGAGACTAGTCTGAACAGGGATGATGACATTGCAAGAGGCTTTGAGTACCTCAACCAGTGACTGCTCCTTGGCCAGCTTTAGCAAGCAGATTGTACAATGTGCCCAGTCGTCCAGCTGTTCTTCAGTCTGTGCCTGAGGGGTAAAAAGTTCAGGAGCATTTCGTGTCAATTTCATTCCTCTGCGTTGCTTGAGTGGGCAGATAAGCTAGAGGCCTGACTCCAAGCATGTCAACGTAGCTGCGTCTGAACTGTCTCAGTTGTGGAGAAATGGTCACATTATACAAAATTTCCCTAGTGCGTGGCCACTTTCCTCACCCCCACCATGCATGTGCTTTACCATCAACCTCAGTGCAGCCCTTGCCTCCAGAAGCAGCCTCGACTGCAGTGCAGCCCTTGTACCCGCAACCCCCCCAAGTTGCCTCCACCTTGAAGTCCAACAGGCAACCCTGACGAGTGCTGCACAACGTTACTGTGCACTCACCTCCGAGTTCCCCTCAAAGTGCAAAAGTGCAGTCCGCCAAATGTACGCCTTATATATGCTGTTGTGAAACACATCGGTGTGCAATCATGCCAATGTGCTCAGATGATCCAGCATGGGGGGGGGTTGGTTCCGGCAGGCTGGGCTTATAATGATATGCATATGTATTACAATGAGATTCTTGATATCCCACAGTAGGGAACGCAGCCTGCCATTGACGAGAGGAGCACACGATTGCGAACTGGTTTCACAACATCATGAAATTAATTTTTGGTCTTCTCGCCATATTGTCCGCTCGTGCCATTGAACACGCCCGATGCCAGCAGGCACAGAAAATTCCGCCCTAGGCTAGATGTCAGGTGGTGCCTTGCTTTATGCAGAGGGTTTTTGAGAACAATCTTCAGGCTGGTGTGCAAAGTGCTAATGCCCTGCCTCAGTTCAAGTTCAACAGGGCAAGTTCCATGTTGTGGCAAAATGTAGGCACGACTTCACCCGATGCCTCATGTGTTTGCCTAGAACCTGTTTGGGAGGAACATGTTAAATATTTTTACAGTGATTAGTGACACTACATCTGGCTTTGGGCATCTGATGACATCACTTCTAGTTTGGGCTCTACCTAGGGTTTTTCTAATCTGCATTTTTGTCTCTCTCACAAGATGGCATGAGTACTAATAGGAGGGGCCACACAGAATAATGATGCTTTGGTGCGTGGTGAATGTTTGAGATGGACACAGTGCATCAGTTAGTCTTTTCCTGTCCACTTTCTTAAATTTTCATGTGTTCAAAATGGCTGCAGAGACGCAATGTTACAATGCGCAGCCTTATTACAGCACTTCCCTTCATCTCCCCCTATACTTCCCATCCTCTGTAACTACCTAGATCACATAAGCCAGCCCAAACACATTTCATGTAGAAGCCCTACAGCTAAAGAAACTTTCATCCCAGCCAACCTTGTAGATGAAAGAGAGGCTTCAGGACATTTAATCTCATCCTTCCAGAATACCAAACCCACCACCTGTGTGTTAAAGTATTCAGCAGTTTTCTTTAAAAAAAAATGAATTCCCTACATTGGCATCAACACAAACTGCACCTCCTCCCACCATGGCAACCCTTTCCAACAGTTCAGTACTGTGTGTATAGGAATACTTTATGGAAATTGTCCTAAACCAATCCTTTACAATCCGAAGCCCATACCCTTCTATCCCGATGCCCTGTCATATCTGAAAATTTTGTTCTGAATTTACTTTCTTGTTAAGCAACTAGTGTTCGACTAAAACATCATTCACAGCTGGATTTTAGTGTCAGCCCCTCAGGTAACCCTCTTCTCAAATTATTCAAAAGGCCTAGGAACCTTTGAGGTAATAAACAGGCTTATTCTGCATTCCTCACCGCAAGGTGAGGTGTTGGCTGAGCAAGTTATTCGAAACAATCTGGAGTTTGGTGATACACAGATGGATGGGGGTCATTCAAAGACTGCATCACTGCAGGCATTTCCAGAAATCCCAAGAGTTCATTGCGTGCCACTCTACAAACCGACATAAATTTAAATACATTGGGCCATATTCTTGTCGTTCAGTCAGCCTGTGTCAACTGAACACATTTCTTTGAAATGAGATTTGGAAGAAAAAAGTAAATCGTTCGCATTTTTTTCCTTGGATGTTTCTGGCCTTCTAAACCAGCACCTTATTCTTAATGCACCTGCTGCTTCTCGTTTCTCCATCTTCCCTAATCCCTGCCCCCGCCATCATTTGAAGTTTTATTTTAAAATAAAACAACCTTTGCTCGTAAAACACACTCTCTGCAGAGTGATTTGAAGTTACGGATTTTCTGCCTCAGAGCCAGCTGGGAGCCTGCTCTTTTAAGATGAAATTCTACAAATTCTTCCATGGAACTGGGAAGAAGGGAGAGAGCAATTAAATTGCAAATTGAATTAAACTGCACAAAAGAAAAAAAGATCAAGTGATTTTGTGTGTTGAATCTTCAGTAAAATGCTTTTGAAAAGCTGGATTGAAAAACCAGTTTTATACTCATTTTGAATTTCGAGGATGGTCGTAATCATGGGTGGATTTGCATAAGTGCAGTAGTGGGCGTGAGAAAAGATGTTTTACCCACCGGCCACAATGTTGGGTTTTCGCGCAGTATTGACCCTTCCCGTCTCATTAATTATGCAGCCACAGTTTCGCTGGCAGGTGGCCTCCCATTTGCCCGCCACGCCATTACCTCGCCACTTCCTTACGCCAGGCGCCATATTTAAACTGCAGCCACACACACACAGTTCTCAATGCCTGCAATCCAGGACTGCTCTGCTGAAGACATGGCCCCAAAAGCCAAGAAGTGTGCAGCAGCCCCCCAACAAAACACCACCCCCCCCACCCCCCACCCCCAACACCACCACCACCACCACCACCACCCCCCGATTCATTGACGCATCCCTGGAATGCCTTCTGGATGCCGTGGTGGCCCACCACTATGTCCTCCATCCCCGCTTTGGCCGCAGGAGGCCCATCAGTCTCACCACTCTGGCTTGAGGGGCAGAGGCAGATGTGGTCACAAGGTTGGCCGTCCAGTGTTAGAAAACAGATGAATGATCTCATCTGTCCCGCCAGGGTAAGTCATCCATCTCATCACTCTAAACTCTCACACTCAAGCCCATCACACATTCACTGGCATCTACTGCCAGCTCAAGGAACATCGCCACTCACTCTCTCTCAAACACCTTCACATCTCCATCAGGCCTCATCTCCTCTGGAGACTGCCTCCTCTGCCCTTGAGGTCACTTGCAAAGATCAACATGTGCCCTCACACACACCCTGGCATACCCTCCTTCCCCAGTACAGCCCTCACCCTGCACCCTCTTCCCTTGCCTGAGGCCACGCCTCCCTCTTCCCCAAACAAGACCTAGCCCTGCAGCTGTTGAAAAGCTATCCCGCCTTACAGTTAGTCTGGTAGGTAGAGACCTGACAATGAGCCACTCTAAAAGTGATCTGGTGCTGCCTGCGAAGACTGGCATTGATGACCGTGGGTGCTGCCTGAAGCAAGGTAGGCAAACAAACCTCGAAGTCCCAAGCAAAGTGCAGCTCGCCAGGCACACGTCAATTTTGTAGTTAAGAAACATGTCAGCGTGTACACACACCAATGTGCCCAGATGATCTAGCATGGGGGCTGGGGGGGGAGGGGGATTGAGTCCAGCAAGCAAGACTTAGTGAGATGCAAAAATATTGAAATTAGGTGCCTGACGTATGGTGGCAGGAAACAAGGCCCACCATTGATGGGTGGAGCAGACGATCACAAAATGGTTTCACGACGGCATTAATCTGATTTTTGGCCTTCTTGCCATATCACATGCTCATGCCCGCCATGGCGCCCACCGCCAACAGAACCTGATAATTCCACCCCATAGAATTGTTCCACTTCAGATAACACAACCAGAGTAGAAAATAATTCATTTTGAAAACTTGTGTCTCTCAATGCACTAGCTTTTACTCAGATACATTTCGATCAGCAGCAGAAGTTCGCTAGCACCTCTCACAAGGACTCAATCTTCATGTCCGAAACTAGATATTGAGAACTGGAAGGATAGTTGATCATGAAAGGTATTGTGGAACTTTGCACTGCTCAGATTAGGTGCCATGTTTACCTACATTACAACATTGCCTATATTTTAAAAGTACTTAATTGGCTGTGAAGCACAGTACAACAGCCTGAGGATGCAAAAGGTGTTTTTTAACCTTTCACAGACGAGCCTAGTTGTGCCTTCCCTTCCCCCCACCCCACCTCCACTAGGGCTATCTGTACCTTTATTATCACATTCCTTAGATAATATCACCAGCTTCAACACCTCTTTGTCCTTTTGTCTATGACATCTTTTGGTTATCCCCACCTATCACTGGCCCTCTATCCAGCTCTACTTGTCCCACCCCCCTAAACCAGCTTATATTTCACCTCTTTTCTATTTTTCCTTAGCTCTGTTGAAGAGTCATACGGACTCAAAACGTTAACTGTGTTCCTCTCCGCAGATGCCGTCAGACCTGTTCAGTTTTTCCAGGTATTTTTGTTTTTGTTTTGGATTTCCAGCATCTGCAGTTTTTTGCTTTTAAGCCTCGTTGTGCACTCACTTAATGTCCATACCTGTGCACCTCTTCCAGCAGGAGTCAATATATAGTTATCAGGAACAGGAGTCCTGGCTGATTACCACCCCTTGATAAATCAATGGCCCTAAGGCAACTGTAGCACCCCTCCTATTGATGTTTGGAGTGGGGGGAGGAACTTGTCATAACAGTGGCCCTAGTTAGCTTTACAGTTCCTTGGTAGAAGTAGTTTTGCTCTTCCCAGCCCAAAGAGGAGCCTACTTTGGAGTGCTTTTTAGCTGGGGTGGGACACCAGCTGATACTGGCTGGAGTGTGTGGGGCACAATCCACCCAGCTGAGTTCAAAAACGGAAATCCAGTTTCCACGTACATCATAGGACCTTGATCAGCATTTTCAATGGGCCTATTACCTAACTCAGGGGGCTGTGCTTGTCAGCCAGCACTAGAGGGGAGACGTTTCTACAACCATGGTAATGGGAAGATAAGTCACTGCCCACCACTGCTGGAATGTCACAACCCTGTTTCCACCAAGCTTGAAAATTTACCCACTTGGTCTTCCCCATTCTATACCATTTTTAATATGTAGTTTTAAAAACTACAGCGGAAACCTTCAACAGAAATTTAAATGAGGCATGCAAGGTTTATGGAGAATGTAATTCAAAAGTGCATGATTTTGAATGCAGTGTTTCCTTCTTTTAAAAAAGAGGGAAATCTGCTGTACACAAGAACTGCCCCAATCCCTGTTTATCTTGAATGTCACACTTCACTTAAATGAGCAATCCAAAACCCAAGAGACTCTCAACCTGAGAGGAAGGAGCAGACTAGTAGATAAAAGTAAGCCCAAGACACCCAGAAAGGGTGAATGTTGAAATGCAGTCAGTACGGTCCTGATCCATAAAGACCTGAACTGGCCATGTTGACTTAGCTGCTACTATCTAGTTATCCTTGCTGGAAAGCACAAGTTTGCACACGTCCAGTGGAATGGAATTGGGGCTCATGTGTCATGTTCGGCCAGTGATCGAATAACCTGTGAATGCTCATTGTTCAGTCCCCCAGATACAGCTTTGTTTAAGAGGTGAGATTTCGAGGGCTGCTGACACCCATTGACGGTGCCACAGCAAAACTCAGTACTGGGGCTGATTCTGACTTTAAAACAATAACGAGAAACATATTTGACAACTTGTTAAAAACCCCCCAGATTTTCATTTCTACTGGCATCAGCGGAAATGAAAGCCTATGTCTAGAAGGTAGCCAAGTTGATATTGTGTGTTGTACACCATCATCTAAAGTTAAAATCACCCCCATTGTCTTCAGAGGAGACACGAAGGGAAACAGTTGAAGGAAAAGTTACAGGATACCAGGAGAGGGAAAACAGTTTAAAAGAAACTCAGAAACTAGTAGGACTAGAAGCTGTAGTGCTGCATACCTTCACAACCCAATCCTTTTAGTAATTTTTGTTTCACCAAATTGACTGGAATGGTTACTGTAATAAATAGATGTTGTTAAAAATGAAGTCACGCCTTCAATATACATGTTTTATAGTTTAAAGAAATTTGAGATCAGGACATTCATAAACAAGACTGAAGAATCAAGAAGCAAAGAATCAAACATGGTGTGATGGCAGATAGGTCCAATATTTCACTGCGCAATAAGTATATTAACTGCAAGAAATCACCATTTGATTCAGACTGCAATAAAAAGTATCGCTTGCCCACACAGTGACTTCAAAGGCAGCCAGGACACTTGCCACACTGCTGGAGAGACAGATTCTAGAAAAGAGCCAGGGGCTGCTTTGACCCCACAGTCAGACAGGTTAGAAGTTGATAAGCAGGTGAGAGGCTACTCGCTGCAATCAGACTCGCACTGGGACCACATGCCCGCTTCATAACAGATGCTGTCACTCTGAGGACAGGACGGGCAAGCAGGCTAATCTAACAAGTTTCACGCTTCAACAGGTGTTTATGGGTTCCACCCTCCCCCTCATTTACTTTCGCAAATAGCACAAGCTAGCTGTTCTTATAGTTCTGCTATTTGGTTGCAATGAGCACATTAGACACAAAAACCCTGATTTCCACAACCATTTTACCAGTCCACCATGTACCATTAACCAATACTTTCCCAATGAGTCAGTCAGCAAATGTTCAAAAATTGTGTGGTCTTTGAGTCATATAGTTCATGTTCAATCCTTAATCTATATTGCATTAGCTGACCTCAGGAAAGATGTGGGAACCCTCTGTTGCCATCAAGTAGCCACTCTTCCTGTGTAAGGTGAGACAGAATGTGTCAACTAGTTATTTCAGACTGTAGGAAGTACTACAGCCAAATGTAACCCTGCCCTCATCCAACATCCACAGTTCTTTCCAGTAAAAGTACAGTGATCAGGATCAGAGCAGGAATCTTGATTGTTCCTTCCCTTCCTCAACTCACAGGCACTGACTGGGATTAACTGTAACACCCATAGAATTAAGATCAGCAAAATCGGCAGAATCCTAGATCAAACTTGATACCTTTCTATCCTGCTAAACTCAGTATTGCACACCACAAATTATATTCACTGAACAAAAGGAGGGGCTTATATAAAAGTAGTTTCTCTCTCAAAAATCAGTTGCAATCGATGATGTTAATTGCAAAGCTATGATTCATCCACTCAAATGTATTGCAAGGCCTTATTCTGCAGATGCCAATGCACCTTTAAAACCCACAAGAGTTGCCCATTAACCCCCAGCATCACACATCATTAACTCAGATGACTGTGAAGGTATAGAACGTAATTAGATGTGAGAGCAACTATTTTCTCAGTATGTGAAACTTGCTAATTCAATTTTGGTTGTTAATTAGAGCAGCCAGGTGCTGTGTTCTCTTGTTCTGGGCTGTGTAAGTACTAACTGAAGGAAGGGAAACCTCCATCTCAGTTGTTGAAGGTTAAGGGCATCATTAATAATGTCCAGGAGAAGAGAAGGAACTCTGTTTCTATTGTGCTTTCCTCTTCACCAAGTCAGCCTCTAACACACTTTAAGCCTTGGGCCTTGCATTCAGGCCTATTCAGAACTCAAGCCAGACAAGGCCTCATTCTCCCCTCCAATTGGATTTACATGATTTCACCACTGAGGCATAAACAGCATATTCAGGTTACCATGGAAACCTCAGCTTTCTCCTTCTTCGCATAACAAAGTTTTTTTTTCTTGGCTGCATTGTGTGTGTTTAAATCAACTAAGTGCACGATAGCATTTGCTGTGAATGCATCTGGTGTACGGTCTCTTAACAAAATTATCACTCATTAAAAGTCCTTCGATCTCCTCTTCTATTCATCTATGCAGACAGGCCGAATTGTAAATCTCCCCATGAATACCTCCAGACCCTCCTCAGTATGCCAGCTAATTTATTTATAGCTTCATCTTCCTGTCAAGTCTTCTCTATTTCTTGAGGGCACTGTCTGTATCTACTCACGCTGCACTGCGGGCAGTAACAGCAACAATATTGTACACCCACCAAACCAAAATAACTATAGCCATTTTTTAACATGTCTTCTATAGCATTAAAAGTAAGAACTGAGTTTTTATGAAAAATATAGTGCAAGATTGGGGAAAAGTGTTGAGTGCAATTTCAAAACAGTCAGTGCAGAACTGCTGTTTCTAATTTAGGTAAAGGGCACAAGTGGAACTAACTTATAAATGGTGATATAAAAATAGGTATATCAGTGCAGACAAAGGAAAGACCCAAACTTTTACAAAATGGTGTTAGAATTAGGTACATACAAGGCCAATGAAACTGCATACTAACTAAAATGTACTGATAAATTTAAAATTAATATGGTACAATCAGCACAGGAGTAACAGTCCAAACAATGTGGCCAAACAATTCAAAGTGCTGGGATAAAAAGCCACATTAGTATAGAACACATCTGCAGAAATTGCACTTGTATTCCAAACACTGGTCGGGGCACACTTCGAATTCCTTGTTCAGTTTTGGTCACCATGCTACAAAAATAAAATACAATGGAAAGGATTCAAAGAGCAACAGGAACACTCCCAACTGTTATGGACTGTGGACAAGAAATGATTAAAGAAGTTGGAGCTTCAGAGTCTGAAAGGAAAAGAGAAACCTCACTGAAATATCAAAATTAGAGAACACTAACCCAGAATATTGCTGCAAAACAAAGAGGAAAGGACCAGAGGAAATAAATGGAAATTAGTAAAAAGTCTACATAGCACAGGTATCAGAAGAACTTCTCTACTTGAAATGAGATAAATCTATATATGCTGCAGAGGTCATAATATTCCATCTCAAGATAGATTGAAAACTTCTGTCAAGTTTGGTCAAAGGCAAATCCCATTTATCAGCAGACCAGTTACACCCTTAAGTGCTAAGAATAGTTACATTCCATGTAAAATCTGTTACAACGTTATTTGTAAAGCAGAAGTGTTACCAAAACAAATTTTGCATAATCATCTCGTGCATTCACAAAATGCTCACTTAGTAACTTAGTCACTGTAATAACTTGTGAATAACAATTCTGTGTCAGTGTCGGGGGAAGAGGAGGGCATTGAGTTAAAATATACTTCCCTTCAGAGACCTGGATTTTCTATCTGTAATGATGGGACGATGGGGATAATTAGATTTCCTGAGTATTGGCTAATGACTCTTCAGGTAAAATTTGTTTCTCTTCTTCACATATCCTGTGCACATCAGGGGAAATACGATAGGCAGTGTTCAATGATAGGCAAATGTAGAGAAGAAGGCTGGGTCACTTCCATATAATGCATTTGAGGGCCAGTCTACCGGATGTTTATGTGGGATTTTGGGGTGGGTGCTGGAAGGCAGAATGGCCTACATTGAGGAAGAACTTGGAGCAAATTTGCCTGATTGCCACTTAAGCATTGTGAGGCTTTTTGGGGCTGGGTAGGGGATGGTGTTGGGGGATGGTTGTAAAACATTATTGACATTAACTGGTCCAAAGTCTACATTCATTTTAGCATATTCTAATGAATTTCACTAGGTCCATCTAACTTTATAGAGCTTTGAGGACGCCATCAGAATTTTGGACATGAAAAGGGCATTCAAACAAGCTTGAGTTATTTCATTTGTTTAGGGTCCATGTTAGATCTCCCAGATAATACATGGCTACAAGTTAACTGAAATGGCATGCATATGAGAATGGAAAGAGACCTTTCAGCAACATATAAGCATTAGTCCCATCTCTATTCATTGTAACCAGATGAGGAGGAGGTGTTTGTTCAACTGGTGGGTATTTGCCAAAGATTTTATAAAGTTTAAAATGGAGTAAAAACACTTTGAAGTTTAACAAAAATGGGAAGGATGGTGTAAAATGGCAGAAAACAAAACTAAGGAAAGATACTGCTGCCAAAATAAACCTTCAAAATAGAAACTGGAGCTTGTCCGGACCCTGCTACACATCTTGTGTGTTCTCCGACAGTATGCTCTGGCCACAAGCGCCATCACAGATGTAAGCCAGAAACCAAATAACTGGCAAGCAATTAGTGACCAGCTTCCAACTTCAAATCTTTCCCAGACGCTCAAATATCTTCCAGGATGGCAGCAGTGTGACAGAAACAGAATGTTAGTCAGGATCTCTTTTGACTCTTTAATGGTTTTTCCTCACTTGAGGACTGTAACGGCTACAGTAATTGCCCAGGTTGGGCTCCCTGCCTGCAGGTAAGTACTTTACACAATGACTCCCAGATGCGATGACTTTGCATTCTGTATTGAATTAAGTGCAGAAAGTCAAGAGGCCTCCTTGCTTTCTGTTTTGCTGAAGGCAGCCTTGATCTGGGGATTTCTACTGTTACGATACAAACAGACACAAAAAGGAGATTTCCATTTTCCAAATCAGAGTGGACCCAAGTGTTCATTTGCTCCCTGGCTTAGGCCCAAGAAAAGTAAAGGAAGAATTACTGTTGCCCAATTTTTTCCCTTTTCCTTAAAAACGCTGAGCAGCTTCTTCTCATAGTATACCCTTAAGGAAGTTCTAAGCACTTCTGTGCTCTTGACAAACAGCACATACCAAAGAGCAAGTCCTCCTTTAAATTCCACGTACACTATTTCCTTGTCATGCAAACCTGCAGTGAGTGATAAGGAGTTGTGGAGGAGCAAAGTATTTTAGATGTCCATGTGTACAAATCACTAAAAGCTAGTGCCCTAGTAATCAGAAAGGCCAATGGCTTTCATTTTAGAAGAGTTGGAAGACAAAGTGAGGAAGTTATGCTTCAGTTGGCGAAAGCTTTGATCTGACCTCACCTAGAAGCATTTCTTCTCAGTTCTGGGCACCACACTTCAGGAAAAATAATTTGGTCTTGAAGTCATTCAGTGCATTCACTAGGATTTTTTCTTATTGATGTATTGGATGTGCTTTCCATCCCTAAAGTCCTTGAAAAGGTGGTGGTGAGCTGCCTTCTTGAACCATGTCCAGTGCTGTTAGGGAGGGGGTTTCAGGATTTTGAATCAGTGATAGTGAAAGAATGGAGCTTGCAGGTGGTGGTGTTCCCATGCATCTGCTGCCCTTGTCCCTCCTAGGTGGTGGATGTTGTGGGATTGTCAAAAAGAGCCTTGGTGAGTTTCTGTAGTATATCTTGTAAATCATACACACAGTAGCCATGGTGCACAAAACAAAGTGTGTGAGTATTTAAGATGGTGGATGGGGCAGGTTGCTTTGCCCTCGATAGTGTCAAACTTCTCGAGTATAGTTGGAGCTGCATTCAGCAGGACAAGTGGAGAATATCCCATCTCCTCCTGACTCATAATTTAACTCTTTAAGCCTCGTATTGGCACTTTGACATAGTTAAATGAGACCAGCGATGGTTTCGAAGCTGATCACAGACAAGCTGCAGAAGTGTAAGGAAACTCAAGAGAAACTGTTTAAGCCACTTGACTTTTCTCACAGAATAAGTTTTCTGTGCCATTCCAGTGTGATAACTGTACCGTCATCGCTTCCTGGAGTTCAGCCACCCTATTAGCACAAGGCACTGGTAAACTTCCCACTGCTTGCCCAGCCAGGACCATTATATCATTACGGCTGTGTACAGTCAAGTGGGAAAAATCCCAGATCCCAGTGACAAGTCTAATCTTCCAAGTCTCAATGGTTAACAAGGTCAAAAGGCCAATCATTACCAGTGCTATGAATTTGCCAAGCTCACACAGGATTGGAATAAAAATAGAAAATGCTGCTAAAACTCAGCAGGTCTGGCAGCGTCCATGGAGAAAGAAACAATTAATGTTTTGAGTCCATATGACTCTTCTCCAGAGCCAAAGCAGCTCTGAGCTCTGAAGAAGTCATATGGACTCGAAGCATTAACTTTGTTTCTCTCTCCACAGATGCTGCCAGACCTGCTGAGTTTTATCAGCATTTTCCGTTTTTATTTTAGATTTCCAGCATCGCAGTATTTTGCTTTCATCACATAGGATTGGGTCTGTTCCTAGGACTGTATTCATTAGGGCAGATTTGATAGGGATATTTACATTATGATAGGGTGAAAATAGAATAAAAATAAGCAAGCTGTTTCTATTTAATGAGTGAATCTGAAATGACTGGACATAGATAAGACTTAAATGGGCTGATGATTTAAATGGGCTGCGAGCCAGTAGAATGCACCACCAAAGTTGAAGATTGAAGGAGAGATCATGTCAACATTTAAAAATATATATAAGTGGTGGAGGTAAAATGATTTGCATTTAATTAGAGCCTTTCACAACCACCAGGCATCTTAAAAGCTTTACAGCCAACGAAGTATGTTTAAAGCGCAGTTACTGTTGTAATGTGGGAAACACGGCAGCTAATTTGCACAGAGCAAATACCCACAAACAGTAATGTGTTAATGACCAGATAGTCTGTTTTTTGTGATGTTGATTGATGGATAAATATTGGCCAGGACACCAGGAGTAACTCCCCTGCTCTTTGAAATAGTACTGTCGGACCTTTGGCGCCTGAACCTCGGTTTAACATCTCATTCAAAAGATGACACCTCTGACGGTTCAGCACTCCTTCAGTACTGCACTGGAATATCAGCCTCGATCCCATGTGCCTCTTCCCTTCCCATGTTCCTTTTACCTTCAGCCATGTTAGCCATAGCTCCCAAACCATATACTTTAGCACAAAATCTAGACTAATTGCCTCAGTTCAGTTCGGAGGCGCCAGCTTTCAAATGGGAGGTTAAATTGAGACCTGTTTGCCTTCTCGGGTCCCACAAAGAGTGGGGAGTTATCTGGTCATTATCACATTACTGTTTACAGGACCACGTGTGTAAATTGGCTACCACATTTCCTACAACAGTGATTACATTTCAAAAGTACTTCATTGGCTGTAAAGCACTTTCGAATGTCTCAAGCTTTGAAAGATGCAATATAAATGCAAGTCTTTTCTCTTTAATTCTATGCATAATTGTAATTATCAAACAATATCTTGAGCTCAAAGCCTTGCCCCTCCTCACTGTCTAAGGTTAGTGTTCCAGCAATTATCAACCTCTCACAAGCAACACAGTGAGCCACAAAATTAACCATAATGTCACTCAAATAAGCTACAGCAAAGGCATAAAAGGATTTGAAGGCTGGTATTATGATTTGAAGGCTGGGATGGAGGATTTTAAGTCAAAGACAGCAATCTTAACTGCACTTGTGATGAAATGATTATGGATTGTCACGGACATCTTAGGAGACAAAGTCAAGAATTCAGAGTCAGTTATTTTCTGAATACATGCTGGCACAGGGAATCTTAGTGATTGCCAACAAAATATCAGAAAATTGCAAGCTCACAGCCAATGATTTTCTGGTTTGCAGTGGTGGCAGAAAAGGTGTCACCGCTTCCATCATCTGCTCAAAAAATTAGACTCTAGAGCGTTCTTGTGGCAGGTAGAGGTCATAGTTTTAAGGTCAACTTCTATGTGGAATATTTAAAGGAGGCATGGGAAATGAGATTTTTTAAAAATGCTGACATATTATCAAATACTCATTCATCTTATTCATAAATATTTGAGCGTGGTTTCTTGTAAATCTTTACAATTTGACTGCCCATTCTCCCGCCCTGAAAGAGCACACTGTGTAAAAGAACTGGTATGAAGAGGGGGAGGAGAAATGCTAAAATAAAAATAATACCACAAAGCATCCAACGCAAAAAAAAAGTTAATCAGAGCTTGAAACAAAAGCACGTGACTTGGCATTGCTTTCTTGGGCCTTGCAGGCCTCCCTGTACAGAGCTACAATAGAGCGGTAGGAAGCTCTGCCAGGCCTGGCAACCAGCTCAGCAAACCAGTCTTCAGCTGTCAACATTCAGATTGCTTTCAATGGGCCTCATGCTGTCAGTGTAGCAGGGCCAGCTCAAAGCCCATTTCGTGAGGTGAGTGGAGCCTCTGAAAACCTACAGAGCTGAACTTGCACAAAGCCTCATAAGAAAGATTGTATTATGGGATTTCCCCCCCCCCCCAACTTCTAAACCTTTTTTCCCCTTTTCCATTCTTCACTGACTGAAGTATATTCTTTCATTGATTTAGTTAAATTTACATTACTTAACATTCCTAACCGGTATAGTATAAATGCATTGTTCTTTCTATTCACTCTGTGGTATTCAGGGAGCGTACATGATATTCTCTCTACTCCTAGCAACCTTATTCTTAAACACTCTAGCCCCTCAATGGCTATGTACACTGCCAAATGTGGTACTGAAGAAAACTCAACATTTAGAATGTCCACCCAATGCAGAGCAGCAATCAACAAAACCATAGAATGTTGATCTATATAGTTGCACACAGGTCAGAGAAAACTGATCAAACTCTAAATGCTCTAGTTAAGCTGCACCATGAGTACAGCATAATTCTGGTCACAAGGAAAGTTTCATATTTTGGAGACAATGAAAGAAGAGCCACAAGGCTGATTCCTAATGTTAGAGTTATGAAGGAAGAGTGGAAAAACTTGGGATTCACATCCTTGAAAGGAGTGTCTGAGGGGTGATCGTAGAGGTTTATAGGTAGTTAATGGCTTGGTAAAAGTAAATCCCAGAAATTGTGTTAAATTAAGTTGTAGGAGTAGGACAAAAGGGGTAACTCAAGTTCAAACTAGTAAAAGGTAAATTTGTGACTGATATCATGAAATGTTTCTCTTGCAAAGAATGAGAAATAGGTGGAATTAACAAATAGAAGTTGTGCATTTCACGGAGTAAGACTAACAGATGCTGAACTGCAGGCAGCCATTATTTACACCTCTCCTATAGAGACAGGGCAGCAGAGAGGGCTCCACACTGCACTCACTCCCCATTTAAAAAACTTATTAATTAAATTATAATAGTACATGCAATAATTTCCCAGGATACAATATAACTAAACCAACATCAACAATGCCCTAAATTTAACAGGCTGCGTTGCAAATTTGTTGCTACTATAATCACAACTAAAGTCTACAGGACTAATATTACCAGAGTGAATTACATGTTAAAAATTTGTTTTTCCTTAATTTTACAATGTGTTTAACAAAAATAACGTTATTTGATGAAAAGAACAACTTTATTTCTTCTTCCTCCCTACATTCGTGCCACACAAGTGCTAGGCAATGACCATCTCCAACAAGAGAGAATCTAACCATTGCCCTTGACATTCAATAGCATTACCATTGCTGAACCCCCAACTATCAACATCCTGGGGGGTTACCATTGACCAGAAACTGAATTGGACTAGCCATATAAACACTGTGGTTACAAAATCAGGTCAGAGGCTGGTCAGGTCAGGGAATTCCGCAGCGAGTAACTCACCTTCTGACCCAAAGCCTGTCCACCATCTAGAAGGCACAAGTCAAGAATGTGAGAGAATATTCCCCACTTGCCTGAATGAGTACAGCTCCATCAATACTCAAGAAGCTTAACACCATCCATGACAAAGCAGCCCACTTGATTGGCACCCCTTCCACCACCTTAAACATTCACTGCCTCCACCATTGATGCATAGCGACAGCACTGACTATACAAGATGCACTGCAGCAACTAAGGCTCCTTTGACAGCACCTTCCAGACCTGCAACCTCTACCACCTAGAAGGACAGGAGCAGCAGATGCATGGGAACACCACTACCTGTAATATCTCCTTCAAGCCACACATAATCCTGATTTGGAAAGATATCACCATTTCTTCACTGTCACTGGGTCAAAATCCTGGAAGGATTCAACACCTTTGAATCACAGAGTCACAGAATCACAGAGTGCAGAAGTGGCCCTTCGGTCCATCGAGCCTGCACCGACATGTGAGAAACACCTGACCTAGCTACCTAATCCCATTTACCAGCACTTGGCCCATAGCCTTGAATGTTATGACGTGCCAAGTGCTCATCCAGGTACTTTCTAAAGGATGTGAGGCAACCCGCCTCCACCACCCTCCCAGGCAGCGCATTCCAGACCGTCAACAACCTCTGGGTAAAAAAGTTTTTCCTCACATCCCCCCTAAACATCCTGCCCCCCACCTTCCGCAAAAAAGCACCTTCGGTCTGTCCGCAAGCAAGACCCAGACCTCCCTGTCACTTGCCATTTCAACACTCCACCCTGCTCTCATGCCCACATGTCCGTCCTTGGCTTGCTGCATTGTTCCAGTAAAGCTCAATGCAAGCTGGAGGAACAGCACCTCATCTTCCGACTAGGCACTTTACAGCCTTGTGGACTGAATATTGAGTTCAACAACTTTAAATCATGAACTCTCTCCTCCATCCCCACCCCCTTTCCGCTCCCCCTTTTTTCCAATAATTTATATAGACTTTTCTTTTCCCACCTATTTCCATTATTTTTAAATGTATTTCCATCCATTGTTTTATCTCTACCTTTTAGCCTATTTCAATTCCTTCACCCCACCCCCACTAGGGCTATCTGTACCTTGCTTGTCCTGCTTCCTATCCTTAATGTCACTTATTTGCACATTTTTTAGCTAATATCACCACCGTCAACACTTCTTTGTCCTTTTGTCTATGACATCTTTTGGCAATCTTCACCTATCAATGGCCCTCTACCCACCTCCCCTTAAACCAGCTTATATTTCACCTCTCTTCTATTGTTCCTTAGTTCTGTTGAAGAGTCATACGGACTCAAAATGTTAACTGTATTCCTCTCCGCAGATGCTGTCAGACCTGCTGAGTTTTTCCAGGTATTTTTATTTCTATTTTTGTTTTTGTTTTGGATTTCCAGCATCCGCAGTTTTTTGCTTTTATCCAACATGATCTCTCTACTTTTGTAATCTATACCTCGATTAATAAAGGCAAGTGTCCCATATGCCTTTTTTACCACCTCACTAACATGCCCCTCCACCTTCAGAGATCTATGGGCACACACGCCAAGTTCCCTTTGTTCCTCAGAACTTCCTAGTGTCAGCCGTTCATTGAATACTTCCTTGACTTTGAATACAACCTCCACCTAATGGTTGGGACTGTGATATGGATTATTTGTCTTAATCAAGGACCCTGATTCACTTTGCTCTATAGGTGGATTCTGTAATACTGGCAAACTTTCAGTTGCTTTGTGATGTTCACTTTGGACTGTAGGAGGAATTTGTACTTTAGGATGTTTATCTTGCTCTCCCTTCATCAGACTTCCTCTTTCAAGCAAATGATCAACATGACATTAATGAAATCTCTCTCCAATCTTCACTAGACATGTGAATGCACCTAGTCTCTGCACAACAACTCCAATCTCAAACTTCTCCTCATCACCTTGGTGGTTTTTCACTATGATCTTTCAAACAACACTGAACTCTCCCAGTTTTATGCCAGTCTCATCTTTACTTTGTCTTGCTGCTCTCTTACTTTGCGATTGACCTCAGGCTTAAGCAAATTAAACCTTGCCCCAGGAGTGCATTTAAACAGTAACTCGTTAAATGAGCAACCTGTTGTAGACTGTGGGATTGTCCTGTAAGAGAACAGAAAATTGTCTAGCCCCTGACAAAGAGAAAAATGGATGTTACTTGTCGCCTAGCAAACATCTCTTTATAATCTGTAACTTCTCTCTGCTGGGTGATATGGTGATATTAGAGTGTGTTTGACTCCATTCTTACTCAGACATTTCAAACTCTTCTGACATAAACTGTGATCCATTATCTGACACCAACACTGCTGGCAAACCATATAGTGCAAATGGACTTCTCAAAACCTCAACAGTTTTGGCACTTGTGGTTTTAGGAACAGACTCAACTTGCATCCACTTGCTATTGCAATTGACCTGGACAGAGTATTCTTTCCCTTCCACTTCAAAGAAATCACCATATACTCATTCCCATGGTTTCCTTGTTTTTGACCATGGAATGAAAGGACCCTTGGTTGGATCATTTCTCATTCCGACTTCACAACTTTTCACCAACTCTTCAAATCTCTGTCTACCTATGCATACCAAAAATAGCTTGTTGCTACTGGTTTCATACAGACTATCGCTGTGTGTGTTTGATGAAAAGCCTCTAAAATCTCTCTCTCTAAAGCTTGGCAGAATAATGACTCTTAATAATAATCCCATAGCAGACAGCCTTGATCAACACTCAGTTCATTTCTAAGTGTGATATACTCTTGCAATTTCTCATCACCACACTCTTTAGGTCAGCCATTCATGACATAATCGAGCACTTTACTGAGCATCACTGGCTTGCAAGTTTCTTCACTATTTTCTCTGGCAGACACTAGTATGTCATTTGTGTATGTAAAGGAATTCACGGATAACTCAGTGTCTACAAATGAATTAGTCTTCATGGGAAATTTTGAGAGTAAGTCTGCATTTGCATGATCTGCTGACTTACAATATTTAATATCATACTGATGGGCCATCAAAATCAATGCCCATCTCTGCAGCCCTGCTGTGGCAAGGGATGGTACTCCCTTCTTTGAGCCAAATATGATCATAATGGTTTGATAGCCAGTTAACAAAGAGAACTTCTGACCCAACAATTAGCCAGATATGATCGCTAATGCTAATTTCTCAACTACTGAATAATTTTGCTCCAACTTTGTTAAAGGACATGAAGTACATGCTACAGGCTTCTACATACCATCTTCCATTATGTAGGATAACACCTTACCTAACCCCTTTGCTGAGGCATCACGTGCTAAAATCAATTGTTTCATGGGATCATGATGGGTCAAAACAGCATCAATAGTCAGTATTTTCTTCATTTCAAATGCTTTCTGACAGTCCAAAGACCACTCCCAATCTATTCCATCCCTAAGCAGTTGATACTGTGGAGTGAATATATTAGCAAAGTCGGGGATGAACTTAGAATAATACCTATGAATGTTCTAAGGTCTTCTTTGTTCCCTGGTCTCTTTGTTTTCAAACTCTCCTCAACCCTTCTCCAGCATTGAGTGGATACCATCACCATCTATTTGGTGACCCAGGTATGTTACATTTGACACCATGAAGAAACACTTGTGCTTTTTAGCTTTGATGCCAGTCTCTTGAAGTCGACCTAGTACTTTGTGTAACATTACATTGTGCTCTTTCTCTGTCTTACAGTTAATTAGAATGTCATCTAAGAAACAACATACTCCTTTCATCCCACATAATACAAGATCCCAGGCACTCTGGAACACCACGAGGGTAGCAGACACCCCAAATGGTAACTTTTTGTCCTGGTAAAACCCTTTGCGAGCATAAATGGTAAGAAATTTCTTGCTCATGTCAGTTAATTCTGGTTGAAAATATGTATTTGACAAATCTATATCACTGAATACCTTTCCATTGGTTTTCTAATTCAGCCAGTCTTCACCGGTAGGCAGTGGGAATGCATCATTCTCGCTCACCTTATTTACCATTTGCTTATAACCTCCACAAATCTGAATGGAGCCGCCTGCTCTTTGTGCTACCACTGAGTGCGGCCTATTCACCATTCTTCACCTTAAATGCCCCTGATCTAATATATCCAGTTCTTTTCTTACTGCTTCTAACTGTGCATAAGTCACAGGCTTAGCCTTGCAAAATGTCAGCTGTACATTGTCCTTTACCTTGACATCAGCCTTGAGATGCCTAATTTTATCATTTGGTCCTCCTTGCACAAAGCCCACTTTGTGCTCTCTTAGCACTTTCTCAACGTCAGATGTATTTTTACTAATCCCTACTGTAAATAACTTGGCTCAGTTTAACCATATCTTCTTAAGACGATTCCTTCCCATTGGGGAGACTTTGTTCCCTTCTACAATTACCAATGGTAAGTAATAGGATGTATCATCATATTCCATTGTAATACGAAAATACCGTTAATGGAAAAGCTGGTCAGTTTCACACCAGTTTTGCTTAAGGGAATGTGACTTAGGAATTTCTTGTACTCTACTTCTGAGATAACAGATACTGCTGCAGCTACATCAACAATGGAAGTAAGAAATAAAAACAGAAAATTCTGGAAAAACTCAGCATGTCTGGCAGCATGTGTGGAGAGAGAAACAGAGTTAACATTTCGAGTCCGTATGACTCTTCTACTCTTCTTCAGGGCTCAACATCTGCAGTATTTTGCTTTTATGAAAGGAAGTTGTAAATCTCCAGCTTTCATTTCTGCTTTGGATGCTGGAATTATATCTTTAGCCTAATTACTCTCATCTTCCATGTGCTGTTTTTCTTGTTCTCTGACTGAGTACAAATCTTGTTCTTCCTGCTCAATAAGAACTTCTGTTTCCAAATCTATCATATGCACATTTGAGGGCTTCCAGGCCTCTGAATTTACTTTAGATCTACCTCTGCCTGGTGCATGGCTGAAACCTGGAACTTTACTGTTTCCTCTATTCCTGCATGCCATGTGGATATGACTGACTTCCCCGCTTTGACTGGAAATGGCATTTAAATGGTTGGTGGCTACCATGGCAAAGGTAACATTTAAATTTCCAACTCTGAGACTGAACTTAGCTATCATGGCCTGGATCTCACTGAACTTCAGTGGATCTATCTTGCAGCTCAGGAAAAGAACTCCCTTGCAATTTCTAACTCTCTCCCTTTCTGCTATTTCCATTGCTGTGGTATCCTTGCTGGCTTCCTTCCATGTCAGCTTACTGCTTTCGCTCAAAAACTGGGCTTAGATTTTCTTGTTCTTTCGGCCTCCTCTAAACCTGTCTTCAAGGTTAATTTCTAAGTTTGCCTCTTACCCACAGTGACAAGACAGTTTCTTTAATTCAAGAACGTAATTTGCTAGTTTCACGTGGCAACTGCTTCCTTTGACTCAACATAACTCTCAGAGCAATTTCATTCTTAATCATGCCATAATATATATGAGTCCAGAATTTTATTAACTTCAGCATATTCAAACACTGGTTTGACATCACCTCAAAAGCATCTGGTTCCATCATGGTGAGGAAAACATACACTTTATATCCATCTAATATTTTACTCACTTTCAGCCAAATGTGTAACCTTCATTCTAATTATACCATTCCTCTTTGTTCAGGCTGAATTTTCCAATTGTCCCTAAATACATCTTCAGTGCCATTTTTCAATTACGCACCGTGCTGACTTACTATGTACCTGAAAACAAGGTACACACATGAAGCAATCTTTCAAACTACTCAAACTCAATTTCAAAAATTCAAGAAAGTGTGTCACAATGTTCTTAAGTCCTCAATTTCTCAAATGAAATGTAAAAGAAAATTCTCCATTCCAGTCTCATTGCCATTTTTCTGTTCTGTACTGCACTGAATAAGATTAATACAGGCTCATACAGCTGCAAGCAGCCACTATTAAACCAACATTATTTTCACCTCCCCAACACAGAAGACAGCAGAGAGAACTCTACACTATGTGGTGGAGACAAAAACTATGGAATCATTTAAGCATGGGATGCTGCAATGGAGGGGTGGACATTATTCTGGATTGGTTCAGACTCTACTAATCTAATGTTCTCCTGGTTGGTCTTCCACCTACCACCCTTCATAAACTTGAGCTCATCCAAAACTCAGCTGCTTGCATCATAACTTGCACGAAAACTTGCTCACTCATCTCCTGGCCTACACTGGCTACCGGTCCAACAACATCCTTACTTCAAAATTCTCATCCTTGTTTTCAATTCATTCCATGGTCTTATCCCTCGCCATAGTGTAACCTCCTTCAGCCCTTCAACACTCACATCTGCACTCTTCAATTCTGGCCTCTTGCACATCCCGATTTTCATCTCTCTATCATTGGCAACTGTGCATTCAGTTGCTTAAGGCTTAAGTTCTGGCATTCCTCTCTAAATATCCCTACTTCTCTACATCTCTCTCCTCCTTTGAATTGCTCCTTAAAAGCCACCTCTCTGACCAAGCTTTTGGTCACCTGCACCAATATCAGATTACTTGACACCTGATTTGGTGTCAAATCTTGTCTGATATTGCTCCTGTGGAGGTGCATCAATGTTCTACATTAAATTTGCGATACAACAACAACAACAAAAATTTCCATTTGATGAACTAAAATCACCCAAATGGTCTTCTTCATGAGAAATTAGTTTATGTTCCCACAATCTTTCCTAGGCCTTTTCTGGGTGGCCTAGAGAGTCTCCAGGGAGGTTTCACTGAATCTTGTTTGTGTTTCAGGGCCATCCTGGATGAGTTATCCAGTACACCTGCCCTGCAATGAATGGATGTCTGTCTGGGTGCCATTTAAATATGGCACCAAGACCTTCAACCCCATGAGGTAACGGTGAGGTGGGTGAGTTCCTGCCCACCACGCCACGAGATTCGCCGGGCTCCTTGCGAATGCATAATTAACTGCGCGTGTTCAGCCGTCCCACCGTCCAGAGGGAATAACCCTGACTTTCCCGTTCACCACCGGACTTAGGCTTCAGAACAGAAGATTCCCCCTTAGTCTTCAAGACCACAAACCAGATCCCAGGAACTCCCTAGTGAAAGTGAAACCTAAATTCCACACTGATCAAGATATTATGGTTCCAACAACACACTCTTGAATCCTTTCCATATTTAGGAAGGAAATCCATAATTCCACCTCTGGGAAATGGCCCAGGTTGAATAAATATGGAACCGTTATTTGTGCACCTTCTGTCCAGCCCACCACTGTCAACCACCAGGAGATTCTTCCAACAGCTGCTGAGAAGAAATGATGGGGGATGAAGGAAATTGCCTTCTTAAAAAAAAAACCATCATCCCGTTAGAGTTTCAAATCAAACTAGAGTTGATAAATGTGGGTTGTAATTGACATTCACAATAAGCACTTGGTGTGTAAATTGCTAATGTGGATATTCTGCCAGCAATAACACAAACGAGTCACAATTTAACATTGTACATTCTTATCTTAAATCTGATAAATGGGGCAGTTTCGCACCAGGCTGCCAGGCCTTTGCCATCATGTGTTACAGGCTAAACTTTCCTCCCCCACCCTCCCATGCTTCAGTTTAATTTTCCCAAGTGAGAGTCTGACCTGAGGCATTAACACACCACAGCTTTGGTCTTCTGCAATTTTTGATCACATCGGGGTGGGGGGTAAAATGACAAAGCATGCGAGAAAAAGAAAGGAGCAGAGAGAGATAGATGGAGAGAGATAGATTGTTGATTAAAAAATGAAAAAACTCCCTGTTATAATTTTAATAAAAAGTACTGCTCCTTGGAAAAAACAAGGAAAGAGGGATCAATCCTGCACTAAATCTCTTCAGCAGATTAATCGTGTTACAGGGTTTATAATGTTAGTTTTGAAACCAATAAATGCTAATGAGGTGGAGAATTCTTCACCGCGTAATATGTGAGACCAATCACTGCGCTATTAGATTATTCCACCATGTAGTCTGCAGAGCTGAAAATGCTACACAAGGAAGATCAGCAACAAATTTAACTAAACTGACAGGTCCTGTTGAAGGGGTCATTCTCCCAGCTCTGATCCCCATTGACATGTAGCACAACATGTATAAATGATATGTTCCTGCAACATATTGTGATAAATAGCAACTTACACTCACAAAGTGCTTTTAAGTAACAAAACATCCCAAGGCACCTCATGAGGGAGTTGCACATCAGGCAAGAATTAGAAGAGTCAGAGGAGATGGCCAAAGGTGTGGTTTAAGATGTAGCTTTTGAAGATAGGAAGAAATATAGTAAAATATAGTATAGTTTAAGAAGAGACTTCCTAAGTATAAGGCTGGGAGAGTTCAAGGCTCTGCCACCAACAGCAATGCAAGGGGGTCTGTAGACCAGGCAGGAAGGCTGGAGAGTTTGAACTGTGATCAGGGACCAGAGAAAGCAAACAGTGATAGGTGTTCCAAGGCAAAGGCCAGAACTTGGATAAGCCACTTCAACCTCACACTCCTGGCCTGTGACCTCATTAGACTCAGTAACATTGTCTTATAACAGGCTGTTGATTATAAGACCTTCCTCTCCTTGGCTAAGAGGGCAGCCAACTGTTCCTAGTGCTTTTGTAATAGTGTTCTGTAGATATTTGATGGACGTGCATTGAGAATCATAGTTCCAGAGTGACTCATTACTGATTTTATATAAGTGTCCCCTCCCCCACAGACATTAGAAAGTAAGTCACCTTCAGTTTTTGTGTGGAAAGAATTTGACTCAAGTCATCTTATTTTACATTCACACAATTTTGAAACAACCATTTCACACTCCAGTTGTCTGCACAAGATTAAAGCAACATTATCGCCCATGCAGAGGCATCCTTCCCATTTGTTTAAACACAAGATGCAGTGATAACCTTAGTTGTCAGAAAAGCCATTGCATCTCAAAGATACCAGGGTCATGTGCAAAGTAGACAGTGCTAACAGAGATAACTTGTGCCTCTCCCAGACACACTTTTTTTGCCAAAATGGTGGCTACTCAGTCCCATACTTTCCTCTCATTAACCATAGGAACAGTCCTACTGTTTTCTGATGCAACCAACTACAAAAATGCTGTCTTTCCAATCACAGAAAAAGGCACCTTCTCATTGTGCTTAGGTTCCTACAAATAGAAACCCGTGGATAAGGCAGCAGTAAGCTCTGAGTGTGCACTGAATGCTAGCTTGGTGATTTTCACTTAGCGGAGTTAAAAAAGGAGCAACTTCAAATTAAATCATGTCAGGAAGGTAAGACTTTTCCCATAAAAGGAGTTGCCTTTACTACCAATCCATAGTTTAAAAATATTGCTGGGCCCCTCTGTAGCACTAATATATGAATTAATGTTGAAAGGAAAGCCTTGCATGACTTTTAATATGGCATGTTGTTAAGGAGAAGGTTGGGCTGTTCGTGTAACAGAATTGACACTCAGGGCAAATATTACAATCTTTGTTCGACAGAATAGAAACAGACAGCAAATATTTATCTTGGGTGCAGAGCAGGAAAGAATGCAGAAAGGAACTGAGCCTTTTCCTTTCTATTATTACCAAACAAATGACAATCCCTCAAGGACCTTACATGTGCTGGGGGTGATACAACAGAGATGGTAAGGGGAAGCACGTCTCCAGGCTCTATGGTAACAGCCTGGTAGAACAGAAGCTGTCTCATTAACAAAGTTTAGCAAACTCGGGAAGAGGCGAGGACCCAGCTATTTTCTGCAGCCCATTCCATTCAACAATTTATTCCCTTCTTTCTGGATGATGCCAATTTTGAATCCTGCTGGAATTTAGTTCCTTCAGCTCTTCAATACTTCACCCAAGAAGCATTTTTCATGGGATAGTGAACCTCACTGAGTACTCAACTTTGAGTCATCTTAGATCCAGGTTCCACCCAAAGCCCATGCACAATTTTTCGCAAAGTTTTGATCGAAACCAGGCTCTCAGGCCAACTGCTGGCACCAGCTAAGACCAGCTGACCCGGCAGATTCAAGGAACCAATCCTGGGACTTTGCTTTTCTCCATGTCTCCAATACCAGGGTAATTACACTTTTACCCAGTAGGTCAATGGGGAAGTGCCTCCTCATTCAGGAAAGGATTTTTGGAAAAGGTGTGACTGGCTGGTGTCTAAGTGTACTAACTCACTTTGGCACACAAGTGTGTGCTGGAAAATGCCTTAGCCTTGACAGGACACAGGGACGAAAAGATTCAGCCATGAGTTACAAGGAAGAGGGGAAGGAAGGATGGTAGGCAAAAGAAAAAAACTACTTTTCCAATGTAAATCTTTGGAAATTGCCTTAAAATTGATCCTTATAACCAAGCGGCTGAATTTTAAATGCCTCACCCAGCCTTTGAACAAGCTTCAGGTACTGTAACAGCTAAGCTTCACTTAACTTCCACTGTCCAATTGCCCACTCCAGCCAGGTGGTAAGTTAACAGGGAGTGTGACGGAAAACAGCATGGTCCAGAGTCAGCCCAGTGACAGTTAGGTAACTGCCAAGATGAATGGCAATTGGGGGCAGAGGCACAAGTTAACTCCAGGGGAGGCCTTAGCTTTCCTTGTGAGGCCTGGATGAGTACTGACATCACCAACAGAGTCATAGGGAATGACCAAGTATCATGTCATTGGCTCAGAATCATATCTTCCTGAGACCGGCTGCTACAGTGACTAATTCTATTAAATTTACTTCTAGAAATGAGCTTTGTCCTTCACTAACTCAGTACAGCAGGTTCTTTTGAGCAGCACCAGTGAGAAATCAGATGGAGGCTACAGCGCCAGTCATTTCACAGATTGAACACCCACCATGGAACACAATGGTGATGCATCAGAAATGCATTTAATCGTTTGGTAGCACAGAACTTGAGTATTGCTGAAAAATGAGACATGTCGAAGATTTTTGTCTTGCACTCATCAGGACACTCACAAGAATACCAATATAAGAGGAAGACGACAATTTATACTGTATGTGAAGAGAGTGCTGATTGGTTGGCAAATGGCACTGCCATGGAGAATGCAACACAAGTGGTATTTGCCACTAACAAGATGCTGCCGTCAAGCCAAAATACGTTCTGCCTATCACACAAATGAGTAATGTGGATTATGAATTTCAGTGCCGGTGTGATGCTAGGTATGTAGGCTATACGTCCCAAAAACTGGTGGATCATATCAAACATGTCCCAGCCACTATTTGCAATGGGCAGGGTACAGACCGTACAAAACTCAAAACAGTGTCCAACATGTGATGTGATTCTCTGATTGAGGATTATTCAGCAAATGTTATCCAATGTGCTAAGAATTGCGTTGACAACTAATTTAAGATTGTCAGTCAGGCTCGCAATGTGGTGCATTTGCGTGTGCTAGAAGTTACATATATTAATACACAGGGCCCTGTTCTTTGCAGACAAAAAGAACATGTATATACATTGGTCCTGTTTCAGCTGAACAAAATAAATGACAGCCAGTTGCTGACTCCTTCCTCAGGGCAATGCTGTGACTAACCAGGGTCAAGCTGCCTGGTTTAAATTTCAAACAATGCTTGGCAGTTAATTGTCAGCCACCATCAGTGATGCATTCTTTATGGCAACGCCACTTGTCAACCAACCAGCACTCTCTTCACATACAGTATAAATTGTTGTTTCCCCTCTATATTGGTATTCTTGCGAGTGTCCTGATGAGTACAAGACAAAAAGCTTACACGTCTCTTTTTTCAGCAATGCTCCAAGAAATGCATTTCTAGGCTCATAAGAAAAGGATTTCACATCTGCCAGGTCAGTGAAAGAAGTTTTGAAGTCAAAGCTAATGTTTCCAATGTTGAAAGGCATCAGCTGTTTTCCCTTGAGTGAGCAAGAGATTTTGGCCCTTGACCTTGACACCCTGCCATACACAAATCCCAACTGCAAAAAACTTATATCTTTTAATGATTAGTTACAGAGTCTTGAAGATAGCCATCTCTAAAAGGGCTATCTCAGAGCCCAAACCACAACTCTAGAGTGTGGCCACACAGACTAAACTGCTGGCTGACAGCCCTGCTAACTACCTGATCTGGGTACACAGAGTTCAATTCGAAGTTTACAAAATGATAATGCATTCATCAATTCCAGAGAATATGATTTCATGAATGAGAATATTGTACATTAATTAAAATAATTTACAGAACTCTCCAAAACAGCTCATATTTAGAATTTTGACTGCAATTACTCATGGATACACCAAATTATTTTTTCTTTCTAATCTTGTCCCATTTTCTGCTGAAGGTTCTGGCTGCTAGCTAGCCCTTATAGAGTCATAGGTTATAACACCACCTTAACCAAGTAGCCATTTTTCTATGCAGGAAGCACCAACAAGCTTTTGATCAGAACAGCATTTAAACCAACCTTTTCCAGTCCTCACTTCCATACCTACACTTCCCAGCAGGGACACTGTAGAGTGAGCAGGATCTTGTTTAATTTTCTCCTTTTCCTAATCTTGACCTGTTGAAACCAGTTGTAGATAGAACACTACCTGACGTCCCAGCTAAAATCTGGGATGGAACTTCGGCCGTTTCTGGACTTGATATCCAATCCATCGTGTAATCCATTTTCCAATTCAGACATAAAGAGGCTCCACAAACAGTTAAACCTTGTTGCCTATCCACTCTCCATTTAGAATGTGTTGCGAAACGGTTGTACTTGGGCACAGAGAATTTACTAATATATTTCTTGAACACAGCAGCAAATTATTGAAGCAATTAAGCCACATGCTGTCCATGCACATTGCAGGAGACAGTCTGTTGAAACACCATTCTCCTTTAAGACTATCCAGGCACTAAAACATTCAATACAATACAGGATTCACATTCTCTTCAACTTCCTCAAGGGTCTCCTTCAGCTGTCATTTTTCTGTTTCACTACATCATGATTTTCCAATTTCAACAGATCATTTACATATATATGACTATAACCAACTAAAATAATTCATTTCCTGCCTCACTCTTCCAAAGGTTTTATAAGCTATACCTCCCTCATATTTAAAGGGACAGGTAATTTTCTCACTAGGTTTTCAATAACCTATATTGGAGAGAAATAAATTTTTCAGTGTCCACTTGAACTGTAAGTATAATTACAGTTCTGTCCTTCAAGATTTGGATTTTGACAGTGGAAGTGTTTTGAGAAGTGTGTGACATTAGGGTGCAGTACTGATGGTTACAATTCTGTCACTGGCTGTGGCAGAAAGAATCTAAAGTGATGGATTAATAAATGAAACAGCATTTCTCACAACATTAGTGTGTCGAAGATTTAAGTGTAATGCTCTTCAGTGCACTAGCAACATATGAGAACTTAACATTCTGTATGGCCACGTGCCATACCATAAGGTGCATTTATCCACTCTGCCAGAGGCTGGTTATTCCTCTTTAGAAGATTTAGGAAATCATAATTCAGTAAATATGCACTGCACCTTTAAAGGATTTCTTTTTAAATTAAAAAGCAATATGTACATTCTGGTTAATTTCCTCAATATACAGTATGTGGCCTCACAGATAGCTGTTGCTGGGACACAGTGGAATCCAGCAGCTTCGTAATATTTTTGGCTCTCACATTTTCAGTCAGATTAAGTTAAAAATCTCTCGTTAGGAAAGCAATGTCCGTGATCGGCTGCCAATGGTCTATTTAAAGGTCAAAGCCATCCAGTTCAGAATGGGCGTTGCTGCATTGGAATTTGAGTCCATGGATTAAGGGTATTTTTGGCATTGGAATGATATGTTTGCACTTAACCACTCCCTTCCCATTCCCCACTCTCTCCACAGTTTACTTGTAATCCTGAAATAAACATTGGAGATTTGCCCATTAACCCAGCTGGATTAAATTTTGTTTAAAAAAAGGAATTTGCTCTCCTTTCCTAAATCTGGTTCCACCCAGTACCCTATCCATCGGGGGTTTTCAGAGGATCTTTCCCATCACTTTAGCCAATGCTGTTTCTAGAATGGGTACTGAGCAAGCAAAGTAATTGGATGGATAGAAGTATTTTGAATTGATTGTGTTCTCATTCCTATTTAGTCTCTAATGGGAAAATGAACAGCGCAAAAGCAGCTTGGTTGTGCATGGGTGTTTGTGCGTGTGCTTATGTGTGCGTGTGCGTGAGAGAGAGAAAACTCCAATGGTTAGTATCAGTGTTCCCAAGTTGGAAGTTGGAAGGTGGAGCAGATTCACAGTCCTCATCACTATTCAGTGACTTCTGCTGGACAGGGCAAGGATTAAGCTCAGCTGCGACATCTTCACAGTTGAATAAGCTACTAACATTTCACATCTAGGCTCACATGTGAAAAATGCCTGTTTTAATGAGGGACTGGAGAGTTGCATGCACTGTTGGGATCGTAGCCCACAAAAGTCAGCACGTCCTTATTTGGTTTAACCATGAAATCCTACTCGGATTGTATTAATATGGGTCAGTAAGTTTAACTGTAGACTCAGTCCACCAAAAAAAATAAATAGGAATGTTGCAACATGCAGAATTGGGCCAAGCAAGAGTTAACATAGATTAGGCTTCAGGCACAAGAAACAATCACAGATAATTAGCAGGTGCACTGAGCAACTGCAGCTAGACCCAAAGAACAAGCTTCTCAAAACAAGATATCAAATTTTAATTTCCTGCTGCTCCTTGCTAAGAATATTGACAGGACAGGAGTTTGAAAGACCCAGCCAGACATGGAGAAGTCCTTACACAGTCCTGGAATGCAGCAAATCACTTTCCTGAAATTAAAACCTGTAATTTATTTTGAGGCACATTCAATAATACAGTAAATACATTATTGTAGTCTAACCTGCCTTTCAAAGGACAAGGAGTGTTGCAGTCAAGTTTCTGAAGTAACTCAAGCAGATTTAGAGTGGAAGGGAAAGGTCCCATGGCTGGGAGCTCTTGAATCACTCCAAGAGTAGAGTTTATTGACAGATTTATACAAGACCGATTTCTTTTTTTGCAGAAACATTTTTACATTAGGCAGTAATTTACTGATCTAAAGCACAGTCACAATTTAAGAAACTTTTCACTGGTCTTTGTGCTTTGGTAAGGCTGGGGATTTGTACTTAAAGGAATAATGCTACATACTTTTAAGAAATACTGCTCAAAACTAATGGGGAAGAGAGGCAACGAGGGAGAGCAAGAAAGACCATGAGGTACAGAGAATACAGGGTAGAAAGCAAAAAGGGAAAGTTGGAGACACGAGTATACAGAGATAGAGAGAGAAAAAAAAGCAGAAACAGGAGTGGGTGGGTGTGAAAAGACACAGGGGGGAAGCAGTAAGGGGTGGAAGAGACAGGGAAAGGGGCGCAGAGAGAGATAAAAGGACAAGCCACAGATGGGAGGCGAAGCAGTTATATAAACAGGACAAAGGGGATAGATGAGAGGGAGGGAGACTGACAGAGCTAAAGAAAGGTAGGGATGGACAGGTGAGGGAATCCTTATTGATATACACACACACTTACACCTCAGTTCATAGGTTACATTAACACTGCAAGGTTGTTTACTTTGAACTACTGCAGCCAGGACAGATGGGACAGAACAGTACACAGTCAGTAGCACAAATAATCACACTAATTAAAATGGTGCACCATAAATCTCAGTCACTTTGCTCTTTTTAATAGGAGCATCATGTCATCTCTGTAGGAGACAACAATCCAATACATTTGCCATAATTTGAACCAGACAAAGACAGTATGTTGAATGGAAAGAGTTTAAAATGCACACTAATTCCTATCCACTAGGTTCTGATGAGAGGTACGTACTGTTCCTTTACCACTTGCCCATTGGTCGCTCAGAGATTAAATATATACCATGTGGTATTGAGTAATATAAAACAGAAAGTGTCTGGTTCAATTCCTGGCTTGTGCTGAATTAGCTAACTTTGGTCATATAGCAGTAGGAACACTGAAATGGGTCTTTTCACTCTTGTGCTGAGAGAGGACAGGACCAGGAACACCTATATGCTACATGATTCATTAGTGCAAGGCTCTTACCATCAAATCTCATGAATGTAAAATTCCCACTTGGGGAAGGTACTGAAAACAGTGTAATGGTGTTCATATACTACAAAAATCAAGTTATCAGGTGAGGAAGGCAGAAAAATGTGCGGAGGGGAATCACTCCTTTATTAGGACCTATTTGTTAGCAGCACGTCCATCTTCAGGAATCATTTAGAAACAAATTCCTTAGAGGATAGAGATACCAAAAAAATTGCATCAACGAAATGAGGAATTTTATTTGAGATTGTAAAGGGAATTAGCAAAGATGACTCAGGAAATTGTTTGACACACTGAAGACAATACTAACAGATACCTAAGAACTGAAAAGGTCACTCAATAGAATGTATATGTCTGCCACACTATGCTAACTCAATATTATTACAATCATGCAGCTCTTCCAGCTGAGGTATTTCCCTGCTTGGTTGATGCTCTGTAATTACAAAGCTGAAAAAAAGAATTAAGAGCTTCCATTTCGCTGAGGAGGTTCAGGCAAATCCACATCCAACAGCTTGCTCTGAAAATTCTGCTCACATTTTCAGAGCTGTGACAAATTCACCACAACAGCTGAGACAATCAACAACATTCTAAAGAACAGTCCGCTCATCCTATCTTCCAAAGTTAATGGATCCTTTTAAAAAATTCCAGGGTCCAGATCCACATCTTCGCCAAAAGCTAATCAGTGCTTCCTTGGGCCACATCCTGTGTACCAAGTTATGTTGGAATCAGTCCAGTAGTTTTGTTTTAGGTAATTATTTGCAGGCAAAAAGACTAAAATGGGTGAAAACAATATCTCTATCCACTCTGTGGCACAGATAATGAATAACTTTGAAGGAAGAAGCGTCAGGCTGCATGCTTTTACCCAGGTGAATTTACCTAGTGTCAAAGGTATGTCAAAGCAGCTGAGAGGTAGTTTAGATACAATCACCTAGAACATTGCCCTCAACTGCACTGGTTGAACAACTATGTGCAACTCTACATGTGGTGATGGTGTGTTACACTTGACTTAAGAAGTTCCAGTGGCTGTTGCACTTGTCCATGCGTGTTATAGTCTGGTGCTAGGGATAGTGATGATAGAGGCTCGAACTTTTCTTTTCATCACATTTCTGACCAGGAATATCTCCTGCTCTTACTGGCTGCGATTGGCATGTGTTGGAAGGATTTGCTGGTTGATAATCAACCTGTTTAGCTGCATTATGAATGCACCTTCCTTGGCCATCAAGTCCTGGGTTGGGACTTGAACCCGGAGCTTTGACTCAGAGGCTACCCACTGTGCTACAAAACTTTCTTGTCCCTTTATATATGGACGAGCAAATCTGCGGGGAAATCACAGAGATGTTCATGAACAATACAGTGGTAATATCGGGGGACTTTAATTACTCAAATATCGATTGGGATAATGTTAGAGCAAAGGGTAAGGTGTAGGGGGGTGGATTTTCTGAAACGTCTTTTTTTTATTCATTAAGAGGGTGTGGGCATCACTGGCTGAGCCAGCATGTATTGCCCATCCCTTGTTGCCCTTGAGAAGGTGGTGGTGAGTTGTCTTCTTGAACTGCTGCAGTCCATGTGGTCTAGGTACCCACAGTGCTATTAGGAAGGGAGTTCCAGAATTTTGACTCAGCAACAGTGAAGAAACAGCGATATATTTCCAAGTCAGGATGGTGAGTGACTTGGTGGTACGTGGTAATCAGCAGGAGGTTTTCTTGCCCATGTTTGACCTGATGCCAAGAGACTTCATGGGGTCCGCAGTAGATGTTGAGGACCCCCAGGGTAACTCCCTCCCAACTGTATACCACTGTGCCACCACCTCTACTGGATCTGTCCTGCCAGTGGGACAGTACATACCCAGGAGGACTTTGCAGGGTCGACAGGCCGAGTTTGTCATTGTTGTTTCCGGTGTTCAGGAAAGTTTCCTGACCAGTATGTTTCTCGGTTCATTGAAGAAAGACGCATTGCTGGAATGAGGTGGGCCAAGTGCCTGTGGCCACAAGAGCAGAGGCTGAGAATTCTGCAGCAAACAACTCGCCTCCTGACTCCACAAGGCCTGTCCAGCATCTACAAGGCACAAGTCAGAAGTGTGATGGAATACTCTCCACTTGCCTGGATGAGTGTGGCTCCAACAACACTCAAGAAGTTTAATGTCAGCCCACTAGATCGGCACCCCACCCATGGCCTTAAACATTCACTCCCTGCACCAGTGATGCACAATAGCAGCTGTGTGCATCATCTACAAAACGCACTGCAGCAAATCACCAAGGCTCCTCTGGCAGCATTTTCCAAACCCATGTAGAAGAACAAGGGAAACAGAATTACCTGGAAAAACTCAGCAGGTCTGGCAGCATCGGCAGAGAAGAAAAGAGTTGACGTTTCGAGTCCTCATGACCCTTCGACAGAACTTGAGTTCGAGTCCAAGGAAGAGTTGAAATATAAGCTGGTTTAAGGTGTGTGTGTGTGGGGGGCGGAGAGAGATCTCTCTCTCTCTCTCCGCCCCCCACACACACACCTTAAACCAGCTTATATTTCAACTCTTTCTTGGACTCGAACTCAAGTTCTGTCGAAGGGTCATGAGGACTCGAAACGTCAACTCTTTTCTTCTCCGCCGATGCTGCCAGACCTGCTGAGTTTTTCCAGGTAATTCTGTTTTTGTTTTTGTTTTGGATTTCCAGCATCCGCAGTTTTTTTGTTTTTATAGAAGAACAAGGGAACTAACACATAGAAACACCACCATCTGAAAGTTGCCTTCCAAGCCACACATCACTTTATTTGGAACTAGATCACCATTCTTTCAGTGTCGCTGTATCAAAATCTTGGAATTCCCTTCATAACAGCACCATGGGTGTATTTATGTCATTACCTTCTCAAGGGCAATTAGGAATGGACAATAATTGCTGGCCTTGCTAGTGGCTCTAACATCCCAAGAACGAATAACAAAAAAGTTTGAGTGATCATTGTATCATAAGATTTACATTACATTAACTTACAAATTGGAAGTGAACTAATTTTAGTAGGGTGAGTGGGAATCTAACCAGGGTAAAATGGAACCAAAGACTGACATAAAAGAAACTGTACCAGAATAATAGGCAATCTTTAAGGAGATGTTTCAGGCATAGGCTTGGTACATTTCGACAAGAGGTGAAAGTAGGGGAACCAAATGCAAGGGTCCTTGAATGACAGGGAATATATGGTGAAACAAAAAAAGATGCATGTCAGGTCAACTCTTCAAATGAGAGCCAGGCCAAATACAATAAGTTGAATGGGGAAGAAGGAAATAAGACTGGCAAAGACAGAAAATGAGAATAGAATAACTATTAATAAAAAACAAAACCCCAAAATTTTCTACCGACATGTAAATTGTAAACAGGTAGCGAGAGGCAAGGTGGGTCCTATTAGGAACGTTTGGCTTAGAGGTGCAGGGCAAGATTAGAATACTTAACAAGAACTTTGCATTGGTGTTTGCTAAGAAAGAGGATATTGATAAAATATTGGTAAAAGTGGAGATGGTAGAAGTTATGGATGGGGTGAAAATTAATGGGCAAGATGTACTCAAAGGCTAACCGCGCTTACAATGGATAAGTCACCTAGTCCAGATGGTTTGCATCCCAATTTGCTAAAGGATGAGGGATGGAGCTTATGGAACGATTTGCCATAATCATCCAATTTTCCCTAGGTATGGGAAAAGTGTCAGAGGATTGGAAAATGGCAAATGTGACACCCTTGTTCAAGAAAGAGTGGAAGGACATTCCTAACAACCACAGGTCAGTCAGTTTAATTTCAGTGGCAAGTACAGTTTTCAAAACAATAATCAGAAAAAAACAACAGGCATTTGGAGAGATTTGAGTTAAAAAGGAGAACAGCATGAATTTATGAAAAGCAGTTCACAATTGACTCATCTAATTGAATTGTTTGATGAAGCAACAGAGAAGATTGACGAACAGAATGCAATGCATGCTGTCTTTATAGATTTTAAGAAACTATTTGACAAAGTATCACATAAAAGACTGGTTAACAAAACTGAGGCTCATGAAATAGGAGGGTCAGTGTTAGTTTGGATAAAAGATTGGCTTAAGGGCAAAAAACAGTGAGTCATGGTAAATGATTGTTTTTCAGACTGGAGAATGGTAGACCATCATGTTCCCCAAGGGTCAGTACTAGGACCATTGTTTGGATTTGGAAAAATAGTAAAATTTTTTAAATTGCCAATGATAGAGTGATACTAAATCAACTGCAATGGCACATAGACTGGCTAGCAAAGTGGGCAGACTAGTGGCAAATGGAATTTAATACAGGGATTGCATTTTAGCAGAAAGAACAGCAGGTGGCAATCTAGACTTAATGGCACAATTCTAAAGAGTATGCAGGAACAGAGGGACTTTGTGGTTCATGTGCCTGGACCTTTGAAAGTGACAGGAAACATTGAGAGAACAATTAGCAAAGCAATGGGATCTTTGGCTATATAAATAGAGGGAATGAGTACAAAAGCACAGAAGTTATGCTAAACCTTTATAAATCTCTGGTTAGAGCACAGTTGGAGTATTGCATCCAGTTCGGGTCATCACACTTTGGGAAAGATGTGAGCGTCCTTGATAGGGTGCAGAGGAGGTTTACCAGAATGGTTCCAGGCATGAGAGGTTTTAGCTCCAAGGTTAGGTTGGAGAAGCTGATGTTGTTTTGCTTGGTGCAAAGGAGATTATGGGGAGATCTGATAGAGGTATGCAAGATTGTGACAGGTTTAGATAAAGGCAAAGAAAGATTGCTCCCATTAGCTGATGGTACAAGGACTAGGGGAAATCGATTTAAGGTTTTGGGTCAGAGAAATAGGAGGGATGTGAGGAAGAAGTTTTTTTAAAAAAGCAGCAATTGGTAATGACTTGGAACTCACTGTCTTTGAGGTGGTTGAAGTGGAGACGATCAATGATTTCAAAAGGAAGTTGGATTGGCACTTGAGGGAAATAAACCTACAGGGCTACAGGAATACAGCAAGGGAATGGGACTGACTGGATTGCTGTACAAGAGAGCCATCATGGACTTGATGAGTTAAATGGCCTCCTTCTGTGCTATAATGACTCTATGACTGACTCTAAACCACCAGTTACAGAGAGTTAGGGTATGGTGAGTCAGCCAACAATGTTCTTTTATCTATGATTTTTACAAAGCAACACAAAGGATTTACAGCACTGAAGCAGACTATTCAACCCAACAGGCCCATAGTCGTGTTTATGTTCAATATGAGCCTCCTCTTACCACTCTTCATGCAATCCTGTCAACATATCCTATTCCTTTCTCCCTCATGTAATTATCTGGCTACCCTTTGAATGCATCTATGTTATTCGCTCAACTACTCCCTGTGGTACCAAGTCCCACATTCTAACCACTGTCTTGGTAGAGAAGTTTCTCCTGAATTGGGATTTATTTTTATGCTGAGTGTTGTTTTTGACTCTAGTTACTTTCCAACAGTAAACATGTCACTGATATCAATTTTTAAACTGGTAAGCTCATGTGTGGCTTGATTATTCAGTGAATAGTAGAGCCCTGTTCCAATACCTGCAAAGGTAAGATAGCTAGAGGAGATGATTCAGTTACATAGTAATGGCAGCTACTCTACCCCAGCCCCAGCAGTGAGCCTTGCTTTAACAACTTCAGGAGTTGGTGCAATTTGCTCTAAACACACATTGTCATACAATCAGATTGTCACCACTAATAGTACCACTCTACTGATTCCAGCTCCATTGACAACCAGAGCCAAATATACTCCCCGGCCTTGACTGTTTACTGCATTCAATCCTTTCATGAAGAGCTCCAATCATGCTCGATCACTCAGTCAGGCAAATAGGTATGAAGTCAGATGGAAGAAATTCAACCAAGGAAAGGCAATTCAAAGAGGACTACCAGTTATAAGGACAGTCATAGGCATCATACTTGTGTACAAAGAAGCATTATTGGTCATGCAAGAATCCTCAGAGCTCTGCTGGAATGATGCAGTGTGTGAAATCTAAAATCTAACAATGAGGAGGCAGATCTAAGGATTCAACAAACTCTCTTCATAAGAGATCTCATTACACCCCAAGGTCTGAAACTGGATTTGGATAAGGTCAGAACTATTTTGTAGATTCCCAAGCCATGAACATCACAGGATCCAGAAGTCCACTGAGCTCACCACTTACCTCATTAAAACTTTGTTGAAGCTCAGCAACATGTGAGAGAAGCTGAGAAAAGTGGCACTTCAGGACACAGAATTGTGTCAGTTACTTATTCACAATAAGCAGGAGGAGCTCACACTGTAAACACTCTTCTCATAAACAAGTCCTGGAGCAGTACTCATGCGGACTGGGCTGCTAGCTACATATGGAAGTCACAAACATACAGATACTGAGACTTGGCATGTTCTGATTGAAAATGAGCTCCCAGCAGTTGTACTTGGTTTTGACAGCATTCACCAAAACACTGACTGCATATCAGTGATTGTACATACAGGGCATAAACTCTTACAAGTATAATGAAAAAGAAACACTTCACAATACTCCAAAAGGCTAAAGGAAAACAATGAATTAGTATTCAATGCTCTTTTATTCTTTAGGAGTACAGTCCAACCTCCTTAATGATGTTGAATCAGAGAGGTTAAACAGAAAACGAGAGTATAAATGATTTGAAGAAGGAATTGGTGTGTTTCTGGAAAGAAGAGCGATTGTGGTATACTTTGTGAAATAAGTAGGTGGTGGTGTTATTGTTTAATACCAGATAGGGTTGTTTGGCCTTTTCCCGATCCTAAAAATCCTTTTTGCTCAAATAAAACTTGAAGTCTAAATGTCTTGTTGAGAAGTACAGGCAATATATTCAGTCAGCTGAAATTCCTCCTTCCTGAGTTTAACCTGTGATTAACAGAAAGCTGCATATCTCACAATCTTCACAGAGGTGGTCAAAGATAAGCCTGGTTTTGTGATCTAGTCAAATTATATATCTGCCTTAAAGCTGCAGTCTATCTTCTTCACCTGCCTACATGATAACTATTTAATTGTGACTACCACAAGAGTAACATAATGACACCAAATGTGCCTGCAGGATTGCAGGTTAACTTTTCTTTTTAAATTCTAAATTAGGAGATTGAAGATCCAGAAACTGCACTGCAGAGTGAATGGCTCTTCTTGATCACACTCAGACCCTTTGGAAATTGGCACTGAGCATAGGCTGTTCAATGTGGGAGGCAAGCACTGTGTTAGGTCGCATTTTCACACAAGACTGAATTGCAACCCAGAGAAGCTGAGGTAGTAGGGGTCTGCAGTGTTACTCTGAAATTAGTTATCAGGTTAGCAGATTTTCAGTCAACTCATGTTAACTTTAACTCTCAGTTGGCTTATCCTCCTCTCCTTCTGTTAATTTTCCCATAAGTCATCTGTAGTACTGGAATTATACATGAAGTCCAAAAGTAGTCAAAGCTCAGATCAAGGCTAAGGCTGTTAGCCCTGCCTCAGTTGCTAGCACTCTCGTCTTTGAGTTAGGTTGTTCCAGGTTCAAGTCCCACTCCAAGAAAATTAAGCACAAAAAAACTCCAGTACAGTACTGAAGGAGTGCTGCACTGTCAAAAGCGTCATCTCTTGGATGACACATAAACTAAGACACCTGCACGTAAAAGATCCCCAAGCAATTTTGAAGATCGGGGAGTTATCCCTGGTCTCCTGGCCAATATTTATCCCGCAATCGACATCACTAAAAGCAGATTATCTGGTCATTATTACATGCTCTTGTTGGCAGCTTGCTGCACACTAATTGGCTGCTGCGTTTCGTAAATTATCACAGTGACTACACTTCAAAAGTACTTCATTGGTTGTAAAGTGCTTTGGAACATCCTGCAGTCATGAAAGATGCTACATAAATGCATGTCTTTCTTTCTCCTGTCAGCTTTTTCTTACAAAAGTTCACTGCGAAGTTAAAAAAATGAATGCCCAATGTCTAGATAACATATCAAAATGAGGAAAAAGATATTTTTTATAAAAGTCAGACCGAGTGTCTGGTTTACAATTGAGAAAATGTCATATTACTTACCCAAAGCAAAGCTGCCAGTTTCAAAGCAGACAGGTGGCACCCATCTATCACATCCCAAGGACGCTTGCCCCAATGTATCTTTTCCCTTCAAAGACCAAGGCATTCCATAGACCACAGATATAATTATTCCTCCAGGAAGCGCACTTGTAACAGAGCCAAGTTGTCAGTTGGTCAATGTCATCACTAGACCCAGTCAACTTCCTCTAGCCATGCAACGATGACACTGCCATTAACACACCAGATGTCAATACAGCAGTGATTGATGGGCCACCCACTGTTTACAAACATTTTGCAGAAGCGAATCATTAAAAAGGTATTACTTTTGTTTCAAATATGTAAACACAGAGGGGAGTTAAACGTGTGATTTATGTTGTTTATTTTTACAGGAGGGCAATGCATAATGGGTGCAGTGCATAGAGTGAACTGGTAAAAGCCCTGGGTCTGTGCAACCAGAACACACTGACTCTTTTGTTTGCTGCACTCCAGATGTGTTTCTTCCTTATTTCTTTCATTTTGGGAATGGTCCAGCACAAATACAGTGTCAAAGGGAGGCTAGAGACTGAAAACATGGATTTTGTAAAAAGCAACAAGAAATAGTTATGGAAAGAATCAGAGAGACCATGTTAGAGTGAGAGCAGACAAAGGGGAGAGAAGCATAGCAAATGACATGGGACAAATGAAGGGAGGCAGAAAATGGGAGACAGAGGAAGTGTGTGAGTGAAGGACATAAAAGCAGCAAGACAGGGAGGGAAGAAATAACAGAAGAGATGGCCAGTCAGACAGAGACCAGGAAGCAGAGAGAAGGGAGGAGGGCCTTGCGCAGAGTGGTTGAGATGCACAAAGAAAGAGACATGCAGAAAGGGGCGCGGGGCGGGGTGGGGGAAAGAGAGAGAGAGAGAGAGAGCCCCCAAGGATAGTAGAGACAGAGAGAGAAAGGGGGAAAGAGAGGAAAATGATATAGAGAGGGGAGATGTAGAAAGCAGAAGAGAGAGAGCTGTATAGCCAAAGGGAGACAGAAATGCAGGCAGAGGGGAAGAGGAAGGGACAGAGAGAGAGAGAGAGAGAAATGCAGTGAGCAAAAGAGGAAGAGATGGAGAAAGTGAAACACAGAGAGGGTGGAAATAGATACATAGAGGGGCAATTGATGTCTACATCTTTGTGTGTGAGAAAGTAAGTATAAATAATTCCAAATCTACAAAATTTCAGCCAACATATGAATTAAATTACACCTAGGGCAGGATTTCTGGGTCATTGGGAGGGTGCAGTGGGCGGGCCAGGGAGCGGCCTGGAAACAATCTGCTACCTGTGATTGGCCCCCGACCGCGATTTTATGCTGGCTGGCCAATTAACAGCCAGCCAGCATGAAAGGCGCACTGAAAGGCTCAGAGTTGGGGGTGGGAGGAGTGCAAGCGCAAAAGTTTATGCGTGGGGGAGCGCACACTGAAAATTCCCTGAAGGCGGGGAACTGAACAATTTTAAAATCAAAAATAAAGATCTTTAAAATCTGAAAAAAAAATGTCCTGACATGGGACTAACTCACAATAACATAAGCAAATAAAAATTCTGCCCAAAAATTTACCTTTTTTTTTGAACTTAATTGTGGAAACCTCATCCCGCCCATAGATGATGTTTGCTACAAAATCAAAAGGCTGCCTGACCGATTCGCCCGCCCGCCAACCATAAGGTTGGATGGGTAGCGAAAAATAGCTTTCAATTAATTGATTAAAGGCCCTAATGGCCTCTTAATTGTCAGCACGCACGCTGCTGATTCTTGCACGCGCCCGCCACCAAATTATCATGCGAGTGTACAAAGATGTTGGGACGCTTGTTTGACATCATCGCGCACTATCTTACACCCATCGGGTCGGGCACGTGCCCATCCGCAGGACGGAAAATCCTGCCCCTAATATTTTTCTCCCCTCTTCTGAATATTCAGACTCTTTCACGGGTACACCAACTTCCTTCTACCACTACATCCAAGTAACAATTTATTCATGTACCAGCCTAGACATTGAGTAATGGTAGGCTATTTGACAATGGCATCAGAGCCAAACTCGATCCTGTCCTAATCAGGTAGCCATACAAGGGCACATTCTAACATAGTCACTCACTAGTAATCAGGAACTTTACCTGGCATTTCTTCCTCTTTCTGACCCAAGAACACCCAAGACCAATTGTGTCCCTACTAATGCCCTGTATGAGGTCATGGGCTCAAATCAAACCGTTCTGCCATCTCAGTTAATAATTCCACTGCTTGGTGTCCTATTAAGTCTAACTTTTAAAAGAGGCACCTACTTAAGCATAGAGTGCTTGGCCTAAATAGCCAAGTGGTTATGGTACTGGGTTTTTTAACCCCAAGATCAAGAGTTCAAATCTCACAATGGGAAACAATGTAACTTCATCTGAAACAGATGGAAACATGTTTGTACTCAAAAGAGTTACTCTGCAGGGTGCATCCCAACCTTGAAATCATAGTTGAAATCATTACATCCCTTGGGAGTGGATGGATTTCATTGGCTTTGGGCTTGGCCTAAATAGCCAAGTGGTTATGGTACTGGGTTTGTAACCCCAAGATCAGGAGTTCAAATCTCACAGTGGCAAACTATGAAATAATATAATTTTGCTTGGCCTAAATAGCCAAGTGGTTATGGTACTGGGTTTGTAACCCTAAGATCAAGAGTTCAAATCTCACAATGGGAAACAATGTGACTTCATCTGAAACAGATGGGAACGGGTTTGTACTCGAAAGAGTTACTTAAGCATAGAGTGCTTGGCCTAAATAGCCAAGTGGTTATGGTACTGGGTTTGTAACCCCCAAGATCGAGAGTTCAAATCTCACAATAGCAAACTATGAAACAATGTAACTTCATCTGAAACAGATGGAAACAGGTTTGTACTCGAAAGAGTTACTTAAGCATAGACTTGTTTTAATTCTAATTTATTAAGAACTATTTTGCTGGCTCAATTGGTCAATAAGCCAGTTTGGTCTGATTCTGAATTGCATGATCAGTCTCACTTTCAATCCCTGGTTTGTATTAAAATTAGCCTCAGCAAGCCAGGGCTAAAGGGCAGATGATCCAGTCCTATTCATTATCCAATGACCCACGCTGGGAAACACCATTTGGGCAACAAAGCTGGCATTGGCACCTATTATGGGACTGTGTCTAAGAATGACTCCATGAAGATAAGAAAGGAGGGGAGAAAACTGAGGGGTAAGGGATTAAATTGGAAAGAAATAGAACACTGGTGCAGCAGATCTCATCACATTGTCAATCACTAACTCAGTCTATAAACAAGGTAAGAACTCAACGTGGATGCTATACTTCCTATAGCCACAGTAACTGATTGGGGGGGGGCCATCCATTTAGAAACATGATTACATTGTGTAGATAAACATGTACTGAGTGGGCACACATTGTGGATTAGATTTTTCTCAGGTTTACCTTATTCTGGCTTTCTTAATTGAAGAGCTTCGAGTTTTGGAGAGGAAGTGGAAGCTCATGGAACACTTTTAAAGCCCAAGCAGCTTCTGAACTGCAGTCAATGAAATTCAATGATTTAAAATTAAAAAAAGGAAAGAAAGGGGAATTTTGGGCCCAGTAACAAAATCAATTCTTTTTTTGAAGTTCCTTCTTTTGAAGTTGGCTACAAAAGCTGGCTTGGAATCAATCTGTTTAATTGTGCAGAGGCAGAACCAACACGAATGGTGATCATAGAAGCCCTTTCAGATTGTGAAATCACTGAGGTACACTGTCGATCATCAGCATAATCGATTAGAATCGGTCCTGGCGTTTTACAGAGGGGCTGTTCCTGTACCATAGCAACGTGCAGTTAGGACAGCAGGAATGGGACAGAGACATGGTGATGGTAGAAATTCCAGTAGAACACGCAAGGAAAGAACAACCCTGAGTGTGAGCCCAATTGCTTAACACCTCCAATACAGAATCCTGCACTAGATTTAAAACAGATTTTAAACTTTTAAAACAGAGATCCACTGTATTTTCTTTTATTCATTCATGGAATGTGGGTGTCTCTGGCTAGGTCAGCATTTATTGCCCATCCCTAATTACCCTTGTTCAGAGGGCATTTAAGAGTCAACCACATTGCTGGTTGACTACTTAAGTTATGCTAACTTATTCTATCCCAAATGGTCAAAATTGTTAAAGTCCTTGGGCAGAATCTTGTGGGCAAAAGGGGTCTTGGCCGACAGCTAGAGAGTCAGCGAGGCTCCCACGTTGTCTCTTTTTGGGAAGGCCCCCCACAACTTGTGCCAATTAGCTACCTGACAGGCCAGCAGCTGGTCCGCAGGATTAAGGACTCTGGGAACAGAAGACCCGCCTGCCAAGGGCTTCCAGTCAATCAGAGGCCAGAAGCTCCTTTGAACCCAGCAACACCACAGCAGAGGCAGAGGCTGCTGTTGGTCCCACACCATCTTCTCAAGGCCTCAGAATAAGGAGGGACCCAGGCACGGGTGAGTGATGGTAGGAAGGGGATCACCAGGGATTGCCAGGGATGGTGTTTGGCAGCAAGGATGGAGGGGGGTGGGGTGGTGACACTCAGTGAGCCCACCCCCTCCCAATGCAGGATTTCTCAATCAGGCACTGAGTGCCTCTGAATGGAGACCCTCCCAGGAGCCCACAAGCAAACACGCCAGGATTTGCTCGTCATTCCCCCCACATAGCGAGCACCAAGGCCTTCCCTTGAAGGACTTAATCGGGGTGATGGCAGGTTGGTGTTGGGATCCCCACCCGTCACCCTCCTGCCTGATTAAATGTCCCCCATCACCAAACTCCCCAAAGGGCAGGGCACAAGATTCTGTCCCTTAATTCCATCAATTTCCCCTTCCTTCTACAATGGAATGAATTTTAAAACCCAGTCCTAACATCACCTTATCCCAGTGGGCCTTGCTGCTTCACCTGGGCTTGTCAATATGGCGAACTTAACATGCAGCAGAAAGGCTTTTCACTGACACTGAATAATCACTCCCATGACCCATAAGCTGACGCAATGAGAGAAATGTGAATTATAGGTTGCCTATGACACCCTATGATGTAAAAGAGGATTCCAATGGCTCCAGAGGTCATCCTCGTACTTGTGTGTTTTTTTGAACCTTTTGAGTTATGAACTGATTTGTATACAGCAACAGAACGATGCAGCACCCTTCCTGCAGCAATAGCACCATTTTCCTTTAAGTGGCTGAAACTATTATTCAGAAGGTGCAGCAGGGGTTCCCCAAGAGCACTCCAATGTTTTCAAAGAATTCCCTCACTTAGAAAAGTTTGAAAATCACCATTGTGATCTCGTAACAACACAGTCAGAACTTCTCCGATTGATGGTAAGTTATGTGATAGTCCTTTACTTTCCCTCCCTCCCCTAAAACTGAGAGAAAATAAAATCCCAGTGATATTTCTCTCAGAAACAGATTTGAAGAAAGGGTTATTTTAAATGAATATGTTCTAAGGATGCCAGTTAATTGCACACTTGTATGCACTACTCAGAAACATGGCTAAACACATGCCTCTTGCACACTGCATTTTCTTAACTTTCACCCCTTCCCCACCCCAACCCCCCACCTCACCCTGATCCCACCACCCAAGGACTGAACTAGAATCAGATGTACAGATTCCATCTGATCTGGCATAAGAAAAGCATTAGTGGGAATCCGGGAGGGGAGCATGAAGAGGACAGTGAACATTCCCTTCCCCCTCCCCACTGAGAGATCATGTATAGCAAAGGAGAATTGATATAAAAGGCAAATAAAAAATGCCTTAAAATTATTTGAACACACAAATCGCAGCTGTAAAGGTGCTGCCAGTTACCAACTGAATGAAACATGACCGGACTCCGAAGCCCCCTTCCCCACAGAGACTAGGCAGTTAAAGCATTTTTTATTTTAAAAATGTGTGTATATTTTGTGTGTGTGTGTGTGTGTGTGTGTGTGAGTGTGTGTGTGTGTGTGAGTGTGTGTGTGAGTGTGTGTGTGTGTGATTGTGTGTGAGTGAGTGTGTGTGTGTGTGTGTGATTGTGTGTGTGTGAGAGAGAGTGAGAGAGTGAGTGAGTGTGCACACATATATATATATATTGAATGTGTGTGTGCACATATATATATTTTGTGTGTGTGTGTGCATATATATATATATATAAATATATATATATATTGTGTGCACGCACGTATTTATTTAACAGAACAGGATGCACACACTCTCTGCCCTCCCAGTTTTACGGCCCCGTCTTCTGCTGAGCAGACTGACTACAGTATAAGGATGAGGCCTGAACCCACCTAAGTGCTCACCTTACATGTGTGAATTTAGACAGGGAAAATGTCACAACTAAGTCCAATGCTGTATTCACCCAATGTCCATGCACACAAACTTTACTGGATAGTGCCTTTGAGACTATGCCCCAGAAGAAGTTACTGGATACTGTCTGTAGAACCATAACCCAGCTCGTCAGAAAAGGAACAAATTGTAGGGGAAAGAAAATAAATGACGGTGGGGTAGGGGAACTGGTTTAACCCTCAAAAAGTACACAACATGAGGTAATGCTTATTACAATGTCAACATGAACTCTTGCATCATAAGTTAGCATGCAACACCTTACAGTAGCTCTTTATTTCTTCCACACCCTACAACAAGTTGACTTTTCTTTGACATTCTCCTTCTGACCCAAACCTATTAGCACATTAGTAAGTTTCCCCACTCCCTTATAATTATGAACTTTGCACCTTGGACTCTACACTCAATTTCTAATTCATGTTCAGTTTGATGAATGTTTGACTGCACAAGAAAAACCCAAGCAGCAAGTTTGCAAAGTTGCCCTAGCAACATCCAGTGATATTAATGATCTTACAGAAATGAGAGTAGAGGGCTGCATTCACTTCTGCCAAGCTTACTTCCCCAACTACCGCACCACCGCACCCCCCCCCCCCCCCCCCCACCCCCTCACCGTCCAAGGGCCCAAACACTCCTTTCAAGTGAAGCAGCACTTCATTTGCACTTCCCTCAATTTAGTCTACTGCATTCGCTGCTCCCAATGCGTCTCCTCTACATTGCGTCTCCTCTACATTGGAGAGACCAAACGCAGACTGGGTGACCACTTTGCGGAACACCTTCGGTCTGTCCGCAAGCATGACCCAGACCTTCCTGTCGCTTACCATTTCAACACACCACCCTGCTCTCATGCCCACATGTCCGTCCTTGGATTGTTGCATTGTTCCAGTGAAACTCAACACAAACTGGAGGAACAGCACCTCATCTTCCGACCAAGATGAGGTATATGAGACTGTAGAAGAAAATATATATATTTTTTTTTACAGCTTTCTGGATTCAACATTGAATTCAACAACTTTCATGAACTTGCTCCTCCATCCTCATCCCTTTTTTCAAATATTTATTTTTAACATTTGTATATATATACATTTTTTCCCACAGCTATTTCTATTATTATTTTTTAAATTTATTTCCATTCATTGGTTTATCCCCACCTTTTAGCCTATTTCGATCTTTTCTCCCCCACCGTCCCCTCCCCCCACCCCACCTCCACTAGGGCCATCTGTCACTTGCTCATCCTGCTTTCTACTCTTAATGTCACCATTAGCACCTCCTTTAGCCAATATCAACACCGTCAACACCCCTTCCACCTTTTGTTTATGACATCATTTGCAATCTCTCCTTTGCCTCCACCTATCACTGGCCTTCTAACCAGCTTTACCTGTCCCACCTCCCTTCAACAGTATATATTTCACCATATTTCTACTTCTCTTTAGTTCTGAACAGGAGTCATCTGGACTCGAAACGTTAACTGTCTTTCTCTCCACAGATGCTGTCAGGCCTGCTGAATTTTTCCAGCAAATTTTGTTTTTGTTCTCCAAAGAAGGAATCAAGTCTAATTGAAATCCTGAAGGAAACGACTTTGTTTCAACCTCAGGCCTACGTTGTTTTTGTTCCCAGTTCTGTTTTATTACAGCAAAGTTTGCAACAGACCTCCATTTGAAGTCTGAAGTGGGGAAGAGGGCCAGAACTGCAAGGAGGTCTCAAAATTCAAGGGGGGGATTCATGCAGTATACAACTTGAGGCAAGAGTTATGAACTCTTCAGCCACACTTTTGTGTTTATGCACCAGGAACTCACAATAGCATTAGCAGCTGTATTTCAACATTCTGCATCAAACATGTAAACCAGCAAACTACCCCAGCTGAAACAAAAAGACATGAATTTACATAATGCCTCATAGCACTTCTGTCAGAAAGATTTTCAAAAAAAAACTTTATACATAATCATTTCCAAATGCAGTAATTGTTTTATGTAGAAAAATGCAGTGTTCATTTTCTCTCAGTGTGATCCCACAAACAGCACTGGAGATGAGTGACTAGCTAATCTGTTTCAGAATGTTGAAATTTTTTTTGTATTCGTTCATGGGATGTGGGCTTCACTAACTAGGCCAGCATTTATTGCCCATCCCAATTGCCCTTGAGAAGGTGTGGTGAGCTGCCTTCTTAAAATACTACAGCCCCTGTGATGCAGGTACACCCACAATGATGTTAGGAAGGGAGTTCCAGGATTTTGAAGGAATGACAATATATTTCCAAATCAGGATGGAGGGAGGTGGTGGTGTTCCCATGCATCTGCTGTCTTTTTCCTTTCAGATGATAATGGTCTTGGGTTTGGAAGATGCTAAGGAGCCTTGGTGAGTTTCTGTGTAGTGCATCTTGTAGATGGTACACACTGCTGCCACTGTGCCTCGGTGGTGGATGGGATGAATGTTTGTGGTGGGGTGCCAATCAAATGGGCTGCTTTGTCTTGGATGGTGTCAAGCTTCTTCAGTGTTGTGGGAGCTGCACTCATCCAGGCAAGTGGAGAGTATTCCATCCTACTCCTGACTTGTGCCTTGTAGACAGGCCTTGGGAGTCAGGAGATGCGTTACATGCTGCAGGATTCGTAGCCTCTGACCTGCTCTTGTAGCCACGGTATTTATATGGCTAGTCCAGTTCAGTTTCTGGTCAATGTAACCCCAGGATACTAATAGTGGGGGGTTTCAGTGATGGTAATACCATTGAACGTCAAGGGGCAACGGTTAGATTCTCTCTTGTTGGAGATGGTTATTGCCTGGCACTTGTATGGTGCAAATGTTACTTGCAACTTGTCAGCCCAAGCCTGAATATTGTCCAGGACTTGCTACATTTGGACATGGACCACTTCAGTATCTGAGGAATCACGAATGGTGCTGAATATTGTGTGATCATCAGCAAACATCCCCACTTTTGACCTAATGATGGAAGGAAGGTCATTGATAAAGCAGCTGAAGATGGTTGGGCCTAGGACACATGTAGTCCAGGATACCATGAAAACCCTGATATATGAACTAATACCATAAGACTATTCACATTGACCAATAATGTATCACTCCCTCTGTAATTCACAGGACCATTGGTCTAGAATGAAATGGCATGCAGCACAGAGGCTCAAACAACGTATCTGTCCTTGAAGCTCATGGAACTCAGTTCCTTCTTTACTTCTATTTCTGATCATTTTTCATGAATGTGTGTGAATTTTGTAGGCCTGCACACTTGGAAAGAGCTTTATTTTAGCACTGTTGCCTCCTTAGTGGAGTAATCCTAAATCAGAAAACAAAGATACATTACTACTGTACTAACTGGAGAAACATGCAAAATAATGGGAATATTGATTCAAATTTATGGCACACAATATCCAATTTAGCAGTTATGCCACCCTAAATGTGGCCAGGTAAGAGTTCGCAACCCCACCTCTACCACAGAAGATGCAGCACTGACTTTGTTTTAGCTTAATTCTTTTTCAGACTCCTGGCAAGGTATTGCTAAGGAGCTGACCAACTGGAGAGGCATGAGTAGCATCTGCAAGGCTGATATTTGCAGCATCCTTCAGGGATTATCTACCACTAGGGCCAGGTCAACATGTTTCATTTTTCCAGAATCCGATGTGAAGTGCAAGTAGGGGAAAATGAGTAAAATGTCCTGCACATCGATTTGCTTTCCTTCAGGTGAACCTTACATCAGCCCCAACAATGATGGGCATCTCTCATATACAGGCATTCTTTATACCCAATGTTGCTGTGGTGGTGGTAGAAAATGTGATACAGATATTATTCATTACTTATTTTCTGTCTTTCAATTGAAATGATGAGGAGATTGGGGTCCTGCCTTCTCAGATGGACGTTAAAGATTCTGTGATACAAATCAAAGAACAAGAAGGAAGTTCTTCTGTGCCCTGACTAATCTTTATTGCTTAATCAACACTGCCAGAAACAGTTCGGTCGAAGGGTCATGAGGACTCGAAACGTCAATTCTTTTCTTCTCCGCCGATGCTGCCAGACCTGCTGAGTTTTTCCAGGTAATTCTGTTTTTGTTTTGGACTGCCAGAAACAAGTTTATTTGGTCACTCATGTCACTGCCTTTTGAGAAATCTTGCTGTGCACAAATTGGCTGCCATATTTCCTGATATTAGAATACCAATTACACTTCATTTAGTGAATTAGGTTCTTACAAAGAGCGCAGAAAGGCTTTGGGCTCAAGAACTCCCAAATATTCTCTTCAGCTTTTTTGCATGAGTTATTTTTAATTAATTTTTCTCACTTCCTACTCTGAAAGTACCAATTCCTTGCTGGGTACAGTTCGGTTTGTGACTTCCAATACCACACCCAGTCTACATAATCATTTTCCTGTACGCCAAAAAAGGGATTATTTGTACAAAATATTTCAGCACGATTGATGCATTATAAATGCAAGCATTATCTATTCATTTTCATGTCTAGACAGCGAGTGTTGCCCAATGACTCTTTCATAGACAGTATTGCAGGAAAGCTTGATCCTTTTCTCGCACGACAACACTTTCGTGCAGAGGTCACTGGACAAGCGATCAGGAGCAGGGTCTCCAAATTCTTCCCTTCCATGATCCATACAGCTAGACAGCACAAACCAAAGAGAAGAGCAAGAGTAAAGAACAAAGACACAGACAGAAAAAGTACAAGAGTATGAACCAAGAGAGAATGGAAGCAAGAGACACACACTTATAGAAAAAGCCGGCAGATCAGGATTAAAGAGGCTCGAGAGAGAAAGGAAAAAAATACTTCTGTGAGAAGAACAGTCACAAGTGAGAAAGACGTGAGGGAGAGGGCAAGAAACAGATGAGAAAAAGGAGAGACGGGGGAGATAAACAGGCAAGAGGAAGAGAGCTGTGTGAGTGAGAGTGGCAAAAGAGAGAAAAATGAGTGAATGAGGCAGGAATGAGAGAGGTAAATACAAGAGAAATAAACACATGCAAGAGAAATTATGCACAAGTGAATTGTATGAGAAAAATACATGCAGAGGGAGAACACACGAGACAGCGCATAAAAGATGACACGTATAGCACAGAGGGTAACACAGAGAACAAAGAGATGGATGAGGGAGAGAGTGGTCACGTGAGAGAGAGAGAGAGAGAAAAAATGTGCAAGTGAGAAAAGGGAAAGAGGTGAGACAGGAAGAGAGAAAGTGAGATTGATGCTCAGAGAGCCTATAAACAGCATAGAACAAAATTAGATATAAAACGAATTACAAAACAAATTGAACACCCGAGTGCTTTGAAAGGAAATGTGTTCCTGTACTGTAAAACCCGAGCAACCACTTATCAAACTGAAATCCAATCCGTTAATGTAACAGCGATTAGAGTGTGTTACATACACTTATCCACGCAGCAGTGCAGCAGAGCAGCAGCTCCTCCGACTGATAAAAGGTTTTTGAGAGCCAGACAATTGAATAACTGTCAACCCCTTTGGGCTCAGAGCAGCTGAGAAGTTACAGACAGGAAAAGGTTTACTCTGTCTCCATGAATCTCCTTTACAAGAAAAGCAGAAAAGTTAATGAGAGGGAAGCGGGAAAATCAGCCTGATAGAAAACAGTGGGGCTGAACTATTTTCTTGTTCCTGATAAAATATATCTTCTTTTTATCCCCAGTTTTCTTTCCTCCTAAAGGCAGACTCTGGTTAAGGTTCATTTCCACAGACGACGAGAAATCCTAAGTACTTCATGAGAATGGCACGCCAGACTTTAGGGATAGGGAAATATTCAAATCAAGCCTTCTCTCAGGAAACTAAACAAGTGGGTAGAGATCATGATAGCAGAGACTGTACATTGTGTACAGGAGTGAACAACGGATTAATGACCTTTTCTCCTTCCATATGTTGTTGTGAGATTTCCTGGCCTTAAAAGTTAAAGAACAGGTGTTCCTTTCTCCCTCCAGTATCTTTCACTACCAATTTCACACCCACTCTCCACTCAATGTCTGCACACCATTGAATCGTCCTAGATTTGCATAAGTGCATAGTGGGCGTGAAAAACGTCTTAACCGTTGACTGCAATGGTGGGTTTTCACACCAATGGTGGGTTTTCACACCGTATCATCTACTTCCTGCCTCATTAATTATGCAGCCACAGGAAACATGCCATTTTGCTGGCATGCAATCTCTGAATTGCCCGCCACACCGTTAAATCACTGTTTCCTCACTCCGGGTGCCATATCTAAACTGCAGCCGTGCACACAGTTCTCAATGCTTCCAGCCCAGGACTGCTCCAGTGAAGGCATGGCCCTGAAAGCCAAGAAGAGTTCAGTGACCCATCACTGGAATGCCTTTCGGAGACCCGCCATGATGTCCGCTACTTCCACTCTGGCCGCAGGAGGTCCAGCAATCTCACCACTCCGGCTTGGGGGGCAATAGCAGTGGTGGTCAGTGCCAACACCGCACAAAAAAGGTTGGCCATTCAGTGCAGAAAGAGGATGAATGATCTCATCCCTGCCACCAAGGAAAGGCATCCATCTCATCACTCTAAACTCTCACTCTCAAGGCCATCACAAATTCACTGGCATCTCACTCACTACCAGATCAAGGGACATCACCACTCTTTCTCTCTCTCACACCTACCCCCACATCTCCATCTGGCCTCATCTCCTCTGGAGACTGCCTCCTCAGCCCTCACCATCTTAAGGCCACTGCACAAATCAGCATGTGGCCCCAACACACCCTGGGATACCCCCCTTCCCCAGAACAGCCCTCACCCTGCAGCTTTTTCCCTTGCCTGAGGCCACTTCTTCCCCCTCGCCCAAGCAAGCCCTAGCCCTGCAGCCATTGAAAAGTCAACCCGCCTTATGGCTGGTCTGGTTGGTAGGGACCTGCCATGAGCCCCCCTAAAAGAAATGTGGTGCTGCCTGCGAAGCCTGGCACTGATGACCACAAGTGCTGCCTGAAGCAAGATAGGCAAACAAACCTCGAAGTCCCAAGCGAAATGCAGCTCACCAGGTGCATGTCACTTATGTACAATTGCGAAACACATCAATATGTGCCTGGATGATCCAGCGTGGGGGAATGATTCCGACAAGCAGGGCTTATAACGTGATGCCAAAGTATTGAAATTAGGTTCCTGACATGTGGAGGTGGAAAACAGCTCCCCATTGACAGGTGAAGCGAACGATCGCAAACTGGTTTCACAATGGCCTAAAACCGATTTTTGGCCTTCTCTCCATATTGTCCACTTATGACTACCATGACACCCACCGCTAACGGTACTGGGCGATTCCACCCACTGACCTTAAAGAGTTACACAGAGAAGCTAGATAAGCACCTGAGGGAGAAAGTTGTGGAGATATGTTGATGGAGTTTGATGAAGAGGGTGGGCGGAGGCTCATGTGGAGCAGAAATCCCATCTATTAGGCCAAATGGCCCATTTCTGTGCTGTAAACATTTTAATGTTACAATCCAATGGCAACACATTGCTTTCAATGTTGCCTCCCTCCCTGCTTCAGTGCTTTCTGTACAGTTCTGGGCAGTAAGGTAAGATTCTTAATAGCACGAAGAAAGTTATGTTGAAGCTGAGCCTTAACAACCAGAAAAGTCTCAAGACTATTTATGGTTTTTGCTCAGTTAACCAATAATCCTTGCTAGAAATGTATGGTAACTGTAGAAACAATGGAGAAAGACCAGATCAGACAGATATATTACCCCCTTCCCACATGCTCCACAGTTACTGAAGGCTTATGCGTGAAAACAATACCCTTCTCTGAGTATGACTCTGTCTGGTTGCTGCTTGATTAGTCCATGGGAGAGCTCTCCCAATTCTGGCACAAGTCCCCAAGTGTTACTGAAGAGGACTTTGCAGGGTCGATGAGACTGAATGTGCCTTTCTCATATCCAGTGCCTTGGTCTTTGCTGGGTGGTGTGCCGTTTTTATTCTGATCTGACATTTTTGTGGCAGTTTGACACAACTGAGAGGTTGCTTGTCCATTTTAGAGGGCACTTAAGAATCAACCACATTGCTGTGGGTGTCATCACTTACACCATGCTTCTGTATATTTTTTAGACACAAAAGTCTATAACATACTTTCAGGCCAGACCAGGTAAGAATGGCTGATTTCCTTTCCTAAAGGGCATTAGTGAGCCAGATGGGTTTTTACGGCAAACTAGTGGTTTCATGGTCATGCTTACTGAGACGAACGTTTTATTGCAAGTTTATTCAACTGAATTTAAAATTTCCCAGCTGCCATGGAGGGATTTGAACTCACCCCTCTGAAGCATTAGCCCAGGCACCTGGGATTACTAGTCCAGTAACGTAACCACTGCTCTCAGTGCTGTATAACAGCTAATGTTTTAATGATACAGTTTTCCTGAATTTACTACTGAAGGCTGTGAGATCTGGCTGTGGATGGGAACTAGTGAGCTTAGTGCTGAGGTCAAGGACTAACCAGGTCAGGATTGAAGTCAAAAGGCAGCAAGGCTGCAGCTGAAATAAATAAAAACAGAAAGGTAGGAACTACTAGACAATAGAAGCCCATCCAGTTCATCTTCTACCATCTTGGTAGTGGCATGATATGACGATAATGGAGCTGTTGACTCCACAGCAATCAATGTTCATCAACTGGTTTGCAACATACTCAGACATAGATCATGAAACCCCAGTGGTGGAGAGCTTTGGGGACTTTAGGTCAAAAGTCAACCATTCCTCCCAAGCCATGCTACACTTAGTGGGGATAGTGGGGAAAAATAGTGTAGAGCTAGATTATCAGCCATGTTCTGAATAGTGGAGCAGGCTCGTTGGACCAAATGGCCTGCTCTTGCTCCTTTTTCCTATGTTCCTATGTTCTGTGTATTATTTGAGACCTAATCACTATCCTACTCTAGCAAGAGTGGTTTCAAGAGTGCAGAAGAGAAATTGAAATAAAGGAGCAAGAGAAAGTGTAAACAAGATCAAACTAGCTTGAAATTTATTTACCAGCAACACTGCACAGCACATACCAGGTCACTAATAGATCGCTTTTTAAAAAATGTCTCATCATCCACTGATCCTGGCCAACCACAGATCAGAGAGCATGCCATATAAAACATCACTCACAGGGGAAAGTAGCTAATGGGCTCTAAATGGTTTCTAATGATTTACAGGGTCTCAACTAATGTAGTAAAGTACTGGAACAAGGATTTCAAGAAAGGCAGGGATACAGTGTACTGCCTATACACTCACTGTGCTGGTATTGTACAATGCTCTGAGGAACCACTAGGAAGGTTAATAATTCAGAATTGGAGACACTCATAGATCACATAATGAGACATACATGTGAGAATCAGCTGCAATTCTATTCTCTTTCCGATTCCATCATTCTTTCTTTTCTAAGGGCATTGAATCTTGTTGTATTGCAATTTTACAGTCCACAGACACCTTGCGCCTGATATTTTGCTCAAGTGGCCATTCTTCATGCCTAAATTTAAACTGTGAGCATTGACAGGCTATTTGATCACCTGTGCATCACAACCAAGACCAAACTTGTCCTCACCCAACATCCGCACCTGCACATTTCATAGCATGGTGTTAATAAATACGGATTGGAATTAGGAACTCTGCAAATTTTCATCTACCTACACCATGACCATGAGTAGGATCTTCATCACTAACTGACAACTGTTAATACAAATTGCACTCATTTCCTTATATAAGACATGCGCTTTCCTCTGTGATGCACATATTGGGGGACTTTTAAGTAAATGTATTTCACATACATTTCACACAGAGGTGGAGAGTTATGTTTCATCACTTCTACTATCATTGTTCCTCTGATCCTTGTTTGTCCTAAACTAAATAATACAGCATCATGGAATTCTCATCCTCGCTGGGTTTAATGCTGCACTCAAACAGCATCCTAATGTACTCTTGCTTATGACCTCAAATTGCAGAGATCCTAATTTTCCTTCCTCTTACAATCTCCAGGCTTTAATGTTACAAGCTTGGTGTCACCATACCATCATTTCATTAGTTACCCACTTTTTACAAACTTCCTGTGCTATAGGCTCTCGCCCTCCATTCTGGGCTTCCTCGATTAAAATAAGACCCACAACAAGAACTACTACAAATCAAGTTGGATGTCAGAGATGCCAAGCTACCAGAACATCCTTTAATTTCTACCACTCACCCCACTTCCCTACCTTTACAAAGTGTCCAGTGATAACAAATTGATTCTGTGTCCTGTGCAATTGAAGTTGCTCACCATATGAAATAAAGATGTGATAGAAATAGTGTCTTGGAAGAGAGAGCTGCAACCTCCTCCAAACTCACAAAGGCTTCAGCCAGACCACCAGTTAGACACTGCTGAGTGTCCACAAGCAGTCAAACCAGGATCAAACCAGGCCAACAAAACAATATTAGGAAAAACTCAGCAGGTCTGACAGCATCTGCGGAGAGGAACACAGTTAACGTTTTGAGTCCGTATAACTCTTAAACAGAACTAAGGAAAAATAGAAAAGTGGTGAAATATAAGGTGGTTTAAGGTGGGGTGGGACAGGTTGACACCTCTTTGTCCTTTTGTCTATGACATCTTTTGGCAATCTCCACCTATCACTGGCCCTCTATCCAGCTCTACCTGTCCCATACCACCCCCCCTTAAACCAGCTTACATAAACTTATATAAACCTGCTGAATTTTTCCAGGTATTTTTGTTCTTGTTCTAGATTTCCAGCATCCGCAGTATTTTGCTTTTAAAACAATATTAGGAGTCTTACAGAAATCTGTGGCAAAGACAATGAGGAACAAAGGAAGGATTCAGAGCTGAAACTTGAACCACTGTCCCCTATAGCACATTCTCTCCTTGAGAGTCTTTCATGCCTTTCTCGAAAGGAGGAACAAAGGGTAGACTGCACTCTTCATCCCATGCTTTAATGCTTCTTTTAAGAAACATTATTTCCTTCAAAACAACACATGTACCTCCCCCAACTGCTGCTTCCAGTAGACCCAATGGTCCACACCATCCTGACAAAAACCTTGCCTCTGGCTCAATCATCTGTCATGGTTGCAAAAGGCCATGATACTGAGCAACATCAAAAAAAACTTTTGTACCTACTTTACTTTCATCCACCACCTCCCCCACCCCCCGCCAAACCCTTAAGTTTATCCCTTAGTTTGAGGTTTAGAGGTATGTGTCATCTAGAATTAAGGACACAGTTCCGTCTTGTCCACTTCTCCCTCAGTGATGTGTGATGGTTTGTTCACACAGATAAGATACAGGTAGTTTACGATGTAATTTCACAGTTGACTTTCCTACCAATATTTATCTAAGCATGGCCAATTGGAGGAGGTGTCAGATGACGCACAAAAGTCTGCACCTTCAGATGATGTGAGCAGGCTAAAACTGGAGAGAAAATATCTGAAAGGACAGTAATTTGGACGGAGGATAGGAGTTTATATCTGCAGTGAAGGCTTGCTTTTCCTTTTCTGGAATGAAATTATCAAAACAAAAACTAAATAGAAAACATTTTCAGTAATTCAGCAAAGTGCACAGGAGAATAGTCAAGAGGTTTTGGAATGACGAAAATGCTATTCGGAACAGGGGTAGGCCATTTACTCCTTCAATCCTGTTCTGCCATTCAGTGAGATCATGGCTAATCCGTAAATCCATTTACCAGCCTTTGCACCATTTCCCTAAAATACCTTTGGTTAACTGAAAACTATCAACCTCAGATTTTAAAAAAATTAACAATGGATAATTGACCCAACATCAGCCAACTCTGCTTCTTGCCCAATCCTTGCACGATTATCTCAAACATGCACTCTTTGCTCATCATGTTTCAATATCTAGTTATTGAAAGTTTATTTTAAAAGCGATGCATCTAACTTCTCCTTAAATGTCACAATGCTATCTGCTTCAACCATTCCACGTGGCAGCCAGATTCAGATTCTCACTACCCTCACACTGTTTGCACTGTGGCTCCCAGCTGTAACTCATACGCAATGCTGCTGCTTCATTCCAATAGTGGGCTCTTAACTACAGATAGGAATTTCTGTTTTACCAGAAAACCAAATCAAATGGCTATGTTGCAAAGACTGGAAGTGAAATGATCAAGGGTTGAAGTGGCAATGATTTGCTGGGTGGATTCCTTGATGCCACAAAGCAGCTGTTGTGTTTACTGACTTCCCAAGAGATTAGACAAAAGGCCTATAGTTGTGCGTATCGTACATGTGCCTGGCTATGCCAGTGTTGCAGTTATCTGCTATCCACATTGGGGAAATCCTAATCTCCAACTCGAGACTTGTGAATTTCTCCTCTTGAATACTTATGTCATGTTGCTGCTGCCAATCCTAGGAAATAGCAAGACAATAATGTTCTGGCTGTGTCAAAAGGCACTTTTACACTAATGAGCTCTGCTGATGTCAGACATGTCATTTTCCTCATGTCAGTTGCTTTCCCAAATCTTAAATGACTCAACCTGCAGAAAAGCAACATTATGACAGATCTATTAATATGTGGCTCTATAAACTGTTGTTAGATTAAGGCAAGTTCAACACGTAGAACTCTGGCAATTGGATCTGGGTATTTTCACCTCTTTGGCCTCTGGAGCCTGATAGATAATGTCATAGAGGAAAGGGAGGATCAACACACAGAAGTCACTCTCCAGAGACAGAAATGAGAAAAGTAAATAAATATAAGTGCCTTGAGGGGCAAATCCCTGACACAGTTGCCCAGCTCAGCTGGCAAATTGCCTCCAGAGAATGGAGAAGGAAAACACCAATATTATTCCAATCAGCAGGTGTGCTTACATTTTGGTTCAAACAGAGGGAATAAAGAGAGAAAACAAGTGACAGAATGCTTAGGTAGCTGTAGCTGAACAACATTTATCAATGATGGTACACCCTCAGCCTTATTTGAGGCTCCCTCCCAGGTCCACTCCAACTCTCCCACCAAACAGCAAAAGTACAAAAACAATGTTCTTGGCACTTCATGTCACCCATCTTCTTCATCATGCACTGCCACATGCATACTCTCAATATCTTTCTTCAGCACTGAATCGCTATTTCAGAACTGTCCTGGTCCTCCGTTCCATATTATTTTTTGTCTCATGTGACATTTGATCAAAAAAAAATAGAATCCCACCATTCAACCAGCAACGACCCAAGTTTAAATACTCGCAACATGATCCCCACCTCCAAATAACTTGTCTTCCCCCATCTCCCTTCTTTTGAAAGGCTGTTCTGTCAAAAGTTTATATCTGAAACATTAATTCACTTGTTCTCTCTGAGATGCTGACTAACCTTTGGCATTTTTCCGTTTTTGTTTCAGTATAAAGAATGTGACACAATCAATGCTTTGGTCATTTCCAATGAAGAGTCATATCGGACTCGAAACTTGTTTTTTCTCTCCACAGGTGCTGCTAGACCTGCTGAGTTTTACCAGCACTTTTTGTGTTTATTTCAGATCTCCAGCATCTGCAGCATTTTGCTTTTATTTTAACACTTCGATCAATTCTGGGGAGCTATGCTGCAAGAAGGAAAAAAGCATATGGGGAATCTGTGTGAACTAAACTGATGTAAAATTTCTGGAGGCACAGAACATTTCCCAATGTCAGTATCAGCATTAAGAACTCACAAGTGGATTATCCCAATGGTTTAAGGTGCAACTGCACCAGCTAGTGTTGGATTCAGCCATTAAGATCAGGAGAGTCCCAGGTTGAAACACTGGCCAGAGATGAAACAGCTGATCTCTGTCAGGGTGGTAGCTGCGTACTGCAACTGACCTCAGTCTCCTGGGCCTTTGATGGGTAGAGGATGGGGAAAAAACCTACTTCTGATCACTAACCAGTGCTGCCTTCTGGGAAGTGTATGTGTACAGATAATGGGAGAGGATAGGATCTGGCTCAATTGTGATTCTCTCCAAGTCAGTGTATTTGACTGTACTGTCTCAGCCTACAGAAAGCACAAAGGCACAAGCACAAACAAAATGGGCTTGATGTGATGTTTATTAACTTGTTTAATATATATGTGTAATAGAACCTTGAGAATGTTATGAGCTTTGCAAATGCTTATGAAGTAACGTAAAACAAGGAGTTTGTCATTCATTGATTCTGCAAAATTTCTTAGAAATGAAACAAGTTAGGTGTAGCAGTGATGCAGAATCTAACTGAAATGTGCTAATCAGGATGGCCTGAACTCAAATACACAATTTTCTTTGCTGCTTTGGTTGAAACTTTGCAAAAGGAATGTTACTAACAAAAGTATCACTCAGCCAATCCCAGCTGCATGAGATCAGAGGTCCCAAAACTTCACAAGGTCACATCTAAGAAACTCACTGATTAGCTCAATGTTTTGTGTCCACTGGGAGTGCTGGCTGTGGGGTAGATTCTAGAAGGGGTCACAGACCCTGATCTGAGTAACAGCTGCCTCTCTGATATACAGCAGACATGATCTATTTGAGGTTGTCATCCATGCTGTAGTTCTCCTATTGACTTTCATGCCTATTCTACCCCAGTCAACATAGATGTCTCCAGTTGGTGATGATTCAGGTGCTACTCGTCAGTTGCCATTGGTGGGGAGTCACTGGATCCAAAGCTCTGTTAGTTCACCAGATATCCTACCCCCACCCTGCCCTCCAGATAATCAACTGAAGCAGTCCTTTACAGAGCAATGATCACATGGGGGAGTTGATGCTGTAGTGGGATTGCTGCTGGACTAGTAATCCAGGGACACAGGGTAATGCTCTGGGGACCTGGGTTCGAATCCGGTCACGGCAGATGGTGGAATTTGAACTCAATAAAAATCTGGAATCAAAAGTCTAATGATGACCATGAAACCATTGCCAATTGTCGTAAAAACCCATCACTAATGCCCTTTAGGGAAGGAAATCTGCTGTCCTTACATGTTGACTCTTAAATGCCTTCTGAAATGGCCTAGCAAGTCATTCAGTTGTATCAAACCACTATAAAGCTTCCAATAGGATTGAAACCGGAAGGACCACCGGCAATTAACCTAGACACTGGAAACGATAACAGCAAACTAAGCCCTCCTCCTTACTAACATCTGGGGGGATAGTGCCAAATTGGGAGAGCTGTCTCACGGACTAATCATACAATAGTCTAACATAGTCATAGTCACAGAATCATATTTTACAGATAATGTCCCAGACACCACCATCACCATCCCTAGGTGTGTCCTGTCCCACCGGTAGGACAGACCCAGCAGAGGTGGCGGCACAGTGGTATACAAACAGGAGGGAGTTGCTCTGGGATGCCTCAACATCTACTCGTGACGCCACGGCATCAGGTCAAACATGGGCAAGCAAACCTCCTGCTGATTAGCACATACCACCCTCCCTCAGCTGCTGAATCAGTGGTCCTCAATGTTGAACACCAGTTAGAAGAAGTGCAGAAGGTGGTATGGGCTCAGAGTGTACACTTCAATGTCCATCACCAAAAGTGGCTTGGTAGCACACTACTGACTGAGCAGGCCGAGTCCTAAAGGACACAGCTGCTAGACTGGGTCTGTGGCAGGTGGTGAGGGAACCAAGAGGGAAAAACATGCTTGACCTCATCCTCACCAACCTGCCTGCCACAGATGTATCTGTCCATGACAGTATCGGTCGGAGTGACCACTGCACATTCACTGTGGAGACGTAATCCTCCTTCACATTGAGGATATCCTCCATTGTGTTGTGTGGTATTGCCACCGTGCTAAATGGGATAAATTTCGAACAGATCTAGCAACACAAGACTGGGCATCCATGAGGTGCTGAGGGCCATCAGCAGAAGGATTGTACTTGAATACAATCTTTAACCTCATGGCCTGGCAGATCCCTCACTCTACCATTACCATTAAAGCCAGGGGACATGCCAGGAGCAGCACCAGGCATAACTAAAAATGAGGAGTCAACCTGGTGAAGCTATAACAAATGACTTCTTGTGTGCCAAACAGCATAAAGCAGCAAGTGATAGACAGAACTAAGCGATACCACAACCAACCGATCAGATCTAAGCTCTGCAGTCCTGCCACACCCAGTCATGAATGGTGGTGGACAATTAAATAACTCACTGGAGGAGGAGGCTCCACAAATATCCCTATCCTCAATGATGGGGGAAGCCCAGCACATCATTGCGAAAGATAAGGCTGAAGCATTTGCCACAACCTTCAGCCAGAAGTGCTGAATGGATGATCCATCTCGGCCTCCTCCAGACGCCCCCAGCATCACAGATGCCAGTCTTCAGCCAATTCAATTCACTCCACTTGATAGCAAGAAACAGCTGAGGCGCTGGATAGTGCAAAGGCTATGGACCTTGACAATATTCCGGCAATAGTATTGAAGACTTGTGCTTCAGAATTTGCTGCGTCCCTAGCCAAGCTGTTCCAGTACAGTTACAACACTGGCATCTACCCAGCTATATGGAAAATTGCCCAGGTATGTCAGTACACAAAAAGTAGGACAAATCCAATCCAGCCAATTACCACCCCATCATTCTACTCTCGATCATCATTAAAGTAATGGAAGGGGTCATCAATAGTGCTATCAAGCTGCACTTGCTTAGAAATAACCTGCTCACTGACGTCCAGTTTGGGTTCCGCCAGGGCCATTCAGCTCCTGACCTCATTGCAGCCTTGATTCAAACATGGACTATAGAGCTGAACTCCCGAGGTGAGGTAAGTGTGACTACCTTTGACATCAAAGCTGCATTTGACAGAGGCATCAAGGAACCCTAGCAAAACTCAAGTCAATGAGAATCAGGGGGAAAACTTTCCCACTCTGGTTGAAGTCACACCTAGCACAAAGGAAGATGGTTGTGTTGTTGGAAGTCAGCCATCTCAGCTGCAGGACATCACTGCAGGAGTTCCTCAGGGTAGTGTCCTCAGCCCAACCATCTTCAGCTGCTTCATTGATGACCTTCCTTCCATCATAAGGTCAGAAGTGGGGATGTTCGCTGATGATTGCACAATGTTCAGCACTATTCCCGACTCCTCAGATACTGAAGCACTCCATGTCCAAATGCAGCAAGACCAAACAATATCCAGGTTTAGGCTGACAAGTGGCAAGTTACATTCGCACCACACAAGTATCAGGCAATGATCATCTCCACCATGAGAGAATCTAACCATCGCCCTTTGATGTTCAATGGCATTACCATCACTGAATCCCCCACTATCAACATCCTGGCTGTCACCACTGACCAGAAACTGAACTGTACCAGCCATATAAATACTGTGGCTACAAGAGCAAGTCAGAGGCTAGGAATCATGTGACAAGTAACTCACTTCCTGACTCCCCAAAGCCTGTCCACCATCTACAAGGCACAAGTCAAGAGTGTGATGGAATACCCCCCAGTTGCCTGGATGAGTGCATCTCCCACAACATTCAAGAAGCCTGAAACTGTCCAGGGCAAAGCAGCCCACTTGATTGGCACCACCTCCACAAAATTCCCCTCCAAGTCACCCACCATCCTGACTTGGAAATATATCGCCGTTCTCTCACTGTCACTTGGTCAAAATCCTGGAACTCCCTTCCTAACAGCACTAAGCATACCTACAACACATGGGCCGCAGCGGTCCAAGAAGGCAGCTCACCAGCACCTTCTCAAAGACAACTAGGGATGGGCAATAAATGCTGGCCCAGCCAGTGATGCTTACATCCATGAATGAATAAAGAGAAAAAAAAAAATGAACAGCATGATCTGGACTGGCAGGGAGGATAATGCACGGGGCCCAGCAGAGTGTGGCCAATCTGCTTAGCAATATAATTAACAACATGTATTTATATAGCACCTTTGCATACAAATATATCCCCAAATGATTCATCCAGGTGAAATAAAAATGAATTGCAAGCCAAAGAAGAAGCTTTGAGGTGGGAGTGATCAAATGTTTGGGATTAAAGAGGCGAGTTTTAAGAAGATCCAAAAGGTAGAGAGGGAGGTGGAATGAGACAAGAGATCAGGAAGGGAATTCCAAAGCACAGGGCTAAAGTGATTGATAGTATGGTAATGAAGGGGTAAAGAGGAAGGACTGTGCATGAAAAGTCAGGGTCAGAGGAATAGACTGTTCAGGGAGAATGGGAATAGAGATCTGGAGGAGGCTAAAGAGTTAGCGAGGGACAATCAGGGAGCAAATTAAAGGCAAAATTGAGAATCTTAAATTGGATATGTTGGAACACCAGGAGCAAATATGTCAGCAAAGGTAAAGACAATGGGCAGGGTAGAATGTGGGCAGATGTTTCAGATAAGCTAAAATTTATGAACCGTACAGTGTAGGTGAGCCAGGAGTTGGAATTGCCAAGTCTGCAATAAATTCCATTCTCCTATCACCTGGTCATTGACTACCTTGGCTCCCAGCCAAGAAATATCTTGATTTCAAACTTCTGATCCTTGCTTTCAAAGCTCACAATGGCCTTGCCCCTCCCTATTCTCTGCAATCTCCTCCAATCCCACAACACTTCAGGATATCTTCTCTCCTCTAATTCTGTCCTCTTGTGCATTCAAATTATAATTGTTCCACCATGGGTGGCTGTGTGTTCAGTTGTCTAGGCCCCAAGCTTTGGAATTCCCTCCATAAACCTCTCCTCCATTCTACCTCTTTCCTCCTTTAAGACACTTCTTAAAAATAGCTCTCTGACCAGCCTCTTGGTCATCTGACCCAATCTGTGGCTCGGTGTCATATTTTGCTTTACAAGGCTCCTGTGAAACGCCTTGGGTCATTTCACTGCATTAAAGGTACTATATGAATATAAGTTGTTGTTGTCTGGAAGTGACAAGGGCACAAATAAGGAATTTACTGGCGGGTGGGCACAGATAAGCAATGTTACAGAGGTTGAACTAAGCAGTCTTTGTGATGGAAACGATGTGTGGTCAGAATTTCAGGAATAGGGTCAAATGGAGCATTGAGGGTACAAACCTCAGCCTAAGTCTGGCTGAGGAGAGTGATCTAATCAGTAGCAATGATACCAAGTTTGTGGCAGAGGTCAAAGACAGTGCCTTCAATCTTCCCAATGGTTATAGCTAAAGGAAATTGTGGCTCATCCAAGACTGACAGAGAAAAACGATTTGCATTTAGGTAGCACCTTTCACAACCACAGGGTGTCACAAATCATTTTAGAGCCAATGAAGTACATTTCGGAAGATATTCACTTTTGGAGGAAATGTGGCAGCCAATTTGCATAAAGCAAAGATCAGGAACATGATAATGACCAAATAACCTGTTTTCGTGATGTTGATTGAGGGATAAATAATTGGCCGGGATACTGAGAATAACTCCCCTGCTCTTGTTTGAAATGGTGCCATGTACCTCGGTGTAGTGTCTCATCCAAAAGATGGCACCTCCCTCAATATTGTGATGGAAGCAGCAGCCTCAATTTTTGCGCTCAAGTCCTTGTGTGGGTTTTGAACCCAGAATCTTCTGACTTGGTGCTAATTGTTACACAAGGCAGTCTAACAATACAAAGGTAGTAAAGGGATTGAAAGAGGTGGTAGAGAGGTAAATCTGGATGTCATCAGGATGCATATGGCAGCTGACTTTTTGTCTCAAAATGATGTCCCCATGCAGCATTTCGCAGACAAGGAAGAGGAAGCTAAGAATGCGTCCCTGTGGGGGCAGAATGAGAAACGATTGTTGGAGATGCTCTGGCTATGATTTGATAGGGAAAGGTAGAAGCACAACATATGAACAAGGAGCAGTAGGCCATTCAGCCCTTCGAGCATGCTCCACCATTTAATAAGATCATGGCTGATCTGATAGTAACCTGAAATTTGCATCCCACCTACCCCCCAGTAACCTATCATCCCTTTGCTTACCAAGAATCTATTCATCTCTGCCTTAAAAACATTCAAAGACGCTGCTTCCACCACCTTTTCGGGAAGAGCTCCAAAGACTCTCAGCCCTTTGTGTGAAAAATCTTTGCCTCTTCTTTGTTTTAAATGGGCGACCCCTTATTTTTAAACAGTAAACCCTAGTTCTAGATTCTTCCACAAGAGGAAACAACGTCTCCACATCCACCCTTTCAAGGCCCCTCAGGATCTTATATGTTTCAATCAAGTTGCCTCTGACTCTTCTAAACTCCAGCGGATACAAGCCTAGTCTGCCCAATCTTTCCTCATAAGACAATGAGCCTTTTGTGATTCATGCACTAGGACACCCAGGTCCCTCTGCACCCTCTCACCATTTAGATAATATGCTTCTCTTTTAATCTTCCTGTCAAAATGGACAGTTTCACATTTTCCCACATTATACTCCATTTGCCAGATCTTTGTCCATTCACTATGTCTGTCTGTAGCCCCCTTATGTACTCTTCACAACTTACTTTCCTACCTATCTTTGCATCATTAGCAAATTTGGCAGCCATCTCATCCATCCCTTCATCCAAGTTATTTATATAAATTGTAAACAGTTGAGCTTCCAGCACTGATCCCTGTGGCACGCCACTCGTTACATCTTGCGAACATGAAAAAGACCCATTTATGCCTACTCTGTTTCCTGATAGCCAGCCAATCTTCTACCCTTGCCAACATGTTAACCCCATACCATGAGCTTTTACTTTCCACAATAACCTTTGATGTGGCACTTCATCAACAAGAAGGCATTTCAACCAACTCCACATTAAAGAAAAGGTTTTTGAAAAGAATGGTATAGTCAATCATGTCAACAGCTTCAGAGATGAACCAGGAGAGAAAATCCATCACAGCCATTTGTGATTTTGGTTAGGGCTATTTTAGTGCTGTGGCAGGGGCAGAGACTTAATTAGTGAGATTTCAATTTAGAGTTTCAGGAGAGATGATTATTGATGTAGGAGGCAATAACAGCTTCAAAGAATTTGAAGATTGGAGAAAGGAGAAAGGAAAATTGGAGATGGGACATTTGTCTGAATGGAGAGAGGTCAAGGATAGTAATTTTTTGAGGAGGGGATGCTAACAGTGGTTTTAATTGGTTAGCAGACAGAAAACAGAGAGCAAGAATAAAGGGGTCTTTTTCAGAGTGGCAGGCTAGTGGGGTACCACAGGGATCAGTGCTTGGGCCCCAGCTATTCACATATAAATATATATCATTGATTTGGATGAGAGAACCAAATGTAATATTTCCAAGTTTTCTGATAACGTTGGTGGGAATGTGAGCGATGAGGAGAATGTTAAGAGGCTTCAGTAAAAGTTAAACAGGTTGAGTGAGTGGACAAAAACATGGCAGATGCAGTATAATATGGATAAGTATGAAGTTATCCACTTCGTTAGGAAAAACAGAATGGCAGAGTATTATTTAAATGGCGATAGATTGGGAAATGTTGATGTACAAAAGGGACCTGGGTATCCTTGTACACCAATCACTGAAAGCAGGCATGGAAGTGCAGCAAGCAGTTAAGGCGGCAAATGGTATGTTAGCCTTCATTGCAAGAGGACTTGAATACAGGAGCAAGGATGTCTTATTACAGCTGTACAGCATCTTGGTAAGACCACACCTGGAGTATTGTGTGCAGATTTGGTCTCCCTACCTAAGAAAGGATATGCTTGCCATAGAGGGATTGCAGCGAAAGGTCACCAGACTGATTCCTGGGATGACAGGATTGTCACGTATGAGGAGAGTTGGGTCGACTAGGCCGGTATTCACTGGAGTATAGAAGAATGGGAGGAGATCTCATTGAAACATATAAAATTCTGACAGGGATGGACAGACTGGATGCAGAGATGATATTTCCTCTGGCTAGAGGGATCTAGATCAAGGGGGTCACTGTCTCAGGGTATGGTGTAGACCATTTAGGACTGGGATGAGGAGAAACTTCTTCACTCAGAGGGTGGTGAACCTGTGGAATTCTCTACCACAGAGGGCTGTGGAGGCCAAGTCACTGAATATATTTAAGGAAATAGATATATTTCTGGTCTCTAAAGGCGTCAAGGGGTATGGGGAGAGAGCGGGAGTACGGCATTTAGAGGATCAGCCATGATCATATTGAATGGCTGAGCAGGCTCAAAGGGCCAAATGACCTACTCCTGCTCCTATTTTCTATATTTCTAATTTGAAAGAGAAGGGGGCCATAAATGAGAAGGGTGCCATTTACAATGTCAGCTAGCATTTGAGACACGTAGGAAGGTTGGGTGATCAGCAGTTTTTTTTCCAGGTTTCCCAGATTCAATTATTTGCCTTTGTTCCAACCCCCTGATGGGAAAACTGCAAGAGCCATATACAGAACTAGAAACAATGGAATGTCAAATTGACCCTCATTAATTATTTTCAACACATAAATGCACTTTATAACTTTGCAAACTTGTTAAACAATGTCATAAAAATGGTCAGGCAATGCCATTTCAAATTGAGACTTACAAAATAAACAGTTTTGTGTATTTTTCTCCTTCGACCATATACAAAAAGTCAAAGTGTAAAAAGACATTATTAAATTGCTTTTCTATTGTGCTAAAACCCATTTTCAAAATAAGTATCTCACACAACCAGCTGGATATTAAACCTTCTAGGATTCACCAACTGGGAAGACCAGGTAGAAATGGGTCTTCCTTGTTACTGCCCTGAGCAAATCTGCAAGTTTACTTAACAGGGTGCAGCCGGCTGCATTAAGTGTGCATCCAGAGTTTAAACTACGAGCACTGATTTTAATACAACATAAAAGCTGTTTTAAAAATGTTACAACACTATCAAGCTACACATTCCAATAAAAGACATAACTTTTATGATTTTAAACAGGATGAAGCCTTGGGTCTATCACAAAACACCTTGCTACTGCTGCTGGACCTGTCCCAGTGACAGAAAACGTTGTTTTAGGTTACACTCAGCCAAAACACAGCAGGCTAAAATGAAGTTCCCTTGTAGCTAAAGATCCATCAGATGTCTGTATGTTCTCAAATGACAGAACATCAATACAACCTAAGATAAAAGCAAAATACTGTGGATGCTGGAAATCTGAAACAAAAACAAAAATTGCTGGAAAAACTCAGCAGGTCTGTCAGCATCTGTGGACAGAAAGACAGAGTTAACGTTTCGAGTCCATATGACTTTTCTTTAGAAGAGTCTGAAAAAGAACTTCTGAAGAAAAGTCATACGGACTCGAAACATTAGCTCTGTCTTTCTCTCCACAGATGCTGTCAGACCTGCTGAGTTTTTCCAGCAATTTTTGTATCAATATAACCTAATTCATCATTAGTGCCAGTTTTCTCCTGGGGTTCCCCGTGTTAAAAAAATGCTCTGTAGCATACAGTATGTTTCCAAAGTATGAAAGGCAATATTGGATGAACATGCAAGTTCTGCTCCAAAAAACCTCAATGGTCCCAGCAAATTTATTAAGTGAATTAGTACCATTAAGAGGAGGTCTTGTGGCAGAGTGGACAGCATCGTTGCCTCTAAGCTAGAAACTCCACGTTCACATCCCACTCCAGGACTTGATGCCCAACAAAGGTGAATTCATAATGTGGCCACACAGGCAGAGTGTCAACTTGTAAATCAACACATGCTGATATGACCGGTCCCCAGGCGAGGTTCCCCCAAATTGTTATGCTCCCGCGTGACGAGGGGATTAACTGGCTCCCTTCTTTATTCAACCCCCTTGGTTGGCCACAACAAGGCTAATTTAAAAAGGAACCCTTCCCTCATGGATACATTTTTCCAATCCGAATATATTTATTTTTAAAAAGGAGCCAATTTGATCAGGCTTTTTTGAGTTAAGGAAAGAGTGAGTTTATTAATTACTAAAACACAAAAAAATAAAAACACAACACAAATACTAGAAATGAGAAATTCAGTCCAAAAATATAAGTTAAAAAGATATATGAATCAGTCCCTAGGCTAATCTGTGAGGAGTAGATGGTGAAACATTGTGGCTGTTAAGTTGGGATGATTCCAGTAAAGCTGACTTTGCCAGTTGAGCAGTTGGTTTGGAGATTCTTGGTTCTGCAGGTTAGCTGAAAGCAGTTGTCCTGTTTCCTTTTTGACTGTGGCTTTGCTGACTTACGACTTGCTTCCAGCAATCAGAGAGAAATGACTTTTTACCTGCAAGCACAGAGATGCCCAGTTGGTGTTCTTCAGCTGTGACCTTCACAGCAGGCACACACCAGAACAGAACACCAGACTATCACACAGAACTAGTATTGCAGTTGGCTTTTTTAAACACCTTTCCTTGTGTATTCCTGTAAGGGAAAAAACAAACATGTCTTCTGCCCAGATCTTTTTCTTTTCAACTCAGTTCATGTTCACAGTCTGGGATATAACCCAACAGGAAGTGGTTTCAGCTGAGATGGTAATCATTTTCCATTATCTCTGCAATCACAGGAAATTACAGTTCAGTTTGCATTGTATCTTTTCCTTTGAAGTGCCTCTGTCTGAAGTAGGCCGTGTCATACCTTTTAGGTGTAACACGGCATTCTCTCGGAATTAGTAGGTCAATTAATCCACATAGGGATTTTCCAGCAAGTGGTTATCTTATGATTTCAGTCAGCTTTTCCTTGTATGTCCTTTTTTAAAAAACACATGTCATACTTAAAAGTTCAATATGTCCATAAGTAATTCAGTGATAGGATCCATGGTCATGACAATGCCAATGATAGGCAATAGAGGTGGCAGAGATTCCTGGCCAGCCATGTGATGGAAAGAAATTGGAGCCTCTACCATCGCTGTCTATAACTCCAGACTACAACATGCATGTAAAGTGTATATTACCACAACAACTTAACACTCTTGGCAGACCAGTGGCTCAGTTGCTTGGATGGCTGGTGTAGATCAGGTTGGTGCCATCAACACAGGGTTCAATCCCTGTTCTGGCTGGGCTGGAAATCATGGCACTGTCAGACCTGCCTTCATTCAGAGAACTGAAGAAGTACCATTAAAAGAAACAGCCAATGTGCTACTTGGGTGAGACTCTTCATTGGTCACCTGAAACTTTTCCAACCACTAACTAGTGACAGCCCTGTGATCATCAATACTGCACCCTAGTGCTATAAAGCTCAAAATGCTCCCTTTAAATACAACTAATTTTAGGAGGAGGAAGCTGATAATTGTACTACTGGGTGTTCCTCACAGTTCAAGTGGACACACTACGACAATTTCACACATGAACCACTGCACTTCACTGAAAGTCAGTGGTAGTACTGCAGCTGTAAATCAGCTTTCAGCAAAGGTGCCCAAATGGCTCATGTACTTCCCTCTCTTATCCAATAAATGTAAGGATTTAACAAATTACGTTACGGATCAGTTCCATGTTATTTCTTTTAACCCTCTCTCTCCCCAAGATACAGTTAAGCTTCCCCGTATATTTGCCAAAAGAAGCAGCACATTGTTAAGTGATGCACTCTCCAGACTTCAAGTCATTCAGAAGTATATAAAACTGCACTGAGCATAAAAACTGCACAAAAGAATCTCACCACAATTGACCCAAACACAGAATTATTACTATCCTGGGTAAAGTATAGAAACAGACGTTTCCTACATTGGATGTGAGCCAACAATGTATCCCTTTGGCAAACACCATGATGGTCTCTTTCAGCAACAACCATGCAATAATTACAGTAATTGGCTTCCTTTTTCCAAGTAGCTAATCAGTCCACGCACACAAATGAATACTTGAGCCAAGTCCTTTTGTTTCCTCTGGCATGTGTGTGTATATGTGTTTACTTGTGCATACATGTGTATATGTGTACATGTGTGTGTGTGTGTGTCTGTACATGCATGTGAGTAGGTGCGAGTATACACATGGGTGTGGAAATGGAGGGTGGCAATACAGAGACCATCCTTTAGGCAACATTGCAACTTAAGTTGCTCCTAAGCTCCAGGTTTGCAAATCAACTCATTTCGGGGCCCTGTCAAAGCCTGCTAATACCCAAACTTCTTTAGGTCGCTTTATTTTAGGAACTCTTTAGGAATAAAACAACATCTGTCCTGACAGGAGCTTTTACAATTCTTCCCATTTATGGAAGGAGCATCTTCTTCACTATAAATCTTATAATCCTGCACTCCATGCCTCATACCAGGGCTCAGTCCAACCAAAAATAACAATTTACATCATTATAGAGACATATCAGAATACTTTACAGATTAAGTGGATGCAATAGAAAAGAGAAACTGGGAAAGAACTGAAATAGGGCAAAAGCATAGTTGAAAAAGAAAGTCTTCAGAAGGGACATAGGTATGCTGAGGTAGGGGCTTGCAGGAAGTGGGAACAAGTTGGATGAAGAAGCAGCCACATGATACAGAGAAGTAGTAAGTGTTGGAATGGAAGCTGTAAACAGGGACACTGGATTAAAGGAAATCAGGGAGGTACCAAGGGACAAGGCTATAAAGAAATCTGGAGGATGAGGACAAAAACAAAAATCTTAAATCAATCTCATCTAGAGCATAGCAGGCTCAGGCATGATGATGATACAGATCTTAGCGTAGGTGACTGCATGGACTGTGACATTTGAAATTACTTGTATATGAATAGTCAAAGCTGGGAGACTAGCAACAAAAATATGAAGAAGTCAGCCGCCAGCTAATAAGAGCACGGATTAGAGTTTCAGTGGCAGAGGAGTTGGGGGGGGTGGGGTAGGAGCAGAAGTGGGAAATGTGACTGAGGTGAAAGAAAGCAGTCTTGGGGACAGACTAGTTTACATCTGACAAGCAATACACCAAAGTTTCCATACCACTGAACTAAACAGGACGTGGTTGTGTAGAGATTGAAGATCTCAAGTTGATCAATATTTGCAGGAGCTGAAGATGATGGCTTCTGTTTTGCCAAAACAAGCTGCATGAAATTTTGGCTCATTCACATCTTCATGTTGCCTAGGTAGTTGGAAACAGCTTGGTAACAGCTATGGAATTAGTAAAGGTGGCAAAACATGAGCACAAATATGAAAGCTACATATACTGAGTAGATTAAATCGCTCATCCTGAAATGCTGGGCCATTTAAACCAGAAGGTCTTAGGTTCCATTCCTGACTGTGTTGAATTGATTGATCTTAGCCAGACCAGCAGTTGGTACACTACCATTGATTTCAACATACTTCCTCTAGTGAATGGGGAAGACAGGGCTGCCTTTCCTTATCAACATGCAGAGATCCCTGCCTAAAAATGGTGAGAGAATACTGGCTGAAGTCTCAGAATTGATAGTCTCCGTGATCAAATATCCTGCAGACACCATCTAGGATCACATTTGAAGAACAGCTACTCGGGCAAGGTACTGGAAAGCCTCTAAAACAAGTGGAACCTGACCCATAGCATGAGTTAGGAGACAATGGAACAAGTAAAAACAGAAAGTGTTGGAAAAACTCAGCGGGCCTGGCAGCATCTGTGGAGAGAAAAACAGAGTTAACGTTTCGAGTCCAATATGACTTCTTCAGAAGGCGAATGGGATAAGACTGGACTTCATGATCTTAAAGATTCCACCTTGCGAACTGTGAGGGATAACACTTGTACCCTTATACAGCAAAGCATCACCTGGTTCATCATGTAGCATCCAGGATGCCAGGGACAGGAAAGGTTACAGTACGCTATTGTCAGCTTGCTGGTGTAAATAACATTATCAAGAGCCACAAGATTGAAGACACACAGGCTTAAGGATAGGAACATTTATCAGTACAAAAAAGGGTTGTGGCTGCAAGGGATGGGCTACAAAATATGTTGGGGCAGGTAGTAAGCTGTTGTAACCCAGCACAGGTAGCAAGCTCTGTAACCCGGCATCTTTTAACATTCAAAATAAACGCAGAAACATAAGATTTCATTTAGTATGTTAAGCCGAGCATAAACAGTTTTTTTTCCACTGAATTTAGTACTTAACAGAACAGAATTAAATTCTGGGGGCTTGATCTTGTTTTGAACTCCTATTATTACAAGGATGTCACAGGGCAACGACAGTGAATGTTTCCAAAGTCATGAGGATCACTGATGTGATTTGAGGCTTTCAGTATTACCAAGAAAGACAGGCATCATAGACTTGACTTTGTCCCTTATGTACTTGCACACATCAGATGCCCAATTTCATCCCCACAGTTCTGTGAGGTCTGGTCCCTCACTTTAACAGAGTTACACTGCCAGCAGCAGGCAGTCAACTGTGGCAGAAGAACAAATTTGAACAGACTCCTCAGCATTAGTAATGAGGCAGGTATAGAATTAATCAGAGAAGGTGAGGAACATTGTATGGAATGTCATCAAGGCCTGCAACATGGCCATGACTTTATAAGTTATTTTTTTTCCCTTATCCTTCCTTTGTTGAAGGTGCCAATCCACCTGGGTTCCACAGAGACTAAAGACTTTGCTATGTTTCACCCAAGTGTTTATTCTTCTTTTACAAGTCTGGACCGGACTGTGGGACAAGGGAAAAAAGAAATCAGTCAGGATGTCAAACCCTGGTCACTCACTAGTACTTTCTCCAGGAAAGTGAGTAGGAGTGGATGTCTTAATAATGATGGTTTCATATCTTCCTTTCAATCCAGACTTGCACAAGAATAGGGCAGGTTTTAGAGGATACCTGCAACAAGAAAAACCAAAAATTGAAGAAGAATCAGCACCATCAGGAAAGGAGAGGAGCTTTGAAGTATGTGGGGGGTTGGTGGAGGAGGTGATAATAGTTTCTTCCTTCAGTCGAAGTTGAAGCAAACACTCCCTACTGTTCTTTCCTCACCTGCTGCAGTATTTAAAGCAAATGTTTTCAGAGAAGATAAAGGAATGATTGTTCTACCTGGGTGCAATTTTGCTTCAAAGCAAAACACAATGAACAGAGCCTCTACAATAAAGACTAGCTTAAAATGTTTAGCAGATCAAAGGAAGACGAGCAACACATTTGGCAACGAAATCTCAGCTCAGTGACTCATACCTGAGAGTTTTCTATGTTTTCTTAACAATCCCAATTCTGGAACACTGAGGTGAATTGTAGCATGCCAAGTGCTGCTCAAAATCAGTTAACAGCAGAAACTCTTGATAACCCTTTCAGTTTTACCAACTGCTTCTTTGGCCACTCCTGCACCACCCCTCCTCCACCAACAATCCCACAACACCCCCACTTCCTCATAGTTTTGCAAACAAAGATGAATTATTCTACAGCCAAATTTTAAAGCTTGCTGTAACTAACCAGCTATAACTGCCTGTCCAGCGCCACAGTTATAATAACTTTGTTTTAGGCCATTTTGGGGCTGTTGGTGAACCCCACGAACCCATCCTGTTCCCTGCTCGCATAGAGTTTAATTGAAGGAACATGTTACTGGGCGTAGTTCACATGATAAGCAAAGAAACATCAAAGTGATGTTGGCAGACTGCCTCAAAACTGACTCAAATCACTAAGAAATTTAAATTGTGGATTTTATCTCTACCTGTGGGCGTTTGAGGAGTGGGGAAGTTGGGAAAGGGAAAGAGAAATAATTCTGCAGACTACACTTAAAAAATTCCAGAGTAAATTCTTGCATTGCTATCATTAGCACAGCAGAGAGGAACCATTGCTCTAAACGTTTATGACTGCACTCAATATCAGTATCCGATCTCTCCCAGATGTGATCATTATCTTCCTACCAACACCAGTCCACTTCTGATAAGAGGTTTTGTTGATGAAAAATACTCCTGAGGACTTGATAATGAACCAACAGAATTCCAACTTTTAACTGATGAGCATTTTTATCAAACTGCAACTGTTGCAGTAATAGCGATCAAAACTTTATTTACACCAAATGATATCCCTGTAGCTCTGTCTCTAATCACTAAACCATTGAAGCTCAAGAAGATTGTTTTCTTGTATCGAGGATACAATATGCTTTTCTGCCCGAGTGCACCAGGGCCTCAGCACCCAAATCTGCATTGTTGGATCGTGGGAGAGATAGCTTTGTTCCTTTTTTCATTCGTTCATGGGATGTGATGTTGCTGGCTAAACCAGCGTTTGTTGCCCATCCCAAATTACCCTTGGGTAAATGGAGATGAGCCAATATGTTGAACCGCTGCATTTCATCTGGTGTGGATACACCATAGTAGTGTTAGGACAGGAATTCTAGGATTTTGATCCAGCGACAGTAAAAGAGCAGCAATATATGTTTCCAAGTAAGGATTGTGAGAGACTTTGGGGGGGAACTCGCAGATAGTGGTGTTCCCATGTGTCTGCTTCCCTTACCCTTCAAGTTGGTAGAGGTTGGGAATTGGAAGGTGCTGCTGAAGGAGGTTTGGCAAGTTGCTGTACTGCATCTTTTAGATTGTACACATAGCTGCCACTGTGCGCTGGCGGTGGAGGGACCAAATGTTTAAGGTGGTAGATCGGGTACCAATCAAGTGAGCTGCTTAGTCCTGGATGGTGTTGGGTTTCTTCAGTTGGAACTGTAGTCACCTAGACAAATGGAGAGCATTCCATCATACTCTTGACTTGTGCCTTGTAGGTGGCAAACAGCTTTTGAGAAGTCATGAGTTGAGTTACTTGCCATAGAATTCTCAGCCTTTGACCTGCCCTTGTAGCTACAGTATCTATATGGCCGGTCCAGTTAAGTTTCTAGTGAATTGCAAACCCCCGGATGTTGATAGTGGGGGATTCAGTGATGATAATGCCATTGAACAACATGAAGAAACGGTTAGATTCTCTCTTGCTGGAGGTGGTCATTACCTAGCACTTGTGCAGCACAAATCTTACTTGTCACTTATCACCCCTAGTCTGAATTTTGTCCAGGTCTCGCTGCAGGTGGGCACGGACAGCTACAGTATCTGAAGAGTCATGGAACATTGTGCAATCATCAGAGAACATTGTCACTTCAGACCTTATGTTTGAGGGAAGGAAATTGATGAAATAGCCGAATATGGCTGGACCTAGGAGACTATCCTGAGGAACTCCTGCAGTGATGACCTGGGCTGAGCTGATTGGCCTCCAACAACCACAACCATGTTCCTTTGTGTTAACTGTGACTCCAACTAGTGGAGAGTGTTCCCCCCAATTCCCATTTACATCAATTTTGCTAGGGCTCCTTGATCCCACACTCGGTCAAATGCTGCCTTGATGACAAGGTCAGTCACTCTCACCACTTCACCTCTTGAATTCCACTGAGGTCTGGAGCAAAGTGCCCCAGTAGAGCCCACACTGAGCATCAAAAAGCAGTATATTCGTGAGTAAGTACAGCTTCACAGCACTGTCAATGTCACATTCCATCACGTTGCTGATGATCTGGACTAGACTTATGGGGTGGTAATTGGCTGGGTGGATTTGCCCTGCTTTTTGTGGGCAGGACATACCAGGGCAACTTTCCACATTGTCAGGTAAATGCCAAGTTGTAGCTGTATAGGAACAGCCTAGCTAGGGACACATCTAGTTTTGGAACATGAGTCTTCAGTAATGCAGCCAGGATGTTGTCAGGGCCCATAGGCTTTGCTACATCCAGTGCCTTCAGCCATTTCTTGATATCACATGGAGTGAATCAAACTGGCTGAAGACTGGCATCTGTGATGCTGGGGACCGCAGGAGGAGGCCAAGATGGATCATCCACTCAGCACTCCAGGCTGAAGATGGTTGCAAATGTTTCAGCCTTATCTGACGTACTGGGCTCCCCCATTATTGAGGGTGGGGATGTTTGTTGATTTTCCTCCTCTGGTTAGTCCATGATTAGTGAAGGCTGTTTTTCAGATCTGGGTCCCAAAGTGAGAATTTACAAGCATACTAAACCACCTGGTATTTTTTATTTTAAAAAACAGATTTGGTCACACACAAAGACATTTCTCATTTTGACGCTCGGTACAGTATGGTTCCACTCTTGTCAGAGACCTCTGGAATCCTGCTCATTCCTAGATTGCAAGTTTAACAGAGCTCAGTTCAATCTACGTAGTTTGGTGTGTGTATACGAGCTCAGTTCAATCTACGTAGCTCGTGTACACGCACCAAACTAGGTAGATTGAACTGAGCTCGTGTACACACACCAAACTAGGTAGATTGAACTGAGCTCGTGTACACGCACCAAACTAGGTAGATTGAACTGAGCTCGTGTACACGCACCAAACTAAGTAGATTGAACTGAGCTCGTGTACACGCACCAAACTAAGTAGATTGAACTGAGCTCGTGTACACGCACCAAACTAAGTAGATTGAACTGAGCTCCTGTACACGCACCAAACTATGTAGATTGAACTGAGCTCGTGTACACGCACCAAACTAAGTAGATTGAACTGAGCTCGTGTACACGCACCAAACTATGTAGATTGAACTGAGCTCGTGTACACGCACCAAACTATGTAGATTGAACTGAGCTCGTGTACATGCACCAAACAATGTAGATTGAACTGAGCTCGTGTACACGCACCAAACTATGTAGATTGAACTGAGCTCGTGTACACGCACCAAACTAGGTAGATTGAACTGAGCTCGTGTACACACACCAAACAATGTAGATTGAACTGAGCTCGTGTACACGCACCAAACTATGTAGATTGAACTGAGCTCGTGTACACGCACCAAACTATGTAGATTGAACTGAGCTTGTATACACACACCAAACTATCAGGTGAACCATCATTTCCTTTATGGTGATAAACTCTGGGTAACAAACTCAGATACAGAAAATCTCCTAGGGAATACAGGCCCTGAATGAAAACCATGCTCAACACAATTGTAAGTCACCCCCACTGAATAAACAAGAAAAATAGGAGATACCAATGGCACTGGTAGGGCAATGGTAGGAAAGTAAATTGTGAAGAGAATGTAAGGAGGCTACAAAGCGACATAGATAGGTTAAGTAAGTGGGCAAAGATCTAGCAAATGGAGTATAATGTGGACAAGTGTGAAATTGTTCATTTTGGCAGGAAGAATAAAAAAGAAGCTCATTATCTAAATGGTGAGAGATTGCAGAGCTCTGAGAATCAGAGGGATCTAGCTGTCCTAGTGCATGAATCACAAAAGGTTAATATTCAGGTACAGCAGGTAATTAGGAAAGCTAATAGAATGTTATCATTTATTGTGAGGGTAATTGAATACAAAAGTAGGGAGATTATGGGAATTGGTGAGACCACATCTTGAGTATTGTGTACAATATTATTCTCCTTATTTAAGGATGTAAATGCGTTAGACGCCCAGAGAAGGTTTACTAGACTAATACCGGGAATGGGCGGGTTGTCTTATGAGGAAAAACTAAACAGAGTAGGCTTGAATCCACTGGAATTTAGAACAGTAAGAGGTGACTTAATTGAAACCTTTAAGATGCTTTTGTTTCAATGTTTACAAAGGAAAGGGAGGATGTATATATAGTAGTCCAGGAGGAACACTGTGAGATATTGGACAGGATAGTCATAAAGAGAGAAGAAGTACTCGAAGGGTTGAAATGCTTGAAAGTTGATAAGTCACCAGGGCCAGATGGATTGTTTCCGAGGTTGAAGTAAGTCAGGGAGGGGATAGCAGATGCTCTGAGGATGATTTTCCAATCTTCACTAGATACAGGGGAGGTACCGGAGGACTGGAGAATTGCAAACATAGTTCCATTGTTTAAAAAGGGGTCAAAGGAAATGCCAAACAATTATAGGCCAGTTAGTCTTACATCAGTGGTGAGCAAATTAGTAGAATGAATCTTGAGAGATAGGATTAACTGTCATGTGGAAAGGCATGCACTAGTCAGGGATGGCCAGCATGGATTTGTTAATTTGTTAAAGGAAGGTGCTATTTTACTCTCCACTGATTTCAATGGAGTGTAACGGGTGGCTGACCCGACACAGTCTGTTCTCCATGGGGGAAGTTAGGTTAAAACCACCCTCATATCCCTCTACTCCTTGATGAATTTGATTGAAATCTTTGAGGAAGTGACAAGAAGGGTTAATGAAGGTAGTGCAGTGGATGTTGTGTACATGGATTTTAGCAAGGCATTTGACAAGGTCCCACATGGCAGATTGGTCAGGAAAGTAAAAGCCCATGGGATTCAGGGTAATATGGCAAACTGGATAAAAGGTTGGCTTTGTTACAGGAAACAAAGGCTAATGGTCGATGGATGCCCTTGTGAATGGAAAGTTCTCTCAAGTGGTGTTCCACAGGGCTCGGTGTTGGGACCCTTGTTGTTTGTGTTATATATTAACGATTTGGACATGAATGTGTTGGGGGGGCCGTGATTGGGAAATTTGCAAATGACACAAAGATTGGCCGAGTAGTGGATAGTGTAGAGGATAGCCATAATCTCCAAAATGATATAGATGGGTTGGTGGAGTGGGCAGTAAAGTGGCAGATGGATTTTAACATAGAGAAGTGTGAGGTCATACATTTAGCGAGGTCAAACAGTTACAGGGATTACAAAATAAATGGGAATATACTAAGAGGGGTAGATGAAGTGAGAGATCTTGGTGTACAAGTACATAGGTCCCTGAAGGCAGTTCAAATAGACAAGATTGTAAAGAAGGAATATGGAATGCTCTCCTTCATTGGCAGAGGTATAGAATATAAAAGTAAGGATATAATGTTGGAATTGTGTAAAATACTGGTGAGGCCACAACTGGAGTATTGTGTGCAGTTCTGATCACCACATTTCAGGAAGGATGTAATAGCTCTGGAGAGAGTGCAGAGGAGCTTTACAAGAATGTTGCCAGGGGTAGAAAAGTGTAGCTACGAGGAGAGATTAGATAGGTTGGGGTTGTTTTCCTTGGAACAAAGAAGGCTGAGAGTTGACTTGACTGAGGTGTACAAAATTATGAGGGGAATAGATAGAGTGGACAGGATAAAATTGTTTCCCTTGGTGGAGAATTCTAGAACCAGGGGACATAGATTCAAGATAAGTGGCAGAAGGTGTAGGGGGAACATGAGAAAGAAGTTTTTTTACGCAGAGGGCAGTGGGTGTCTGGAATTCGTTGTCCAAGTTGGTGGTAGAGGCAGAAACTTTAAACTCTTTTACAAAGTACCTGAATCTGCACCTAAATTGCTGTAAGCTGCAGGGCTATGGGCCGGGTGCAGGAAGGTGGGGTTAGAAAGGGCACCTGGGTGTCTTCGTGCTGGCATGGACAAGATGGGCCGAATAGCCTCCTTCTATGCTGTAACTTTTCTATGGTTCTATGCTGAGGGGTCTTGACAGGGTGCATGTGGAGAGGATGTTTTCTCTCATGGGAGAATCTAGAACTAGAGGTCACTGTTTAAAAATAAGGGGTCACTCATTTAAGACAGAGATGAGGAGAAATTTTCTCTCTCAGAGGGTTGAGTATCTTTGGAACTCTCTTCCCCACAAGGTGGAGGAAGCAGAGTCTTTGAATATGTTTAAGGCAGAGCTATATAGATTTCTGGTTGACAAGAGAGTGAAAGGTTACCGAGGGTAGGCAGGAATGTGGGGTTGAGGTTACAATAAGAGCAGCCATTATTTTACTGAATGGCAGAGCAGGCTCGAGGGGCTGAGTGGCCTACTCCTGCTCCTAATTTGTATGTTCGTATGTATGTATGTAATGGCAGAGTTTGATGAAGCTGAAAATGCCCATCCGGTCATTAAAGCTCTTCCAAGGGCTCCCCGCAGACCTCAAGGTGTTCAAACTAACTATTACTACTGGAAGTAAGATTAAATAAATCTGCCCAGTGGGAAGCTCAGGGGATCAGGTCAGGTGCTATTTTACTCTCCACTGATTTCAATGGAGTGTAACGGGTGGCTGACCCAACACAGTCTGTTCTCCATGGGGGAAGTTAGGTTAAAACCATCCTCATATCCCTCTACTCCTTGATGAATTTGGAATATATTCAATTATTCTTTGTAACTAAATTTGTTCATGTACTAAATGGGGCAATATATACCAACCGAGCCTTTTCAGCAATATGCTGAGAATTGCTGAGCAGCAAAAGATCAGTGCAATGCGAAATATTGGTAAGTGGAGTTTAACATCAGGAGTTCAACCTTGCAGTTGGTCTATAATTATATCTGAGAAGTTAAACCTGTACACTGTTATGTTTGATTTTATTAAATTAGGAAAAAAATAATCTAGTTTAGTCCGGAATCTGTGATTTACAATGTCTGCCCGATAGACATGATTCCGGATGCTATGTGTGTCAGCGATGACCCCAATGCTTAGCAAGCGGCCCAACTGCTTGTGCTCCAGGTTTCTGAGTTTAAGGAGGTGCTGGTGTTACTCCATTACATAAAGGAGGCTGAAGGGTTCCAGGAATACAGATCCCAGAAGGTTGGTACCATGTCAGCAGGGTGAATTGGTGGATAATAATAAAAACCATGATAAGTTTGTACAAGGCAACATTGATACCACAGTTGGTGCATGAGGTTAAATTTAGTCTCTCCGTTATAAAAAATGACATTAAAGAGTATACAGCAAAGATTAACCAGAATGATAGTAATGAAACATAGCTGTAGTAACAAGACGACTCGAGATAATAAGCCCATCTATATTGGAACTAAAGGTTCCAAAAATTATGAGGAGCTTGGTAAGATGGAAAATCGGGAAAGTCTATTTTTCTGGCTTGGGTGCCAGTGATGAGGGGGTTTTAAATTAAAAATCATCACAAATACAGTGAACTGAAATGTCTTTACTGGGGTTGTTAAAGTATAAAATACTCTGCCACATTAGGTTGCTGAGGTAAAACAACATGGACTGTTTAAGAGGAAGTAGATAAACATTTGAAGCATGAGAACTGCTGCATTCCCTCAGTACTGCACTGAAATGCCAGCTTGGAATATATACTCAGTCACTGAAGTCAGGCTTGAACCCACAAACTTCTAACTCAAAAGATATTGCAGTGTGCCAGTATGAAATGGGAATAGGGAGAAAAGCATGTCTTCACAGACCAGGGGCAAAGAGAATGAGATGTAGAAGAGTGCTTTGGTCACAGTGACAATTGTAAAACAATTCAACAGCCAGATTGAGCCACAAAGATTAGAACTCTATATCCACAATAGAAATTTATTGGCAAGAAATCAAGGGCAACTTGCAATTTTTGGTACAATCAACCACTGTAAAAATGATAGAATTATGGCTATATATCTGGCACAAGTTACAGAAAACTATGCGCTCCTATTCTTTCAATGAGACTGTGTTAGAAGCTTAAATTTGGCCCTATTTTTGAGCTTTTTTTTGAGGCTGCCAGTCTGTTTTAGCAAATTTCTCGGTTGACGTGTTCTATGTTCCCAACCTTGTCCTAGCTTCTCTTCTATTGATTCAGCAGAAAGAATCTTTCTCTCACCAATTGCATTCATTTCCCACCTCACCCATTGGATCTCTTTGCACTCATTTATGGCTCATTCGTTATTGTTTGCATTGTGCTGTCACCCTGTTGCTGTGCAGGTCACCCAAACTCAATAACAAAAACTCAAATGGTTCAAACTTTATTGAATCTTTGTAACCTCTAATCAATCATTCAGACAGGACATAACCACATTACACTGCAGTATGACACCATGAGAGAGTGAGTTGCTGTAGCAGACAGACAGTGCCCTGCAGTACATGATCCATGCAACCCCCACCCTCTCTCCAGGAGTGTACATTCCATTTGCACTGTAGAATTGCCTCCATTGAAAATGGTTGAGCAATGTGGATAGGTGCTTCCGAGAGTATTTTATTCATATTATAGGCCAAAAGTCAGAGCACTGGCAATTGCTAGAACAATTACACAAATGACCACAAATACACAACTGAACACAAGAGCAGAAGAAATAAGAAAAGGTCACAACTCAATAAACCTGGCTATCTCAATCATGAATAGTCCCATATCTAGGCTTGTCAATCCTCCAGGATAGCCATGGAATCTCCAGGAGTTAAAGATTAATCTCCTGGACTCTGCTACAAACTCACGAGAAAATTCACAAAGGCATTAAAAAAATTGTTTTTTTTTAAATAAAAACAAAGTGCTGGAAATACTCAGCAAGTCTGGCAGCATCTGTGGAGACCAAAAAGGAGTTAATGTTTCGAGGTGAATATGACTTCTTCAGAACTGGTTCTTCAGAAATGTTAACTCCATTTGTACCTCCACAAATGCTGCCAGACCTGCTGAGTATTTCCAGCACTTTGTTTTTAATTTCAGATTTCCAGCAGTATATTGCCTTTATTTTAGTGTATTTTATTTTTTAAGGCACAATTGTCAGTTATAAAAAATATTGAAGATTGAGAAAAAGGCTGTTTATCAGATGGGGCAGTTGGAGGTAGAGGTCATGTGATCAGACCTCCAAGAATATGCTGCACCAGAATTAGAGGTCCTACCCCCCACCTCCATGCCATTGAAGATCTCTAGAGATTCTTAACTCCCATGTGAACTAAACAGATGTAATAATAACCTAACCCTCAATTTCCTTTGTCCAGATAACATGCTTATGACTTTTATGCTTCTTGCCATGGGCAATATTAATGTTAATTGAGAGAGGTCTGGGCAGGTCAGCAATGCGAGAACTGCATATTGATCTTTGAGATCAACCAGCAGAACAAAATGGTGGCCAGTGGTGTCCAGAGAGGCACTGTGAAAGCAAGGAGCAAAATATTCAACAAGCAGCAAAAATGAGTGCATCCAATCACTTATAGTATAATATTACCCCCAGGTTTGTATGGCGTTGCTCCCAAATGCCACAATGCATTACAAAAAGTGGTTAATCAACTCTATGGCATCAGAGTGGAATAGTAACAAAATGAGAAATACTTTCAAATATCAACTAGAATAGAAAAGTGGGATTGAGAATGGGTCTCACAAAGATGATGATTGAGAAAGAGGGAAATTTAAGAATATTTTAAAAACAAATGGAAAACAGTAAAATAAGGAGATATCATCTTGTACTGTCAAACAAAGGATAGGAACAGACAGCACTAAAAGAAGAAAGAATGTAGAAACCCAGCTGAAGGTTTTGGTGTATATTTTCCAATTTGAATTCAAAGAATATAAAATTACATTTAACTGCATGAAAACCAATTTCACAAGAAATAGTATTGAAAAGCCCTGACACAGGGAGTCATGAATTATAATTACTAATAATCTGAAACTGGTGCATTGGTGCTGGACCCTCTCTAAGCTGTCGCTTCCACAGGAGATGGCAGTAAATGTAATTATCGTGCAAATTAATGTTGTCCTTAATAGGGTCGAAGAAATCTGTCACTTCTATCTCCCATACTAACATATTCCAGAAAAATCTACACAGCCCTCACAACTGTTTCCTACTTGACTCCTATCCTTCACACTAACCACATCAATCCTTTCAGAGACACTTGCAAGAATTTTTATTCTTTTATGAAAACGCACTCACCAGCATCTATCACACAAACCATATTAACTTCCTCATGCTACAAGGGACCTGCGCATCCACACTCAAATTAACACAGAATCACAAACAGTTCATTTGACTCTCCAACATGGTCTGAAATTCCAGCAGGGCAGGAGTTTTACACAAATTAAATTAATCCCTGTTCCATTGACAGGAATCTGCATTTTCATACTTCTACAATTCAGCTCATGTAATCCACCCTCATCCATTCACAATGTGGTCTCTGGATCAGCAATAATTACAAGGGATTTGGCTCCAAACCACATCGGGCCTTTTTATCTTTTGGCCACAATTAAGAGAATCTTCATTTTCAGAGAAGACATTAGAACTACCAAGGGTCCTATTGGGAAGCAGCCCATGAAAACAGCAGACAGCTTAACTCCTAATCTTTCACATTTGAAACAGTGTTGCAATACAGGTAAAGCACGGGGATTTTCTTCTCCCCAGTTCTTTCTCCCCTCATTCTTTCCCTGAAACACAAATGGGGCCTTAAGAATGTGATGAATTGGGAGGGTTGTGTAGAAATTTGTGCTGGTTCTTTCCACTTACTGCCCCAAGGCCCTTGATTTCCTGGCATATCCCAGGTAAGTTTTCACTCAGAAATCAAGTGGAAAAATTACCGCATACAATTCTTTAATGACCAGGAATCTCTTGCAAGCGCACACACATAAACACTACATGTACACATGCACACACACATACACAACAATTCATATAACTTAATTGGAACATCCAATTAAAACCAGTTGATGATGCTTCTCTGTGTGGTCTTTGCTAGTGTTGAAGCAATGTAATTGACCGGACCTCCATCCATTAGCTGCAGTTATACTGTGCAAAACACCTTCAGTTGCTTCATGATGCCAAAAACACCATAATTGGATCCTTTTTTTTTGTGCTCTGATTCAATTGTTTGTGGTAATTGAACCTTTAAAGAATCAATGAACATAGGCACAATTGCAGTTGCTTTTCTGGACCACTATAAAATTACTATTCACTACAGCTCATCACTTTATGATAGAATGTTGTAAATCTTTCTCAGCTCCATTACTTCACTAGTTCTTGATAAAACAAATTTAGAAATTTATAACAGATATTCAATGTTCAAAGAATTAAATATTAACCAAAGGGACTAGATGCAATACATCCCAGATAATGGGAGAACAAAGGCAGCCAACAAATATATTAACTGTGCAATGCTGTTTAACTATTTCTTCCCACTTTTCCCAAACAGCAGATCTTCACTTTTGGCCAAGATTACAATCAACTGTCCAACATTGCACCATTGGATCCTTTCACTCAAACCTAATCTGGTCCTTTTTGCTTTTTTTGCTGAGCACATTGATCATTTTAGGGGAGATGCCCATTTACCTACAACTTTTCTAAGAATGCAGATACTGAGCTTTACAGAAGTTCTCAGATTGTGGCAAATTAGCTGACCTCAAAGATAGTCAGAAATCTGTTTTTTGCACTGTAGTATCACAGATACTTAACGTTTATCTACTTACCCATCATATAGGGAAGGTTCTAGAAGACATAATTTCAAAATTTAAAACTTATTATTCTACTGTCAAAGGTGTAAAAAGCATTTTTATTTCAGTCAGTATTAATTTAATGACAAAAGCAACAAATCAGAGATAACCTACTCAGAATCAGCTCTGGTTTTGGATTATCAGTGGGTGTAGCGCAATCAGTGCCAGTAAGATTTATCAGTACATAGTTATCTGATGTTTTTCCCTAGTTTGTTACTATTAATCTCACCACAATCTCACTGTAACTAGGAGCTAAGATTCCTTCATCTACCTGTATCTCAGTCAAACTAAATGTTGCTTTATAATGGATCAAATTCTGTTGTCTGTGCTCACACTTGCCCCATCCTTCAGATCTAGACAGTTTTTCTGAAGTCTTTGCTCATCAAAGCTAGGAATGGTAGAACAGGGGCAAGAAACACAAGCCAGTTCAGCCCCAGTGACAGTACAGGTTAGATGAAGTATAAAGTTCTTCTGCTTTACTCTAGCATTACGTCACAAGCCTCATACTGCAACAGCACAGTAATTTTCACTTCCTATACTAGTTATCTTATGGCCTCTCCATGTCAGATTGCCAACATGGTGGAAAACTAACGGCACTTTCACACCCTAAACCCAAGCCCAATGGGTAAATTTTGAATCTATGTCCCAGAGGTGAAAGGACAAGGCTTCCATTTTATCCTCTTTTAAGATGAACACTGCAAAATTCCATTACAAACCAAAGGAGCAGTCTCTCATCAACTGAGAACAGAGAAGCAAATGGCTCCCTGCCACCCCTAACCATTTCCTTCCCTTTTTGGAATGGAACAATTTGCCATGAAGATGAACTGGTCCAGCTTGCTAACTGACCAAGTACCACAGACACTTTCTGCCACTGGTGCAGACAAACCTGAGTGAAACTCTGTTTCATTTTAATGATGAAAAACAGATTTTTAAACAACCTATGATGCCTTTGAGAATTATCATCTGATATCCATAGATCATAATGGCAGTGTACAACAATATTCACCAGTCAAATACCCAGGAATGTTTCATAAGGCAATAAAGACACATCTTCTCCCTGCATTGAATTAATGCTGGACACAAGCTGATGTTAATACTGAGTGCAATAAGACCCATGATATTGGCAAGCATGCAGCTGGGTAAAAGACACTATGATAAATATATATTTTACAGGCACTTCCATATTTTATGTAAATGGTAGTTCAAACAAAAGCTATTCCACTTGGCTATAAAAAGTTTTTTTTTCCCTCTTTTGGTTAATGTGAGCCAATAGGAGAGAACCAGTAACAGAAGATTGAAATAAAAAGCAGCTTCAAAGGAAAATTGGTGGAAAATTTGCCCCAAAGCATCGAATAACAACATTTATAGTCACTTTGAAAAACTGCTTTCATATGAAACTGCACAGCCACTAACACGGGGAAGCTCAGGGTAAATATGTCCTGCAGGAGGGCCTCCCAGCATTAAGTTCTGCCAAACAGCTGGCTGTCAAATGTTCACAAGCCATACATTTTCTCATTCACAAATCTGACTGATCAATAACTAGTACATTTTTAAAAGTATTAATAAATAAAGAATGACATGACCCACTGGGTAGCTCAGAGGGCAGATGCACTGTCTGTTGCAATTTGCCATGAAAACCATGGAGCTTCTGGATTTATTAGTAGCAAATTAGCTGATGTCAGCCAGGGCAGCAGTTAAAGCAGTACATTTGGTCTCAGTGCCCTTGGTGTAAGGAGGCCGTGAGGGAAGAAAACACATGGAAAGTTTTCCCCCTGATTGAGAAGGCTCTGGGTTCAAGTTGCACTCTAGAAAAATTGAGGCTGACACTCCAGTGCAACACTGAGGGAGTGCTGCGCTGCCAGAGGTAGCATCTTTCAGGTGAGATTTTAAATCAAGGCCCATCTACCCTCTCCAGTGGATGCAAAAGATCCCATGGTGTTATTTTGAAGAGGAGCAGGGGAGTTACCCTGGTGTCCTGGCCAGTTTTTATCCCTCAATCAATATCACAAAAACAGATCATCTGGTCATTATCACAATGCTCTTTGTAGGAGTTTTTTTGTGTGCAAATTGACTGCCACATTTCCTACATTGCAACACTTCAAAAAGTGCTTCATTGGTTGTAAAGTGCTTTGAGACATCAAGTGATCATAAAAGGTGCTACATAAATGCAAGTCTTTCTTTTCTTTCGATCACATGTCAATGAATCGTGGTGGACAGTACACAGCTTTAGTCATCAGTAAGGAACTGGCGAAGACAGTCAACACCTGCAGAACCATATCCCAGTAAGAAGTCAGCAACATCAGAAGAGTTGGGAAGAAAACATATAACTGGGTTTCAAAATGTTTCTAAGAGTTCTCTTGCTATGGCCGATTTCCTTGGTTGTCAGGAGACAGTGATATAACTGACACTCTCAGTTATTAATTACAGTAATCCAATCATGTTGGGTAGAGTCTGATACTTAAAAAAAAACATGGCAAGAAAGAACAGGCCTGTCACTGACCTGTTGGCCACCTTTTATTGAATTATCACAAACAGCCCCTGAATACTAGCTCATGAGAAGGATTACTCAAGAATGTCTACAGAATGCAATACCAACTACTAGAAAAATATAATTACACAATGAACACTGTGATTAGCTCCTTAATCCTTACCCTGCTGAATAAACAGCAACATCATCCAGTTAGGTCGTGAGTAACCCATATGGCTGCTGAATAAACAGCAAATCAGTCCAATGCAATGGGTAACCCTTATCCTGCTGATCCACTCCATCCAGTTCTAGTGATTAATCCTTGCGATGCTGCATAAACGCATCTCTGTCTAGGTACTGTAAGTAACCCTCTCCCTGTTGAAGCTGCAATTCTATACAGCTAGAGAGTTACCCTTTCCTTGCTGAACAATTCCATTCAGTTACACAGTGACTCTATTCGGTCACACAGTAGTAAACTTTTCCCTGCCGAAGCAGTAACTCCATCTATTTAGATTGAGCAACCATTGCAATGCTGGAACACACTGTTTGGTTGCACAGTGAGTAGCCCCTCCCCTGCTGAATAAGTGGAAATTGCAGGTAATAATATCCTCGGAGGTAAAAGCAAATGCTCCTATAGGATTACCTCACATCGAATTTTGTTGCGCTAATTCCAAACACAGCAGATGGTGGACTGTGTTTGTCATTTTTTGGATGCCTTCTATATCAAAATGGTGGCAGGTGAGATAGCAATTACACCCTTCACATTAATGCAGCAGATTGATGACCTGAATAGCTATCAAAAGAAAAGGCTATACCCCAAACATTCAGCCAGTTTAAATACTTACAAAAGAGAGCAATGTGGTTAAATATATCACTTACTATATTACTAAGTAATAGAGACCACATCGTCCCAGGTTTGATTTTCAGTCTGCACTAAATTAGGTAATCAGGACCAGGGCAACATTTGGGGTGGGACAATTGACCTTAGTCCCCTTGGGCTAGAGAAAGCAAAGTTCAAATCAATCAAGGCTCCTGCGCTAACCACCATCCAGTGACTCACCATGGATGTCAAGTGAGAACAAGAATGGGCTTATGTGTAGTACCTGCCTCCTCTATGCCCTGTAGTGAAACAGCACTACAGGCTCACACTTGAAATCCCGCCACCTCGGCAACATATAATCGTGTCCATGGAACCCAGCCAAAGTCAGCCACTTCAGGAGAAAAGGGGTAGAAAAAGATTCCCCTCAGTGATTTTAACAAATTCATTATAGAAGAAATTACTAGTCAGTGGTGGGATGTCAATTGTCATCTGCTACAGAAAAAAACGTAGTCTCTGACAGTGAGACCTTATATTACTTATCACTGCCTTTATCTTCAAGGCAACATAACCTAATGACATCAAAGAAACTAGTCTGCAACAAAAGAATTTACACAGAAAAGCTGTAACTTATAAGTGAAAAACACACCAAAAAATGCCTGATGCATGTCAGTAATTTTTTCCTTGGAGGGGAGACAGTGTGGGATGTGTTCAGAAAACAATGGCCAATTCACCCTGTCTAGGATGTCTCACAAACCTTTCAAGTGGATTTGAACATTGTACAACAGCTCTAGGTTTGCTGTACCCCTATAGCACAGAGTGGCATAAAGTTCAAATTCACTGCAATTCTAAAAAGCGCATAATTAGACTATGGTTTCAAATTCATCAAAATCCACCATGGCCTCAACAATTGGCCGAAAGAAATTAATTCACCAAAAGCAAAATAAAATAAGTCCTACAAACAATGACTATGTATGTAACACTATCATCGCTAAGACTTAGAGAAAGGATACTTGGGTGGACTTGAGACAGCATTTGAGCTGTCGATTTTTAGGCTGAAGCATAAGCACAAGAACCAAGTTGAGTGGGGAAGCAGTATTTTTTTAAATCAGGGTTTCTTCTCCTGCTCCAAATGTCACAGTGTGTATGTCTCAGCTCAACTCTTCTGGTGTGAATTGCTGCTGTTTAGAGGTCTGTCACTGGTGAGACTGGGAGCAACAGGAGGTGGTGATTGAAAAGCATCACAAAATACTATGGCTCTCAGCTTCTTCCTCGAACAGAGGCCTGAACAATCCCCATCCACCACTACTCTCCTCCGTCTGGCCGAACTTGTTCTCACACTGAACAATTTCTCCTTCAACTCCTCTCACTTCCTCCAAATAAAAGATGTGGCTATGGGTACCCCCATGGGCCCCAGCTATGCCTCTTTATGGGGTATGCGGAACATTCCTTGTTCCAGTCCTACTCCAGCCCCCTCCCACAACTCTTTCTCCGGTATATCGATGATTACTTCGGTGCTGCTTCATGCTCTCGTTGGGACCTGGAAAAATTTATTAATTTTGCTTCCAATCTCCACCCCTCCATCATTTTCACATGGTCCATCTCTGACACTTCCCTTTCCTTCCTTGACCTCTCTGTCTCAATTTCTGGTGATAGACTGTCCACCAATATCCATTACAAGCCTACCAACTCCCACAGCTACCTCGACTACAGCTCCTCACACCCTGCTTCCTGTAAGGACTCCTCCTTACATCCCAACCTCTCAGTTCTTTCGCCTCTGTCGCATCTGTTCTGATGATGCTACCTTCAAAAACAGTTCCTCTGACATGTCCTCCTTCTTCCTTAAACGAGGTTTTCCACCCACAGTAGTTGACAGGGCCTTCAACCGTGTCCAGCCCATCTCCCGCGCATCTGCCCACACGCCTTCTTCTCCCTCCCAGAAACATGATAGGGTCCCCTTTGTCCTCACTTATCACCCCACCAGCCTCCGCATTCAAAGGATCATCCTCCGCCATTTCCGCCAACTCCAGCATGATGCCACCACCAAACACATCTTCCCTTCACCCCCCCGGCGGCATTCCATAGGGATCATTCCCTCCGTGACACCCTGGTCCACTCCTCCATCACCCCCTACTCCTCAACCCCCACCTACAGCACCTCCCCATGCAAACACAAAATATGCAACACCTGCCTCTTCACTTCCTCTCTCCTCACCGTCCAAGGCCAAACACTTCTTTCAAGTGAAGCAGCATTTCACTTGCATTTCTCCCAATTTAGTCTACTGCATTCGTTGCTCCCAATGCGGTTTCCTCTACATTGGACAGACCAAACGCAGACTGGGCAACCGCTTTGCAGAACACCTGCGGTCTTTCGCATTACCCAGACCTCCCTGTCGCTTGCCATTTTAACACTCCACCCTGCTCTCTTGCCCACATGTCTGTCCTTGGCTTGATGCATTGTTCCAGTGAAGCTCAACGCAAACTGGAGGAACAGCACCTCATCTTCCGTCTAGGCACTTTACAGCCTTCTGGACTGAATATGGAGCTCAACAACTTTAGATCTTGAACTCTCTCCTCCATCCCCACCTGCTTTCCATTTCTTTGCCCTCCCTTTTGTTTTTTCCAATAATTTATATAGATTTTTCTTTTCCCACCTATTTCCATTATTTTTAAATGTATTCCATCCATCGTTTATTTCACCCCACCCCCACTAGAGCTACCTTGCTTGTTCTGCTCTCCACTCTTAATTAGCATTCTTTTCGATAATATCACCACCTCAACACCTCTTTGTTCTTTTGTCTATGACATCTTTTGGTTATCTCCTCCTATAACTGCTTGCTTGTCCCAACAACACCACCCCCCCCTCCCCCCGCAAACCAGCTTATATTTCACCCCTTTCCTATTTCTACTTAGTTCTGTTGAAAGGTCATGAGGACTCGAAATGTCAACTTTGCTCTTCTCCGCCGATGCTGCCAGACCTGCTGAGTTTTTCCAGGTATTTCTGTTTTTGTTTTTTTACTATGGCACAGTGACTTAAGTGCAATCCTTCCCACAACATATTTTCTATCAATATGCTAAAGATACCAATGGGAACACTTGTACTTATAACACATCCAGGGTTGCAGATTGTGGTGATTGTTACTTTAAGGCCAGCCTTATTGAGTAAGAATCACATGGTCAGAACAGCCAATCAACACCGAGCACAGGGAAGCTTATAAGGACCGGAGTTTTCCTAGTCTAGGAAATGTGTTCTAGCCTTGCTAGAGGCCTGCCTGCAGCTAATCCAGCAGCTCTGTATATAAAGTTTGTTGTTCAACTAAAGAAGCCTCTTGGTAGTACATCTCTACATCTGGCAACAAGGATAAATGATCCTGGTGCTGCCTCTCGCCCTACAACTGTGAGTATCCCCTTTTAAAGATGGAAGGAAAGAAAAATATACATATATACTCACCAGGATGTCTCTCTTTGGGAGGATTGACGCATTTGACTCCTCCACAGAGGAGTGGACTCAATACATACATTGAGCTCCTGCGTTTTATTTCCAGGCCAACAACATAGGGGGGAGGCAAAGCAATTCTCTTGAGCATCTGTGGGAGTCAAACCTACAACCTTATTCGCAGTCTCACAGCCCTAAGCACACACGACTCCAAATCTTCAGTGAGCTTGTGGATTTAGTGAAGGGCCAATTTCAGCCCAAACCATCAGTCAATATGCAAAGATTCAAATTTAATATGACAGTGAGGACCCGTGGTGAATCAAGTCTTATATTGCTAAGTTGAGCAATTGTCAGAACATTGTGATTTTGAGGCGACCTTGAATGACTTACTACAGGATCGGTTAGTTTATGGCGTGCTCAATGATGCCATTCAGCATCAATTGCTGGCAGAAGTCTATATAAATTTTAAGCAAGCAACGGAGATAGCGCTGGCCATGGAAAACACCAAAAAAGATTTGTAGGAGCTACAGAGCTTGCAAAATGGCACCGGTTACCAGTTAGGACAGGAACCTGCAGCCAGGCACGGTGCCAAAACCACAGAAGCAGCCGCGAAACGGGAATCATTCCCAATCACCCAGAAATCAAATAAATATACTGGGGGCAATCAGACAGCAATCCTAAAGTTATACTGTTACTGATGTGGGGGTAACCACACTCCTGAAACACGTAGATTTAAGGAGGCCGAGTGCTATTACTGTCACAGAAAATGACTTTTGATAAAGCAGTGCAGAGCTAATCCAGACTGCCAAGTAACCAGCCAGCAAAGATGTTAGAATTACATAACGTGAAAAAGCCTGAAATAACTGATTCGGATATTCACTCTCTTTTTAATCTTAAAGCAGTCAAGGCAGACCCTATTATTGTCACATACTACATAAACGGGAAGCCACTAGTTATGGAGGTAGATACAGGGGCACCAGCCACAGTGATGGGTGAGCGCACGTTTCAGTACCTTAAGGAAGGTACCCAACCGTTAAGCCTGGAGAGAATTTCTGCCCAGTTGAAGACTTACACAGGAGAAGCCATAAAAGTAAAAAGCAACTCCGTGGTACCTGTGAGCTATGGACAGCAGTCAGCCTAGCTTCCAGTAATAATAGTGACTGGGGAAGGACCAAGCCTACTGGGCCGTGATTGGCTAAAAGGGCTCAAATTAAATTGGTCCGAGCAGGTGTGAGCAGGAGGACTGCTAGAATTGTTAAAAGAAAACAAGTGTCTTTTGCAACGAATTAGGAAATATCAAAGGCTTGCAAGACAAGCATATGTTGATCCAGAGGCAACTCCCTGATTTTTTAAGGTAAGGCTGGTACCATATGCTTTAAGGGAAAAAATGGATGTTGAGTTAAACAGGTTGGAGGAACCAAGCATCATACAGCCAGTTCAATTTTCAGAATGGGCAGCACCTATCATCCCCGTTCTGAAACCCAGATAAGACCATCTGCATTTGCGGTGATTATTCACTAACAGCTAATAAGGCAGCCAAACTGGATAAATATCCAATTCCAAGAATTGAAGACTTGTACACAAAGCTGGCAGGAAGTCAATCCTACACTAAGTTGGATATGAGCCACGTGTACTAGCAACTCGAGTTAGATAGCACATCCGAGGGGTATGTCACAATCAACATACACAAAGGCCTATTTCAGTACAAGCGCCTACCTTTCGGCATGTCTTTGGCATGTGCAATATGTCAAAGGACAAGGGAGAATCTGCTCCAGGAACTACCATGGTTTGTAGTATACCTTAACGATGTCCTCACAACTGGATCGAAAAAGGCCGAGTGGTTAGTAAACTTAGAGGTGGTATTAAAAAGATTTTTGGAAGCTGGAGTCCACCTAAAAAAGGAGAAATGTGCTTTCCAAGCCACCGAGGTTACCTATTTGGGGCACCGTGTAGACGGTCAAGGATTAAATCCCATGGAAGAAAAGGTTAAGGTAATAAAGGAGGCACTGTCCCCCCACAAATATCACCAAACTCAAACCTTTTTTTTTAAAAGGATAGTAAACTACTACAGCCAATTTTTAGCCAACTTATCGACTGTACTGGTCCCCCCCCCCCCTTGCATGTACTGCTGAAGCAGCACCATCGTTGGTCCTGGAAGGCTCCACAGGAGGCAGCTTTCAACAAAGTAAAACAATTGCTGCACTCCTCAACCTTGTTAGTGCACTTTAACCCATCTAAAGAATTGATATTGACCTGCGACACCTCTCCATATGGCATGGGTGCAGTATTGTCCCAGGAAATGGACGACGGCTGAGAGGCCAATAAATTACTTATGAAAAGCCCTCTCGGTGGCTGAATATGATTACTCACAGATCGAGAACGACCGTCAACAGACTTCGGAGTTTAAAAATTCTACCACTACTTACATGGAGGCACTTTACTATTGTCTCTGATCATAAACTGCTTTTGGGCCTTTTCAAAGAAGACAAGGCTATCCCGCCGATAGCCTCAGCAAGAATTCAGCGATGGGCATTAATTCTGTCCGCCTACGAATATACTTTCAAACACTGACCTGGGATATACATAGTGAATACAGACACCCTTAGCCACCTACCCCTGCAAGAAAGCATCGTGTGTACTCCTGTGCCCCAAGAAATCATCCTTGCATTGAATTTTTTTTAAGACACATTACCCGTCTGCGCAAAGCAGATCAGGAACTGGACAAATCAAGATCTGCTTCTGTCCAAAGTGACAGACCAGATACTTAAATGGTTAAATGAGCCGGTCTCCGAGGAAAAGAAACCATTTTTTACCCGCAAATACAAACTGAGTTGTCAGGATGGCACCATTAGGGCACACTGAGGAGCAAGTGTAGTCATTCCTATACCAGGCAGGAAACTGCTCCTAACCAAATTACACAGCGCTCATCCCAGCATTTCTAAAATGAAAATGCTTGCCAGAAGTTAACGTGTGGTGATCTGGTATAGATGCAGATATAGAGAAGTTAGTCAGCAATGCCAACTGTAACAAAAGTTGCCAGCCACAGCCCCACTGCAGCCTTTGGAATGGCCTGGCTGATCCATATAGACTACGTGGGTCCATTCCTAGGCAAAACGTTTTTGCACATAATTGATATACTCTCAAAATGGATGGAGATTTTTGAAGTGAAATCACCTACGTCGCGTGCTACCAACGAAAGGTTACTCCAATGCTTTTCGACTCTCAAATTGCCCAAAGTCATTGTATCAGACAATGGAGCTGTATTTACAAGTGCTGAATTTCAGAACTTCACCAATCTAAACAGCATTAAACACAACTGGACTGTGCCTTACCAACCTGCATTAAATGAGCTTGCCGAGAGAGCCGTCCAAACTTTCAATTCGGAACTAAAAAGTTGTCGGGAGAAACCTTGGAAACCAAAATCTCATGTTTCCTTCTTAGCTACCACACAGCTCCACATGCAACAGCAGGAGTTCCATCAGCAGAACTGCTTATGAAGCGTCATCACAGAATGAGACTGAGCCTCATATTTCCAAATTTGCCAGGGAGGGTGGGGAAGAACCAAGATAATCAGAAAACAAGCCATGATTTGCATAGTAGAGCTGGAAATTTATGGTGGATGAAGCCGTATATGTAAGAAACTTCAGTAGCAGTCCAAGTTGAATCCCAGGAATCACTGTCTGTGAGATTGGATCCCTTTCATACCAAGTAGATGTGGAAGGCTGGATCGTTCATAAACACATGGATCACCTGAGGAGCAGGGAGATGCTTCCACAGTCAGTGTTGCCACCAAGGAATGCCCATTAGCACCAAAGTGCCTGATCGACCTGTTATAGACATAACTGATGTCTCAATTGGATCAAATAATGATGAACAGCCCGTGCCAAAAGAGGTACACATTATCGCAGTTCCTGTTAGTGTCAATCCTGTAGGAGAGCATCAGGCAATAGAATTATGTCACTCTACCCAGAACAGAGAATCACCTCAACGGTTACTGGACTTAATGTATATAAGTCTCTAATCTGAATTCATGACAAAGTGCAAATATGATTATTTCTAAGATTTTTTATATTGTTTTCTATTCATCTGTAAAAGTAATTTGTGTAAATAAGGAATGTTAAGCATTCCTTGGGTATGTAGGGAGGGGAAATGAGGTGATTGCTGCTTCAAGGCCAGCCTTACAGAGTGAGGGTCACCTGGTCAGAACAGCCAATCAACAACGAGCGCAGGGAATCTCATAAGGAGCGGGGTTTTCCTAGTCTGGGGAACGCATTGTAGCCTTGCCAGAGGCATGCAGCTAATCCAGCAGCTCTGAAAATAAAGTTTGTTCAACTAAAAAGCCTCTTGGTAGTACAGCTCAACACAGATCATGATGATAAACCATGCAAATATTCCATTTCTTGAACCCATTCTGCATCATTGTCACCCTGTATCCATGATGAAAAGAGCAAAATCAGTTAAAAATGGTGCTGTTCCCTACAATGTCCCATTCCTCTCCTGATTAGTGCTGGGATCTAAATCATGTGTAAACCAAACATGAGTGTCAATTGACTTTTATAGCCAGGGCTATATCACAGCGAAACTCAATCAAACCCTCTCTAAATCCATATATAAATCCATGTATATACTTTTCAGAACATCTGGTATAACCAGATCAGCAAACCTGGCTAATTTTGAAGTTATATAGCTCAGCATTTACAGATATTTCCTGACTCCAGTGAGTGTTCTGTTTTGTACACAACAGTGAAGCCCAATCTCATTAAAACTACAAGTCCTTCCTCAAAGGAAGGCATCGCTAACAAAATAGATGGTTCATATAAAATAAATTAATGTCAGAGAACTTTCAATTAATGATCACTAAATCAGGATTAATAACACTCAAATCCCCCTAACTTGTTTAGCAAAGCTACTTCAATTGGTTTCATATCAATTCAAACATTTACTTTAGGGATGTTCTGTTGACAATTAGTATCTAAAAAGTATAACTCATAGGCAACCAGAATGATGCAGTCTGCTTTAGACAGAAGATGAGGCTTGCAAATAGAGGCTAAATAATATATATAATGTTGTTTTAAATCTCAATTAAATTGTTCCTTTATCAGTTTTGGATGACAAAGAACACTAAAACTAGTGCATAATAACTGTACTGGCTTTTCACTTCCATAGCCCAGAAACAAAGAGACCAATGCAGCCACACCAATAAAACAAACAAGCTAAATGCAAAGCATAGAGCAAAACTGGGACAAATGGCAGAAATTGTTTTATAGCACAATTTTCTTTTAATGTAATAACAGAGAATTTATCACAGCCTCCTTGTGGTCAGCTGCACATAACCACGTCCCACATTCCATCAGAACTCCAAACCAGTGCAGGATTACATACATGGGCCATTCACTCACACTAATACAGCACTCCTGATCCAAGCACAATATTTAAATACAAACCCATGAGGCAAGCAAAAGCATTCTGCTGTAATTATCTAACAATTAATACCCGGCACCATGAAATGCAGCCCATCCCCAGCCAAGCTTCACCTGGAGACCAAGCACACTTTACAACTCTAATCACTTTTATGTTAAATTTGTTGCCTTTTTTTTGCTGTTGTGTTTGTTCAGACTGAGCTACTGAGTGAACACTTAAGTAGGGCATTGGGACAAAGATTTGCTAAATGTGCTTTTTTATCTGTTCTGTATTAAGATCCTTGATTCAAGGAAAGAATTTCTTGGCAAACATACTTAGTGTATCAGAGATCAGAATAATAGAAAAACTACAGGATATCACAGGGTGTGGTGTGTTTTTCTTACATTTATGATTAAGTACAAACTACTGATTCTTTCAGGTTGGACCCATTTATTATTATGGATTTTAACTACAGTAAATGTGAAAATACATCTAACCTCGCTAAGAATTGATTATTTTCATATTTAATTATTGTAACAGAACAATTATGGTGATGTTCAAATGGGCACTTAAAAAAAAACATCTCCGTTCTTATCCAGAAGCTGCCAACTGCTGCTGCAGTACAGTTAAATAAGCAGCAGGTATCCCAGAAACTCACTCAAATCGACACACTTCACATTTGAGCCCAACAGAGTGTTTTAGCTAGTTATCCAAATCTGAGAGCAGCACAAATAAATTCAATTCTGCCCTCTCCCATCTTTTAAGTATTTGATTTCTAGCAGAGGCCACTGGATCACATTCAGCAGCAGAAAGTAACATTTTGTCCTTTCCTATCACAGGATGTTGAGGACAATTGTAATATTTCTAGTGCCACTGCACCCTGCTTCATATTAGCTAACTCAGTACAGATTGGTCATCAAACCCGGTACCTTCCCTGTATTGGATGCTTCAGATGGGTTTAGCTATTGGGAGCAGCATCTGTCTGAACTCCCAGGCACAAATTTACACTGAAACACCCGAGTGTGCCTTAAAAGAAACTGATATATGCTCCTATCCTTTCACCGCTCTTCCCAAGCATTATTACAATGCACCATTCGACATGATTTCTGTAATGCTGAAGCTCTTTGGATTTGGGTGGCAGAACAGTGTCACTGGAGTTAAAATAAAATATGTATAAGGAACGATCTGCAATCCTCACATTTATTCATAAATTGACATCCCATATACAACTTTCTGCATCAAGCTAATCATGTGAAAGGAGTGGAAAATGTAAGGAGGGGACTAGCGTGGAATTTACAAACTTTGTAGGAAAGTATTTTTTTTGGTGCCTGTTACTTTGATCTTCTGAGAAATGATCCCCTACAGATCTGGATTCATATTTACTCTTTTGTTTCTTTGACCATCCAATCTTTCAACTTGAAGAAAGCGTAATAATCATTTGATGGGACATTAAATTAAGGCTCTGGCAGACTGTTTTGGTGGACTTTCAAAACCCTAAGGCAGTATTCAAAAGCTGTTTTTTTTATATTGTCCTTGTTTCAGTTCGGGTTCTGAGAGATAAGCATCATTGTGTTGCTTTCTGACACTTGCATGACTAAATCTAGCTCCCTTATTCTTGCAGCAGACTCATCCCTCATCCAACAACAGCACAAAATTAGATGAATTCATTCATCTCATCTGGTACAGCATGATTGAGTATCTGTTTACAAAACAGTCATTATAATTCATAGTATGCTAAAAAAAAAAGAGTAATTTCTGTATGATAAGTTGCAATACACACTGGGATATTATTTATTTGATCTGTTGAGTCCTAAATTTCTGTTCATTTATTTTCATATTATGACCTTTAAACACACTTAAAGATCTGGATTGTTATTCAAATTGTATTTCTTATTGGACTGAACTGCATTGTGTTTAAAAAGCAAATCTCAACTGTTCAGCAAACTTTGTTAAAACTCAAACAACTCACCAGGAAAAGTGTTAACATTTTCTTTTCTGCTTGTTACTTATTTTAATATTTTGCTCATTTTCCTTTGCATTTTCTCTGTCTTATCCTGAAAGCATTATGGGCCCCTAGCTTTGATGCACTTCCAAGGAGACCAGCATGCAATTGGATTAGACAATGTGTCAGTAGGATATCCAACAAGAGGAGCCATCGATGCCAAGCCCATCCCTCACACAAAAACAGAGACACATGTTCCAAGAGTTTTTGAATAGCAGTCAGGAGGTGCTTCCCCCACTCCCTGTACCAGAGGGGCTGAGGCTAATTGTTACAAGTCTAACACCAGCTAATGTAGCACAGACTAGACCATCCTGCTCCATTTTGGTCCATATAAAATTGTTAACCAATTAGGAAATTTGCATGAATATTTTTGTTTCAATGCTATGATTGTTAATAACATTATCCATGAGAATGCAGGAAGACAATGCCTTTGAGTTTATGGGGAACAAAAGATGAGATCAGAGGAGTAATGACCATACAAGATATGGCAAGCTTGCCGTATGTTACATAGTTTAACTAAAACCCAAGTGATTCTCATTGATTACAATACATTAAAATAAATAAGGGAGAAGAGGTGCTCTTTTGATGTTGAAAAATACAAAGCTGTTTCTTTTAAGGAGCTATACTGTTACTGTGATTTTACACCTTCAATCAGAGACAATCTGACTGACCCTAGCACCAAAAGTGATTCTACATTTAAAAGCCCTTTTGGGCGAAATATAATCTCGGTCCTAGGCACCTCATACCTAATTAAATATCAACTATCTGCAGATTAAAGGAGCCTTGCGTTCAACTAAAATTGAAGTGTAGGTGTTTTAAATTTAAAATGACATTTAACATGACAGGAATACAACATTAATAGCATTTTCCTTTAAAATAAAAAGTGATATTTTGAAGAAATTGACTTTGGTGTACGGCTCCTTTAATATAATAATTTGAAATTTTCTTAAACTTTTTTTTTTTGCATGCACCTCAGATCATAATTTTCATTCCTTGCATTCTGCTGTGTCTAGTCTAGTGACATTGTTTTACATTTCTAAACTGTCCCATTTTAATCAGGCATTATACAGCACTGCAGAAAAAAGCAACAAGGCTTCTAAGGCAGCTAATTTGTCGATTATCCATAAACTGCACTGCATTTTCCTCCCCTAGTGGTAACCCAAAGTTCACTCTTTGGCATGTTGCCGGTTGGATCAGTTATTTTATAGTATCTGCTCAACAGAACTTCAGCTCTGAAACAGCATAGGAATACCTGATTATGACTCCAACACCATTATGGTTCATTCTCTCTTTAATGTGACTCCAGCTTTGTTATGGTACAACTCTGTTCGAGATGCTCTCTATGGTCATGCTGCATTAACCCTCCTTGTCCTGGTCAACCTTGGCACAGCACTCGATACAGGAGCCCATATAATTCTCCTCAATCATTCCTCCTTTGTTGTCTAACTCAGTGGGATTACCCTTTATATCTGCACATCCCTGTAAAGGTTTTTATTGCTGCCCTGCACTGTCATCCCCAGAGTATCCAAAGATTTATCCATCTAAATGCTGGCCGTCACTAATATAATTTTCAGAAATGGGAGCAGCTTCCACATGTATTCTGACATCCCAGCTCTACCACTTCAGGACCTTCATTAACTTTGCAACCATATCCATGCTTTCATATTGCCTACCCATTATCAGGTTATGGATGAGCCACAGCTTCCCCATCTGATCATCAGGAAGCCTGAAATTATTGTTTCCAGCCCCTGCTAAAAGATCCACTCTCTAGTCACAAAATCCATTGCCCGTTTGAGCCCTCAGTTGGATTGTAAAACAGTATGAAGCTATGGGGTTCTCTTCAACCAAATTGAGCTTCAATCTCCACATAGTAACCTTAATAAACACTGTCTTTATGGACTCATTCATAAATGCCCTCCTCTATTCCAAATAAGCCCCACTGCTACTGAAACCTTGCTCATACTTCTGGCACCTCTAGACTTCATTATTCCAGTGCTTCCCTTCCTCCATAAGCTTCAAACCCAAGTCTCCCCAAAAACAAAGTCATGTTCATTCAAAACCTCTCCCACGCACCCAGCAATCCTGACTGACCTGCACTGACTCAGCATCCACCCCAAATGCAGTACATTTAAACATCTTCAAATCCCTCCACAACCCTGTCACCCCACCTTAATCCTCTCACTCCATCCAGCCTTCTGACTCTCCCTTGCTCACTGTTGGTATCAGAGTCTTCAGCAACTTTGGTCCCACTCTCTCCCTAAGCTCCTTCATCTCTACACATCTCTCTCCTTTTCTAAAGGCCTCACTAAACCCATCTTTTTTGGAAGACTTCCAGCTGTCCCTTTTCTCTCTTTTATAATGCCTATTAAGATGACAATTGTCATGAATTAAAATTGCCCTACTCTAAAGGGGCACAAACAATAAACTAAATTATAAGTAGTTTCAAAAAAGATATAAATAAATTAAAGTAAGACTAACAAATTAAACCAAAATAACATTCCTGGTGTCACTGACGCAATCCAGCCCCCCTTGTGTCCACCTCTCATGGAAGACTTCAAGTGCACCAACGAAGACCAGGCATGGATATAGCTGTGGAAGAGGCATGCAGTCGGGCCAAATGATCCCCTTAACCATATGGATGGCTACGTTGACCAGGCCCAGGAGCATTCTCACAAAGAGGTCCTCCAACTTGCCTGCTCACCTCCCCACTGGATGGCCAAAGATCAGAAGTGTAGAACTGAAGTGCAGCCAAAAACTGAGGAGCAGCCCCTTCAAAAAGTGGAAGGGGGACTGCAACCTCTTACACTCTGACTTATCCAGGCATCAGAAATTGCAGGCAGCCTGCCGAGTCCATGAATTTGTTCAGAAACCTATGGGTGGGACTGCTCTGTGCAACTCTCGATGCCATATGCTCTGTGCGCAGTTGCCTCTTCTAATCTCTCCCTCTATGGCTCAGGATCCATTTCCATTTGTCATACCCGTTGACATTTTGTCTTATTTTAAAGATGCCATGTAACTGAGTTCTTGCTGTACCTCTCCCGAATGAGGGCCCAGCTTGGTTAGAATGCAGTACTGCTGCAATTGTAAATTGAGGAGTTTGGGTTTCATTGAGTTGAGTGAATGAGGTGTATATCACTAAATAAATATATCTTTTTAATGTAGATGAAAATTGAGGCAAAGCAGCCAATTGAATGTAGATTTCAAGACACTGATGATTTGCAACAGTGAGGTCACATTAAAGGGTCTATTACATTAAAGGAATGTAACCAGCAGTAGACTTGTAGATCTCCCTCCAATGGCTGCAGAAAACCAATGACACTGTAGGCTCTCATATATTATATATATAAAAAATCTGTCTACAAATCTATCATTAGATTAAATACTTCTTGTGCATCAAGCTAAACGTGCAGATCAAACTCCTTACATCTGCATTCCTCTGAACATCATACCGCCATACTTTAGATCATAGCACGGCAGGTTCACAAGATTACCAAACTGTAATTAGTATAAATGGGGCAGATTGACACACTGAGATCAGAACAGCACAAAGAAAAAGTATGATAAAGCATCTTCAGTGCTTGGGCCGCCTGTCCCGTTTGGTTCAATTGAACAGCCCTCAGCAGGGAACCTGGATACAGCAGGATATGACAAGGTGTTGTTCCTCAAACTCAATTTATCTGTTCAAATTTCCCTGAAGTTCACCAAGGGGGAGAAAGAAATGGAATGGGATGAAGTGGGGGGGGGGGGGGGGGGAGGAGGAGGAGGAGGAGAGAGGGGGGGGTGGTGGAAACAAAATTGTCCAAACTTTGGGTAGCTGTTTCACGCCACCTGCTGGACAGATCAGCATGTATTCTGGCACCATGTCAAGAGGGGAGATAGAGGGAAAGTAAGTGAGAAATTCACCTAAACTCAAGCTATTGCCAGCTAACATTCTTGAAAATAGCAACAGTAAAAGAAAATTAAAGATGAGTATGGTCTCTCAAACATGTATGTGAATGCATGCTATGAATGTGGCGTGTGAAGGAGAGAGCACGAGACTGAGCAGGAGGGAAGGTGAGCAAGACGGATTGATTGGTCTCCACTTTGAAGTTTTGAAGCTTTATTAACAGATGCAACTCCATCAACTTGTGCTGGAAGATTAATCTAAAAGCCTGCGAAAGATGTATTATAAACTGTCAGGAGTATCTTATCAAGGATCCGGCTGTGTTTACCTTGGACCTCTTGCCCTCTGCCCCTCTGAACAAAGTGGTCTGAGTCCTTCTTTCTCAGACTTCTGAGTTAACCAGTAATTCTTTCATTCCTCACTCCTGCCCAGTCCTATTTCTATGTCAATTTCAATCGTGCAATGCAAAGGGGAAACACATTCATGGAACAGTTGCTCTCCTGAACTGAGACTGTGGGTGTGAAGGCTGTTTAATCCCCTCATTCCCTCCAACATTAAACGAATATGAAACAATCATAGCGGGTGATTTGTTATTGCTCAAATCCACTCAAGAACTGCCATTTTCACTGCGCCCTGGGACTTTTAAAAATGAAAAACTGCAGCATGCAGGCAAACTGTGCCACACATGGTAAGTGTTAAAATTCACAAGTTTCTGAGTGGGTTGTCATGCCATGTAAAATCACTTCCCTTAATTCTCATCTCTCATTTTGAAATTATCTATATTTTGGAACAGGCACAACGAGATGTAGGATTACAAACTGGAGTCTGCACCAACTGACACCAGCACTTCCTGACCATGTCAAACCATCTGTTATAGCATAATATTCCAGTAACTAAGCCAAGAACACATACACTCTATTTCATATTGTAGTAAATACACAGTACCTTTGTGCATTGTAATGGTCAGAATTCTACTATATTACATATAATACTATTCAATACATTCCAATGTAATGTGCAGTATGATCTTATGTTGAATGCATTGTACTGTATATTAAATGGCATGCATTGTACTCTTGATTTGCAAGGCTGCATTGGGAACGTTTGGTGTGTTCAGAGGTTTTACAGTGGGGTGACCCATTACTTTTAATCTTTCTTGGAGTTCTAATGTTCGTGTATGCATCGACACCACACTGTCCCACCGCCACCCAATTATGCATTCCTCTTGACCGAGTCTGCGGGCTGGTGGGCACCGGTAATTCGCATATTAAAACCCATCGTATTCAGGAAGAACGTGCAACCTTTCATCCCAAACTGAGAATCGGTCATGTGTCGGAACAAAATGAAGCCGAACAAGGTCTGCGGGGAATGCGGGGCGTTTCATCATCGCGTTTCTTTGTGAAACTGATTAGAACGAACCCTGGTCAATGGCAAATCAGTTTCACAAAATGCAACAAATTCCAATGTTTTTTTTAAATTAAAATTATTTTGACACAAATGCAGACATTTGCTCAGATCATTTTTTTCCCCCTTGTTAGTTATTGGCTTTCCCTGAAATGTACAGACTTTCCTGACACCACCAATGATTAACCACGCCAGATTCCAGCAGGGTGGATCTCCTCCCTGTTGATGCCGCTTGGAGAATGGTAAGTTTTCATACGTGTTTTTTTTGGGGAAAGTTGCCGCGTGAACGGGTCTCCGAACTTCCCAAAACTTTGGGTGGGTGAGGGGTGGGTAGAAGAGGAAGAATCCCTCAATGGTTTGCAACAAGATGCTTGTAACTAACTACAAACGACAGACAGCTTGTCAAATATGCACATGGGTTAAATCTAAAAATACTGTAATTCATTTATACAAACTCGGAATCGGTGAGAAAGGGGTGGCAACACTTCGAGGGATCTGAGCCCCGGTACAAACATCATCCCGTTCGGTACATCTCGCATTAGCAAACTTAAATGTAACAAAAGCGAGAAAGGTTACAACTGTGGTTTTACATACAGCATTGCAATCATTTTTCAAATATTTCTGTGCATAAATGCAACTGCATTTCTTTGTAGTTTAACGATCAATGATCCCCCCGCCCACCCCTGGATGTCTTGGATTGTCCCTTCACGTCCCAGTGTCTCAGAGAGAGGGAGAGGCTGTGACGAGCTGCGGGGAAGGTGAGATTCACTGAAGGAGAGAGGAATAACTCCTCTCTCCCCACCCGGCAGCCTCTCCCCACCCCTGCAGAACAAAGAGCGAGATTCACATGCACTTGCGTTTCAAATTCAACTGGAACTTCACAAGAAACGGAACAGGGACAACCTCTCGGTGCCGCCATCAAGAACCGATGGGGTCTGCCCTCGCCTGGGTAAAAAGTGGGGAGGGACACTTGCGATTCTCTGATTGCCCTTTGCATTTTCTTCATGCCCCTAATCTGAAGTTAAGAGACTTGCAGCGCCGAGTATCAACAGCCTGGCTCTAGACACCTTGGAGCCGCCTCCATTCACAAAAAACCTGAAACTGCCTCCAACAACAAGCTCACTCCGACCGAATTCCATTATCTCTCTAATGGAATTCAATGAATAAAAAAAAACTTACTTTGCGTTTTGGGAATGCCAGGCGACAGTGTCCAAACTCTTGGCTAATGGTAGAGCACTCCTGCACAGCGCGAATATAACTCCCCAGTAATATTTCCACAGCGAGTCCCATTTAGCCATTCTCCAGACTGAGGTGAGGCAAGTCAGAAGGTGATCTCCGGGAAATGAGCGGATCTCTCAGGAATGACTGGCTCACTCTCTCGATACTGTGTGTTTGGATTGTATCCTCACAGTTATATCCCTCTCTGAATCGTATCCTTTTTTTCTGTCTCTTTGGATTAAGGCAGGAATTTATCCTTTTCCACAGGAATGTATCCCTCTCTCAGGATTGTACCTTTCTTTTCCAGATCACTCCCGCTGGATCCCTATGACGGCTCGGCACCGTCTCTCAACTCCTGTGGTTGCCGTAAGCTTTACTCTGCTTCTCACTGCTGTTCCTGTTCCCCCGTGGAGATGTCTCTCTCTGGGACGGAAGTCCTCCAAAGGCTCAGGTCAGCGATGGCTGCAGGGTGTCCATGTGCAATCGGCTTCGCCTGCTCACTGACTCGCTGCGATTCCGCTTGGCTCCCGATAACTCTACTTGCTGCCTCTCCACTCGCTCCCCGCTCACTGCCCACCTAACCTGCTCTACCTCCTTGTCCCGCCTCTCAGGCACGCTGTAGACACCACTAATCCTCCTACCAATCACAACCGCCCTGAGCCGCACTCAGCCAATCAACCAAAATCCGAAAGGGGTCCTCACGCAGGGTTCTTCAAGGCAGATTTAACGTTGTCCGAATGGACAGTAAACTTTTAAAACGATGCTGCGCAATTTATTGGTAATTACATTATACAAACATTGTTGCATTAATCAACATCCAATAAGCCGCCTAATAGCAATTTATGATCGCCCTTAAACCATATATTTTAATTGCATCGTAATTATTCATTTATAAAACTTTAAAATGTTTAACAAGTTTTGTTAAATATTCTTTTCCCACTGTTCTCCTTCCCTACAGATGCATGTAGTTTATTAAGCATGTAATTTTCTTTTACAGATTGAGAAATTACCACATTTCAATAGAGAAAATAACATATGTATTTGTAACATTTGTATGTTCATTTGTAAATCGTTTGATGTTTGAAATCGTGCTTCGCTGGCCGGTGAGGCATTTAGAGAGAGAGATCCGCGGCGTCAGCCTCATCCTCTATGGGAGTTCCCGACTACCAGGAGCTCGGAGCATTTCAACGAAGCATCAGTGAAAGAGGATGAAATAAAGTTAAATTGGGACTCAATAAAACACGAGCTAATGGGAAAAGGGGAGCCTGGTCACGGTTGATTGACATATATTTCGACCCAGTGATATATTATACTACAATTAAGCACATGGATTCAGTTATTCGAACAACGGAAGGTTTTTCCCCCCTAAACGATTAAAATAAATAACGGCAATCCAAGTCGAATCAGAGTCTGTCTGACACTGACAGGAAGAAGCCAGTACTGTAATAGTGAGGTGACATGAATTCATTTTGAGCATTGTTGGTGTAAACTCTGTGATAAGATGGAACCGAAATAAATGTTATAAATCACACAGTGCCCAGCTGTTATAAGAATACTGTAGCTAAGCCTGTCAGACCAGCAATCCCTGTTTAAGTCCTGCTTTGTGCTAAGTTAGGTGATTGATTGGGATAGTGAAAGCGATACTACAACCGGACTATGACGGAAAACCTCACCTGGAGTACTTACTGAAATGGGAAAAAAAAATCAATCAGAAGGTGTAAGACCAAAAGAGAGCGAGAACAAATTCAATGTGTCAAGGAATGTGTCAACACACCCGGCTGTTGATTATCATAACCCTAAACTCAGACTGCTTCACCATAACCCTATCCTCCTCATTGTTTGTTCAAGTGACCATTCTTAGTACGGGAGGTTGAAAGGCGGGTGCCAAAAGGCGATTGGGCCACAGGCGATATGAGAGACACATTCGATTCCTGTATCGATCAGCATCCAAAGCGTGCACACACAGGCACGCAGCAGCTTCCAGCAGGATCCCAGATAGTAATGAGGAGATTACTTTTCTCCTCCTAATGTGAGGACACTGAGGCTAGTATCCCCAAAACAAGCTTATTTAAGATCTGCTAACTCAGACTGGGAATTGAACCTTCCGACCTGCAGAGTTGAACAGTTCACTGTTTTTATCGTTACTTCTTTTCTCTCTCTGTTGATATCGCTTTGGCTCTATCTTTTTCCGCATGTGTGCTGTTGTCTTCCTTTATCCCTGACACGTAAATTAAATTTCCCCTTTCTGAACAAGCATTTTTCACGGTGACTAGAGTGATAAAATTCCTGATGTGAGCAAAATCAGCACAGTTCCATTCTTTCGCAAAGCAAGTCATTACTGTTCATGAGCTTCGGAATCAAACTTCTAGGTCCCTTGCGTCGAAAATGTAAATTTAGGATTATATTTAGGGTCGATTTCAAGTAAACTTTTACATTTGTTTTTTTCCCCACAATTCCTTTTTGTCTCTGGCGGGAGTTACGGCATTATAAGATGGTGTATAAGGTTGCATTAAATAATGTTTAGAGTGAGTACTGGGACTGATGGTCTTTTCCTGCTCTTACGTTTATTGATGGAGAAAACTAATTAGGTGACAGGTTGTAGGAAGTAAACACGGGTTTCGAAAGTTTTGGAACGAGTTATTTTAGCACAAAGATAACAGCGTAGCAGAAAGGAAGCGCAGAATGAACAAGGCATTTGGAACCCAGTTAATCACCGCAGAATTCTCAATCCAACATAGAGAAGGCAAATCGGACTCAATCTCCACAAAAATGGCAACAATATTCCCAGCGTTAGAAGTGACAAAAACCAAGAAAATAAAAGGAATATATTTTAAAATAACCATTTTATAACCAAAATATTTATCTGAAGAAGGATTTAGTCAAACTCACTGCGAGCTCCCACTTACAATAATAAAATCTTGCTTGATTGTCGTTTGTTCTCTGACTAGAATAGTATAGCTATTTACATTTCGATACCATTCTTTACATGCAGAAAGATACCTTAAGCATTTCTCAGGGCATAGGGGAAATGTGAACACCGTGCAGGGAAAAAGAAATTAAAAGGTAAGGGTATGAAACCTTGTCAAATGAAACCGTTGGAAGGCTTTTGAAAGCAGAGTATTGCGTTGGCAAGCTGGAAGATTTTAACGAGTGAGTTCAGTGGCCGGGAGACAATAAATGACGGAGAGCAACCTCCGACAGAGGAGGCGAAGGAGATGAGAACTACTGAGATAATAGGCTATATATTGGATAGACGTTGTGATTATTAACAGGACTGCAATAATTGGATTTGTTTAATAATCCTTGCTGAGTTAGCATTGCCTGTCTGAAATTAGCATCCTCTGCATTCATGGCATTAAGAAAAGTTACAAAGTCGTATGGCATTATGAAAGAAATGAATACTCTCCGAGGAGTGGATACCAGGCTTGCTACTCAGTGTAATTATCATTATTATTAGAGCTCTGGTGTGATACAAAAACTGCAGTATTTTAGCTGCTTGCGTGTTCAGGAGAGATATGTGGGTTGTGATATGTTTGTTCAGGGATAATTGAGGAAATCAGCTCATTTCTAGATTGTGAGTAGATGCACGTATGACGAGAAGCAAAGAATAAATACGAATTAGCTGACAGGTTTACAGGTATGTACCTATAAATGTAAACATAGACCCAACAAATCAAAGATATTTCCATATAACTGTTTATATTAGTCTTAGAACCAGAAATATTTTATTTAAAACACATTTTTATTTTTGTTGTTATTATCAGTATTCTAATTTTAAATATCCCACGTAGGTTGGTTATGGTGCAGCTCAGGGCACTGGTGAGCGGATCCGTGGAAAGTGGATACTCGGTTCCTCCGAATGTTATTTTATTCTGCGGTAGCCAGCGCCTCCTGCCGGCAGCTGCTTCATTGCACCTCCGGCCTGGCCACTTTCGCCGGCAAATCGCGACAGCCGGTGTGGACTGCGAGCAAGGATGAAACCTGGATAATTCCCTTAGTACTTCATTAAATCTTCACCAACTGCGGCACTTTTGTTTGATTCATTTAGTGTCACTGCCACATGGACTATTATTACTTTGAGAATTTCGTATTCCGTTTCAATCGTGCTCATTTGGCAACTTAGCTGCAAATTCTATCTTTGTCATACTTTATCGCCTCCAGTGAGACTCTCTCTTACCCTTTTCCAGCTGTTTCTTTCTCAGTGTCTGCTTCCTTCTCAGTTTCTGTTTCTTTCAGGGTCCGTTTCCAATTCTGCCAATCATTCCTCTATCACTGTGGTCTTTTTTTAATTCTTTCACAAGATGTGGGCGTCACTGGCTAGGTCACATTTATTGCCCTCGAGAAATGATGGTGAGCCTCTTTTTGAACCCCTGTATTTATACCCACAGTGCTGTTAGGAAGGGAGTTCCAGGATTTTGACCCAGCAGCATTGAAGGGATGGTGATATAGTTCCAAATGAGGATGGTGTTGACTTGGCCGGGAACTTGCAGGTGGTGGTGTTCCCATGCATCTGTTATCCTTGACCTTCTAGGTGGTAGAGGTTACAGGTTGGGTATGTGCTGTTGAAGGAGTCTTAATTGCTGCAGTGCATCTTCTTTATGGTGTACACATCACTGCCACTGGGCATTGGTGGTGGAGAGGGTGAATCGTTAAGGTGGCAGATGGGATGCTAATCAAGCAGGCTGATTTATCCTGGGTGGAGTTGAGCTTCTTGAGTGTTACTGGAGCTGTACTCATCCAGACAAGTGGAGAATATTCCATCCTACCTTGTGCCTTGTAGAAAGTGGACAGGCTTTGGGGAGTCTGGAGGTGAGTTACTCGCTGCAGGATTTCCAGTGTCTGATTTGAGCCTATTCACTTCCAATCCCATCAATCTCATCAGCCATGCTTAACCTATTAAATGACATCATGCTAACTCTAACCTCATCAAACATAGTAGAATCCCATCTCACAATTACAATAATAATAATCCAACAAACGACTCACTGGCACATTAAAAACAGTCACACATTCCCCAACATACACACTCACACTAATTAATTGGACACATATGCTGACATATGAAACATCACCCATACTGCCCCAAACACATTAATTTCACCTCATACAGCATATAGTAATTAGCCTAAACACAATCACAATCATCCCATTAAGTTAAGATGAGGCATTGATAACATTCTGACTGTCTCCCTAAAGACTTGTGTTCCAGAACTTGCCGTGCCCCTAACCAAGCTGTCCCAGTACAGCTACAACACTGGCATCTACCCGACAATGCGGAAAATTACCCAGGTATGTCCTGCCCACAAAAAGCAGGACAAATCTAACCCAGCCCCTTCAGCCTACTCTCACCAGCAAAGTGATGAATGCTATCAAGTAGCACTTACTCAACAACAACTTGCTCAGTGATGATCAGTTTGGATTCCAACAGCACAACTCAGTTCCTGACCTCATTACGACCTTGGTCCAAACATGGACAAAAGAGCTGAACTCCAGAAATGAGGTGAGAATGACTGCCCTTGACACCAAGCCTTAGTAAAATGGAAGTCAATGGGAATCAGAGAAAACTCTCCACTCGTTGGGGTCATACCTAACACAATGGAAGAGGGTTGTGGTTGTTGAAGACCAATCAACCTGGCCCTGGGGCATTGCTGCAGGAGTTCCTGACAGTAGAGTGCTGGCCCAACCATCTTCAGCTGTTTCATCAATGGCCTTCCCTCCATAATAAGGTCAGAGTAGAGATGTTCATTGATCATTTCATAGAGTTAAATACTATTCACAACTCCTTGGATACTGCAGAAGTCCATGCCTGCATTCATGGGCAGCATTCAGGCTTGGGCTGATAATTGGCAATTAACATTTGTGCGACATAAGTGCCAGGCAAACAAGAAGGAAGAACCTGATCATTTCCCCCTGATATTCAGTGGCATTATCATCACTGAGTCCCCCACCATCATCATCCTGGGCATCACCATTGACTAGAAACTTAATTGGACCAACCACATGAATACTGTGCCTACAAGAGCAGGTCAGCAGCTGGGAATTTCTGCTGTGAATAACTCAGCTCCTGACTCCTGACAGCTGTCCGTCATCTATAAGGTACAAGTGAGGGGTGTGACGGAATACTCTCCACTTGCTTAGGTGAGTGCAGCTCCAACAATGCACAAGAAGTTTGACACCACCCAGGCCAAACAGCCCACTTGATTGGCACCCCATCCACCATCTTAATTATTCGCTCACTCCACCATGGCTGCAGTATATACCATACACAAGATGCACTGCAACAACTTGGTATGGCTCCTTCAGCACCTTCCAATCTCTTGTGTGGTACCACCTAGAAAAATAAGGGCAGCAGGTGCATGGGAACACCATCGCCTATAACTTACCTTCCAAATCACACACAACCCTGAGTTGGAAATATATTGCCATTTCTTCACTGCTGTTGGGTCAAAATTCTGGAACTTCCTATCTATCGGCACTGTGTGTGTACCTACATCACATGGACTGCAGCAATTCAAGAGGTAGCTCAACACCACCTTCTCAAGAGAAAAACACATTAGAATTTATATTAAATTATCAAACATACTCAGACTAACCCATGCAATCTTTTGATGCAATTCATCAAATACACTAACCCAATTATTGCTCTCAAAATCACACCCATCCTACCAAACATATTAATAACCCAAAATATACTAGCACCACCAACACTATCCCATCAAACACACTTGACACATCGCCCATAAATCATGCTCAAGTTACCAATGAAACATGGTCACACACCTGCCAATTTTGTATTGCCTCAGTCCCTAAAGAAACTTCGCAAAAGAAGCCGTCACCTAGTCAAAAACTCATCTTCACATTAACCCCACCAAACACATTCACATTTGCATGAATTACACACAAACGCAAATCACATCAGGCAGGCCTTAGGTTCCCAACAGAAAGGAGACTTTCTTTCCAATTTTGAGCTGCTAGACATCCCAATTACATAGGACAGGTGCCAATTGAAAATCACCACCCATATAATTCCCCAATTGCTGGTGATAGCCACATTACATGAGTTTTATTTGTTTCTTGAATGTGGGAAAAGCTGACAAGGATTCATTTATTGGTCATTCCTAGTTACCCTGAGTAGGTGGTGGTGGTCTGTTGCTAGCAATTGTTTGTACAACTGAGGGGATTGCTAAACCACTTCAGAGTACAACTAAGAGTGAAGCATGCAATGTGGGTCAGGAGTTATATGTAAGCTATGCTGGCTGGGGACGACAGCTTCCCTTCCTTCAAGGATATAAGAAGTAGTTTTTTATGGGTTTTAATAAAACTTGGGCAGCTTTTCAGGCATGGTCAATTTCATTTTCCAGTCACAGCCTACAAATGATATGTGTTATTAGTTTAATTTTATTATTTACAGTGGAATTTGAACCCACAACCTCTAGATCATTATCCTAGTTCTGCAGTCACCTCACCTTAAGGAAATTATGATCTAGTTTATTGCAAATGTAAACTCTGATGAATAGTATATATAGGTTGAGGTGGGGAGTAAAAATTAAAAACTTGAACTCTTTATATTTTTTAAAATATTTCTGTTACAATGTGAAGTTTCATCTGACTTTGTGATCTAGGGCTGCAAGCAAATGGTGGAAAGTTATTATGTTAGGATTTAGCTTTAGACATTTAAGTGCTGTGTCCAAGGGAAGCAGAAAAGAAGGAGGAGAGATGGCTAGACATGTAATCGTGTTAAAGCAAGACAATAAATTTTATTTTAATGAGACAGACAACTTTCTCCCCACTCTTCACTGCTGAACCTCGCCAAATAATTAATCCTGACCATTAGAAAAAAGCACATTAGTAAGCATTTTTATGTTTATAGTTTAATGCACAGTCCATTTTAATCTACCGTCTTCCAAAATCAGAGAAGCTTCTGTGAGAACAAGTCGAAATACAGTGACAAATTTTTTCTGTTTGACACCAGGGCTTCTTTGAAAGCATGAAATGTTGGAAAGGTAAAGGTGCATTCTAGTTCATTAGAAGCAAAGACACATTTGCAGATGTATGGTCCAAGATAGTGAACTCAAAATGATATCTGGAATAAAACTCAAAAACTCAGTTCTGTCTACGTTCCCCAGTAATCTTCATGTGCATAGCTTCCACACTGGAAGATAGCTGCCTTCTGCATCAGTGTGATATTTGTCTTTTTCCACAACAGCTTCCTGTGGCCTCTTTGGTCAGTGAGATTGATATCTCACTGACCAAAGAGGCCACTGGACTAGGGATATAAATACTGTGGCTACAAGAACAGGTCAGAGGCTAGGGATAGTGTGATGAATAACCCACTTCCTAACTCCCCAAAACCTGTCCACCATCTACAAGGCACAATTCAGGAGTGTGATGGAATACGCCCCACTTGCCTGAATGAGTGCAGCTCCCACAACACTCAAAAAGCTCGACGCCATTCAGAACAGAGCAGCCCACTGGATTGGTAGCACATCCACAAACATTCATTCCCTCCACCATCGACACAAAGTAGCAGCAGTGTGTACCATCTACAAGAAGCACTGCAGGAATTCGCCAAGACTCCTTCAACAGCACCTTCCAGACCAACGACCACTACCATCTAGAAGGACAAGGGCAGCAGGTAGATGGGAACGCCACCACCCGGAAGTTCCCCTCCAAGTCACTCACCTTCCTGACTTGGAAATGTATCGCTTTTCCTTCACTGTCGCTGGGTCAAAATCCCGGAAATCCCTTCCTAACTGCACTGTGGGTGTACCTACATCACATGGACTGAAACAGAACAAGAAGGCAGTTTACCATCACCTTCTCAAGGGCACCTAGGGATGGTCAATAAATGCTGGCCCAGCCAGTGAAGCCCACATCCCATGAATGAATTTTTTTAAAAATAGGACCTGAGTCTTTCCTGTCACATTTCTGCAACAACAAAGCCAGTTGAACAGTGCTCTGATCACCCCAAATTTTCTGCTTCAGCTAATTTGAATAATTCTGATGCCAATGCAGTTTTACCCTGTGAATGGGACAAGCCTAATGGGGAAAGCAGAAATTATAGTCTTCATTTTCAAATTAAAGGGATGTACACATTATGTACACATTAGATGCTATATATGGTAACAAATATTTATTTCAGTTTTTTGAAGATTTAAAATTAATTGCCAGTCTTGGCAGAGGTGAGAAGGGAAGGAATTCTGGAATAAATGAAGTTCTGGCTAGCAGGCTACTCCATATTTGTAGCCAGTTTACAAGCTTTGGCAGGGTCAATAATGGAGTTACAAGTTGTGATTTTTGGCACACATCAGCGTGCATCACTTGTTGCTGGTCTAAATTGCCAACAAATATTTTGTTTTAGTTTGTACCAGTTAAAAGATGTTATACAGTGCCTGGGGAGCTTTGAAAACAAGCTCAGAATGAAGTTCACAGTGAGTTCTATGCAGCAAACAGTTTAGGGCCACTAATCGCATTTCCTTTTTAAGCATCCTCCCATTGTGCTGAACTCTTGGAAAGATTTTTTTTAGGGACAAGCAATTATCTGTAATACTGGAAACAACTGGGGGGCAATTGTAATCTAACTCACTGGTGCAAACCTATGGGATCAGGTGGAATGAGGTGAAATGTGTGGTTTTGCACCCCACCCAATAATAATCTCCAATGATTTAAATGGAGAGCACCATCGGGCACGGTCTAACACTAGCATTGCAGCTGATCACACCAGTTTTACAATGACAAGGTTAGGTTAAAATTGCTCCCAAAGATTCAGAAAGGCCCAGGAAAAAAATCCATGCTAGATAATATTTTCAAAAAATTCATTTTAACTATTAAGGCCCGTGTCCTTTTAAATTTTAATTAGTCATGCAACTTATCTTTAACACCTGATCTAAATAGATGGTAGAAACAATGGGCAATACCTCTGACCATACAATAGCAAATTTGTCACAGCGCTTAAAGCTTTTCATGTTTCATGTGTTACTCTGATAAACTTTACAGCCTGTATGAGGACTGAGCAGTGCAGGTACACAGAGATAAAAACAAAAAAACTGCGGATGCTGGAAATCCAAAACAAAAACAAAAACAGAATTACCTGGAAAAACTCAGCAGGTCTGGCAGCATCGGCGGAGAAGAAAAGAGTTGACGTTTCGAGTCCTCATGACCCTTCGACAGAACTTGAGTTCGAGTCCAAGAAAGAGTTGAAATATAAGCTGGTTTAAGGTGTGTGTGTGGGGGGCGCAGAGAGAGAGAGAGAGAGAAGTGGAGTGGGGGTGTGGTTGTAGGGACAAACAAGCAGTGATAGAAGCAGATCATCAAAAGATGTCAACAACAATAGAACAAAAGAACACATAGGTGTTAAAGTTAAAGTTGGTGATATTATCTAAATGAATGTGCTAATTAAGAATGGATGGCAGGGCACTCAAGGTATAGCTCTAGTGGGGGTGGGGACAGCATAAAAGATTTTAAAATTTTTATAAAAAAAATAATGGAAATAGGTGGGAAAAGGAAAATCTATATAATTTATTGGGAAAAAAAAGGAAGGGGGAAACAGAAAGGGGGTGGGGATGGGGGAGGGAGCTCACGACCTAAAGTTGTTGAATTCAATATTCAGTCTGGAAGGCTGTAAAGTGCCTAGTCGGAAGATGAGGTGTTGTTCCTCCAGTTTGCGTTGGGCTTCACTGGAACAATGCAGCAAGCCAAGGACAGACATGTGGGCAAGAGAGCAGGGTGGAGTGTTAAAATGGCAAGCGACAGGGAGGTTTGGGTCATTCTTGCGGACAGACAACAGGTGTTCTGCAAAGCGGTCGCCCAGTTTACGTTTGGTCTCTCCAATGTAGAGGAGACCACATTGGGAGCAACGAATGCAGTAGACTAAGTTGGGGCAAATGCAAGTGAAATGCTGCTTCACTTGAAAGGAGTATTTGGGTCCTTGGACAGTGAGGAGAGAGGAAGTGAAGGGGCAGGTGTTGCATCTTTTGCGTGGGCATGGGGTGGTGCCATAGGAGGGGGTTGAGGAGTAGGGGGTGATGGAGGAGTGGACCAGGGTGTCCCGGAGGGAGCGATCCCTACGGAATGCCGATAAGGGGGGTGAAGGGAAGATATGTTTGGTGGTGGCATCATGCTGGAGTTGGCGGAAATGGCGGAGGATGATCCTTTGAATGCGGAGGCTGGTGGGGTGATAAGTGAGGACAAGGGGGACCCTATCATGTTTCTGGGAGGGAGGAGAAGGCGTGAGGGCGGATGCGCGGGAGATGGGCCGGACACGGTTGAGGGCCCTGTCAACGACCGTGGGTGGAAAACCTCGGTTAAGGAAGAAGGAGGACATGTCAGAGGAAATGTTTTTGAAGGTAGCATCATCGGAACAGTTCAACGGATCCTTTTACCCATCTCCAATATTCTCCCTCCACCTGGACCCCTCCCTCTGGATTCTTACCTTCTCTTGATCTTTTCATTGAGAACTGTCGGTGTGACATTAGTCGTCTCAATTTCTCTGCTCCTCTCACCCATTCTAACCTGTCTCTCTCTGAACTTACTGCACTCCATTCTCTCAGGTCCAACCCTGACATTGTCATCAAACCCGCTGACAAGGGTGGTGCTGTTGTTGTCTGGCACACTGACCTCTACCTCGCGGAGGCTGAGCGTCAACTCGCAGACACTTCCTCCTACCTCTCCCTGGACCATGACCCCACCACTGAACATCAAGCCATTGTTTCCAGGACTGTCACTGACCTCATCTCCTCTGGGGATCTCCCTCCCACAGCTTCCAACCTGATAGTCGCCCAACCTCGGACGGCCCGCTTCTATCTCCTACCCAAAATCCACAAACAGAACTGCCCCGGTAGACCGATCGTCTCAGCTTGCTCCTGCCCCACAGAACTCATTTCTCGTTATCTTGACTCCCTTCTCTCTCCCCTTGTCCAGTCCCTTCCCACCTACATCCGTGATTCCTCTGACACCTTACGTCACACCAACAATTTCTAGTTCCCTGGCCCCAGCCGCTTCCTCTTCACCATGGACGTCCAATCCCTCTACACCTCCATCCCCCACCAGGATGGTCTGAGGGCCCTTAGCTTCTTCCTCGAACAGAAGCCCGAACAATCCCCATCCACCACTACTCTCCTCCGTCTGGCTGAACTTGTTCTCACGCTGAACAATTTCTCCTTCAACTCCTCTCACTTCCTCCAAATAAAAGGTATGGCTATGGGTACCCTCATGGGCCCCAGCTATGCCTGTCTCTTTATGGGGTATGTAGAACATTCCTTGTTGCAGTCCTACTCCGGCCCCCTTCCACAACTCTTTCTCCGGTACATCGATGATTACTTCGGTGCCGCTTCATGCTCTCGTCGGGACTTGGAAAAATTTATTAACTTTGCTTCCAATCTCCACCTCTCCATCATTTTCACGTGGACCATCTCTGACACTTCCCTCCCCTTCCTTGACCTCTCTGTCTCAATCTCTGGAGATAGACTGTCCACCAATATCCATTACAAACCCACCGACTCCCACAGCTATCTCGACTACAGCTCCTCACACCCCGCTTCCTGTAAGGACTCCATCCCATTCTCTCAGTTCCTTCGCCTCCGTCGCATCTGTTCCGATGATGCTACCTTCAAAAACAGTTCCTCTGACATGTCCTCCTTCTTCCTTAACCGAGGTTTTCCACCCACGGTCGTTGACAGGGCCCTCAACCGTGTCCGGCCCATCTCCCGCGCATCCGCAGTCACTTCTTCTCCTCCCTCCCAGAAACATGATAGGGTCCCCCTTGTCCTCACTTATCACCCCACCAGCCTCCGCATTCAAAGGATCATCCTCCGCCATTTCCGCCAACTCCAGCATGATGCCACCACCAAACATATCTTCCCTTCACCCCCCTTATCGGCATTCCGTAGGGATCGCTCCCTCCGGGACACCCTGGTCCACTCCTCCATCACCCTCTACTCCTCAACCCCCTCCTATGGCACCACCCCATGCCCATGCAAAAGATGCAACACCTGCCCCTTCACTTCCTCTCTCCTCACTGTCCAAGGACCCAAACACTCCTTTCAAGTGAAGCAGCATTTCACTTGCATTTGCCCCAACTTAGTCTACTGCATTCGTTGCTCCCAATGTGGTCTCCTCTACATTGGAGAGACCAAATGTAAACTGGGCGACCGCTTTGCAGAACACCTGCGGTCTGTCCACAAGAATGACCCAAACCTCCCTGTCGCTTGCCATTTTAACACTCCACCCTGCTCTCTTTCCCACATGTCTGTCCTTGGCTTGCTGCATTGTTCCAGTGAAGCCCAACGCAAACTGGAGGAACGACACCTCATCTTCCGACTAGGCACTTTACAGCCTTCCGGACTGAATATTGAATTCAACAACTTTAGGTCGTGAGCTCCCTCCCCCATCCCCACCCCCTTTCTGTTTCCCCCTTCCTTTTTTTTTCCAATAAATTATATAGATTTTCCTTTTTCCACCTATTACCATTATTTTTAAAAAAAAAATTTTTAAATCTTTTATGCTGTCCCCACCCCCACTAGAGCTATACCTTGAGTGCCCTGCCATCCATTCTTAATTAGCACATTCGTTTAGATAATATCACCAACTTTAACTTTAACACCTATGCGTTCTTTTGTTCTATTGTTGTTGACATCTTTTGATGATCTGCTTCTATCACTGCTTGTTTGTCCCTACAACCACACCCCCACTCCACTTCTCTCTCTCTCTCTCTCTGCGCCCCCCACACACACACCTTAAACCAGCTTATATTTCAACTCTTTCTTGGACTCGAACTCAAGTTCTGTCGAAGGGTCATGAGGACTCGAAACGTCAACTCTTTTCTTCTCTGCCGATGCTGCCAGACCTGCTGAGTTTTTCCAGGTAATTCTGTTTTTGTTTTAGTACAGGTACACAGTCTGATCACACCATTTTAATGGGTAGATTTTCAACAAATATGGTGGGGAGCTGTAGCCATTGAATTTCCTGCTCCCTATAGACCTGAATCAAGCCAGCGATACCAACACCACTTGTTGGAAATTGAACTTTACATTAGATAAACTTTTTGATCTAAAAAGAAATTCTACCCTAACAGAGATCTGTCGGATTGGTTTGCTTTCGTACATTAATATATAAAGAATGACAAACTGTGATTGGGATGCTTCCAAAAAACTGTCCTTTGTTACTGTTAGTAAGACATTCACATTTCGTGCCTGTGCCAACAAGTCTGTTACCACAGTCTCTCTCAGGAATTGGAGTCTCTGCATGCTCTAATCCTCTGCCAAGTCAAAATAATGCACCTCTGTCTGTATTTGCAGTGTGAGAACAACCCAAGTAGGCACAACAGACCACTGGTGCAGCCTGACCCTGCCTGACACTCCTCCTTTGGTTCTTGTGTGCCGTCACAAAAAGCTTAATATATAGGAATTTAGATTGAAAGTACTACTGCTGCTGTACAGAACAATTATCACTAAAACTTACAAAAACCTAAAGGTTGATTTTCTGCTCCAGGCTATATTTAAGTGTTTCTGCCCAGCTGCTGGTGCAATGCTAGTCAGAAGCTCCCAAAGCTTGTTTGAATAACTATTCTGTGCAATTTTAGCCTTGCACGAAAGCTAATCCAATGGGAGAGCTGAAAGATCTGGCCAGCAAGTCAAATTTAGAGAAACATCTACACTTAATGGTAAATAGTTGGATATTGAGGATAAATAGTGCTTCAACCATTATAAAACTTACAAATTTACTCAATATATTTGCCAGTCTTTGAGGACTATGTGGTGTGGGTGTGTGTGCGTGTGAGAGAGAGAGAGAGTCTTTCTATCTGGCTGATTCAATGAGAGTTTTCATTACTTTCCCTGTGAAGTAGTAAAGGCACAGCTGTCAAATTAAATTTTCAAAGAGATTTCTTTAGGTTTTTACTTTAAATTTCAAAACAACCCATATTCATTTTTCAAGAGATTAAAGTGACATCTTTTCTCTTTTTCAAGTACTCTTAGCAACACAAAGCACAATTATTATGGTAATTGATTTAAAAGGTTATTCCAATTATTTGACATTTCTTATGCTATCACCTAACTGATTAAAATTGATGTTACAAAGTTCATTTCCTTCCATGGCAATTTGGCAGGAAATAGGGGTCAGGCCTGATGTCTCTGATTTACATAAATATTCATTGCCTTTTGTCTTCACTCTTATCAAGATCTTTCTTTTATTTTTCAATTGTTTTGGTATAAATTTGCAGCTGCTTTGATGGAAATGGAAACTTGTGTTTACACTTCAGAAAGTGGCACAATGAAATGAACCAACTGCTGATAAATAAGAAATCACTATCAAAATTCCTTTTAAAGAAGAATCACAATCTCTTCGAAAGAAGGAGAACACCAACTGGTCCCTTTTAATCAAATAGTATCACCATCCTAACCCTTTCAAAAAGCAAGTTTCACCATCATAACCCTTTTTGAAGAAGTACTATTGAGACTTATAAATCATTTTTGAAAAGGGAGTCTCACAATTTACATACCTTATAAAGAGGATGGGGCTAAAGACCTTTGAACCATTGATCCTTGCATAAGATCTACTGTCTACCTCTGATGACCTTTGACATTGGCCCCAAGAAGCAGGATCAGTGGGAGGTTACCTTATTTAAATAATGGCAATGGACACCCATAATACGAAGGGCTCATTGCTGAGCATTGGATAGCACGGGAAAGTGGGATTGAAGTTGAAGTTCAGACATGACCTTATTGAATGGTAGAGCAGACTGCATGGCCTACCAGTGCTTTGTTTTCTTTTGCTCGTATGTTCTCAAAGTATTCACCTGGCATACTCCCCGAGATTCCCATTCTTCTGGAGCAGGCTGACAAAAAAAACATATCCCTTGTTTTCCTTCGTGCCAAAAAATCTATTAATCACAGTCATTAACATATTCATTGACTGAGCACCCATAGCCCTCTGGGGTAGGGAAGACCAATGATACACAATCCTCTGAAAGAAGAAATTTCTCCTCATCTCAGTTTTACATGCTTGATCCCTTATCCTGGGACTAAATTTTCCAGCTTGAGGAAACAACCTCTCAGCATCTACTCTGTCAAGCCCTCTAAGAATTGTATTCATATCAGTGATATCACCTCCCATTCTTCTAAACTTCACATAAAAAAGGCCCATTCTTCTCAATCTCTCTTCATTGGACATCCATATTATCCTAGGAATCAATTCAGTGAACCTTTATTACACCCCAGGTAAGGGAAGCTATTACTTCCTTAGGTAAGGAGGCCAAAACTGTACAGATTACTTCAGATTAATTGCAGCAAGACTCGCTTACTCATATGCTCCAACCCCTTTCAATAGCGGCTAACATGTCTTTTGCCTTCCTAATTGCTTGCTCTGCCAGCATGTTAACTTTCTGTGATTTGTATCCAAGGACCCCAAAAACTCTCTGAATACCACATTTACCAGTCTCTCACTACTAAAAGAATATTCTGCTTTTCCTTCTTCCTATCAAAGTGGATACATTTCTGTATGTTATTCTCCGCCCGCTACTTTCTTGCCCATTCACTTAACTGGTCTATATCCCTTTTTTTGCGCCTCTCACAGCTTACTTTCCTACCTAGCTCAGTATCATCAGCAAAGCTGGATATATTACACTCAAAGGCAATTAAGGATGGGCAACAAAGGCTGGCCTAGCCAACAATGCTCACATCCCATAAAAGAATGAAAAAATTTATCTCATCTAATTTATTGATAAAAATTGCAAAGTGCTGTGGCCCAAGCACTGATCCTTGCTGCATTCTGCTACTCACACCCTATCAACATGAAAAATCATTCCCATGAGACCTAATCTTGTGTAACAACTACTTGTGTGGCACTTTATCAAATATACTACATCCACTGGATCCTCTTTATCTACCCTGCTAGTTACACCCACAAAAAATTCTAAAAGATTTGTTAAACATTAATAAATCCATGTTGACTCTGCCAAATCATGTTGGGATTTTCCAAGTGCCCTGTTATCACATCCTTAATAATAGATTATAACATTTCCCTACTCCTGATGTCAGGCTAACTGGCCTACAGTTCCTGATTTTTCTTTCCCGACTTTCTTGAACAGCAGAGTTGCATTTACTAACTTCCAATCCACGGAGGCCATTCTAGAATCTAAGGATTTCTGGAATATCAAGAGCATTGCATCCACAATCTCTGCAGCCATCTCTTTTAAAACCCTAGAGCGCAGTCCATCAAGTCCAAAAGATTTGTCAACTTTGGTCCCATTAATTACTCCACTACTTTTTCTTTACTAATATTAATTGTTTTAAGCTCCTCTTTCTCATTTGATACTTGGTTCCCCACAATCTCTGGTATGTTCTTTGTGTCTTCTATAGTGAAAGAAATATTTGTTTAACGTCTCTGCCATTTTCCTGTTCCCTGTTATAATTTCTCCTGTCTCGACCTCTAAGCAACACACATGTACATTTTTGTTGCCTTTTTACATAATTGTAGAAGCTCTTACAATCTGGTTTTATATTTCTTGCTAGTTTACTCTCATATTCCATTTCCTCCCTCTTTTTCAATTACATGGTCAGCCTTTGCTAATTTTTAAAACCTTACCATTTTTCCCACGAGTTTTTATTTTTCAAGAGAATTACAAAGGCATACAATACACTGGATACACAAGACAGAAACAGGTCAGTTGAGCAACCAGTCCATGCTGCATTTAGTTTCCAGTCAAGCCTCTTCACATCTTTTCTCATCTAAATCTACCATCAGAACCATCTATCCACTTCTCCTTCAAATGCTTGTCTACCTTCCCCTGAAATGCATCCATACTATTTGCTACAGCCTCTGCCTTTGGTTGTGAGTTCCACGTCCTTACCATGGTTTGGATTAAGAAATATCTTCTGATTTCTTGGATTTCTTAATGACTATCTTATGTTGATGGTCTCTAGTTATGATCTTCCCCACAAGAGGAAACATTCTCTCTATATCCACTTTATCAAAATCTTTCATTGGTTTAAAGACCTCTATTAGGTCACCCCACTGCCGTCTTTTTTCAAGAGGAAAGAGATCCAGCATGTCAATCCTTTCTTGGTATGAATATCCACACATTTCTGGTGTCATCTTTGTAAATCTTCTCTTTACCTTCTCCATTGTCTTGATATCATTTTTATAAAATGGTGACCAGAACTGCACATAGTACACAGTGTGGTCTAAGCAAGATTCAATACAGGTTTAGCAAAATTTCCCAACTTTTCAATTCTATCCCTCTAGAAATAAAGCCTTGTTTCATGTCCTTGCTGACATGTAGTGCAACCTTTAATGATCGGTGTATTTGTACTCCAAGATCACTTTGTTGCTTAACCCCACCAAGACTAACACCTTCCAAATAATTAGTGACCTCCCTATTCTTCCTACCAAAACGTACTACCTCACATGTATCGGTATTGAATGTATATTCACTGAGAATTATTAATTATTTCTTTAAATGTTGATCATTTTGATCCACCATTGCATGTTTTAACCTAATTTCTGAATCTACCTTAGCCTGCTTGCCCCTCATGCCTTTGAAATTGCTTTGTTTAAAATTTAAGACTTAATTTTTGACTTAAGCACATCACTCTAAAATTTAATATGAAATTCTATCACACTATGATCACTTTTCCCCAGGTGAATTAACCCTGTCTCACACTAAACAATACTTGATCTAAAATAACCTATTCTCTAGGCAGTTCCACAATATATTGTTCAGAAAACAGCCTCAAATGCATTTCATGAACTCGTCCTACAATTTGCTTTTGCTATTAGGTTTCCCCATTTTATATAAAAATTAAAGCCCCTCATCATTATTGCATTATATTTGTTACATTCTCCTTTAATTTCCTGAATCATATTCTGTCTAATGTTATGATTACTGTTAGGGGGCCTATAAAATACTTCCATCGGTATTTTCTGCCCTTCATCCAGATCTCCACCAATGCTGATTCTACATGCTAATATTCTATGCCAATACATTTTCTTTCTATGTCCTTTAGTCCATGCTATATTATCAGGGCTATACCATCTACTTTTCTATGTTTCCTATCGTTTCTAAAAGTCAAGAATCCTGAAATATTTTGTTCCCAACTTTTGTTCCCAAATAGTTACTGGATCAAGCATATTAATTTCTGTATGATTAATTCATCTAGCTTATTATGAATGTCTCATGCATTCAGATAAGTGACTTTCGTTCTATTTTTTATTTTATTTTTCCCTGAAATGGGGCTGTATTTTCCATCCCATGCTGAGCAAATGTGCATTGGATGGCCATAAATAGAGGCAGGGGAATCATAAATTTAAATTCTCCAGTCGATTCCCACTGGGTATCGTGACCTGATGCACATTCACAAAGTGACATCAGGTTCAGCTTTTTAAATATCTGCCTCAGTTTTGAATTTCCCTGAGCTTGAGATCTTCAGCAAGGTGGAGGTCTTCCTGAAGCCTGTGTGAAATATGTCAGGTCAGTCAGTTTGTGAAACTTGGGGAATCTTGTTGTGGAGCATGGAACCTTTTGACAGCAAGTTTAAAAGGTGTTGCCAACTTGAAATGTCATAATTAGATGCTGTATGATAATTAATTATGTTATTAATGCAATGATTGATCATTCGGCTTTGTCCTGAGAGGCTAAGTGACCATTTAATTGAACAGCTTTGTGTAAGAATTCAGATGCATATGAGTATTTTCTTCAGTGGATAAAGGGCTCTTAGGTCACCGAACAGATGCAGGGCATCCTGAAGGGGGAGGGTGATAAGGCAGAGGTCATAGTACATGTTGGTACCCGTGACATAGGTATAAAGAGGGATGAGGTCTTGCATCAAGAATTCAGGGAGTTAGGCAGTAGTCTAAAAAGCAAGACCTCTGGGTTGTAATCTCTGGATTACGTCCAGTGCGATGTGCTAGAGAGCTCAGAAATAGGAGAATAGCACAGATCAATACATGGCTTAAGAGTTGGTGCAGGAGGCAGGGTTTTAGATTCCTGGATCACTGGAACCGTTTCTGGGGAAGGTGGGACCTGTACAAGCGGGACAGTTTACTTCTGAACCAGAGCGGGACTAACATCCTTGAGGGTGGGTTTGCTAGTGCTGTTGGGAGGAGTTTAAACTAATGCGGAAGGGGGAGGGGACACAGAATGTTAGCAGAATAGGGGCACATCATAATACAGTAAAACAATCAAGTCAGAAAGAGTACAGCTGCATTAAGTTTCAAGGGAGTAAGGCAAGGCTGGATGTCCTCTACTTGAATGCCAGGAGTATTACAGGTAAAACGGATGAGTTAAGGGTGAGGATTGACACGTGGAATTGTGATATAATAGCCAGCACTGAGACGTAGTTGAGGGAGGGGCAGGATCGGCAGCTCAACATTCCAGAATATAGAATCTTCAGGCGAGACAGAGGAGGTGGTAACAGAGGAGGAGGCATTGCATTATTAGCTAAGGAGACGGTTACTGCAGTAAAGAGAGATGATATCTTGGAGGGGGAATCGAGTGAAACTTTGTGGTTAGAGCTTAGGAATAAAAAGGGCAGTCACATTATTAGGTGTTTATTATAGACCCCTAGATAGTCAGTGAGAAATTGAGGAGCAAAGATGTGCACAATTTGTGGAGGTGTGTAAAAACAAGAACAATAGGGTAATTATATTAGGTGATTTCAACTTTACCAATATTAATTTGGATAGACATAGTGTTAAGGGCTTGGATGGAGTGGATTTCTTGAAATGTGTACAGGAGAACTTTTTAGGTCAATATGTAGAGAGTCCAATAGGGAATGGTGCAGTTCTGGACCTAATTCTGAGGAATGAAGCTGAGGTGGTGGTGGGGGAGCATTTTAGTGATAGTGATTACAACATTGTACAATTTAAGCTTGTTATGGACAAAGAAATAGACAAGTTGCAAAAAAATGTTTTGGATTGATGGAGAGCGGATTTTAGTTAAGTAAGGCAGGATCTGGCGAAGGTAAACTGGGAGCAGCTACTTGTGGGGAAATCTACAGAGGAGCAGTGGGAGGAGGAGAATTCAAAAAGGAAATGGGGAGGGTATGGGCTCAACATGTTCCCTCTAGGGTGATAGGAAGGAGTAACAAGCCCAGAGAACCATGAATGACCAGAGATATTCAGGATACGATGAGAAGGAAAAGAGAGGCTTTTAGCAGGTATGAGGGAAGCAAATCAGCAGAGGACATCGGTCAAGTGTTGAATGAATACTTCACATCCATTTTCACCCAAGAGAATGAGGATAAAGGTATGGAATTCGGGGAGAGAGACTGCGAGGTTCTTGAGCAAATTGATATAGGGAGTGACACGATATTGAAGGTGTTGGTAGGCTTAAAATTGGACAAATCTCCACGTCCAGATGATTTGTGTCCCAGAGTGCTAAGGGAGGCAAGGGAGGAGGTTGCAGAGGCTGTGACCCAAATTTTTAATTCTTCTCTGGACATGGGGGAGGTGCCAGAGGACTGGAGAACAGCTAATGTGGTTCCGCTATTTAAGGAGGGTTGTAGAGATAAGCCAGGGAACTACAGGCCAGTGATTCTCAAGTCAATGGTAGGGAAAATATTGGAGAAAATTCTGAAGAAGAGAATCTATCTGCACTTGGAGAGACAAGGTTTGATCGGGGATAGTCAGCATGGCTTTGTCAGAGGGAGGTCATGCCTAACAAATTTGATTGAATTTTTTGAGGAGGTGACCAGGTGTGTAGATGAGGATAGTGCAGTTGATGTAGTTTATATGGATTTCAGCAAAGCCTTTGACAAGGTCCCACATGGGAGACTTATAAAGAAGGCAAATGTACATGGGATACAGGGTAACTTGATAAGGTAGATTCAAAATTGGCTTAGTTGTAGGAGACAGAGGGTGATGACAGAAGGATGCTTTAGTGACTGGAAGCCAGTGTCCAGTGGCGTACCACAGGGATCTGTTCTGGGTCCCCTATTATTCGTCATTTATATAAACGACATAGATGACTATGTGAGGGGCAGGATTAGTAAGTTTGCGGATGACACAAAGATTGGCCAGGTGGTTAGCAGTGAGGCTGAGCATCTTGGGCTACAGGAAGAGATAGAGGGGATGGTCAAATGGGCAGATAAGTGGCAGATGGAGTTTAACCCTGAAAAGTGTGAGGTGATATACTTTGGAAGGAGTAATTTGACAAGGAAGTATTCAATGAACGGCATGACACTAGGAAGTTCTGAGGAACAAAGGGACCTTGGCATGTGCGTCCATAGATCTCTGAAGGCCAAGGGGCAAGTTAGTGGAGTGGTGAAAAAGGCATATGGGACACTTGCCTTTATCAATCGAGGCATAGATTATAAAAGTAGGGAGGTCGTGTTGGAGTTTTTTAGAATCTTGGTGAGGTCACAGCTGGAGTACTGTGTGCAGGTCTGGTTGCCACATTATAGGAAGGGTGTGATTGCACTGGAGGGGGTGCAGCGGAGATTCACCAGGGTGTTGCCTGGGTTGAAACATTTAAGTTATGAGGAGAGGTTGGATAGACTTGGCTTGTTTCCGTTGGAGCAGAGGGGCAACCTGATTGAGGTGTACAAGATTATGAGGGGCATGGACAGGGTGGATAGAGAGCAGCTGTTCCCCTTAGTTGAAGAATCAGTCACGAGGGGACATAAGTTGAAGGTGAGGGGCAGGAGGTTTAGGGGGATGTCAGGAAAAACTTTTTTACCCACAGGGTGGTGATGGTCTGGAATGTGCTGCCTGGGAGTGTGGTGGAGGCGGGTTGCCTCACATCCTTTAAAAAGTGCCTGGATGAGCACTTGGTATGTCATAACATTCAAGGCTATGGGCCAAGTGCTGGTAAATGGGATTAGGTAGGTAGGTCAGGATTTTCTCACATGTTGGTGCAGACTCGATGGGCTGAAGAGCCTCTTCTGCACTGTGTGATTCTGTGATTCTGTGAATGCATTGAACAGTTGTGAGTATCAGATTCTAATGTGTCACCTGGACCATGCGCTTTGATTTTTACATTGATTTAAAGTCCAGGTATCTGTTGTCTTTGATAAAACTGAAGAGATGTCTGACTTCAATGATTGAAAGTCCATCAGATGATTAGCCAGCTGTTCAGTCAATTTCAAAGGCTCTATTGTATTCAGTTCTGAGATGTTTATTATAGAGCTGTGCAATGGAATCTCATCTTGAATGCTCGGCTGAGTTCCAAACTCCATAAATGGAGCTCAGGAGGGGTTGTTTACTCAAGAGGTGCAGTGCCAAAGAAGGTTCCATCTCTCAAGGGATACAGTCAACTATATCTGTCAGATGATAGGCCCTGAGATCTCTGCTAACTGTGTGGGTGGACACCCCATGCCAGTGGTTCTAAAGGTCACAGCTGTCCTCAACCTCTATGCCTCTGGCTCTTTCCAGGGCTCGGTGGGTGATCTTTGTGGTGTCTCCCAATCAGCTGTCCGCACTTTTGTCAAGCAGGTTACAGACGCTCTGTTCAGGCGTGCATTGATATTCATCCACTATCGCTGGAACTAGGTCAACCAATCAGAGCGAGCCAAAGGCTTTGCAGCAATTGCTGGCTTCCCCTGAGTCCAGGGTGCAATAGACTGAACAGGGGGCCATCAAGACACCAGCAGGTGAGCTCGGTGCCTTCGACAACAGTGAGGCCTTCCACTCCATGAACGTGCAGATAGTGTGTGATCACAGGATGCTGATTCTACAAGTCTGTGCAAGGTACCCAGGCAGCTCCCATGACGCCTACATCCTCAGACACTCCCAGGTGCCGGGGCTCTTCAGTGCTCCAGCGTGGCTGGGTGGATGGCTGCTGGGTGACAAGGGCTATCCCCTCAGAAGGTGGCTCATGACACCTCTCCACCATCCAAGAACAGAAGCTGAGCAGCGGTACAATAGGAGGCATGCCTCCACAAGGGCTGTGGTGGAGAGAACCATCGGTCTTCTCAAGATGCGCTTCTGATGCCTGGGCCGTTAAGGGGGCCGACTCCAGTACCCCCCAGAGCATGTGTCACTAATAGTTGTTGCATTCTGCGCTCCCCACTATCTTGCGCTGGAAATGGGTGATGCTGTGGATGAAGGAGATGTAGGCGCAGTGGCTGAGGCTGCACACTATAAGTCCAGCAGTGAGTCCGAGGATGAGCACACACAGGGAAATGCTGAGGGGTTGGACGCTGACCCGGTCATACTCCAGGGAGGGAGGGACACCCGGGAGCCTTTAATCCAATGAACCTTCAGCTAGAACACCACAGATGGACTTCCAACAAAAGCCTCTGCTGCAGGCTCCATACTCGATACCTGAGTGCTAAATCTGCCTGGATAGGAACATTAACTAAGGGCCTTGTCAATAAAGCTCAATGTGATACAACTCACTCATAACATCATGGGTAACCATCCACCTGCAGAGGAAAACAGGCACCCTCAACTATGGTCACATGTCTAAATTTAATGATAAAACAAAATGAACTTAGGGAAACAAAATGACAAAGGTGTTAAACAGCACACCAACTAATCATGGCCTCACTGCGGGGCAACACAAAAGCACCAGTGATAAACCTGTGGTGCCTTAAATTTATGCTTACAGGTGCTACATCTAGATGCTGTCCCCTCACTGTCACTGGCATCTGAGACAGCCTGCCCACTGTGCTGTCCTGTTGGCCTTGATGACCTTGGTGACCGTCCTCTGGCCCATGGAGCCTGTTTTGGCCCCACCTGGGAAGGAGCAGCCAGTTTCACAGCTGGCATCACCCCAGTCATCTCAGCCTCATCGGATGCAGTGGTCACTGGCAGAGGGGCAGAGGAGCTACCGTTCTCATGTTGAGTGCCCTGAGAGGAGCCCGCAAAGACAACAAGCAGCTGCTGCGCCAATGTGAGGTCGCTTTGGACCTCCCTGCTCACCGTAGATGGATGGGCACTGAGCTGGAAAACTAGGTACCCAGACCATCTCCCACATTGGCATTGACCAGCTGAGGTCAATGCTGATGTGAGGGATTGTTGGTCCGAGTGCATCCCCAGGAAGCCCTGATGGGTCTCCTGGAGGAGCCTCTCCACGAGAGTCGCCACTCTCTTCATGGAGGAAGCATGGCGCTCAGCGTTGAGGCTCATTGCATTGGCGATGGTCCATGAGGACTCCTCCGTCATGGAGACCAAGCCAAGCATAGCCTCATATATCTCCGCCAGATCCTCCTGCACACCCTGCTGGACCTCCAGCATTTGCTTCCCCACAGACAATCTAGAGGCACATCATCAGCCACCGACTGAGCATGTACCTGGTCCCCTGCAGTCCTCTGACTGCTGGCTCCATGGGCACTCTCTGTCTCTGCTAGCTCCTCCAGTGACTGTGAAGTGACCTCACCGCTGTGCCCTGGGACACTAGCTGATGTTCTAATTCCCAGCGAGGTGCTAGTATCTGTGCTGGTGTCTGCCTGGTAGAGATGGTATGATGCTGGTGGGTCAGAGACTTCAGGACCTCCAGGTGTGAGAGGGGGCCCCTGTGCCTTCTCCTCTCAGCCCTGCTCCACTGATGCTGAAAGGAAGAACAAGGACATTTGATTAGTTAATGTGGAGACAATGTCAATGTGCATCCCTGTCCCCCAGATTATTATGCACTCATCCTTCCATAAGCAATGGTCAAGCCATATTGCAAACTTCAATCACTGAACATTCAGCACTGCCATGGCTGCTGGGACACTAATGGTGACCTCAGTACTGGGCAAACATACCTGCCCGTGGCACCCCAGCCTCATTGACACTGGTGGACCTGGGCGCATGGTGTCTCTCCAGATTGAGGGCCCCAGCTTGAACCTGGTAATCGCCAACTGGGCCAGCCCTCTGCCAGTCCTCAACTGCTCGGCGGCGTTATGAGCATTCTTCTCCTGAAAAGGAGAGAAGAGCATTGATTAGTGCAACTTGTACCTGGAATCTCTTCCCTGCCAGCCCACTCCAACCAGAGCGGGACATGGCAGGGCTCCAGTGCCTCCTTACCCCACAGCTGCCGCACACTCACACAAAGATGCCAGGCCTGCCCCTCCCACCCTTGGCCAAATGTTGCCTACATCACATTTGGGACCACAAGGTCCAACCTTACAAAGCAAGGAGGTGCAAGCACATGGAACGCAAAGGGCAGCAGATGGATTAGTGCCCCGCCACCTGGAAGCTCCCCTCCCAGCATGTCAGCACCCTGACTTTGACATGTTTTGCAGTTCCAGCACTGCGCCCAGCTGCAGCTCCTCCAGGTTACCCCCAAAACAGTAATGTGGGTGTCACTGTACCACATGTTGCAGGTGCAGAACCCATCTCAAAACCACCCTCTCAGGGTGACCTCAGCATGGGCAATACCTGCTGGCCCACCCACCGATGGACACATGCCGTCAATGATTCAATGCAGTAACTGCACTCAGAGTTGGCGGGGTGGGGAGGGGAGCAGCCAGGGGGGAAAGCCTACCTGCTGAGTTAAGTAACGAATGCCAACATGGTACTCACCCTTCCAGAGTGCAAAAGGTCATTGAAACACTTGCGACATGGGGTCCAGGTCTGTCGCACCACGTCCTGGGAGCTCACTATCTCCACCACCTCCTCCCAGGCACGTTTGGTTATGTGGAAGGGCCTCCTCCTCCCATCCCTGGGAACGAGGACCTCCCGCCGTGCTGCCATGTCCTCAAGGAGGGCAACAAGACAATCATCTGAGAAATGAGGGGCACAGCGCCCCCCCCCTGCCCTACACTCCTGCCTGGCCTGCTCACCAGCAGCTCTCTGGGGAGCCCTTCTGCTAGCCATGATTGACAGCCTTTGCAAGGCTGCAGGAGCTCTTTTAACCAGGCCACGGTCGCCATTGGACCCAGCGGCCATTGCAGTTGCGCCACCGCCTACTCAGTCCCGCTGTCCTCGGGAGCCGCGTTTCACGTTGGGCAGGCCTTAATTGGCCCGTCCGTGTAAAATGGTGACGTGGACCCGATCTCAGGTGGCGATCTGGTCTATGCTCACCTGTGCCCGCATGGCCCGCCCAACAGGCAGAAAATTCTGCCCCAGGTGTCAATGCCTAATCTGGACCCAATATACATTGTTGGATATTCCTTGGCCAAGCCCCTTCTTGTTTGGGGCAGACAAGACTTTATACCTCTTTATCTTACAGGAACTCCAGGCAATAAAGGCCACTGGCTAAGGACCAAAAGCTAATCTGTGGCTCTTCCACCACACCACCATCAGAGTTATAGTAGGTATATACAAGAAGGGTCACAGCTTTTCAACCCCTGGAATCTAACAATCAGAGTCTTTTTAATGAGGGGGTGTCACCACTTGGACTCATCTTATAAAATGGGGATAGTCTTTACCCATGAGGCACTTCAGACCAGCAGACCAGATAGTTTCTAATGACTTAATGTTTTTGTGCAGCCAATCAGCCACTCCAGGTCTTTAGAATCAGAATCTGCCTATAAAGAGAGGTGCCAAAGAAAATTAGAGAAATATTATTGGAAACGCTTTATCCCACAGGCTGACTTCCTGTCGAACAGAGAAACCACACTCTTAACAAACGTGCCGTAGATGTGTCACTTGCTCCTTCAGGCAGTGTCACCTTATTCCCAAAACAAGGGAAATCTGCTAGCAAAAACATCAAACTCAAGACACAAAAATATACTTCTTTTTTTGTGGAACTCTCGTGACACCTCCAGCAGCAGGATTTCCTGTTTCAGTAAATGTTTTTAAATTGAGAATATTCTCAGTTTTTTGACCACAACCATTCCCGACTTTCTCTGATGCCTTTGGCAAGCAGGCAGGTGAAGGCCAAAATATTATGACTCACGGGCGAAAATGGAACACACACATACATCTGATGGATTTGCCTTGCCTGTAATTGTTGGCTTCATAAGAAGTGGGCATGAAATAAATTACAAGTTTATCTCCTCTACATCCCACGGCTGCCTGTGTGTTTCCTCTGTACACAACTGGTGCCACAATTTGTGTCCTCTACATCTCACTATTCCCCAGTGTACTTTCTGTATTGGGGTGACTTTTCTGTTCTTGGCTAAGCTTAGGTTTTTCTGCCTAGCTACTGATGCAAAGATTGCAGTGAATAGGCTGCCCGTCATTTCTGCGGTCGGCTCAGTTAAATAATCAAAGGCAGCTTGAGCCTTGTGCAAGGAGCCAGCCTAATGAGGATGTAGTAAATCTGGCTAGTGGATCAAATTCAAAGGGATATGCACACTTAAGGGTAAGTTATTGCATATGGGGACAAATATTGTTTCAGCCTTCATTAAGGTTCCACCGCCCTCTCCTGCTTAAAGATTCTGCTTAAAACCCCTCTTTGACTGTGTGTTTGGTCACCTGTTCTAATGCCTACTGCTCTGGCTCAGTGTCAATAATTGTCTGATTTCATTCTTGTGAAGCACTTTGGAACTTTTTGTTACATTAAACTGTAAGTTACACATGATATGCAATTCTAAGCTTGTGAGCATCTTTAATGCTTTAACATTTAAATATATATTCTGGTGTAGTCCCTCAGCCATTTAGCACATTTTTTGGGGGCACTAAATGGCTTCCTAAGTCTCCAATATAGTGAGCAGGAAACACACACTCATTTCAAACAGGAAGTATGTCAGCCACAATATTGGCAGAGGGCAAAAAATTGTTGTGCTATGTCTATGCCTAAAACGGGCAATGGGCTCTAAGAATATACAAGTGAATTACTTAATACCTGTTTGAGGCACCCACTGCAAGTTTGGTTTGCCCTGAGGGCTCTTTCTATGACAAATCATGAATAATTCACCATTTTTCCATTGGCGCTCTACTTCTTGGGCAGAATCTTCCAATTCTGTATTCTAAGTTTGGTGGTATGCATGGAAGTGGGAGTGATTCCTACTGTGGGGCAGAATGGCTGACCATGCACGATCTTGTGCTTTTCAGCTCTTCAAAGCACGGCAAATCTTGTGGTGGGGCGGGCAGGAAGTTGCCATCCCCACCATTACCTCATGGGGTTGAAGGTGTCAGCGCCATATTTAAAGGGCACCTGGACAGGCATTCACCACTGCATACTAGGGGCTTCAGTCTGGCTGTCTTTAGTGTCCAGAGAAGAAAACAAGTGTGGCCCCATGGTTCAGCAAAGCCTCCCTGTAGATTCTCATCCAGGCTGTCCAGGAAAGGCAGGAGGTGCTGTTTCCCAGGATGGCAGCAGGACAGCCTCCCATCTCACTACTAGTGGCTAGGGCAGAAGTTAGCATCTGTGGGGCCCACCAGTGTCAGAAAAGGATGAATGATCTTCTGAGCTCCACCAATGTAAGTGACACCATCTACTCTCACTGCAAACTGACACTCCTAAGGTCCTCAGGCAGTGTAAGTGTGCGAGTACACGGGGATGTCACACAGGAATTTGGGTTGCAGGACTCAACAGCAGATGGAACATCTGCACTAAACGTGTGCCAGCAACTTCATTCTCTCAATCTCATATAAGTTGATTCTTAATCACTTACCGGGGAGGGCTCAGCAGCTGCCATAGACATGCATGCTCCTGAACTTCTGTCTGCCTGCAGGAAAAGAACGCCCACAACAAATAGAAGTGGTCCCAGCCTGGAGGCAGAATTCTGGACATTTGAGTCCTCACTCCTTTTGAGGAGCAGGCCACCGAGAGATAGCCAAAGAGGAGCAGGATCGTGCCTGTGCTGAAGGTGAGATAGGACTCCGCCAGGACACTAGTGAGGATGCCTCCAGTCTGCAGTTGTCAGCTGCACCCACAGAGCCTACTTGGTCAATCACTAATTCTTTCTTTTCTCTATTGCAGGTACTGGCAAGAAAAGGGGAAGGCCAACAAGGAGACCACCCATGGCCCCAACTCCAACCCCACCTCTGAGGATGATACCTCAGAAGTCTCAAATGATGCACCGTCACGGCATTTGCCTGCACCCTCCACCAGCGCAGATACATTCATCTCGGTGGGTCACATTCTAGAATAGGCTTGGGATCACAATATGGTGAGCACATCACTGACACGGGTCCACAGTTGGTGGAAGTGACAGCCAATGTCTCTGACACTCAGTGAACTGCTGGAGGCCAGGTCCTTGCTCAGCCTCATGCAGATGACGAGCCTCTGGAGTCAGGTCTTAGAGACAGTAGAAAGGCAGGGTTGCCTGGAGCTTGGATCATCTAGGCTTAGGTGGACCTGTAAATAAATTGACGTGCTACACACATTTTGTAGTGAGCACATTCTTTACAGGTTTGCCTCCATGCCAGAACCACTGAGCCAATGTTAAGCCCTATCTTCTGTCTAGACATGGCATTCCCCCCCACCAATCCCCCACCATCCCATCCAGGTGAAGGACATCCTGGAGGACCAGAGATGGGTGTTCCTCCTATTCATACATGATCGCGCATGGAGACATTGCTATTTGACTGGGTTGGTGAGGACCATGTGTGAGAACCCTCTCTCTGACACTATCCAGCTTGCCTCCACTACCCTCAAGACCCAAAAGGAGACAATTGCCTTGGCAGCATGGAAAAACTAACCACACGAGTCCCTGTCAGCCATGACTATTCACCAGGGAGGATGGAGGTTTGGAGTCGGGAGTTTGCTGCTGTCCATCAGCTGTGCCCCTTGGAGGCATCCAACTCCTTCCCTTCATCTTTGCCTCTGACAGCAGCAGATGACAAATCATACAGAATGAACTGCAGCTCCACGCCTTGCTGGGATCTTGAGGTTATGAGTTGGGAGGAAACCTGTGGCCTTGTAAGCTTCACCATTGGAGAGGAGGACACAATTGAGCATGGTTGTCATCCAGTTGCCTCATGATTATTAGGATGTCCCTTCAGTCGGCCAATTGTGCTCACCTTGAACACCACCCACCCAAAAAGACCTCTCTTCTACTTTGAGGTAACGCAGTTTTACATCAAATGTGTTGTATAGTTGTTGCTTGAAAAATGACGTGTGTTAGTTTCAAGACTAGCTCCACAGCCTTCTACCCTCCCCCTGGTCACACACCAGTTTCCCCCCATCACTCTTGACCCACCCAATACAACAATTTCTCTCACCCATCACCCTTGAATCTCCTTCCGTTACCCTGGACCCTATTACCATCAACCTTCACATGTCTCCTCTCCCCTCTGAGCCTACACCCATTGCCATCCCCATGCCCATCCTGACCCTCACTCCTACCATTGTCTGAGCCATCTGAGTAGTCCACTCCTGTGACCTCCTCCATGAAATCTTCACCTACCTGACTATCACCCTGACTTGCCCCCTGACTGCATCCCACTCCCCTCTTTAAATGTAACTGTTTCCTCTGCTGCCCAGTGCCCTCAGTGTGGTCTCCCAGAACCCCAAGATCGACAGCACCCACCCTGTCCCTCTAGGATCATGTCTCTCCAACCATCCTTGCCCATAAAGCCCCCTCCCTTATCCTGCCCCAGATCCAACAAGAAAGGCCCTTCCCTCCATCCCATGTTGCTATACCCTCGCATTCCCTTGCTGCCTCCTTTCCTGCCTAGACAGTCTGTCTTGCTTCCCCGGACAGCCTCACACCCAGCCCCGGACAGTCTCTTCCTTTCCTGGACAGCCACACCCTCCTTTGCCTTTTTCCCATGTCCAGCCACAGCTCCACCCTTCCACTCTGCCCCCCACTCCACCCTTAGCTTGCCTCTCATGTCCAGCCTCCCTTGTAGCCTTCCACCCAACATCACACCCCCGCCCCCCACCCTCCTGAATTTAGCCTTCTCCAGCCTTCATGCAGTTTGTCCTACCGGCACCTAATATGAGTCAAGTTGTGAGTGGTCCCCAAGATGGCCAAAGCAGCATCTACTCACCTTGAGACCGTGGAAAAAGTGAAGCTCGCCTAGTCCCACTCCATCCCCTTTACCCTGTAGCCCTGCAATTTTTTTTCTTTTCAGATAATTGTTCAATTCTCTTTTGGAAGCCATGATTGAATCTGCCTCTACCTCACTCTCTGGTAATGCAATCCAGATCCTAACCACTTTTCTGCATTAAATTTAACCTGCCATTTGTCCGTCCATTCCATCAGCCTGTCTATGTCCTCATGAAGTTCATCACTATCTTCCTCACAGTTTACAATACTTGCAAATTTTGCAAATTTCAAAATTGTGCCCTATACACCCAAGACTACATCACTAACATATATATCAAGAAAAGCAGGGGTCCTATCACTGACCCCTGGGGAACCCCACTGTATACTTTCCTCCAGTCCAAAAAGCAATAGTTCACCACTACTCTATTTGCTGCCACACAGTCAATTTCATATCCATGCCTTTTATTCCATGGGCTCTAACTTTGCTGACAAGCCTGTTGTGTGGCACTTTATCAAATGCATTTTGGAAATCCATGTATACCTCATCAACCACATTACCCTCATCAGCATTCTCTGTTACCTCATCAAAAAATTCAAGCAAGTTAGTTGAACATGATTTGCCCTTAGTAAATTCCTTGATTAACCTGCATTTATCCAAGTGACTGTTAATGTTGTACTGAATTATTGTTTCAAAATACTTTCTCTCCACAAAGGTTAAACTGGCCATGCAGCAGTTGCTGGGCGCATCCTTACACACTTTCTTCAGCAAGGGTGCAATTCTCCAGTCCTCTGGCACCATCACTGTATCTAAGGAGGACTGAAAGATTACAGTCAGTGCCTCTGCAATTTACTTTCCTTGGAATCCTTAGATACATCTCATCTGGTCCTGGTGACTTATCAACTTGAAGTATAGCCAACCTAAGCAACACCTCCTTTTGATCCATTTTTAGGCCATCCATTGTCTCAACTACCTTCTCTTTCATAATGATTTTGGCAACATGCTCTTCCTTAGTAAAAACAAATGCAAAGTTTTCATTTAGTACTATAGCCATGCCCCCTGCCTCCAAGTGTAAATTCCCTTTTATGCCCTTAATTGGTCCCACTCCTCTTCTCCCATCATTTTACTATTTAAATACCTATAGAAGAGTATTAGATTTCAATTTATGACAGCTGCCAGTTTCTCTCATACTCTCTTCACTTCGCTTATTTGTTTTTTCACCTTCCCTCTGAACCTTCTATATTCAGCTTGGGTCTCATTTGTATTATTCACCTGACATCTGTCATTTTTTGTGCTTCATCTTTTTTCTGCTTCATCTTACCCTTTATAAATCTCATCATCCAAGGGGCTCTGGATTAGTTTGCCCTACATTTCCCCTCGTGGGAATGTATCTTGACTCTACCAAAACTATTTCCCTTGAAAAGCAGCCCATTGTTCCATAACAGTTTTGCCTGGCTATCTTTGATTCCAGTTTATCTGGGCTACACTCATTCTCACCCCATTGATGTTGACCATCCCCCAAGTATTTTTACTCCGGATTGGTCCTTGTCCTTTTTCATAGCTAACCCAAGCCTTATGATACTATCATCACTGTCCTCTAAATGTTCCCCTACTGACACCTGGGGGAGAATTTTCTCCCCGTCGGGCAGGCTGAGCGAGAGCGGGCCTGGGCAGTCGTGCAGCTGATCGCCACCTGCGATCAGCTGCGCGCCGCCATTTTACGTTGTTGGGCCAATTAAGGTCCATCCAGCATGACGTACACTGAGAAACACTGAGTGCTACCTGCCTTTACAATGTTATAATCCCAGTCTTTAATAGGATAATTAATGTCCCCATTAAAGCTACTCTATAATTCTTGCACCTTGTAATTTCCTTGAAAATTTGTTCCTCTATGCCTTCCTCACGAGTTGGTAACCTATAGAATACACACATTAATGTTATACTACTTCTATTGTTTCTTAGCTCTAACCAAAAGCTCTAACCAAATAGATTCTGGCTGGGATTTTCTGGCCCTGCTGTAGCAGGACACACAACGGGGGATGCAGTGGGCCAGCCAAAGTCTAATGACTTTCGGTGGGACCAGAAAGATCCAGGTGGAGGGCAGGGCTGGTAAATCTCATTCTGTCTTTAGCTGTTTTAGGACACCCTTCTCTCCAGCACTGTCATTTTCTCCTTAATCAATACTGCTACCCTCCTCCTTTCTTTTCTTCACTATCTTTCCTGAACACTTTTATGCAAGAATATTTAGTACCCTGTCCTGCCTTTATTAAGCCAGGTCTCTGTTATCACCACAACAACATTTTGACGTGGCTATCTGCACCATACATTCACATGTATGCACAGTAAACCTAACGTTCCCTCTTATTTTGACCCCACCTAACACCTTACTTTTCCCTATTCTAGTGCCATCTGTCTTTCCCAAATCTCTGCATTCCTTAGTTTTTCCTCTTTAATATTATCCTGGTTTATGATATGGTCTTGCAATTATTTGAGCATAAATGTGGAAACTAACCTTCTTTTACCTTGTTTTTTTGAATGTAGAATTGATCTACATAATTTGCAGTTATAGTTCAACAATGAGTCATCCATTTGTTTCATTTAGCAGCAAATTTGGGTTTTTTTCAGAACATAATTTCGTTTATTTATTTGGGTGGCCCTATCAACATAGTAATGATTTGCCATATCAGATTTCAATGGAAACAATAACTTGACATCACCTAGACAGAATTAAGTACAAAGTACTTGCATCTTAATGAGGTGCAAATTTATTAAACACCTGTTTCTGCCCAAAGTAACCAATATGCTGTAAGTAATAAGTCTGTAATAATAATGTTAATGGTAAATGGCTCGTGCTGTTTGCCCAATATAAACAATTGCCTTGGATTAGTCAATTAACATTTCACCAACTAGAACTAAAACTGATAATAAATGCAAATATGGTTCAAGAGAAAAGCTAGATGCGACTCGCCTCCAACTTGCAGCCTCTCTCTCCAGTATGTTCCTTATCTCTCTCTATTCTAATGATAATACTTTGGTCAATGCTCCTCTGAATTTTCCTGTTATGCTCGCCTTCTGAATCCTTAAGGTATTGAACCAAGACTCATCACATGTTCACTGTCTTTACCACATTCATTTCCAGAGTCAGAATCTCTTTTACCTCACTCAGATTTCTCCTTTTCAATCTAATTCCTAAGCCAAATCTCACCTAAACACTGTCTCTTAATTTCCCAAGGGACCTCGGCATGTATGTTCATAGATCTCTGAAGGCGGAGGGGCATGTTAGTGGGGTGGTGAAAAAGGCATATGGGACACTTGGCTTTATCAATCAAGGCATAGATTACAAAAGTAGGGAGGTCATGTTGGAGTTCTTTAGAACATTGGTGAGGCCACAGCTGGAGTACTGTGTGCAGTTCTGGTCACCACATTTTCGGAAGGATGTGATATCACTGGAGGGTGTGCAGAGGAGATTCACCAGGATGTTGCCTGGGATGAAACATTTAAGTTATGAAGAGAGGTTGGATAGACTTGGGTTGTTTTCATTGGAGAAGAGAAGACTGAGGGGCGACCTGATTGAGGTGTACAAGCTTATGAGGGGCATGGACAGGGTGGATAGGGAACAGCTGTTCCCCTTAGTTGAAGAGTCAGTCACAAGGGGACATAAGTTGAAGGTGAGGGGCAGGAAGTTTAGGGGGATGTGAGGAAAAACTTTTTTACCTAGAGGATGGTGACAGTCTGGAATGCGCTGCCTGGGAGGGTGGTGGAGGCAGTACTTGGATGAGCACTTGGCACGTCATAACATTCAAGGCTATGGGCCAAGTGCTGGTAAATGGGATTAGGTAGGTAGGTCAGGTGTTTCTCATGTGTCAATGCAGGCTCGATGGGCTGAAGGGCCTCTTCTGCACTGTGTGATTCTGTGATTTCTTATACTATTTTTAACCATGGTGGTGCTTTACATATTATTCTTGACTCAATTCATCAATAATTAAAAGGCAAGAGCAAATTCACCCTTTTTGGGAAATGAATCTGCCTTAATGTCTCTAGATGATATATGTGGAGATGTCATTGTGTTGGTTTTCCAATTTTCCATAGCATTTCTGATTAATTTACTATATTTATACCATTTTTAACGGCATCAGTTGGTTTGCCTGAGAAATGGTTAATTAATCACATTATGGTGTCACTTCTGTTTTATGAAAACAAAAGTTGCAAATACAATTTTTTTTTGCAGTGTTGGGACCACAGAGATGTTACAATGACTATTTGGTATTTCCCTTTGGAGTTAACTCAGCTGTAATGCACTACAGGGAGGCCCTAAAGTAATGTTGTTCTGTAACTTTCACTTCTCTTTCCTGCCCATTGCAGCTGACTGTGGCTATGGTCTTAAAATGGTCACTTTGTGTATTAAAAGCAGATTAACTCCTCCATCAATCATGGAATGCTACTCATTCTCTGAGCAAATGGAATTAGATATTTCCTACCTATTTAACTCAATTGAGAAGCCTTGAGAATGTAATACTGGAGTGAGGATTTGTCTTAGGAGTTGTCCTTTTCATAAAATAATCCCAAAGGGCAAGGAAAAAATTGGATTGTGGCATCTCAACAAAAAAAAAATGCTTGCAAGATGAATTGCCATATTTGACATATTGACTCATTCAACAATTAGGATAGACATGACCTAAAGAGATCATGAATCATTTTAGACCTTTGATCAGTAAAGAGAGGCTAAGGAGACAAATACTGCAAATACTTAGGAAGTTTACTAGCTTCCAGAAAAACATGAGCTAACCTTTCAGGTAAAGACATTTCATCAGAATTAGAGAGTCAAATTAAATTAAATGGAAATAGGTAACATTTTTGAAGCCAGTTTTGAAGGGAATCAATAGAAAAGAATTCTGCACAAACTCAGGATAGGAACTACAAGCTAACATTTACTTTAGAAATATCTCCAGCAAGCATCAGGGCCAGCTTGCCACAATTGATAACTTTGCTGCCTCTGAGTAGAAGGTCAAAGGCATCAAGCTCATGCACAAACATATAGGCCTTGAATTTCCATCAGTTTTGTATTGGTCTTATCAGCCCAATCCAGCTGAAATCTGCCAAACCAACACAAAAAAATCAAGGATTAAATGCAAACTATGTCAAGTGTAATTTGGGTTTCCACGACCTTTGTTACTGGCTTAAAGGCACTTCACCCAACGCCAGCCCCAACAACAAAACTGGCCGTGCCCACAGTTCAAAAGAATGATCATGGTGAGTTTCTGCTTCCATGTGCAGCTGTTTAAGCGGGTGGTTCAAATAAAGTTTTAATTTTAGGATGCACAGGCACTAGTAAGCAGGGTTTAAAAGTTTTCACGTAAAAAAATGGCTAATTTGCTAAGAGACTGATGAGTGTACACCAATAAAACTAATAACTAATAAAGTATGTTTTTAAAGTAATTTTCAGAAATTTGAAATCAGATGGCTCATATGTGGAAGAGTGGACATTCTTATTAAAAAGGTTTACTTTTTGTGAAAGACTCATTTTCAGCTGTGTTAATAAAACTCCCACTGCTCTGAAAAGCAAAAAAGGATCTTTTTAATTGTGAAGAAAAAAAATATTTTCTATTATGCTGACCAACTGCACTGGTTCATGGGAAATAATTTTTAGTCATGCTAATGTGTTTGGGCAGAAACCTGAAGCATAGTTTCATTTCTGAAAAGCAACACAATTTCAAGCACAATTTGCCCTCAAAGCAGAGACTGGATCGTATAATTTAGGATTTGGACCTCTGGGGCTGAATTTCCTTGGGTCGGAGGTGGTGTCCTCAGGTAAAATTGGTGGGAATGGGGTGGAAAATTGGCACAACCCAGAAACTCCAGGTCTCTCCCTTGAGATTTCCTGCAGCAGACAGGTGATGGTTCTAGCCATCCCATAAATAGGCTAAAATTTAGAAGAATGTTCTAGCATTTTGAAGGATATTGGGCTAGCAGAAATGATGTAATCAGCCTGATTTCTCATAGTACCTGCTTCCAGAGCAGCCAGAAACATGGGGGCTGAAACGATACTTGGATCAGGGCAATGTGAACAGCACTTGCACAGTCATTCAGAAAACCAATAAGGATACCAATTTCCAGATTTACGGGACTTAGCAGCATCTCCATCCAACCGTCTTCACATCTGCCTTCCCCCCCAACCCAGCAACAGTGAAGGGACGGCGATATGTTTCCAAGTCAGGATGTTGAGTGGCCTGGAGGGAAATTTCCAGATGGTGGTGTTCCCATATATCTGTTGCCCTTGTCCTTCTAGGTGGCTGCGATCGTGGGTTTGGAAGGAACTGCCTAAGGAGTCTTGTTGAGTTTCTGCAGTGAATCTTGTAGATAGTACACACTGCTGCTACTGAGCATCGGCGGTAGAGGGAATGAATATTTATGGAAGGGGTGCCAATCAACTGGGCTGCTTTGTCCTGGATGATGTCAGGCTTCTTGTGTGCTGTCGGAGCTGCACTTATCCAGGCAAGTGGATAGTATTCCATCACAATCCTGACTTGTGCCTTGTAGATGGTATGCAAGCTTTGGGGAGTCAGGAGGTGAGTTACACGCTGCAGGATTCCTAGTTTCTGACCTGCTCTTGTAACCACAGTATTTATATGGCTATTCCAGTTCAGTTTCTGGTCAATAGTAACCCCCAGGATGTTGATAGTGGGGGATTCAGTGATGGTAATGCCATTGAATGTCAAGTGGTGATGGTTAGATTCTCTCTTGTTGGAGAAGGTCATTGCCTGACACTTGTATGGTGCGAATGTTACTTGCCACTTCTCAGCCCAAACCTGGACATTGTCCAGGTCTTACTGCATTTGGACATGGCTGTATCTGAGGTGTCACGAATGGTGATGAATATTTTGCAATCATCAGCGAACATCCCCATTTCTGACCTTATGATGGAAGGGAGATCATTGATGAAGCAGCTGAAGATGATTGGGCAGAGGACACTACCCTGAGGAACTCCTGCAGTGATGCCCTGGAGCTGAGATGATTGACCTCCGACAATCACAACCATCTTCATTTGTGCTATGTATGACTTCAACCAACGGAGAGTTTTCCCTGATTCCCTTTGACTCCAGTTTTGCTAGAGCTCCCTGGTGCCAATTTGGTCAAATGCGGCCTTGATGTCAAGGGCGGTCACTCTCACCTTACCTTGTATCGACACTGGTATAGACATTCACTAGATTTATTTAATTGGGGTGACCCCGCTGTACCAAGTTTACAGCAATAGAGTGATATTGAGGAATTTTGCTTTATGTTAACTGAACGTTTCTCTCATTTTCTGTTTGTGGGATGGTCTTTGCACAGTTAGCTCTGTTTGCTTAGATAGTACATGGTTGTGAAGTGCTTTGAGATATTTTGAGAATGTACAAAATGTTGTTTAACTATAAGTTCTTTCTTGGAGTTATTAAGGCCAAATTTACAGACTTTTTGAAAAATATACTTTATTCATAAAATATCTGGAAGAACATTACAAAATATTTCTAAATGGCCATCACAGAAAGTACAATCAGATCCAACTTTTACACATGGATCACGAGGTGCTTCAATACAATCAATGAATATTACAATAATTTCAATATGGTCATTACAGACAATCAAACAATGGTATTGGAGTTATCAACATACATCATGAGGTGCTTCAATACAATTATAATACAATTAGTATTCCATGCATACATGCATTGTGAGCTGTACAGCCTGAGGGGCTCTAAACAATTCCCAGCAGACATTGGAGAGACAGTCCTCAAATGCCCTGTGTTTAGCTGGACATTCAAATGTGATTGGCTCAGAAGGCAATCAGCCAACCTCTCGCTCAATGTAACTGAAAGGCCAAAGTTGCCTCTATACAATCAAATATTCAGAAAGGAGATGGGCACAATCCTGAAGGATTTCTACCTGTGGGCGCTCCACTGAGCTGCCAAATGTACAAGGCAATGAAGTGAATGGCTGTCTGTTTACATCTTGTTTGAATGACTTCCCCTGCCTGTCCCTATAAGTATACCCAGAAATCAAAGAAATAGTCCTATCGACATCCTTCTGCAGAAGACACCACCTGGTGCTGTAATGCATGCCTTTGTTAAAACATTTAGCAAACTGGTTTATTCCTGACTCAGAAGGAAATGCATAGCAATGGGTTTGGAGATAGCAAAAGAAATAAGAAATGGACAAATACAATGAACTTTTTTTTCGCTTCTACCACACCTTTATCACTCAGCATTTAGGCACGCACACTTTGCAGCATAAACTATTGGATAGAGATCACAAATCAGTGTTTGTTCCCTATACTGGTCTATGTGTTATTGCATTTGTAGCATATTTACTGTGGTGTCAGTTAACAATAATTTATAATACCCAGAGAAGGAATCAAATCTGAGACTTTCTTGACCTATGTGGCTCAATACTTATACTTCTATGTTCTTAACACAAACCAAATGCTAGACATCTGCCCACAAGGAATATATATATATATATATATATATAAAAAATATATATCTTAGATCTAAACCTAACAGTAAAGACTGAATATTGCTTTGGCATTATTTCTGTGTCCCAAAATACATTGTCACTTCTGCATACATATTTGTCCATTCTGAGCAATCCACTATTTCACTGGAAGCTAATAGAAAGGAGGTTGGTCTGTTGAAGGGTCACGAGGACTCGAAACGTCAACTCTTTTCTTCTCCACCGATGCTGCCAGACCTGCTGAGTTTTTCCAGGTAATTCTGTTTTTGTTTTGGTCCACTAGAGTTCTGTGCAATGAGAGCAAATCAGTTTGAACCAATGCCCATTCCTTTCATTCCTATTGTATAAAATTCCATCGGATCAAAGTCCTTTGCATTCATTACCTTTATGCAGAATTTCAATGTACAAAATACTTTCCCCTTCATTTCCAGTGTGCAGAATTCCTGACCTAAGTATAACTATCTCTGAATTAAATTTCTGCTCTAAATGCTGAGCAGAACATACTCTGTAACAGCTTTCACCTGGAGACAGAAGACATTTTAAGAGATTAATCACTTTTATGCAAAGTATTGATTTTTTTAAGTGTTTCTTGTTTTGATTGAATTGCCGAATGAGTGATTAAAGGGGAGCATTAGTGTCAGGGTAAGTACCTGCAGGGATAGTACTGACCCCTTGGATAGGTCCCACATGGTAAGGTTTTGCAATCAGTCCAATTGTTTTCCAATGATCTGCTGCTAGAGTTTCTGGAGCTTAAAACTCTAATTTTAACATGGTGATTTTTCTCACTCTTCTCTCATTTTCTCCCTCATGCCCTCCTCTACTGAAGACATTGGGATATAGTTCCATTCCTGATCATTACCAAGTGATGCTTGAAAGTGTGCATACATGGACATCAAGTCAGAACAGAATTAGGGTGTGTTCTGATACAAACAACCCCACTGTCAAATAGTCATCTGATGCCCAGTGATGTATTCTCTTCTTTAATCTCTCTAAACATTGGGTAGGATAATGATAAAGAATGAGGAAAAAGTGGGTGTAAAGACCTACCTCCTCCTTACTGCTCAACTTTCCCCTGCACCTACCAGGTATACTACTGACCTGTCCTTCTGTGCACAAATGGTAACAAGAGTAGGGTCTGGACCTCTGCTGGATTTCTCTCTTATCCGCTTGTGTTATCATTAATGCCTGGGGACCGAATGGGAGAAGTGGTAGAAGTGGTAGTGGGCGGAGGGAAACAACAGTAATGGCTTTGAAGTGCTTCTATGAAAGAAAATGAACTTCTAACATCCTTCTCTTTCTCTTTTGGTCCTGGTTCCAGCTCTTACCTGCTTACCTAGGGCAGAATCTCCCAGATTTGTACTAAGTGCAGGTGGGAAAAATAACACTTTTCCACTGACCGCAATGGCAGGTTTTTGCAGCGCATCGCCCCAATCCCGGCTCATTAATCATGCTTTCCCAGGAAACATGCTGTTTCGATGACAGATGGGCTCTTATTCGCCCTCCACACTGTCGCCTCACCGCTTTGTCATGCTGGGTGCCATATTTAAAGTGCAGTCGCATGCGCACCTCTCGGTGTTTCCAGCACAGGACTGCTGCACAGAAGACATGGTCCCGAAAGGCAAGAAGACTGCAACCCTCAGTTTAATGACGTGTCTCTTGAGTGCCTTTTGGGTGCAGTAGAGGCCCGCTGTGATTTCCTCCGCTCCTGCCCTGCGCACAGGAGGGGAAGCAACATTACTAATCCTACCTGGGAGGTGGTGGCAGTGGTGGTCAGCACCAATGCCCTGCAAAAGAGGACAGCCACCCAGTGCCGCAACAGAATGAATGGTCTCATCCATTCTGCCAGAGTAAGTCACTCTTCTCATCACTCTCAACTCACAAGCTCACAAACCCATCACCAATCCACAGGGATCTCACAGTTCAAGGGACAACACCACTAACTCTCACATACACCCTCACATCTCCATCAGGCTCATATCCTCTAGAGCTCGCATCCTCAACCCGTCCATGTCTCCAATCACCACGCAAACATTCCGTGCGATGCTATGTGTCCTGTTCACACTCTCGCCATCTGGTTTCATGCAGGAGAAGCTGGCTTGCAACAGTAGGGAGAGGTCCCACATTAGCCCCCTCACTTACTTTGAGAAGCATGTCATTGCGCTGACGGGTGAGGATGTGGACCGTGCCTGTGTCGATGATGAGGTCAGCGGCAAACACCCTTGTGAGGATCCTGCACCACATCATCCCTCTCTCAATGCAACTGAGAGTGCTCTCTCTCCTGCTTTTGACTCTGCTACCATGCACTAATTATCTCTACTTTGGTTCACAGGGAGCTCTGCCAAGCAATCAACACCCTCATTCAGCCAGTCCCTCAGCTCTATCCACATCCTCACCCACAGCAAAAGGACTCCTCCTCCATTGAAGAGCTGGAAATAAGCGGCCTGGAAGACCTGTCACAGCACTTACCAACACCCTCCACCAGCACAGAAACACACACCTCGGTGGGACCTAGATCCAGAAGAGGCTTGGGTTCACAATCTGGTGGTCACCGCAAGGACACGTGTCAGCAGCTAGAGGAGGCAGGTTCAGCTGAGCTCTCTGACTGCTTGGAGGACTGCTGGGGAAAAGGCATCTGTGAGGTCCAAGTCAGATTTCTGGATTTGGCCTTCCAACTCATCCTGGAGAATCGACAGAAGGTGGGGGAACATCACATGGAGCTGTTGGAAGCCCTCAACAGAGTGGCACATCCACCTGCTCTCTGATGAGGTGGTGCCACATGTGCGTGTAGAGTGGTCTCCATGAGGAGGATGGCAGACGCCATGGAGACCCTGGTCCAGAAGAACGTGGAGATGTGTGCAGACCTGCACTCCATTGCGGCAGCCATGAGTGAGTTCCTGCAGTGGCAACACGAGAGGGAAGCAGTGCACCTCGAAATCCTCCCACGTGCTCCTTCCCCTCAAGGAGTCAGGCCAAGGTCCTCGGGCACCCAAAGGGAGGAGGAGCAGCAGCAGCTGGACACCCCTGGGTCATCCACTCGATCTCAGAGGCTGTTTGCTCCCACTGAGTCCCCTTAGCCTGTGACCCCATCAACCTCGTCCTCTGTCACAATAGAGGGGACAGCTGGCCCACAGGAGGACAGCCAAAGCAAGCCAGGGCCCTCAAGGCCTCAGCTCCTCAGAGGACCCACACTGAAGATATCAGAGGCAGCAGGGCCAACCATTGCACAGGCTTTCTCTACCTCTGCTGCAGATGTCAAGCAACAGCTAGAAGTCTAAGCTGTTCAAAAGTTGAGAAATCCTGATCAAAGTTGGTTGCACAGGTGAACACATTTTGTCACTTTACAATCTGAAAATATATTCACTTTTACTAATAATGTGTAATGGTGTCTTTCAGCTTTATTTACAGGCTTCACAAGTCCTTCCACTGCATCCCCTTGCAACCACTGGCAGTTCAGCTGCACACAGCCAGCCCATGAGTGATTCTGGAGGGAGAAGTGTGTGTGTGTGGCAGGGCCTTTCAGAGCTTTGTGCAAGTATTCTCCCACACACACGAATCCTACCCACACCACACTTATCTTCATGTCCTGAGCATTTTCAATGCTGCCTGCTGGGATTCATTTTCAGTTATTCATCTGAGCTGACCTGCATCTCCACCCACCCACTGATCGCACTCCCAAGCACTACCTGATCTTGCCCACCACGACTCTCTTCATTTTCGATTTGGCAAGCATGGTGCACCTAACATTTTTCTTCAGATCCTCCGTTTTTTCCCCTCCCTCAGTCACCCATTTCCATCCCCCCCATCACTGTCATCCCCTCAGCTTCACCTTCCACCTCTCCACTGTGACATACCAGCCACAACCCTTTTCTTTTGTGGATGCCCAGGTGAACATGCACATTGCCTTTCTTCCCAATAATCCCACCCCTATCCACATTTACCTTCCTGACCTCCTACTTCGCACCCCCAGGATCCGTGCCTGTCTCCGAGTCCCCACCAACCTCCCACGCCGTCATTTCTACTGATACCGTCACGCCCTCACCCTTGCACCCTACCACCTCACTCTGCCCTTGGTCATTCTCACCATTCCCTCATACCATGCCCCCCCCTCAGTTCACTCCCCTGGAGGCAGTCATGGGCTCATCAGAGCCCTCCTTTGCACACTCACCAGACTCCTTCCACCTTGAAACTCCTTTCCCTTGGAACTCCTTCCCCCTTGGAACTCCCTCCCCCTCTGAACTCCTTCGCACCCCCACCTGGACACCATACTACTTTGTCCTTCCCCGTTCCTAACTCCTTCAGACACCTTTACTTCTTCCTCCACCCTTACTCCTTCCCCCTTCCTGACTCCTTCAGACACTCTTACTTCTTCCTCTGCCCTTACTTCTTCCTCCCCTGGGCTCCCTCCTCCCCCTGGACTCCTTCCTCCCCCTGAACTCCTTCCCTTCTCTGCACTCCCTCCTTCCCCTGGACACCTTCCTCCCCCTGGACTCCTTCCCCTCTCTGCACTCCTTCCTCTCCCCGACTCCTTCCTGCCCCTGTTTGGACTCCTTCCTCCCTCCCAACCTCCCCCCTGACACCTTTGTTCCTCCCCTCCCAACCTCACTGCCCAACACCTTTGTTCGCCCCTCCACCCCCCAGCTACCTCACCCCACCCCACCCCACCCGACACCTCTTCCTCTCCCAGTGTCCTAGACCTTCCTCTCCCACCCCCTGGTACATCTTCCTTTCCCAAACACAGCAGGATGTTTCTCTCCATCCCATCGACCATCATCCATTGTGAGCAGACCCTCAACGATGACTTTCCACCTTCTGTGAGCTGCTTCTCGGTAGAGCCATGTCCATGAGAATCCTCCCAGCGTGCCATGAACATTCCTCCAGTGTCGCGCTGCTGTCGGGCTCCAGCATCTTCTGCTCCTTGGATGTCCGCAATGTGAGCAAGGCCCTGGGGATAAATGCTGACTCCTGCACGTCACACTTGCCATGACATGTTCTGCACTGACGTGTTTTCCCGCCAACGATGATCCAGACTGGGGGGGACAATTCCCACGAGATGACCTTATAATGATTTGCAGATGTACTGCAATGAGGTTCCCGACATCTAACAGTGGGAAACACGGCCAGCCATTGATGGGCAGAGTGGACAATCGCAAATTGGTTTCACGATGTCATGAAGCTGATTTTTGGCCTTCTTGCCATATTGTCTGCTCACGCCGCCGAACATACCCACTCCAGTGGGCAAGGAAAATTCCGCCTCTATTCTCGGCCAAGACCATCACTAAGAAAACTGATCCTATTTTAAAGATGCCTCATGCCTCTTCTGTTCATTCAGCAGTGCTGGGATTTTGGTCCCTCGCAGCAGCGAGTTCCTTCCCAATGGCAGAAATCCTACCAGGAAGCTTAATAACCTTAATGACCTCGACAGCTGGGAGGAGAATCCCATGTTCACTGTCTAGACTCACACATTGAGTGCTATTATGAAGATGTATTAGAGGATGGCCAGTGGCAGTAAGACTGGACCCTAGTACAAGGTAGTGCCTTAAAGGGCAGGAGTGAAAACTGGAAATAGTCATACCAAAGGTAAGTACTACACAGTAGATAAGTTCCTTCAGTGTCAGCATTCACCCCAACAGTGATGTTCCTTTAATGGATTATTGTTTAAAGAGTTATGAATTATTTTTAGAAATTCTGATTACAGGTTAAAGGTTTTTGGGAAATTTAGGGATTTATAACTCAGGGTTTGACAATCATCACACATGAAGGGGAATGGAATGGAGTGACTTCCTATTGCACTGTGTATAATTTGCTCAGATTACTGCTGATCAGCAGCTTGCTTTACTGTGTTATCCATTTCTCCCTATGGTACACCACCTCTTTGTCTCCTTCTATCTCCTGGCAGTGATTAAGCTTTCTATAAAAAGCCCAGTGGCTGACTACAGTTGATGAGGCATTGTCTCACGCCAAGTCCACAACCCGATATTTTTAATGTTGGTCCGGTTCCAATCTTGCAATTTGATTAAACAACAGGGCTCCAAAATAGCAACACATGGGAGAACTGCTTAATGTTAGGGTGACATTATTAGTCACCACACAGAAGTATAGATAAATCTATTGCTAATTGTTTTTCTATTTCCATCCCTTTTTGCTTTTCTTCTATTACATCTTTCTTTCTTTATCTCTCTACTTAACTCTTTTTCTATTTATTTCTCTCTCTCCCTCTCACTTTATTCCCTTTTTCCATTTTTGCTTATCTCTATTTCTTTTTCATATTTCTCTCTCCCTGTCTCTCTATTCCCTTTCTCTTAACAAGGTGAATTGCCCTTTGTCAAAAGTGTAAAACAGGCTATAGAGAATCAACAGCCATTTTAACACCAGGCCATTCTCTTTTCAAATGACTGTAAAACGAGCTGTTGATTCGTTATCGCCCGTTTCATGCCCTCGGCAATGATCAATTTCGCTGCATTGTCTTTTCTCTCTTTCGTTCTCTTTATATTTGCTTCTCCCTTTCTCTCAGAGGCTTGTCCATCTCTGTCAAATTAAAACTGAATTGCCAGCCCCTAGCATTCCTGTAACACATCCATGCTTGGATCTATGATCCATCAATCACTAGCTATGGCAGTGACTTAACACTGCAGCTGAGAATCTTCCACCATTTAAAAGCCTCCTATGCCTGTGACCATACAATTTGGATAGAATCAAATTTTCCAGCTGTGTGCTGCTGTTCTGAAACCATGCCCAAAGTGAGCACTATCAGAAACCTGAGGCACATTCAGGGTAGGGTATTACAACCACTTTAATTAATGACCAGAACATTGTGTGCCAGCAACACTATGTTGCAAGAAACTTTGTATTGTGCTAGCCTATGAATTGAATTCAACTCATCAATGTGCATGAATGGGAACTGGTTAAAGGAGACAATGACTCCTGACACTTGGCTGGGATGTCATCTTACTCTTGTTTGAAAGTGAGAAATTAAGACAATACATTAGGAATGAGAGTTAAAGATAAAATCGAATACATCATTCAATTCAGTCCATTTCACATTAATCCACAAGCTTTTTATTTTTGATCTGGAACTGAACTGCTCCTATGAAAAGTGGTAGTGTACAAAGACAACACCCTGCCCTGGTCCCAGTGAAGTCTCTCATGTTACTCAGGGAAGTTGGTGCCAATTGGGTTGCAGCCTTTTGTGTAATGTAGGGGAAGCAAGGAATGTAATTGCTGACTTCCTGTTATGTGCCAGATTTCCCTAGAAATGTGGTGAAAGTTTTGCAAACTGCCCCTCAGTGCAAGGAAGCCCATCCTTGAGAGCTGCCGGCCAGTCTGATTGGTCAGTAGCCCTTGCAGTCCCAGCAGCACCAGTAGTGGGCGTTGCTGGAATTGCAAACCGTTCCACGAAGATCGAAGATGGACACCAGACCCAGGAAAGTCCCAGGTTTTTTGGGCGGAGAGGGATCGGGCTCCCTGGGGGTGGAAGCAGCAAGGGGAGGGGATGGCAGGTTTTGGAGGCCAGATGTGGAGGCACACAGGGGAGGTATTAGGGGGGGGCAGTGCCCCCAATGCATACAGGGCACCCCCCCCAAAGGATGAACCTCTCCTTTCTTCCGCCTTTTCACCAACTTGGGTGAAAAAAACGGCCTTCTCACTTTCACCCACCTTCCACTTCTTAGCATATTATGGCAGTGGAGGTGGATTGAGGGCAATAGTTAGCTACTTAAGGGCTTCAATAGGCCTAAGGTTGAGTGAGTTAGCCTTACCTACCCCTCATATTATGGGGAACAAGTTGGGGGTGGGCAGGAAGGCGTTGGGTTAGCCAGCTGACATATTTTAGATACCCTCGCCACCCCTGTGTAAAACACACCCAGCAAGGGTGTTGTAAAATTAAGTCCGAAGTTTAACCATCTTTTTGGAATCTTGTTTTATAACTCTATTTATTCTCTTATCATTAATGTTCTCCTTAGCTTTATTGTTTCTTATGCTTTCCCATCCTGCTTTGTTTACATCTAGGCTGCTTATGTTTCTTGTAGATCCCTCTCCCCATCTTACTAGTTAAAGGCTTGCCATTTCTCAATCGATCCTTTCTTTTAGGGCACAGTTCCTATTCCAGTTCAGGTGGAGCCCATTCTATTGGTACACCTCCTTCCATGTTTTTATTCATTCATAGGATGTGGGCATTGCTGGCCAGGCCAGCAATTATTGCCCACCCCTAATTGCTCTTGAGAAAATGGTGCTGAGTTGCCTTCTTGAACAGCTACAGTCCATGTGGCGTAGGTACACCTACAATGCTGTTAAGGAGAGAATTCCAGGATTTTGACCCAGTGACAATGAAGGAACAGCGATATACTTTCAAGTCAGAATGGTGAGTGGCTTGAGGGGAATTTCCAGGTGGTGGTGTTCCCATGTGCCTGCTGCCTTTGTCCTTCTAGATGGCAGTCATTGTGGGTTTGGAAGGTGCTGTCAAAGGAGTCTTGGTCAGTTCCTGCAGTGCATCTTGTAGATGGTACACATTGCTGCCACTGTGCGTCGGTGGTGGAGGGAGTGGATGTTTGTGGATGTGGTACCAATCAAGCAGGCTGCTTTGTCCTGGATGCTGTCAAGCTTCTTGAATGTTGTGGGAGCTGCACTCATCCTGGCAAGTGAAGAGTATTCCATCACACTGTTATGACCAGTCCCCAGGTGAGATTCCCCCAATTTGTTATAATTCCGGATGAGATGCACCAAATTGTTATGTTCCCGGTGAGGAGAGATGATATGGCTCCCTTTCTTTATTCAATACCCGCAGTTGGTCACAACAAGGTCAATTTAAAAAGGATCCCTTCCCTCGTGGATACCTTTTCATAGTCCAAATGCATTTATGGTTTTGAAGGAGTGAATTTAACCAGGCTTTCTTGAGTTAAAGAAGGAGCGAGTTTATTAATTACTAAAATGTGAGAAAAAAAACTATAAAAACACAACACACATATGCACAGAATAGAAATGAGAAGTGAGTTCAGAAGAAAAAGTTAAAGGATATACGAATCAATCTTTGGCTGGGCCATGAGGATTAGATGATGAAGCATTACAGCTGTTAAGTTGGATGATTCCGGTAGAGCTGACTTTGGCAATTGAGTAGTTGGTTTTAGAGAGTCTTGGTTCTGCAGGTTAGCTGAAGGGAGTTGTCCTGTTTCCTTTTCGACGGTGGCTTTGCTGACTTGTAACTTGCCTCCAGCAATCCGAGAGAAACTTTTTTACCTGCAAGCACAGGGATACCTAGTGGATCTTCTCCAGCTGTGACTTTCACAGCACACCCTCGCACACCAAGCCTAGCATACAGAGACCGGGGTTGCAGTTGGCTTTTTAACCCATTTCCTTGTGTATTCCTGAAGGGGAAAAAACAAACATGTGTTTTGCCAAGATCAGCTTTCTTTTCAACTCATATCATGTCCGCAGTCTGTGATATAACTCACAGGAGATGTTTTTTGCTGAGATGGTAATCAGCCTTCATTATCTCCACAACCACAGATTACAGTTCAGTTTTTGCATTGTTTCTGCTCCTTTGAAGTGTCTCTGTCTGAGGTAAGCCTTGACACATTTTTAGGGAGACATTCAGTTCTCTGGACTAGTTGGTCAACTGTAATCCAGAAAGTAGTTACTTTACAGTCTCAGCCAGCTTTTGCATATATGGCCTTATTTAAAAAACACATCTTACTTAAAAGTTCAATATCTCCATGAGTAATTTGGGGCTATGATCCATGGTCACAACACCACTCCTGACTTGGGCTTTGTAGACAGTAGGCAGGCTTTGGGGAGTGGTTGTTGGAGGTCAGTCATCTCAGCTCCAGGACATCACTGCAAGGGTTCCTAGGCCCAACCATCTTCAGTTGCTTCATCAATGGCCTTCCCTCCATCATAAGATCAGAAGTGGGGATGTTCGCTGATGATTGCACAACGCTTGGCACCATTCACGGCTCCTCAGATGAAGCAGTCCATGTCCAAATGCAGTAAGACCAGAGCAATATCCAGGCTTGGGCTGAAAAATGGAAAGTAACATTCGTTCCACACAAGTGCCAGCCAATGACCATCTCCAACAAGAGAGAATCTAACCTTCGCCCCTTGGCACTCAGTGCCATTACCATTGCTGAATCCCCACTATCAATATCCTGGGGGTTACCAGAAGCCAAACTGGACTAACCATATAAATACTGTGGCTACCAGAGCAGGTCAGAGGCTAGGAATCCTGCGGTGAGTAATTCACCTCCTGACTCCCCAAAGCCCCTCCATAATCTACAAGGCACAAGTCAGAAGTGTGATGGAATACTCTCCACTTCCCTGGATGAGTGCAGCTCCAACAAAACTCAGGAAGCTTGACACCATCCAGGACAAAGCAATTCACTTGATTGGCACCACATCCACAAACATTCACTCCCTCCACTGCTGACGCACAGTATGCACCATTTACAAGATGCACTGCAAGAACCCACCAAGGCTCCTTTGACAGCACCTTCCAAACCTACCATCTAGAAGGGCAAGAACAGCAGATAGATGGGAACACCAACACTTGGAAGTTCCCCTCCAATCCACTCACCATCCTGACTTGGAAATATATCACTGTTCCTTCACTGTTGCTGGGTCAAAATCCTGGAACTCCCTCCCTAACAGCGCTGTGGGTGTATCTACATGGACTGCAGCTGTGCAAGAAGGCAGCTCACCACCACCTTCTCAAGGGCAATTAGGGATGAGAAATAAATTCTGGCTCAGCCAGCAAAGCCCACATCTCTTGAATGAATTTTTAAAAAGTTACACACTCCCTTTCTTGAAATAGCGTTTTCTTCAGGGACATAATTGTATTCTAGATAAAACTACCCCTGTATCCAGAAATTCCTCCTCTTATGTGTCAGGTTCTCTCCAACTTGCACTCTAGCTCAATGATTCTGAGCCTGAGAGATTTGAGATGGAGACATCTCCTGCAGATGTATTTGCTCAGGACAGTCTCACTGTCCACAAACTCCCACATTCTGCGTTCCAGCCAAGCAATCCAGCGATGATGTGATGCACAGCAGGTTCATTATTTTTTATTATTATGCAAGGACAAGTTGTACTGGTTGAACTGAATGAGTCTAATCATAACTTGCTCTGTTCACCTGATGTCAAAAAAGGCAACTTAACAATTTATATCAGGCCCTATTTGACCAATGCTTTCACGTTCTTCTCTTGAATAGATTGGTGCATGTTTTGTAATGCATGAGAGTCATGAGTATTAGTTCTGATCACGGTGTGTTTCGCTGCTGTATAGTTACATGTCAGAAGTATGAGCACACGTCTAAACAAAAGATCATTTATGGAAGTGACCAGCACCACTGTATCTAAGAGAATAATGAATACAAGACACCAACATTGTAACCATTCTCAAACTTGGCAATGTTGTGTGTGGAAAGTGCTAACTGGATGTCAAGGTATCTTGTTCTTCCTCTTTGAGTGGGAGATGGGTGGAAGTGGTTCAATCATTATTACACTGGTTTTGTGCCTTTCCTAGTAGATGCTTCATTTTGGAATTGCCAAACTTGGGAGCTTCCTTTATGTACCCATCATCTACACTTGGGGGACACAAGCTGAACTGCTGAGCAAGATGATAGTATGGTTGGTAATTTGTTTCAGAGTCTCCCACCTTCACATGCTAGGATGCAGTTCCAAAGCTACTGCAAGCCCTGCACTACCTTGCTGAACTGGTCATCCTTGCTGTGTGTTAGCAGGCCTATCCTCCTGAGTTTAATTTTGTCCCTGTCCAAGCACAGGCAGATCCCAACAGGGGCCAGCATGCAGATAGCAAGCCTACTGATTTTTAACCCCACCCCTGAACCACCATCCCCCACTCCACCACCCACCTTCCTATCCCAAAAAGCACCTAAGCTGAAGCCAAGTTTGAAATAATCAAACTCACCACTATTTAGGGGAGAACCCTGGGACTGGACAGGTCTGGATGCTTTTACCAACCAAACATTAGGAGAGCTACATCCTACTTTAATTTCCCTGACAAAACCTTGTGACACAAATGCTTAAAATGCAGATCTCCAACGCTGCAGAAAATGATACTGTCACAACCAGTAATCACCACCCCCACCTGTAAGTGAAAGCAGCATTGCCAAGCCAACACCTGTCATTTTTCTGAATGAATAGCATTTATTTGTCAATCGGTAAAGGAAGTAACTCTGAAAGGGCTGTAAGCAATTGTCAAGTACCAGAGAGCAGGGAATGCATTCTATTCTTAAACAGCAATTGAATGAGGGGCCAAGTTCCAGAGAGCATGCAGGATGGAAAAGGAAAAGGATCATTAAGTACTCAGAATGACTGGTGGTTGCTCAAATGTGAAGGGTTTGATTGAAAACAAAAGCCTGCTCCCCTCCAAAAAGACCCACAAATAATAATTATGATAAAGGTTTGGGAATTCAGTCACAATGTTGAGTTAGTCATCAGAGGTCATTAGCCTTTGCTCTTGGCGTCTGCTTATCAGTCCAAGTGCAAGACTGGGGACTTGCTAAGGAGACTGCATCCTACACATCAGAACAAACAAATAGTCAATCAAGCTGGAGGAAGATACCACACCTCAGCTTGAATTTGATCCAAATGAATTCAGTTCAATTCCTTTCATTGTTTCAATCACTTTTAGAAATCTTTACGCTTGTGAGACATACATTTATTTTCAGTTTTTCTTTGTTCCACCTTCCACAGCTTTATTCAGGAGCTCAAATTTCGTGTGAGCGAGACAATGGGTGCGAGCAGCCTATTCAACTTTGGAAAGCATCACGGAAAACTCAATCCTGTCCTGACACACATGCCTGCACGTAGATTTTCCAGCATGGATCACCGGATCAGAACTGAACATTCCTGATTCTTTTCCTTTCCCTCAGAGTCCTTGAGGATAATAGGAGAATACCCATACGCTGCTACCCAGGCTGAGATCAGCTAACATAGCAGATCAAACAGTTAACTACAAGTGTACCTGAATAGTAAGGTACAGTAATATATCTTACAGTGCTTTAATCCAATTTCCAAATCCAAAATCAATTTTCATTCCAGTGCACTTTTGCGTTGGTGCCAATCAGGTAATCCTCCCACCTCCTTCCATACTCCCACCCTACAGGCATGACAAGCTGCACATAGAGACAGCAAATTCTCACATTCTCAGGCGCTGCTAAATGTGTCATTTACAGATACTGCCAGTTCTTTCAGTCCAGACAGACGCTGATGGTCCTTTTAGTCCAGACGCTGCCAGTCATTTCAATCCAAACACTGGTGGACATTTCAGTCCAGACACTGCCAGTCCTTTCAGCCCAGACGCTGGTGGGCATTTCAGTCCAGACGCTGCTGACCCTTTCAGCCCAGATGCTGCTGGTCCTTTCAGTACAGAAGCTGCTGGACATTTCACTCCAGACACTGACGAACATGTCGCTCAAGACAATGTCGGACATTTCACTCCAGATGCAGCCAGATATTTCAACTCCAGACATTGCTGGACATTTCAACTCCAGATGCTGCTGGACATTTCAATCTGGACACTGCCGGATATTTCACTCCAGGCACTGCCAGACATTTCAGTCCGGACACTGCTGGACATTTCTGTCCAGACTCTGCAGGTCCTTTTACTCCAGATGTTGCTTGTCATGCCACTGCCCAAGGAGTCATCACCCAGTCTTATGTTTATTTAATTTCAGACTTGCCCACCACCCAGCCTTGTTCATATTCAGATTCCCTTTAAATAATTGTTCTGAAAGGTCTAACAACAGAAAGGAAGCTTGCATGGTTATACAAACAATTGCACACTGCTAATGAGAGAACAGCGCATGAAAATAAAACTAAAGAAAGGATGCATTTTCCAAATCTATTGCTTTGCAATTTGTGAAAACAAACATAGGAAGAGAAAACTTATCTGTGGAATAAACAAGAATTCAATTTCATTAAATGACTGAACTTATGTTAACTCCCATATATGTGGCATGTGCCAAGGTTGCTTCGGAATATTTGAAGGTGTAGGACCATGGTATCTGTTTATTGGACCTCTTTGTAGGATGCTTTATTGTACTTAAATATTTTTAAATCCTCAAACATTCCTGTTAAAGTACAACTTGGGTTAGATACTGAGTGAAGTTCTTTCTCCCATGTCCCATCAAGCTGAGCCATAGCCTAGATTAGATAAGAAGTAAATCTTCTTCTCTGATATCCGAACAGTATATGTTAATCTGTTGAAACATCATTGACCTGAAACATTGGACTGAATTTTCCAGTATCACTGGTGGCATGAAAAGAGGTGGATGGGTCCTGAAAGTACCAGCCACTTGCCAGTATCCTTACACTGTTCCCAGCACTGACCATATTGGCGAAGGCAACCCCACCCAATCCCTGATTAAAACTAATTAAGGTAGTTGAGGAGCTCATTAGAGCGGGTGTTGAGACATTTGCAGCAATGCATGGCCTGCACAAACTGTCGAGGCAGACCTGATGAAGTGGGTATACAGTAGGGAAACAGTAGGCACAGAGGGGGACTTGCCAATGACAAAGATGGCCAAGAGAGTGGCAGTAAGCACTTGGGCAATGTCAGCGGTCATCACCCTCTGGCATCGTGGGGACATGAGAGCAGGGGCAAAGTTGACAAGGACAATTGAGCAGCCGCCAGGCCACAAGGAAAGCTGCATCTGGCAATGGGGGCATGATTCTCAGATTTTGGGCCCAGTGGTGATGAAGAGAAACACCCTCCATTGGTAGGGCAGAAGTCTGGGCATCAGGAAGGTAGGGGCGGGTAATGAGGGACAGGAACAACATGGAGGCCATTTCCTCAGCTTGGGATCTACCAGAGAAGTAGAGCTACCTGCAGATGACCAAAGACTGTGGCTCTTCAGACAGATAGTCACAGATATCTGCCAATAATGTCACTCATCACAGTACTGGGTCTAATGCCCTGCCACTAGACATCAAAGTCACTGTGGTTTTGAATGCATTCAATTCTGGCTCCTTCCAAGGATTAGCTGTGGGCCTTGGTGGCATCTCACAAATGTCTGCATACCACTGCATCTCACATGTCAATGGTGCATTCTTTGGCAGAGCTGAACAATACATTAATTTCAAAACAAACACAGTCTCACAGATACAGAGAGCGATAGTTTAGCTGCCACTGCTGGATTCCCTCAGGTGCAGGGCATCATCAATTTTACCCATGTGGTCATCAAGGAACCTCATGACCTCCTAATCAGATCCATCAACAGGAAGGGCTTCTACTCTCTCAACGCTCTGCTTATCTGCAATCACAAGAAGGACTTCCTCCATGTGTGCAATTGCTTTCCAGGCAACTACCATGGCTCTTTCATCCTCAGGCTACCGCAGCTCTTCACTTAAATCCCCGTGCTTTGTAGATGGATTATAGGGGATAATGGATACTCCTTGAAGTGATGGCTACTCAGCCCTCACAGAAGCTCCAGAGAGAAGCACAGAGACAATAGAACCAAAATCATCTGCTCACCATGACGAGCATCGAGCAGGCTATTAGGCTTCTAAAGATGTGACTTCAGTTCCTGGACTAGTCGGGCCGTATCCTGCAGTACACTTCTCTAAGAGTATCACTCATTGTGCTGATCTGCCACAGTCTGTAACATGACCTTCCAGAGAGGTGTGGGCCTTGAGGATGGTGAGGGCCTGGAAGGACATGGTTCAATGGAGGGAGAGGTGAGCAAGACATGGAAGAAGAGGAGAATGGGTTAGAGGGAAAAAGATGCAAAACGTCGAGGTGCCCCAACTGTACAGGGAGGTGGCTGGACCTGGCAAGGGGCTCAAGGGTCTTGTCAGGATGTCATGAATGTCAGGATCATCTGGTTCAGGCACGTTTCACTGAGCCCCTCTGACCCAGGAGGAGCAGCATGGTGTGAGACTTAATCTGAGGTGCCTGGGCTAACTCATCCATCGAAGACACATGTAAACTCCTACTACCAATGAAGGACACATATCTTCCCAGAGGCTTTGCTGTCACCATTGAGGAAATCTTGATCTCCTTCACCACGTCTTACCTCTTTTCTTGTCCCGTCATCAATAAAAGGAGTCACATACTTGTGTCTTCAAGTGTTAATATTTACATAGTGCTCATAAAGGAAAACAGTGTCCAGTTACAGGAAAAGGACACCCATATGACCTACTCCGTGCAATGCAGCAAACTCCATGCTTGGCCACTTCTACATGGTGCATCCCTGTGGCTTCGGAGGAGATGGAAGCAACCTATTCATTTGTTTCGGTTTTGCAGATGAGGTGCAAGTGTTGGTCGTCCGCGCAGTGGGGGTGCCCATGGGAGCATCCACAGAGGCAGCGGCACTTGGATCATTGCTGGGCAGACTTCTTCACTAGGCCCTGCTGCACAGAAGCTCCCACTGTCAGACGAATGAAAGAGAGCGAAAATGAGAGCGGTGCCCTGTGGAGGACTCCACAGTGACATCCTCAGCCCTTAGCTGGCGCTCTGAATCTCTGGAGGACACCAGCAGCAGGGCAACTGGCATCACCTCCAAACAGCCCTGTGCTACCAGCGCCAGTGGCTGATCCTGGCTACATAGCATGGCATGCATCCTGTGGACACAGAATGCAACTTCTCATGCCCTCCATATGCTGCATATGGCTGTCCTTGAGATTGGCCACTGCCTCAATGGAGGAGCTTGTGCACTCAAAGCCCTGAGCCATGGTGATGCATATGAGCTGTATGGGCTCCTCTATTCTCTGCCCACAAACCCACACTGCCTCAGGGCACTGCGAAATGTATAAGCACATCGGCTGCTGCTGGGCTAAGTAGATCCTCCTTTCCTGAGGCCCTGCATCTGTGCCCAACTCGGGTAGACTGTGTCCATCCTCCCCCCTCTGAGGGGATCTGTCCACATCTACCACTGCAGATGTCTATATCTCTTGCTCCTCCTCCTGCACATTAGTGCCATGATTCTCACCCAGTCCCAGCCTATTTAAAAAATGCAGGAAGATACAGTGAGGTGAGTATATCTGTGCTGGTGGATGGTACACTTGTAACATGTGGCAGCTGTGGTCATCTTGGGGCTGAAGGAGAGGAATAAGGACTCATCAGGTGAACATCTGACCTGTGGGAGATATAAGAAGAGATCATGAGAACCAGCCTTGGAGATCAGAAGGGTCTGCAGTACTGAGGCTTCCCAATACATCTCAGTGTTTGGTATGCTGTTGGACAGGGTGGAGTGCAATGCACCCCCTTAATAAGGACATTGCCCCTCTCTAATCACCATCACCATGATGCCCATTTTGTCAGGACTGACTTCCTCGTGGTCTGCATTCCTGGCTATCTCCATTGCTTGTTCCTCCATTGCCAAGATGATCTGAAAGTAAGTATCTCTAAATCTGTTTGGGTCTTCTCTTGGGCATTATTTGCCCATTTCCCTGGAATCATAAAAGAGAGCGTGATAATGCTCTCCTCTATGCTGTCCTCTGTGGCAATTGCATCTGCCCCTATTCATTAGAAGCTGTATCTCTCAGTGCTGGCAGGTCCTCAGGAGCACTATAACTCTGAGTCATTGTGAGGGGTCAGTAAGTGACAAACACCCCTCCATGCTCAGGAGCAGTATGCACCCTGGGGTTCCTTAGCTGGTGTGTCTGCAGGAGGGGCGGCCCTGGGGGTTTTAAGGGTTGGTTACAGTTCAGTAGGTCTGAAGAAGTCTTTGTGGTCACATGTAGGTTAACTGTAAGTCTTTATTGACTCAGAACTATTTATAAGTATACAGTAAAGGGTACAAGCCAAAAGCAGTCTCCATGCTTGCCGGTACACAAGACTCTATCCAACATTAGACTGATCCTGGGTGTGGGTCATGTGTTCCTTTACATCACTGTGTGGGCGGTACTGTACTCAGTTCCACATTAATTCTATATATGTCAGACCCTTATGCTGCAGAGCTCACCTTGCCAGAGTGTATGAGGCCATTGAATCTTTTCCTGCACTGAATTCTTGTTCTTTTTACAAAGCATCAGCCAACGGAGTGGCAGCAATTTTGATCCAGGCCGGTTTGGTCTGTGTGGGTGGCCTCCTTCTGCTACCCTTGGGGAAAAGGATCTCCCTCCTCTCCCTCACAGCCTTCAAGTCAGAGTCTGTAAATTGAGGGGCTGCTCTGCCCAGGTTCCAGACTTCCAGCTCTCATGGGGCATCATTGACAGGAATGTGATTCTTTAATGTCCACGTTCAGCATTCAAACAACAGCCATAGTAATGGCTGTTAATTGACTGCCAAATCCGTCTCCATATTAAGTAACAGGCCAACCCCGTCAAACTTGGAACTAATTTTTGTTTCCCTCTGGAGGGCTTGCTCAGGGTCACTGCCCCACAGTGAAAATCAAGTCCATTACCTCTGTTCCTCTTTCCACAGATGCTGCCTGACCTACTGAGTAATTCCAGCATTTCCTGTTTTTCTTTCAGATGTTCAGCATCTGCAGTTTTTGGCATTTGTAATATAGGTTAATCTTTAGCTTTAAAAGGGTCACTATTTAAACATAAGGAGTCGCCCATTTAGGATACAGTTGAGGAGAATTTTATTCTCTCAGAGGGTAGGGAGTCTTCGGAACCTAATTCTTCAAAAGGCAGTGGAAGCAAAGCCGTTGAATGTTTTTAAGGGAGTGGTAGATAAATCCTTGACAAACAAGGGGGTGAATGCATGTTGGTAAGAATGCGTCCAAAGCATCAATGTCAATTTACCCATTTGCCACACTATCATCTTTGTAAACCCTCTTAATGAGACATCTCAATTCCAATTATTATTGCGCATTAGACAATGGGGTGGAATCTTCCCAGATTTGCATGAAGTGCGGTAGCAGGCAGAAAAAAGAATGTTTTATCCGTTGGCTGCAATGGCGGTTTTTCACGCCATAATGTCCCAATCCTGCCTCATTAATCATGCATTCCCGGGAAACCTGCTGTTTCAATGGAGGGTGGGCCCTCATTTGCCTGCTACACTGTCATGTCTCTGCTTCATCACGCCGGCACCACATTTAAAGTGCAGTCCTGTGCATACCTTTCAGTGCTTCCAGCCCAGGACTGCTGCACAGAAGACATGGCCCTGAAAGACAAGAAGACTGCAGCCCCCTGATTCAGTGACATGTCCCTGGAATGCCATCTGGATGCTGTGGAGGCCCGCCATGATGTCCCCCCACATCGACACCCACCACCCCCCCCCCCCCCGCCCCCACCACCACCACCCATCGTTCTGGTCGCAGGAGGTCCAGCAATATCATCACTTTGGCTTAGTAGGCAATGGCAGTAATGATCAGTACTAATGTTGCACAGAAGAGGTTGGCCATCCAATGCAGAAAGAGGGTGAATGATCTCATCTGTGCTGCCAGGGTATGGCAACCATCTCATCACTCTAAATTCTCTCACTCAAAAGCCCATCACACATTCACTGGCATCTCACTCACGCCACTCAAGGGACATCACCACTCAGTCTCACACACACGCCTTCACATCTCCATCTGGCCTCATCTCCGGAGTTAGCTGTGTGGTTAATAATGAAAAGGATGGCTGTCGACTCCAGAATGATATCAATGGTTTGGTTGAGTGGGCAGAGAAGTGGCAAATGGAATTCAATCCGGAAAAGTGTGAGGTAATGCATTTGGGGAGGGCAAACAAAGCAAGGGAATACTCAATAAATGGGAAGTTATTGAGAGGGGTTGGGGAAGTAAGAGACCTTGGAGTGCACGTCCACAGGTCCTTGAAGATGGCAGGACAGGTGGACAAGGTGGTCAAGAAAGCATTAGGAGAGCTTTCCTTTATTAGGCAAGGTATTGCGTACAAAAACAAAGATGTAGTGATGGAACTGTATAAAATGCTGGTTAGGTCACAGCTGGGATTTTGTGTACAGTTCTGGTCACCACATTACATCATTGATCTGGAAAGAGTGCAGAGGAGATTTACAAACATGTTGCCAGGGCTTGAAAATTGCAGTTGGAGGAGAGATTGGATAGGCTAGGGTTGCGCCCAATGATGTGCTGCAAACTTACAACAGGAATAGGGCTGAGACTATCTCAAAATAATTTCACTTGGAACCTTTTGACTCCAGAGGAATGACTGGATTCCAAGAGTAAAAGGACAATATTCTAAACAAATGTGCTGCCAAGTTCCTGACATCGGTTTAACTACAGATTTGTCAGAATGTCTATATCTCAGGCCCTGAGCAGTCATTAGATTAAGGAATATGTTCCATTAAAGGAGCACTATTGCCATGGGAAATTGTTTAGCAAACTCATTGTAGTTAATGGAGAACAAAGTCCTACAACATTGAGTGTGGTGAGCACTGTGATTCCAATCCATTAGATTTATGTCATAGCATGGTATGTTTATAAACAATGAGAGGAAGGTTTGTTGATTATTTTTTTACAGATAAAGATCCCCTTAGCTGAACATTAATAGATGCATGCTATTGTGTGCTTTGCTGTTTTTAACAGTTTTTATTGTATTCATTAAAGTTTCTACACTTTTGTTGGTTTGTCATATTGTAGGTTACAACTTGTACTGTCAGCCTAGGTCAGTTAGTAGCGCTAATGCCTTTCAGTTCAGAGGCTTTTTTTTTTGGAAAAATACACTTTATCCAAATATCTGAAAGAAAATTACAAAACATTTCAAAATGGCCATCACAAAAAGTGCAAGATATTCAACTGCTAAAAAGTATTTCAGAGATGTGTAAAGGTGCTTTATAGATTCAGACTCTTCATTCACTTTAGTTCTTACTTCTAGGTACAAATGACAAGAATATTCATGAACTCTAGGGCTGAACGTTACGTCGATCAGGCAGACGCGTGCCCGACCTGATCAGGTGTGAAATCGCGTGAGAAGACATCGGGCAAGCATCCTGACGTCATTGTCCACTCACGCAACATTTTGCTCGGTGGGCACAAGTAAAACTCCGCTGACAATTAAGAGGGCAATTAAGCCCATTAGCGGTGCAATTGTCTGCTATTTTCTGTCACCCATCCAACCTTACAGTTGGCAGACGGGCGAATCGGCCAAGCGGCCTTTACGTTTTTCAAGAAGCCTCATCCAAGGGCAGGATGAGATTGCCATTATGAAATAGAATAAAAATAAAAATCCGTGGGCAGCATTTTTATCATTTATGTTTTCAGGTGCCTGATTGTGATGCTCATACAATTTTTTTCTGCTTTTTAAAACTTTATTGGAACATTTTCGGGTCTGCAGCTCCCTGAGGCAGCTCTCTGTCTTCAGAGGAGCATTCTCTCAGCGCTTGCCTGTGGCCGCGCTAACTTCATCGTCCACCCTCCTCCCAGCCCCACCCCAGCAGTGCCGAGCTTTTCAGAGTGCACTCCACGCTGGATGGCCGTCAATTGGCCAGTCAGCGTGAAACCGCGGTCGGGGGCCGATCACAAACAGCAATCTGTTTCCCAGCCAATCCCGCCGATTGTGCCCACCTGCTGAGCTAAAAATTCAGGCCCTGGGTATTTTCTTTTAATTTTCATGAAATGTGAACATCGCTGGCAAGAATTTATTGCCCATCCATAATTGCATCTGAGAAGGTGGTGGTGAGTCGTGAACATTTGAAAATTGCAGTTGGAGGAGAGATTGGATAGGCTAGGGTTCCGCCCAATGATGTGCTGCAAACTTACAACAGGAATAGGGCTGAGGCTATCTCAAAATAATTTCACTTGGAACCTTTCGACTCCAGAGGAATGACTGGATTCCAAGAGTAAAAGGACAATATTCTAAACAAATGTGCTGCCAAGTTCCTGACATCGGTTTAACTACAGATTTGTCAGAATGTCTATATCTCAGGCCCTGGGCAGTCATTAGATTAAGGAATATGTTCCATTAAAGGGGCACTATTGAACTACTTCCGTCCATATAGTGTAGGTTCACCAACAATGTTGCTAGGGAGTGAGTTTCAGGATTTTGACGCAGGGACTGTGAAGTGGGGAAATATAGTTCCAAGTCAAGAATTGCGTGTGACTTCGAGGACAACTTGCAGGTGGTAGTTTTCCCATGTATCTGCTGCCATAGCCCTTCTAGGTGGTAGAGGTTGTGGGTTTGGAAGGCGCTGTTTGGTGAGTTGCTGTAGTGCACCCTATAGATGTGCATCAGTGATGAAGGGAGTGAATGTGTAACGTGGTGGATGGGCTGTCAATCAAATAGGCTGTTTTGTCCTGAATGGTGTCAAGCTTCTTGAATGTTGTTGGAGCTGCACTCATCCAGGCAAGTGGAGAGTATTCTATCACACTCCTAACTTGTGCCGTGTAGATAGTGGACAGACTGTGGGTAGTTAGGAGGTAAGTTACTCATCACAGAATTCCCAGCCTCTTTCCTGCTCTGGTAGCCACAGTATTATTACAGCTGGTTCAGTTCAGTTTCTAATCAATGGTAACCTCCAGAATGTTGTTAGTGGGGAATTCAGTGATGGTAATGCTATTGAATGTAAAGGGGAGATGGTTAGATTCTCTCTTGTTGGAGATGGTCATTGCCTGGCACTTGTGTGGTGTGAATGTTACTTGCCACTTGTCAGCCCAAGCCCGAATGCTGTCCACGTCTTGTTGCATATGGCTTTGGTATGAGTCGTGAATAGTGCTGAATATTGTCTATTCATCAGCGAACATCCCCACTTCTGATTTTATGATGGAGGCAAGGCTATTGATGAAGCAGCTGAAGATGGTTGGACCTAGGACATTACTCTGAGGAATTCTACAACAATGTCCTGTGACTGAGATGGTTGGCCTCCAAAAACCATTACCATCTTCTTTTGTGCTAGGTATGACTCCAATCATTGGAGAGCTACCCCCCAGATTCCCATTGACTCCAGTTTCGCTCGTGCTCCTTGATGCCACACTCTGTCAAATGCTGCCTTGATGTCAAGGGCAGTCACCCTCACCTCACATCACCTCAGGAGTTCAGCTCTTTTTACCACGTTTGCATCAAGGCTGTAATGAGGTCTGGAGCCAAGTGGCCCTGGTGGAACCCAAACTGAGCATCGGTGAGCAGGTTATTGCTGTGTGAGTGCTGCTTGACAACACTGTCGATGAATCCTTCTATCACTTTGCTGATGATTGAGAGTATACTGATAGGTCAGGAACTGACTGGATTGGATTTGTCCTGCTTTCTTTGTTCACTCATATTATTGAGAGCTGGCAGAGTCAGAACCATTTGTCAGGGAAGTTTCTAAACAGTTGAGGAGGATATGAATCTGGGGTTTGCACACTGAATAAAAAAACTCTTGTGTGACCTCTTGAGACCTTGGTCAGGGAAGTGCATGCTAGGTTAATTGTTAATTTTAAATCTGAGATTGATAGACTTTTGTTAAGAAAAGGCATTAATGGATATGGGGCAAAGACAGGTATATGGAATTAGGTCACAGTTCAGTGCTAATCTTATTGAATGAGGACAAGTTTGAGAGACTAAATGACCTACTCCAGTTTCAATGATAGCCTGGCATTTCTTTGATAATTTCATGTCTTAAATGAATCCAAGCCGGATGGCTAAGTACAAAACAAGAAATAAGAAACAGATTGCTTCCTTGAGAGTAGCTTTGCAGACAGGAGGCAGCATTACAAACCTCTGCCTTCTAACTACCCCCACTGCAATGTCCCAGCTGACTCTATTTATATTCTTTTGAGTACCAAATAAACTAACTGACTAATGAACCACCCCTTAAAGAAGCAGTGTCTATTTATATTCTTTTGAGTATACAAATAAAACAAAAACTAACAAATAAACAGATTAACAGTCCCTTAAAGGGCCACTGTAACAAAAATCTAGGGCAGAATATTACCCTTGGCATGCGGGCACGTGCCTGACATGACCCGGCGTGAAATAAAGCACGTTGATATTAGCCGAGCATGCTACGTCAACGCGCACTCTCGTGATATTTCGCTGGGCGGGCGCACAATGAAGACAGAAGCAAGCCCACCATTAATTAAGTGGCCAGTTAAGGTCCTTGAGAGACCAATTGTCACCACCTTACGTGCCATCGCATGGGCAGAACAGGCAGGCGGGCAGGCCACAATTTTTAAAACCTTATCCATGGGCAGGATAAGAGGGATCAGTGGCCTTCTCAATGTGATCAGTGAGTAGTTTTGGATATCACTTGCTGCTGGTTGCTCCTGCAAACAAGACAGCTTCATTTCACGTCAGAGCTGCATTCAGAGCATTTAGGGGCTTCAGTTCAGGACTCAGTGTTGTTTTCCAGGCCCTCGGAGGATTCACACCACATGGGGCCTTCCAGGTATCAGACAGCTTTCCCTTAACCTGGAATCGGGGATTGTGGTCACCGCTGGAGGCACCTCTCTGAGGAGGAAGAAAGGAGCACAAGGGAGAGGAGGCCAGGTGTCCCTATTCAGTTTTCAGGGGAGTGGCCAGTGGGAGGAGAGGTGCAGGCACAAGAGGCACAGGCTCAGGTAGTCCAAGGCAGAAGGGGCCACAGAAGACGCCTCTATTCTGCTGCCAGGGTTTATAGGTGGCAATGCAGCTACCTCAATAGGTCTGAGGTGCAATGCCGAGGGAGGCTCCATATGTCAAGGGAGACCGTGACCTCTATCTGTCAGAGGATTGACCCTAAGATTAGCTCTAACTGTGTGGTTGGACCCCATGCCAGTGGCGCTGAAGGTCATGGTGGCCCTCAACTTAGATGCCTCAGCTCTTTCCAGGGGTCAGTAGGGGATCTGTGGGGGATCTCCCAATCAGCTGTCCACACTTGCGTCAAACAGGTGACAGATGCTTTGTTCAGGCATGCATTGACTTTCATTCATTACCTTATGGACGGGGCCAGCCAGACAGAGCGAGCCAGAGGCTTTACCGTGATTGCTGGGTTCCCCCGTGTCCAGGGTGCAATAGTCTTCACACATGTGGCCATCAAGGCATCAGCAGGTCAGCCCGGTGCCTTCGTCAATAGGAAGGGATTCCACTCCATGAACATGCAGATAGTGTGTTGTCACAGGATGCAGATTCTGCAAGTTTGTGCAAGCTACTCTGACAGCTCCCACGACACTTACAACCTGAGATACTCCCAGGTCCCGAGGCTCTTCAGTGCTCCAGCATGGAGCTGGTGGTTGGTGGATGACAAGGGCATGACACCTCTCAGCCACCCAAGAACAGAGGCTGAGCAACAGTACAACAGGAGCCATGTCTCCACAAGGGCAGTGGTAGAGAGAACCATCGGTCTTCTCAAGATGCGCTTCTGATGTCTGGACCGTTCTGGGGGTGTACTGCAATACCCCCCAGATCATGTGTCACTGATAGTGGTTGCATGGTGCGCTCTCCACAATCTGGCACTGGAAAGTGGATATGCAGTGGAGGAAGAAGATCTTGATGCAACTGCACAGGCAACAGACGATGAGTCCAATAGTGAGTCCGAGGACGAGCACAGTGAGGAAAATGCTGAGGGCATTGACGCTGACCTGGGTAACCTCCAGGGAGGCAGGGACACCCAGGATGCTTTGATCCAATGCTCCTTCAGCTAGCCTACCAAATAAGAGCCACCACCACATGCCAGTGCTGCAGGTTCCATACCCGATCGCTGATGGGACCAGTTCTTTGTTCAACAACATAAACTTTATTCCAATGGCACACAATGTAAGGAGTCACACATCCATCATAACATCATGGCTTACCCCGTACCTAAAAAACAAATGAAGCATCCAGAGGTCAGTTGCAAAAACAATATATCATTTACAGCTGACTGACAAATATTGCAGAAATTAACATTGACCAGTGTTTTACATCACACCATTAAAAAAAAGAAAAATGGGGGAAACAAATATCACCCATGACCAGGCCATGTTCTGTTTAAGGTGCTTTAAGCTTTCACTTGCGGGTGCTACATCAAGGTTCTCCCCCATCGCTGGCAGCAGCATTGGAGACAGTCTGCTCACTCTGCTGTCTTGTTGGCCTTAATGACCCTTGGCGGGCGTCCTCTGGCCTGTGGAGCCTGTCCTGGTTCCAGCTGGCATCTCCTCAGTCACTGCAGCCTCATCAGATGGTCACTGACAGAGGGGCGGGGGAACTGCTGCCATCATCCAGAGTGCCCTGAGAGGAGCCCGCAGAGATGACAGGCAGCTCGTGCACTAACACGAGATCACTTTGGTCCTTTCTGCTCAACATTGATGGATGAGTACATAGCTGGGATACTGGATGCCTAATCCATCTCCAACTCTGACACTGACCAGCTGAGGTCATTGCCAGTGTGAGGGCTTGCAGGTCCAAGCGCATCCCCAGGAATCCCTGACTGAGTCCCTGGAGGAGCCCCTCTGTGAGAGCCGCCACTCTCTCCATGGAGGAGGCATTGCACTCAGCCATGAGGGCCAATGCAGTGCTTATACTCTGCAGGGACTTTCTACAATGGACACCATGGCACGCTTTCTGTCATGTATCTCCGCCAGGTTCTCCCACACACCCTGCTGGATACCCAGCATCTGCTGCCTCATGAACGATTCCAGAGGCCCATCATCAGCCATCAACTGAGCATTGCTCTGGTTCCCAGCAGTCCTCCTACTGCTGGCACCCTGGGCACTCTCTGCCTCCGCCTGCACCTCAAGCGAGCATGAAGTGCCCTCGCCAATGTGCACCGGGATATTAGATGGCAATTTATGCCCACCAAGGTTCAGGTCTCTGCGCTGGTGCCTGCTTGACAGAGAGGGTGTAACGCTGGTGCGTACTCAGCATGTTGGTCCTCAGGTGTCAGGAGTGGGCCTTCAGGCTCCTCAGATCGAAGTACTGGTGAACCTAAAAAGGGAGAAGAAGGACATGTCATTAGTTTAACTCATCAGACCATCAGTTTGCATGCCTGGCACCCTGATGAGACAAGGATCTGCATCATGCTGTCCTCGTTTTTCCATTATCAATGGGTATTCCAGGTTCGAGGCTCACATCAATATAGAGACTACAATGCAATGGTTGCAAAAACCCACGTTCTTACCTCAGTGCACTGCACTCTTACCTCCCCTCTGGTACCCCAACCTCACTGCGGCTGCTTGACCAAGGTACCTGGCGCCTCTCTAGCTCCAGGGCCTCCTGCTCGTATTGACTGAGAATTAGGAGGTGTGGGGGTCCCCTGACAGCCTCTGACCTCTCAGCATTGTTTTTTCCTGAAAGGATAGAGGAGCACTGATTAGTCCATCCTCTACCTGCAGCACCATTACGACCTGGCCAATCCCATCTGGGGAACACCTTGCAGGTCTCAGCCGATTCGTGACCCTGGAGCCGCAAGGCACTAAGTCCAAGCAGCCAGGGCTCACCCCCTTGGCCAGATCCTGCCTCATTGACATTTGCCACTCACACTCTAACACCTCTGAGGTTGACAGGGGGATGGGCAGCTCTTACCTGTTCTGCAAAGTGACTCATGCCAACAGGGTACTCACACTTCCCGATCACAGGAGATCGTTAAAGCGCTTCCAGCACTGCACCCATGTGCACCTCACCACATCGTGGCTGCTGACCCTGGATGCCACCTCCTCCCAGGCCTTTTTGGTGGGTGGGGGAGCATCATTCTCTTGTCCCTGGGGACAAGTGTTTCTCTCCTCACTGCCACCTCCTCCAGGAGGGCAGTGAGGCACTCAGCTGAGAAACGGGGGGCCGACTGTCCCACCGACCAGCCCTCCCGCCAGCCATGTCCACCCTCTATGGTCTCCTTTCACAGGACTTCCGCATCCTTCAGTGGCAGCCTTCCAGGGGCTGCCGAGGCCGCATTTGAATCGGCCGCCAGGTCACCATTGGACCCGGCGGACACTAAGCTCCTGTGCCCGCCCGCCCCTTCGCACTCATTCGGAGGCCGCGTCTCTTGCTGGGCGGGCCTTAATTGGCTCGCCCGAGTAAAATCGCGATGCACTGCCGATTGCCGTTGGCTTCCCGACTGCCCCCGCCCTGTCAAACTTATTTCAATTAAAATAATATTTCGAGGGGAGATGATGCGCTCCAGCCCTTGCTGTGCCCACTGGATGCAGAACGCCTCAAGCATATCGGTGGACACCATGGGCTCCCTCTCTAAGGACACCCAGGCACGGATATAACCACAGAAGAGAAGCAGACAGTGAGATTGAATGACACCCTCAACCCTGACTTTCTTTATACTCTTTTGAATACAACAGTGAAACAAATGAACTGATTTACTATTGAACAAATTATCAGCCCCCATAAAGTGGCACTGTAACAAAAATCAAACCTTAAAAGGAAATTTATTTAAACTTAAAATAATATTTCGGGGGAGATGGTGGACTCCAGCTTACTCTCCCTATATGGTCTTTTAAGAGCCCAATAAAATAAGCAAGTTAAAGAATAAACAAATTAACAGCCCCTCTGATTCTCTGCACACTTTTGAGTGCCGCTTTGCCTAATTAACCAAATAACCAATTTTTTAAAAAAGCCAATTAAACCAATTGCTAGCCCCCAAGGGGCACAGTAACTAAGGAAAAAAATTTAAAGAAACCTTACCGAATTAAATCAAAATATGGTTTTGGGGGCCGATGAAGCACCGTGGTGCCTATTGGTCACATGAGGCCTCGAGTGGACACTGCATGCTCCCTCTCCAGGACACCCAGTTGTGAATGCAGCCGCAGAAGAGGGGAGGACAGTGAAGTCATACGATCCCCTCGACCAACCACTGCCTCAACCTCTTAGTGGCCACCTTCGCCATGTCCAGAAGCAGACTTACAAGGAGATCCTCCCACTGCGTGCCCCCCTCTGCTCCAGGTGGCCAAAGGTCAGGGATGTGGGGCTGAAGTGCAGCCAAAACCTTTGGAGTAAATCCCTCAAAAAACTAAACGGGGGTACAATCTTCCACAAATCACATACACATGGAACACAGACTCCTCAAGGCCACAGAAAGTACACCAATAAAATGAAATACTTAACAAATAACAAATGATCCAATTAAACCAGCCAATTTGCCAAATAGCCCTTTAAAGGGCACTGTAACAAAAACACAGAATTTTAAATGAACTAAATTAAAATGTCATTTTGTGGGTTGATGAAGCACTCCAGCCTCTGCAGCGCACATTAGTCACAGGAGGCCTCAATTGTGTCGGTAGTCATCACGTGCTCCCTCTCCAAGGACAACCGGCTGTGAACATAGCCAAGGAAGAGGGGCAGACTGTCAGGCCGGATGATCCCCTTGACCACCCGCTGCCTGGACCTGTTAATGCCCATCTTGGCCTGGCCCAGGAGCAGGCCCAAAAAGAGACCCTCCCCCTGCCCATGCTCCTCTGCACCGAGTAGTCGAAGATCAGGAGTGTGGGACTGAAGTGCAGCCAGATTTGAGGAGTAACTCACTGAAAAAACTAAAAAGGGTGTGTAATCTCCCACAATCCACATACACAGACTCCTCAAGGATGCAGTAAATCTGACTCTCTATACTCTTCTGAGTATACCCATTAAACAAATAAGCAAATAAACAAATTAACTAATTTAAGTAAGTTGACAGCTCCTTAAAGGGGTATGTAACTAAGGAAAAAATTTAAAGGAATCATTCCAGATAAATCAAACAAAAAATAATTTTAGGGGCTGATAATGCACCTCAGCACCCGTGGTGCCCAGAGGTTGTGGAAGGCCTCAAGCGTGCCAGTGGACACTGCATTCTCCCTCTCCAAAGACACCCGGCAACAGACGTAGCCGCAGAAGGGGAGCAGACAGTCAGGCCGAATGACCCCCTTGATCACCTGCTGCCTGACTTTTAATAACCAGCTCGGCCAGGCCCAGGAACAGGCTTACAAGGCCTTCCTCCGTTCTCACCCACCCCCACCCCGGGTGGCCAAAGATCAGGAGCATGGGGCTGAAGAGCAACCAAAACGTAAGATGTAATTCCTTTAAAAAGTTAAAATAGGGGTGCAACCTTCCACAATCTATGTACGTATGGAACACGGGTTCCTCGAGGCCACAGAAAATCTGACTCTCTGCATGTGTTCTCAGCCCTTAATCAAACAATGTCCATCACCTGTGTACCTTTAACATTATCAACCAACCATTAACATGATGCTCCTGGAGTCCTTTTAAGGCATGGGTGATGTCAAAAAGACTACAACAAGGAAAGAAATATTGTGGGTCTCCAGAAAGGGATTGTCATGGTGCTTACCCAGTTCCTCTTTCAGCCTCTGGGTCACTTACACAGTCTGGCCACTAACCCATAAAAGCCTTGCCCATGTGCTTGTGGGGACTCATGCTGCACCACATCTGCTGAAAAGAACAGGTTAAAGACAAGCAGACAGCACCCATTTACTGTGGAGGAGAACACCAGCTGTTTTTCTGGTTTTCTTCAGGCTCTGAAGCATCAAACCAATCAGTGTATTTTCAGTTTAACCCTGTGCCACCTCTTGTCACACCCCCAGCTATAAATAGGAAGCTGTTTTTTTCATGGGAAAGCACAGGGTGAAAGGTTAAGCAAACACTTGAAGTGAACAGTGCTTCCTTTAAAGAGCCAATGTGTTCCTTCAAAAGGACATTGAATTTACTTTCACATCAGGCTGGCTGGATCTTACAGTGGGAATGGCAGTATGCGTGTAAAATACAGATGCATATGGACATTGTTTAATGCAAATCTGTATAATTTGCACAATCCCGAGTGCATGCCCACAGCTAAATTGAAATTTTTGTAAATCAGAATAAAGTGCTTTTTCTTTTCATTTTCTGCTAATTTTCTTCCCTGATGTTCCCAGATTTAACCCTTAGCCTGTGTAGAGTTAAGTGATTTCAATCACAGCCTCAATAAGAACACCCTAGGGTAAACACGGTTCCTTCAGGGTAACCTTGTCCATACAGACCATGATTTAGAAGCTCCTGACTGAAGTATTGTAGCTCTGTATCTATCCCACACTGCACTCAAGTGCAGCTCCCCTGAGCACCCTGGGATCATTGGATTTACCCTTTAATTTTACCAGCAGTATTCCTTTGATAGAGAGCAGAAAAATCAAATAGGATCCCTGCTTTTATCCCTATTCAGTGAACCATGCCAGAAAGTGCAAGTTTGAATGGCAGGTGAAGATAGGATTGTACTTGGTTTTGATGTTCTACGTGGTTCAATAGGCTGCAGAGACTAACTGTCTTGGCTCATGTATGGAGAATGGTCCCAAGAAAGGATCATCACTGACAGAGAGGAAGTAAGCAAACATAAATGGAAATAATACATAATTTAGAGAAGCTAACGACGTAATTCTAAAACAGCAGAAGAGAAGAAAAAACAGAACGTTTTTTATTCTTTCAGGGAACATGGACTTCACTGGCTCGGCCGGCAGTTTCATTGTTGATCCCTAATTGCCCTTGAGAAGGTAGTGGTGAGCTGCCTTCTTAAACTGCTACAGTCCATTTGGTGTAGGTACACCCACTGTGCTATTTGTGAGGGCGCCCCAGAACTTTGAACCAGTGACAGTGAAGGAACGGCGATAAATTTCCAAGTCAGGATAGTGAGTGTCTTGGAGGGGAACTTGCAGGTGATGATGTTCCCATGCTCCAGCTGTCCTTCTAGGCGATAGCGGTTGTGGGTTTGGAAGGTGCTGTCGAAGGATCCTTGGTGAGTTGCTATAATGCATCTTGTAGATGACACACACTGCTGCCATGTGCATTGGTGGTGGAGGAAATGATGTTGGAAGTGGTGAACGGGGTGCTAATCAAGCGGGCTGCTTTGTCCTGGATGGTGTCAAGCATCTTGAGTGTTGATGGAGCTGCACTCAACTGAGTGGAGTGGAGTATTCCATTATATTTCTGGTAAATATGACACTGTAGTGTTGAAGTATTGGTGACCTGGTCACACTACATAGCTTCTGGGAAGCTAAGCCAACTCATCTCAGTTTCAGCCTCACAATTGTGCAGAGGACACACAAACATGCTAGAGGGATAAATCACATTCAGGTTGACAGTTTGCTCAGCAGTTAACCCAAACTGATTGGGAAAGTGCACAGAAAGCTCTGCATTCTTGGTACAAAAACTAAATATTGTCGATTCTGGGAAATATGAAATACTGTAAACAGAAAATGCTGGAAATGCTTGGCAGATCTGACAGCACCTGTGGAGAGAGGAACAGAGTTAATGCTTCAGTTCTGATGCCAACCTGAAACATTGACTCTGTTTCCCTCTCCGCAGACACTACCAGACCTGCTGAGTATTTCCAGCAGTTTCTGTTTTTATTTCTACATTTTTGGTGTATAGCAGTCATGATTTCTTTTGTCTAGGTTTTTATTTGTTTATATGTATGCTTTTGCATGTTTTTGTTTATGAGGTTCTCTTTACTACATAATCATGTGTGGCCTCACTCACTGATTTTGACACATGTATCCAACATACAGCTCCAAAGTTTGAACATTCATGATGTAAATAAACTGGGAATACTTAAACTTGGAACTGAATAACAAAGTATAAAATGTTAATTCACGAACAAACATAAAAAGTTTATTCCAAATAATATTTTAAAATGATAGAAAGGAATGTGAGCTCATGTGAACCCATTAGCCTGTGGTAGTGAGCAGTAAAGACGTGCTCCATCTTTCAGTCTGTGTGCTTTGACTCTAAATTACTTCTTTACAAAGTCTTTAATCAGCAACCAGTGGGGGAGGGTTCTCTAACCTGCCTCTGAAAGGATGCTCAGTGTGTAAGAATCAGATGCCAGTGTTTACAGTGTGCTGAAGGATCCTAGGCCTGTGGGCTTGCTATACCCACCGCTAAGCTTGGCTTCTCTGAGAGAAGTAAATTAAGAGGGACTCAGTGTCGATTACACTGTTTGCACTACTCACATTAATCTGGATTAGTGTTAATCCCAGATTTAGAGCTGCCACAGCGGAAAGGGGTTTTGAAGAGAGATTCTCAATGAATACGTTGAGCAAGTCTTGGTGTTTGATCTGAGATCTAGGGCTTGCAAAGTTAAAGTTGATGAAAGATGGGCCTAGGGAGGAAACAGAGTCTCAGCCAAGACCTCCCTTTACTGACACTAGAACTGCTGAAACTAGATACACATCTGACTGAACAAATAGCTCAATGTGTGTCACAAAAGTGGACTGGTTAATCAGAGAGCAATCACTGGAATTCACTGAATGAAGTTAAGCATCTTCAATCCGGTCTTCCAAATTTAGTTCTTTAGAAAATAGGGTTTATGTACAGGTTTCTGTAAACTAACCCAAGGTTCTTATGTCTCAATTAAAATAAGTTAATTACAGTAAAATACTTCCTGATGCACAGGACATTTTGAGAACTGTAAGTAAATTCATGATCACCTGCTTTTAGCTTGAGGCTTGAGCTTGGATCAAGAGGTCAAGATGAGGATAGCAGAGAGAAAGCAACTTGCCCAAAATGTATTTTTATTAGTTCATGGGATGTGAGCATTGCTAGCAAGGTCAATATTTATTGATGATCTCTAATTACCCTCAAGAAGGGAGTGGTGCTTGAGCTGCCTTCTTAAACCATTGCAGACCATATTGTGTAGGTACACCCACATGCTGTTAAGGAAGGAGTTTTGATCCAACAACAATGAAAAAAATGGCAATACATTTCCAAGTCAGGATGGTATGTGACTTGGGCGGGAACTTGCAGGTTGTGATGGTCCCATGCATCTGCTGCCCTTGTCCTTCGAGTTAATAGTGGTCGTGAGTTTGGAAGATGCTGTTGAAAGATCCTTGGTGAGTTGTTGCAGTGTATATTGTAGGTGGTTCACACTGCTGTCACTGTGCGCTGGTGGTAGAAGGAATGAATGTGAAATGTGGTGGATGAGATGCCAATCAAGCAGGCTGCTTTGTCCTGGCTGGTGTCGAGCTTCTTGAATGTTGTTGGAGCTGGACTCATCCTCGCAAATGGAGAGTATTCCATCACATTCTTGATTTCATTATCATATTCCCAGCTATATCCCAATTCCCAGCTAACCCAATGAGAATGGTGTGAGTTCAATGGATGAAAATGGGGGAAGTGTAGCAGAAAGCTCCCACTGGGCACAGGCCGGAACTGTCCTCAACAGTTAAGTGAGTGGATTGGGTTGGGGAGGACAAGGTTGAGAGAATGGGAATGTGGGCAGGTAAGTGGCTGGATGGAAGCACTGTCAGGAGGAGAGGAGGGTAGGAAAGGAACAAGGTTTCCTTGTGGAGCCAGGAGTCATTCATCCTCATCCACAAGGAAACCTTAATAAACAAAGAGTAAGTTTATCTTCTCACCCCTTTTCTGAGTCTACTGTTCCTTGGCAGCCTGATGAGGTACAAATGAAGCAAGATATAAGAATCGCGTTGAGGTTTGAATGGCATAATCCTCCGTGTCACTGAGTTCCTTGCTTTTCTTGGGTGCATGTTGGCCAAAAAATACATGTAATATAGTGGCCCAAATCTTCCGAGGAACAGCAATCACCATCGGAACACTGCCAGGGTTCCATATTTCTGGCCAGGACTTACGATCCCGGCTTCTTCAGAAATGAGGAGCTGCCTTCAGTCCAACTGCTTCCTCATAGTGCTGGATTATCAAGGGAAGGCAAGCCATGTTCTTTTTTTAACAGCACTAGTTGCCATATTCTGGTAAGTGTTCACTAGCACATCAAAAAGCTGGGAAATTTAAACAGCTTTCAGTATGTTAGTGTATGAGTGTCTGAGTGAATGGATGAATTTGTAGGTGGGTAAAAGGGTAGGATGGGTGAGGTAAGTTGGTAAGGGGGTGAGTGACATGTGGATGAGGTGGTAGGCAGAATGTGGCAGATATGAACCATCACGTCTCTCGACAAGCATCGACGTGCATGTCATCGTCCCTTGCTCATCTCTAGATAGGAACAGCATCTTCAGTAGACTCTTGGTCACGTGAGTCGGCCAGTGGGATGGGTCTGACCTCATCCTCTGCTTCTTGCTGGGGCTTCACTGGACCATGTTCCTCAGGCTGGGCCTCTTCTTGAAGTATGTTAGACAGCGCCGGAACACCACCTCCACCCCACCCTCCTCGATCAGATCACTGCCGTCAAGTACGCAGCATTTTGCATAGGTTCCATTATTCAATCCTCCTCCTCCCTGTGGATAGATAGATCCAACAGATTAATGAGCAAAATACAACTATAATAGATCTCCCAATCGCTACCAGAAAACCACTGTCATAACCTAGAGCTGCCTCTGCGCTATTCGCCTTTCCCGATCCAGTTTTCCAGCTGAGGCACAACTTCACAGCTCTAGCTGACCAAGATGCCACCCCAGCTACTTGACATCTTAATCCCAGAGAGATTGGAAGAGGCTCCAGTGCATCCAACATTTGTTCAACCTTACCTAATGCACTCCTACTATGTCTGATCTGGTATACTGATTATGCCTAACCTGCATTTTTGGAATGACTGGGTGCCCTTTGGCCCATTAGCCATGTCAATTGGAGAAAGCACCTTAGAGGTTTTCATTTGAGCAGCTGTGCTCCCTTCTTGGTTGGCTGCATCTTCCATTCTCTCATTCCTCTCTGTCAATGCTCAAACTGATCAGCTTCATTGTGAACCCAATGACTCCTATAGTCTCACATTAAAGTGTTCCAAATGTCAGCAGTTCCAATTGCATCTTCTCAATAAGATCTTCCTGAGTTCTAGCAGCTCAGATTCCATGTCCATGTAGTGACTCTAAGCACTGTGAGGATGTCCCCTGAGTCCAGCTGTGGGCTTCTCTCACACTGCCCTTGCAGATTCTTTTCCAGTTTCGATTTTAAACTGCGTCATAACCATGGGGTCTCAAGATGGTGGTGCTGCATCTTTATTTTCAGACCAGCTTCAACCCTCTGCCTGTCAGAGTTCAGGTGCCCCCGATCTTCGTGGAGCCTCACAACGTGCAGGTAAAATGCTCTCTGACGATTCTCTAGCCTTCCCCAGTAACCCTGGATCCCATTATCATTTTTGTGGACATTCCGGCCCACCCCCTAAACCCATCACTGTTGATGTGCTCATGCCCATGTGGACCTCACCCCTTCCCATCTCGAGGCTGTGTCCATGGTCACCTACAGAGGTGACCCCACCACACCCACCCCCTCACCTCCCTGCCCCAGGAGAGTTTCAAGTGCTCAACCCCCCACTTTATTATGTTTTCCCCATTTACAGGATGCAGATGCCTCCCCTGACCATGACCATCTCATCTTCAGCCCAGTACCAAGCCAGACACCCCCATCACCACCGACTGTGAGACTACGACAACGTCCTGATCACCAAATTGTACCTGATCCCCACTGAGCACACAGGCCTTGCCCCTGCCTGGAGTAGGAACACGATGTGCATGCTATACATAGTTCTGTAGCATGGCCCACAGAATCCCAGGACTGCCTTTAATCCATCACCTTAAGCACAAGGTCCACGGAGCCCCAGGACTGTCTTTCATCTCTCACCCTGACTATGAGGTCCTCAGAGCCCCAGGACTGCCTTACATCTCTCACCCCAATCTGTTGGCATCAGTCCAGGGACTATGACTGTCTTTCACTCAGCTCTCTGACTCCTCAATGAATGACCACAAGACTGTTTCCCTTCCTTCCACCACACTTTGTGCAACCCATCCCTCTTGTGCAAACCTTCCCCCCCCCTCCACCCCACTCATGCATCTCTGTGCATCCCTTCCCTCTTGTGCTACACTAACCCCACACATCCTTTTGTACACTGGAGTCTGCATGCATCCCCTCCCCTTCATGCAAATTGAATCCCATCCACCCCCTCCTGTGTCTGCACTGTGCTGTTCCATATCAGGCTGCATCTTCCCCACCCCCAATCTTCTCTCTGCCTGCCATTGTTCCAAACCCCCAACTCTCCTAAATCCCCTTCACCCTCATATCTCTGCCATCCACCCGCCAATCCTCCCAAACACTCTTCACCCTCATGCCTCTGTCATCACCCTCCCCTTCCCCAGTTGCCATGCTGGTATCTGTTTTAGAGTGCAGCTCTTCCTGATACTCGCAGCACACGATGCTGTCCTGCCAGAGTAGCGCAGCAACCGCTGTGAGCAGACCAGCTCAGCACCTGAGGCACTCACCGTGAGCAGTTCCACCATACACCCCCACCAGTGTGGGCTAACACTGGCATCGCTGAGGAACCGGAGCAGCGTAGATGCAGGTAGGCTTTGAATGTTGCACTCAACTCAAAGCCACAAGTGAAGTGAGGGCGGACAGCTGCATACCACTTATACCTGGCCATGATTTAGACCGGTCTAATTTCCTGCTGGAGTGGCATGTAATTGGGAAAGGGAACATAATACCAGCGAGTTGCATTTTTAATGAGTATGTATGACATGCTAATATGTGAAATGGTGTCCCCGAGATGGATCAGCAAGAAACCTGACCAGCCAGCATCCCACCAGAAAATTCCAACTCGTTTTTCCATTGGTGGGAATCTAATTTTTGGCCTCACCCCAAATTTTCCACTCTCACCTGCCATGAAACCTGTCGCTGGTGGAACCGGAAAATTCTGCCCAGAATTTTTTACTTGATTTTCTTTTACAACTTAGTATTTAGTGTCCTACAGATTGAAGTTTAAAGATTTAATGACCCATGCATTTGGGTCACCAAAACACAGGCAAAGCTCAAAAATCTGAATCCCTGTATTTCACATGTTCTTATGGGTGCCATACCACATATAAGCCTGGGTCAAATTAGAAGGCTTTCAAGCCGGGAGAGCACCACTGGATAATAAACAGAACTCTGAAATTGGATTAGATTGAGGTAAAAAATAAGGCAAAATTGAGCAGTGAAGCCTATTGACTCCATATCATCTTGGCCTGTTTCCATCCCTCTGCCCAACTCCAGTCCCTTAAGATGCTGTTGGCTGCCCTTTCTCATTAGCTGCTTGCCAATGCCAGCAGTAGGTGAAGGACCCCAGTCTCCAGCTCATTTCCTTCCTGACCACCCCAGTTATCATCATTTTGCAGGATGAACAGACGGTAAGTTTTAGGCCTACAGGGATGTGCATCACTTGATCTTCAGGATCGTTAAATGTCTGCTGTGGCCGCAGTACTGAGGCACACTGTTAGAGCAGAGCAGAGTGAGCTTCACTATGCTTCTGCTCCATGCTCCAGCTGACCTGAGACTGATCAACAAGAAAATGTGGAAAAAGCTCTGCCCTACTCTACATTTAACCCATGGTGTACCTGACCCTATAAGTACTATATATACTGACAAAGTATTCAAATCCCCATGCAATCCTAGTGTTCCCCCACGACCATCCACCCCCCATTCCCCCCCACCCCCCCGCCCCACCCCCCCATAAACACAAAATTTGCAGAAGAAAAGCTTTAAAACTGGTTAGGAATATGCAGCAGCAGCAGGTGTGACTGCGGGTACAATGATGAGGTAATGAAACAGTTTGCATTCCTCTGTACAAAGAGCCTAGTGACTGGTCTGGCAGCCTCAGTATCATTGTACTGTTGCCATGACATTAGGACTACCAGGAATTCTGCACAATTCAAGTGAAGCGACTTGGTCCATTGGAATTCTAGACAGAATCAGCTGTTTGTTTACCTGCAGTGAACTGTTCGGAAAACAATCCCACAGGTGAAGAATCCATGGAAATTCCGAACATTTTTCTAATTATTTTCTCCCATCCCTTTGCAAACTCTTATCCCAAATGGATCTGCAACCCTGCCTACCCAGCCATTCTTAATGCTTAAGCCTTGACAATGAGAATTGACACAATATTAAATCATGCAGTGGGAGAATCACAGCAAAATCCAATCCTGTTCTGAAATGGTGTCCACATACAAGCACATTTATTCATAGAAGGAAAGAAACATAGAACACCTACAGCACAGAAAGAAGCCATTTGTCTGTCCCTCGCAAACTTTAATTTAGCTCGTCCCTTTCTTACCCTTTCCCCATAGCCCTCCAATTAATTTCTCTGCAGGTGCTTATCTAATTCTCACAACTGAATTGTCATCCACCACACACTCAGGCCCTGAATTCTAGATCCTAACCACTCACTACATAAAATTATTTTCCTAATGCTGCCCTTGGTTATTTGGCCAATTGTTTTAAATGCCTTCAGTGTCCTCAGATTCTCAACTATTTTGCCAATGGGAACAATTTCTTTCTAGCTACTCTGTCTAGATTTCTCATGATTTTGAACACGTCTATCAAATCTCCTCTCAACTTTCTCTTCTCCAATCAATCCACGTAACTGAACTCCCTCACCCCTTGAACCATTCTTGTTAATATTTTCTGTACCTTCTCTAAAGCCTTCACATATCTTCTAAAGAGTGGTACCCAGAATGGGGTACACTATAGCAGTTGACCAAACCAGGGTTTTAAGATGGCTTACCATAACTCCTTAATTTTTCTACTTTATGCCTCTATTTATAAAGCTCAGGATCCCGTGTGCCTTTTTAACCACTTTCTCAACCTGCCCTGCCATCTTCAGCAAGTTTAGTACATATACCTCCAGGTCACACTGTTCTTCACTCCTTTAGAATTGTACCTTTTAGTTTATATTCTATCAAAATGTATCATCTCACCCTTCTCTGCATTAAACTTCATCTGCCATGTGGCTGCCCATTTCTGGTAATCTGATGTGTCATATACCTTTAAGAAGAATGTTATAACAGAAGATCACATGATCTTATTACCCAATAGCAGGCTACTTTAGTAATCTGTGGTCTATAGTCAGTAGTTTGTAATCTAGAATAAGGGTCTGTAATGCAGAGAGAGGGTTTTAGTTATAAGCACACAAGTAAAGCTGCTGAGTTCCATTGTAAATAAATGGGATGTGTGCTACATAAGAACTGTCTACTGATCTGCACTGTCTATGGCACCAACTCAGTCATCCCAAAACAAGCATGCAACCTGGATCCATTAGTCCAACTAAACTAGTGACCAAGGATCCAACAAACTGGCAACGAGGTGAAAAAAGCAAGAAGAAGCAAGGAAGGATGAGAAAAGAAAGCAAGAAAAAGCAAGGAAGGAAATCAAGTGAAGTGAAATCAGACCATACCTCGCACAGTAAATGTAAGTAGAATTTCCATCCCAATCATCGAAGCAGTCCCCTTGAAGCATGCTGCAGATTGGAAGAGTTGATCCTTTCGACCCAACAGTGGATGATTCATTTCATTATGCTGAACGCCTCGCGTTCTTTTTCCAAGCTATTGACATTGCAGGGGAGGAGAAGAGGTGTGGGAGTAAGGCTTATGGATTGATCCAAAGTTTAATGGCACCCAATGCCCTGGATTCAAAAAGTTTTGATGATTTAGTGAACCTTGTGAAGAATCATTCCCAGCCCAAGCCCTTGGTAACAATGCAACAGTTCAAATTTAATTCAAGAACTAGAGCCCCAGGGGTGACAGTTGTTTGTTATGTGGCAAATCTAAAACAGTTAACAGAATATTGCGAGTTTGCTACACCTATAAATAAAATGCTTAGAGATCATTCGGGATGCTGCATAAATGAAGATGTGGTTCAGAAGCGATTATTGTCTGAAACAAATTTGGATTTTCAGAAGGCGCAGAAAATAGCATTGGCTATGGAAGGGACAGTGAGGGACTCAAAAGCCATTCAGAGAGCGCAAAATGGCGCTGTCCTCCACATTGGGCAGGGAACCCAAGCCAAAAAAAGGCACGAAGATGTACAGCTTTGATGAGAAACTGGAAGTAGCCACAGATTTCAGACAAATAAAAAGATGACTTAGCAGTGAAAACATGGAATAATGGTAACAGAGGTGGAAGCAGACCAACCTTGTAATGAATCAAAGTTTAAAAATATCAAATGTTTTTACTGTCATCAAAATGGACACCCCATGAGATATTGCCAGGATAGAATCAGGCAAACTTTCAATCAAAAGAGGAAACCCCATGAGATTCATAACATAGAAGGGCTTGATGTAACAGATTTAGATATTTATTGTATAATTTAAAGGTAGAAAGAACAGAACCAATCTATGTAGCAGTGAGTGTGAATAATTGGCCTGTCAGAATGGAGGTGGATACAGGGGCTTCCACTATGGTGATAGGTGAGCATACTTTTAAATACCTGAATCGTGGGGAATGTAAATTAAGTTTGGAAGAAACAGATGCCAAATTGAAAACTTACATTGGAGAAGACATCAAAATCAAAGGCATAATCAGTGTTATTGTACAGTACAGACGTCAATCATTGAAGTTACCCTTGATGGTGGTAGCAGGTGAGGGGCCAAGTCTCCTTGGATGAAACTGGCTGAAAGAAATTAAATTAGATTGGATTGAGATCTTCCAACTGAGAACCACTGGGTTACCTGAGCTACTACAAAAATATGCCTCAGTTTTCCAAGGTGAACTTGGGTGGATCCAAGGGTTACAAGCAAAAATTCATGGGCAAAATTTTACAACCCCGTTTTGGCGGGGATGGGGCCATAAAATGTAGGGACACATTCTAAACCTCATTGGCTTCAGCGGGAATGTAAAATCCCGCTGTCGTAAAATTTTGCCCCATGTTGATCTGGACTCTACCCCCTGATTTATGAAGGCAAGACCAGTACATTATGCAATGTGGGAAAAGGGAGACGCCGAATTGGATAGATTAGGGAAACTGGGAAACAGTGCAGTTCCCAGAATGGGCAGCACCAATAGTCCCCATACTTAAGCCTGACCACAGTGTTTGAATTTGTGAAGACTACAGATTGACTGTCAATAAAGTGGCTATGTTGGACAGACACCCTATACCACAAATTGAAGACTTGTATGTTAAGTTGGCAGGTGGAACTACCTACACGAAGCTTAATATGAGCTATGCTTATCAACAATTGGAGTTAGGGAAGCCTCCCAGAAGTTTGTCACAATTAATACACTTAAAGGCTTGTACCAATATAACCATTTGCCTTTTTCCTCTGCATGTGCCATATTCCAGAGAACAATGGAAAGTTTGCTTTCAGGGATTGCTTCATGTTTTAGTTTATTTAGATGACATACTCATGACCGGACTCACTGAAAAGGAGCATTTGGCAAACTTGGAAGAAATTTTGAAACATTTCTCACAAGTGGGAGTGCATTTAAAAAAAGAAAAGACCCATTCCAAGTGAAATGGGTAGTTTTATTTAGGCCACAGGTAGATTCACAGGGTCTCCATCCAGTTGAAGAAAAAGTAAGAGCCATTAGAGAGGCACCAGCACCAAGGAGAACCTCCAAGCTAAAATCATTCTTGGAGATGTTCAATTACTATGGACACTTTTTGCCTAACTTGTCGACAGAACTGGCACCCTTGTATTACTTACTCAAGAAAGACCAACATTGGCCTTGGCAAACACTACAGATAGAAGCTTTCACAAAAGTGAAACTGTTGCTCTCATCCACCGTAATAGTACATTTTGACCAAAGAAAAGAGTTAGTTCTGACATATGACACACCTCCTTATGGAGTGGGAGCAGTGTTCACCCATCGAATGGACGATGACTCAGAACAACCTATTGCATATGTGTCAAGAATGCTCAACACTGCAGAATAGGATACTCACAGATAGAAAAAAAAGGCTTGTCAATCATCTTTGATGTCAAGAAATTTCACCAGTATGTACACGGTCATCATTTTACTATCGTTTCGGACTACTAGCCTTTGCTAGGATTGTTTAGTGAGGACAAGGATATACCACCCATAGTCTCAGCAAGAATACAGAGATGGGCGTTGATTCTTACAGTGTATGAGTATACTTTCATCCACAGGCTGAAAATCAGATTACAAACGTTAATGCACTTAGTCGTTTGCCTTTGAAAGAAAACAATGAGGATATTCCAGTTCCTCAAGAACTCATTTTATTATTGGACTTCTTAGATTCATCACTGGTATGTGCTAGACAGATCAGAGATTGGACAAGTCAAAACCCAGTCTTATACAAAGTACAAGAACAAGTTCTTCACTGTTGGTCACAAGAACAGGAATCTGATGAAGTGAAACTGTATTTTCACAGAACATATGAGATAACCAGGCAGGATGGTATTTTACTGGAGGGAGCTAGAGTGATTGTTCCTCCAAAAGGACAGAAGTCTTTGTTAATTGATATTTCCTGAATGAAGACCATAGCATGCAGCTATCTACGGTGGCTTAGAATAGATGGAGAAATAGAGAGTTTAGTGAGGAGTTGCATGAAGTGTCAACAAGTGCAAAAGTTACCCCCAGCAGCTCCGTTACACCCGTGGGAGTGGCCAGCAAGTCCATAGGTGCGATTGCATATTGACTATGTGGGATCTTTTATGGGAACAATGTTTCTCCTTATTGTTGATGCACACTCAAAATGGATGGACATATATGAGGTAAAGTCAGTAACATCTTCTCCTATAATTGACAAGCCACATCAAAGTTTCGCCATCGACAGACTACCAGAAGTGGTCATGTCAGATAACGGCACAGCATTTATGAGTGCTGAGTTTCAACAGTTTATCAGTCTCAACGGTATTACTCATAAAACCTTCACCATGCCACCCTTCTTCGAATGGGCTGGCCAAGCGAGCCATTCAAGCATTCAAAAATGGTATGAAGAAATTAACTGGAGACTCCATAGCAACCAAGCAAGCACGCTTTCTTTTCCATTATAGAGCTACCCCTCACACAACAACAGGTGTCGAATTGTTGATGAATCGCCATCTCAGAATGAGATTGAGCTTAATAACACCAAATTTAGGGGAGAAGATGGAAAGGAGTCAGGGAAGTCAGAAATTTGTACATGACTGGCATAGTCGTGACAGAAATTTTACCGTGAGAGAGATGGTATATGTGAAAAATTTTGGTGAAGGACCTAAGTGGTTATCAGGTGAAATAAGTGCAGTGACTGGACCTCTTTCTTACCACATGAAAGTGGATGACCGAGTCGGGCGGAGACATATAGATTATATAAGGAGAGAAACAAAGTATCAGGAAATAATTCCTCCAGTCTTCACGACTGCGTCAACATCTCCTTATGAAAGAACTCAACTGAGTGCAGATGTGTTTGAAGGACCGGCTGTACCTCCATGAGTTGAGGAAACAGATTTGCAGGTGCCCACCGAAGAATCTGATGTTTGGACAACATGAGAAAAGCAGGTTCCTGACAAAGCATCTGAAGCTGTAGAGCTGAGAAGTTCTACACACATAAGGAAATCCCCAGAAAGACGGAATTTGTAAATTACTTAGGTGTGTAAAGGATTTGATATTTTGAGAAAAATTGTAATTGTAACTGTAAAATAAATTCCTGAGTAAAGAGGGAGGAATGGGGTAATCTGATATGTAATATACCTTTAAGAAGAATGTTATAATAGAGGATCACATGATCTTAATATCCAATAACAGAGTAGTGCAGGCTACCTTAGTAGTCTGTAGTCTAGACTAAGAGTCTGTAATGTAGAGACAGAGTTTTAGTTGTAAGTACACAAGTGTAGCTCCTGAGTACCTTTGTAAATTCAGGATTTCCAAGCCTACATGTGGCTTCATTAAAGGGACTGCCACATGCTACTACCAATAAGGTACTTTTTAAAAATTGTTTATCTAAATGTGGAGCAGGGAGAAGCTGGAGTTCTCCTTCAGGCTCCACATTAAAACTGCAGCTCACTCCTAGCCATTCTTACCTCTCCCTCCCACAATTGCCTCATCCCCAATGCCCCTGCCACTTTACCACCATGGCCGGACTCATGTTAGGCCCTCAGCGAGCTTCCCAAACTCCATGCAACCAAGGAGCAGTGTCTTGTGAGATAACTGATGCCCACAGCTTGCCAGCACTATACTAATGAGGTCAGCGCACGACAATCGAATTGCACCTCAATCGGATGTGATTCAATTTCTAAACCATTAAGAGATATTATCTGTATGTTCAAGACCCAAAGACCCTCATTAACTGACTAGTACACAGGATAAATTGTACTGGCTCCATGCTGGTTTGTGAGCTGTAGGCTCTTTCTTAAGTAATTCACTGCTGTGTTTAAAGCATGCAGCCTATCTAGGCAGAAAATAGGGAAGACGGAATTTGGCACCAGCTGGCAGAGTAGCTGAAATGGTAAAGCTCCTCAATCAAAGAGCGATGGAATGAAGTGGATCCTGTTAGTGTACAGTCCAATCCAATAGACAATCTCTCATCTAATGGGAAATCAATGAAGAGCAATGGACCCCACTGATGTGTCCATTTGTTACTCACATATGACATGGAACAGCAGCACAGACATTTGACTTGTTATAAACTGATAACCAAATTAGTCCGTATGCTTCACTCTCACATCAGGAATTCAATTCCATGCAATTGTTTCAGAAAGGAAGGAGATGTTATATTTTCCAGAGATACAGCAAGCTGACCACTCACTGAAATCTCTTGTCTTGGTCAGTACTATTAGCATCAGAGGGAGAAAGAGAGAATGACAGGGAAAGAGTGAGAGGAAAAGATAGACAGAAGAGTGAGAAAGGGGCACAGTTAGAAATAAATACACAAGAATGAATTATCTTCCACAATCACGCCCAAACTCAGGTGGTGTAGCAATGGAGAATAAGGGAAAATTTGGGTAATGAATCCTACATTCACCTTTGAATTTCCTTTCCCCACTCAATTGCACACATTTGCCCAGGCTATAAAATGGCATTGTGCATTGCTGTCACAACAAAGCATTCTCCTTGTGTCCCCTTAAATGTGGCAAGCAGTAAACGCCAAGAACAGTGGCAATATAAGATACCTTCCTGTTATCTTTTTGCAAACTACATAAGAGAGTTGCAGGTCTGGGCACTCTCAATTTTTTATCCCCAACTTCTATCCATTTTCAGTTGTCTAATGTTATAGATTCAAAGCTGAGGCGAATTGAATTATTATTACTGTTCCCCTCTTTTGGCCATGACAGACGGGTAGTTTTAACTTCTGATTTGATTTGTTTCCTTTAGTATCCATTCCCTTGTTGAAATGGGCCGTGGTGTGTTTCCCAAACCCCGGTTTATGAGGTCCAATGTTAACAATGACCCCATAGCAAATTCTTTAAGGTGAAACAAAACAAAGATTTATTAACACATTCAAAACCTGAGGGATGGATTGTGACTCACATACATACTCACAAGCATACGGGGTAGAAAGGCAGAGAAAGAAAGGGAAAGAAGTTATAAATTGCAAGTTACTTAAAAAAATCAAAAAGGTATTGGCATTAATTCACTTGAGTAAAGTCCACTAACTCAATGTCCAATGAAGGTTCTTTCAGGTGACTTTGTCTGGCAGAATTCCTGATCTTTGTCCTAGGAACTCAGTTGAGGCTGTTGAAGATACAGCAAAGTATTCTTATATTCTGGGAATTAGTTCACTCTGTGGGCAAAATACAGGATTCTTTCTGGAGAACTGACTTTGACAGAGATGGAGGTCAGAGGCAGGCTGCTAGCTTGAAGTCTGGTTTTCTCTTCTGAGGTTAAACCGTAACTGAAGACAGAATCCAAAAGCTGTATAATTAAAGCAATTCAAACAGCTCAAGTCTGAGTCATGTGACAGGGTTGTTTCAGTTCGAGCCATTCAGCTAATGTTGTACTTTAAGGACCCTTGTTAAAACCCATTGTATTTTGAGCAGATAATTGTGGAACTATTAGCACAATGTTGTAGATGGGGAGTCACAATAGCTTTGTCTAGAGCTGCCTAGTGCAGATGCCTCATCTACTAGTCCTTTGTGTTGGCTTGGCTGGAATGTTCATGCAATGCAAGGGGTGTCACATTCCAGGAACTTGATGAGTTAGCCTTTGTCCATTTTAAAAACAGAATTTAATCAAGAGAAAATGGAAAAGAAACAAATTTTTAAAGATTTCTTTTCACGTCTTCACGGCATGACACTAACAACAAAAGCAGCACTTAACCAGTGCCTGGGCCTGCCAACAGGATGTATGCGGCTATCGTACAACCCTCCAAATGAGAAGAGGGTCTGGAGATTCTGGCCGAGGAGGCAATGGATGGAGCGGGGAGTGGGAAGTCAAAGGCCTCACCTCCAATCTATAGGCATCATCGACTTTTCTCTTTCATTCTTCATCTCTTTATTCACTGTTATTCATTTCCCCAAATAGGCATACACTACAACATATAGTTTAGCAGACTGAACATTTTCAAAATCCACCCATACTTTCTCTCTTGGCTTGCACTCTGCTTTGCCAGGACAAGATTTTGCCCTTGGCAGGGGTGCTCGGCAGGGGCGGTCAGGAAGCTGACCATCGCCCACGATCGGCTTCACACCATGATTTCAGGCCAATTAAGGCCCACCCAGCATGGAACATGAGCAGCAGCGCTGAACGCTGGGTGTGCGGGTGGGGGAAGGAGGGCAAACCTAGCGCACGGTTTGCACATGCGTGAGAAAGAGCGCTTCAATCTCCCTGAGGCAGCTCCGTGCCTCAGGGAGATTGAAGTATGTGTAAAACAAAAATGAGGAGAATAAAAATTTAATAAAACATGTCCCCTCATGTGACTCTGTCTGGGCTCTGAGCTAGGACATGTTTTTAATTCAAAAGTAAAGATTTTATTTAATGTTTATTTGCTTTAGGAAACCTCACCTCGCTCGTGGATGAGGCTTCCTAAAAAAAACATAAAGGCCGCTTGGCCTTTTCGCCTGCCCGTCATCTGTAAGGTTGGACAGGTAGTGTAAATTTGAATTTAATTAGATTGTTAATGGCCTTAATAGACCTTTTAATTATCACAGCCAACTCCAGCTCGCGCCCGCCGAATGAAATATAGTGAGACTGCGTGACGATAACGGGATGCATGCCCAGCGTCATTGCACATCATTTTATCCTCGGGGATGTCAGGAGCCCGCCTGCACACCACGCGTAACATCCTGCCCCAGGTGTTCCCTCCTTCAACTTACCAACTGAACTTCCCCACCCCCAACTCCCACCACCCCACTGACCCCCCAACCCCTTTTTGGATGTGTCAGTGTTGCTTCTTTCCATTGTGGAAGTGCGTGATTCAGGGTGATGTAAGGTACTCACTTGAGGCTGCACATTGTGTTCTTCCACCTCTTCTTTTCAGGGGATTGGCAGGAGTGGAAGAAAATCAGATTTCACGATGTCAACAGAAAGAAATCATTGCAAAAAAGTTTACCTGGCAAGATTTTGTTTGTTGTGTGGCTTGTATATGCCTCAGCTCCCTTGCAGTATAGAATATGTATAAAACACCTTGTTTCCTGCATGTGTGGTGAGGTCACAGTTTACAACTTTGGTAAATACACAAATTTTTATCCCAAAGAATCTCAGAGTTCTGATATCCCAGAGAAATAATTGGAAGCACATCATAATATTCTTCCATAATCTATTAGCATGAAGCTGCTAATTTTTTTGGGCTCTTCCCATCGGCATGTGCAGCCTAAAACAAGAGGCACAGTTAAGAACTGAGCTAGCAAACCATGAGCAAAGTCACAATAGATTTGCCCTCCCTGATTGGTTGTGCCGTATTATCCTTAACACTATTCAGATTAAAATGGGATAGAAAAATCTAAAACTATCAATCTCATTTATAGGATAGAAGTTTGAAGCAGCTGCACATTATTTAAGTGCACCATTTGGTGTAACCTGCTGGCACTCACAGTCTAGACGTTCAATGAAAAGTGGTCGCTTGAGTGAGGTAGCAGAAGGCAGCCAGCATCCAGTCAATGTTATTAAAGCAAGAGTTGACACATACAGTAGAGCAAGTGAGAATACTGGAGCTTTCCTTTCCTCTCCCAACTGCACTGACTTTTGCTGAATTCTAGCTTCATGGTACTAACAGCTACCTAGTAACTCACCCAACTGGCTATTACTGATACATGAGCCTAAACAGGGAAGGCCAGCAGGCCACTAAACTATGGCAAGCATCACAGTCAAGCCCAGCTTTTTTCTCAGCTAACATCCATGCATCATTTTGCAGCCAACATCGCTGGATAACAGGAAACCTGACTGATCGACCCAGAGATCAATTCTACTGCCCAAATTGACACTTTGTTTGTGATCAGTAAGGGATTATGTTTTGAACTTGGACCTTCCTGGTCAGTTGGTGCCACACTAACCTGTCACACTGAGTCACTAAAGCACAGTCAATAAAGAAGCTTGAAGGTCGATACAGGAGTGATTATGAGGCAAGATGCAGCAATGTACTCTGGACTGTAAATTTAGTCAAATTGTCTAATCTCAAATCAAACATATTTATTTAACAGAATATTGAAGCATTAAGTCCACAGGATACAAAGGGTTCAAATAGAAAATCATTTGGCTATTGAATTTCTATTTGGTTATTGCGACCTGCAGGTTCCAAGGCTCTGTTGGTTAATTGATTATAATTGACGAATCAATGGTAGACTGAGTTACTGATTGATTTACCCCTCCTTTGTCCAAGCACCATGGCATGTCTTGTGTACAGAAAGCACAGTTAATGAGATGATTTAATCATTCGCTCTATACATGTTTCAGTGTCAACTTGGACTTTAATTCAGACCTAAGCAGTGATGGAATGTTGTGCTTCAAAAAGTATGTAGGACGATTGAGCTGGATTTTATATGGAATGAAAGAAGCAGGATTTATCTGGAATAAGTGAACTATGGTTCACAGAGGAATACAGATGCAGGAAGCAATTTAGCCCAACCATCTCACCCTTGTGTAGAAATCTAAAATTCCCCAGCACAGAATTCAATTGCCTCTTAAATAATTCAAGAGCTTTTACCTCCAGCTCCTTACCTGAGAGATCATTGCAGGTACTGCTCACTCTTTGTGAGATAAACTTGTCTATTTAATAATTTTGTCCATGTCCACATGTTCTCCTGTTAGGGCTGTAATGGTGCTCAGGATTAACTTCTCCTATTCCACTTAGTATCATATGTATCTCCTTTAGGTTTTCTTATTCATCTCCTTCAAGTTGAAGAATCTGAATTTTTCTAATCTTTCCTCGTAACTTAGTCCTGTGACACTAAGGATTTTGTCCTTCTCTGCAGCCAGAGCTTACATGTTTCCCTTGCGCCTTGATAACTAGAACTGAAAGCATATATTGAAGTGCAGTTTGACTAGCATGAAGGACTAAAAGCCCTCTAACTTGATGGCACACTCAGCATTTTGTTTGCTTTGTTGACTGCTGTTCTACATTGTCCAGGCAGGCTAAGTGTTGAATATACTATCACTCTTAGATTCAGCATCTTGCCTGGCTGGTTTCATACCACTCATTGAAAAAAATGCCCTAATGCTTTCTCTCAATGCGTTAGACATTTCATTTATCTTTATTGATTTAATCTGCCCTGGCTCTCCCGCACGTAAATATTGTTTAGGTCCTTCTGTAGTTCTTTGGCCAATCCATCAGAACTTAATCATTCCTGCCCTAACAATTTAGTATACTTGTGCATCTTGCATTCTTATTTCAGCATTTAAGTTATTAATGTAAATTAGAAACAATAGGATCCCAGCAATGATCTCTAGAATAATTCACTCAGTGTACAATCTGATATCTTTCCCCTAACTACTACCAATTGCCTTCTCTTTCAGTCATTTCTTTATCCACCTTCAGGTTTTACCTAGGTAGTCTTCTGTTTTTAGCTTGTGTAGCAGCCTTGCATATAGAATTTTATCACAGGCTTTCTGAAAGTCATTACAATATATTAAAGTTTTCCTGAGTCCAGTTAGGTTATCAAGTCATCAAAAATTCAGGGGGCTGAATATTCCCCCCATCGGGGGGGATGTTGATGGGCAGGCATGTACAGGCGTGCTTCCGATTGGAAGGGGTGGCCATGTATGATCTAAAAGATACACCATGTGAAACAGACTTGGGGAAACAGCCTCTAGCCACTTTGCAGAAGTCCACTGTTCCAGGAACCAAAGTTGTGTTAAAAGCCTTTGGAATTCTACGGTCGAGTAGGTGCCGTAGTAACCTTGCTGTATTGCCTATCTAAATTTAAAATCTATTTTGGACTGTTGCCTTAAAGGGGATATGTAGTTAGGAGTCAGGTTAATTAGGAATTTTGTGATTTGTTATAATATTAAATAACGGTGTAACTGTAATTTTGTGTGTGTGTTTTATCTCTTTAATTTGTTAATAAAGGTTGTAATTTAATTTTTAAAATCTCTAAATATGTTAGTGGACTCATTATTTCCCAATTCAGTGCACAAACCTTCTCGTAATAAATACAAATTGCAAAAATGTTGTGATAGCGTGGCCAAGTTTCCCTTGTGGATCAGCATGGCAAATACCACCTGTTGTATCATAACAGTAGAGAGGGTGCAGATGAGATTTACTAGAATTATACTAAGGATTTCAATTGTGCGGAGAGACTCGAGAAGTTCAGCTTATTCTCTTTCAAGCAAGGAAGATTAATGGAAGATTTAATAGAGGTGTTCAAGGTTATAAAGGATTTTAATAGAAAAAAATTAGAAGGAACTTTTTCCACTTGCAGAAGGGTCAATAAGAAAAGGACAATGATTTAAGAAATTGGCAAGAAAACCAGAGGAAAGCTAAGGAGAATTCTTATTACATAACAAATTGCTATGCTCTGGAATGTAATGCCTGAATGTGTTATGAGAGCAGGTTCAATGGTAACTTTCAAAAGAAAGTTGGATATATACTTTGGGCAGGATTTTGCCACTGGGAGGTTACCCAGTGGTCTTGTTCCTAATGCCTTGGGGGTCCAGAGGCTGACTGGAAAATTCTTATCGGCCTCTGACAATAAGCCTATAGGCCATTAAGTACCCTCAATTGGCTACCCATCACTCAACAGCTAACAATTAAAGGATGTTTCCAATGTAACATGGAACAGCTGATGTTAGAGATCAGCTGATAGCAACAGAGGAGGAAGCTTTAGAGTTCCATATGTAAGTAAATCCTGTTAGGAGAGATGGTGACACATACTATAAGATCTTAAATTAGAGAGCATCTTACTCACAGAGCATTGTGAAGGGTGGCTTCCTTGTGCATCAGTCAATTTCAGATCTTATAACTGCATTGATGTCTATGGTGCCCAAGGGAAAAAAATGGTTGAGTGTGTTACCTTGTCTGATTTTGTCAGGTGATTGAACTTTTTCCAGCATTGATTTGCAGTTCTGGGATGAGAGGAGTGATTCACAGGTACTGCCACCTTCTTCAACATGCCACATGAAATATTTTTCTACATCTCATGTAAGAGCACCTGCATTTTGTTCTCGCTGAAATGGTGTGCTCTTCTTTACTGCCTTCTTCCAATACTGCTCCCTTCTTTAGATGCCATTACCTGCTCTTCCACCTGAAAACATTTATAAAAGAGGCTCAAAATCTCCTAGGTGCTATGCCTTACATTTAAATGACAGTTAATTCACAGATACAAACACTTTTCTACCTATCTGCTGCTTCCCTGTATCCTGCTGAAACCTCTAGCCGTTCTTATTTGGCTCTAGTTTAAATTTCATGCTCCCCCAGTTCACAATTCCTGTTTTACATGGCATTTGCCCTTCTAAAATGTCAATGGATATTTAAATAATCTTTCCCCCACAACAGGATTAGAATTGGATAACATCAGCAGATGCACTTCCTGGCTTAGAGGTGCAACACAGGAGTAAATGGCACCGTGGGATTTTGATGTTAGGATCTGCTGTCACTAAACAGCCTTTCACATTTTCAGTTATTGGCCCATTCTTCACCAGCACAGCTTGGCTTGCTCCCAAATGTCAGCTCCCTCTGATGAGTTGAGCTAGCTGTCTGCATCCTCTATCAAAAGAACCTGGCACTGAATCATATTCTAATAACTAACAGTCCTGGACCAGTAGGAATGAATTGATTTTTACCCATTCTGTACTTCAGTGGTTACAGCGGCTGGCACTGTAATGAAATCTCTTTGAATTGATAGGCACATGTTTGTGTTGAGTAATTCTGTTTACATTGGATTAGTGGGGTCTTATATCCACACAAAAAAAAAGCTGTCATTCTATAACAAGGGAGAGGACCTAAATGAAAGATGGGGGAAGCTGGATAAACCAAAACAGAAGGCAACTTATCAAAGGAAGGAAAAAAGTACAATCAATGTCAAAAAAATCTTCACCCGGTCTTAGCAAGTTACTTTTTCCGGTGGACTCTGCACACTTAGTAAGACATTACTTGCATGCAAAACAGCAGAAGCAGCATGCAATACACAGAGCTAAGTGATCTCACCACCAATGGATCAGATCAAAGCTCTGCAGCTCTGCCACATCCAGACATGAATAGGGATGAACAATTAAACAACCAATGGGAGGAGAAGGCTCCACAAATATCCCCACCCTCAATGATGGGAGAGGCCAGCACATCAGTGTAAAAGACAAGGCTGAAGCATATGCAGTCACCTTCAGCCAGAAGTGCCAAGTGGAGAATCCATCTCGGCCTCCCCTGGGGGTCCCCAGGAGTACATCAGTCTTCCGTCAATTCACATCACTCCACATGATGTCAAGAAAAGGTTGAAGGCACTGGATACTGAAAAGGCTATTGACCCAGCTTTATCCTGACAGTCATACTGAAGACTTGTGTTCCATGGCTAACTGCACGCCTAGCCAAGCTGCTCTGATACAGCCCAGGTATGTGTTGTCCACAAAAAGGACAAATCAAACCTGGCCAATTACCTCCCCATCAGTCCACTCCTGATTATTGGCAAAGTGATGGAAGTAGTCGTCGACAATGCTATCAAGTGACACTTCCATAGCAATAACCTGCTCAATGACACTCAGTTTGGGTTCTACTAGAGCCACTCATCACATTACTGCCTTGATTCAAACATGGACAGAAGAACTTAATTACAGATATGAGGTGAGATTGACTGTCCTTGACATTAAGGCAGCATTTGACTGAGTTTAGCATCAAGGAGCCCTAGCAAAATTGAAATCAATCTGATTTAGGGGGAAAACTCTCCACTGGTTGGAGTTATACCTAGCACAAAGGAAGATGGTTGTGCTTGTTGAAGGTCAATCATCTCAGCCCCAGGACATCACTGCAGGAGTTCCTCAGGGTAGTGTTCTAGGCCCAACCATCTTCAGTTGCTTCATCAATGACCTTCCTTCCATCATAAGGTCAGAGTTAGGGATGTTTGCTAATGATTATAAAATGTTTAGTACCATACAGTAAGAGCTAGACAACATTCAGGCTGGCTCTTTCAACAGCATCTTCCAAACCCACGACCACCAACACCTAGAAGGACAAGGGCAGAAGATAGATGGGAACACCACCACCTGGAAGTTCCCCTCCAAGTCACTCATCATCCTCATTTGGAAATATTTTACCATTCCTTCACTGTTGCTGGGCCAAAATCCTGGAACTCCTTTCCTAACAGCACTGTGGATGTACCTACACCACCATGGACTGCAGCAGTTCAAGAATGCAGCTCACCACCACCTTCTCAAGGGCAACCAGGGATGGGCAATAAATGCTGGCCTAGCCAGCAAAGCCCACATCCTGTGAATGAATTTTTTAAAAAGTAACATTCTCACCACACAACTGCCAGACAATGACCATCTATAACAAAAGAGTATCTAACCATCTTCCCTTGTCATTCAATGACATTACCATTGCTGAATCCCCCACTATCAATATCCTCAGGGTTATCATTCACCAAAAACTTAACTGGACCAGCCCTGTAAATATTGTTGCTACCAGAGCAGGTCAGAGACTGGAAATTCTGACTCCCCACAGCCTGTTCATCATCTATAATACGCAAGTCAAGAGAGTGATGGAATACTCTTCACTTACCTGGATGAGTGTGGCTCCCACAACACTCAAGAAGCTCAACACCATCCAGGACAAAGCAGTCCATTTAATTGGCCCTATCCCTCCAACTTAAACATTCACTCCTTCTATCACCAATTCATAGTGGCATCTGTGTGTACCATATGCAAGATGCACTGCAGGAACTCAGCAATGTTCCTTCAGCAGCACCTTCCAAACCCATGACCTCTACCACCTAGAAGGACAAGGGCAGAAGACACACGGCAACACCATCGCCTACAAATTCCACTCCAAGCCATGCACCATCCTGACTTGCAACTACATCGCCGTTCCTTCACTGTTGCTGGATCAAAATCCTGGAACTTCCTTCCTAACAGCATTGTGGGTGTACCTGTACCGGATGGTCAGCAGACTTTCAAGAAGTGTCTCAACACCACCTTCTCAAGGGCAATTAAGGATAGGCAAAAACAATGATGGCTTTGTCAGTGATGCCCATATCCCATGAAAGAATAAAAAAAAGTGTTTGTGTTCCTGTCCAAATGAGCTTCTGCCTTAGATTCCTCTGATAATCCATCCCACCAACTCAGATTTCACTTTTTTTCACCTGTGGGTCTTTAATAATGCAAATACAGTTAACATGCAGTTTTTGAAAACTAAAGTTATTGGATTACAAGCTAAGAATTAGTTGAAGTAAGATATTAATCCATGAGCCATTGCTACCTACTGGATTCTGAGGCAAAAAAATCAAAAAATGGAATAATGTGGCAATCAAATTTTCCGCTGATCTGCCAAGGTCATTTAATCGACAGCTGAGCTACAGGAAACAAACTTGACATGTTTCATAAAACTACAGACTTTCCCTGATTATTATCGTAAACTGTCAATATGGAACAGTGGTATGGACTGGTGAGCAAATGGAGGAGGGTAGAATGGGTGAAAGCGTATGTGGCACAGCATGGTGCTGGGAAAGGGTATAAATGAGAGAGAATGGTGTTCGATGAGAGCGTCAGTGAGACATTGTCAGGGAGACAATGGTACTGGGTGAGAGCATAAGCGCAGGAGAGTGGTGTTGGGTGAGCATGTCAGTGGGAGAAAGCAGTGCTAGACGAGAGTTTAAGTGGCAGAGAGTTGTGCTGGGTGAAAGTGTAAGTGAAGGAGAATGGTGCTGGGTGAGTGTTAATTGGAGAAAGGGTGGCAGTATAAACAAGAGAATGAGGTGCTGTTAGAAAGAATTAGTGGTGAAAATAAGAAAAACAAAAGTGATGTCAGAAAGCCGTATTTGTACCACTTTTCCAAAATCTGAACTTCAAAGCTGAGTCATATGTGATTAGCCCTTTGGTCTCCAATATCATTTCTTGATCTGTTTCTGTGCCCTCAGCAACCACTATAGACAGAGTTTAGAAACATCAAGCCTTGTTACATTTCAATCCACCTCCAATCATTAAGCCTTTGAAATACAAAAAAAAACTTAGGTTATCATTAGATAGTTACCGTTGATGACATGACTCAAGAGAGGATTTGCATTACAACTCCACAGAACTGAAATGTTTCGGGAAATCTCTATCTAACCATACATTCTGCAGCTGAAGACCATCCATACTTTGACACAAATTGCCACTAAATTAGCTATCATATTCAGAGGTGGCACAAAGATTGTTGTTGTGGGTAATGGAAACATTAGACTGAATTTTACCAACTGGCTGTCAACAGGTGGCCAATTAAACCAATTAAGTGCCCAATAAAGGGCTACTTCCTGCTCCCATGGCATTTTACCAGCATCGGGATGAGTGGCAGGTATTTGCCCACCCAGGCACGGTGTCCGGGGCCTTCAGCATGGTAAGAAAATAGCTTACCCTACCTTTGAGATCACCTTTATTGGAGGCGCACATTCCTTCTTCCTGCAGCTTCAGCAGTGGCCACCTCTCACAGTGGCGCTGCCAAGGCTGCCGGCATTCGCAAGCATGGGTCTTACTTTCAGTCAAAGCGGCAGGATAACTTAGTGTAATAAAATTCCAGCCATTCACTGTAATTCAGTAAGGATAGCACTCCTGAGGTTGAGCTGTGGTGGAGGAGGAGGCTAAGGTAGTTCGTTTTTTTACCAGTTTTCTTGCATCAGTTTGTCTTTTCTCCTGTCATAGGAACAGAGGACTTAAGTAGCAGGGGTAAGCCATTCAGCACAACGAGCCTGCTCCACCATTCAATAGGATCATGGCTGATCTGGTTTAGCATTATTTAAAAATTCTCTCCTGAAAGCAACGATTCCTTGGGTACAGTTTTACAACCACCAATTGCCTTCTGGTATCTCAATAAATTGCCAAAACAAAATAGAAATCTGCACTACAAAATTATGCTGTGCAATATTAGCATGCAAACACTTCTCAGAGTTTTATGAACTTGCTTTGTCTGTTCTTTCGATGAAGGTGTCGGTCAATGCCTTTGTTACACTGATGAACAAAGGGATTTTATGCAAACATGCTAAGGGCTTTTACGCTAATTTTGCACAGCATAATTTCATTCTACAGATTAAACTAATTCTGTTAGAAACGTGACTTGTTTAATTTTTGAGAGGGGAGATCTTTGGTGGCAAAACTGATCTTTTTAATGTTCAGAACCTATCAAGGATCTTATTGCAGAAAGATATGGTTGAGGTATGAACATTTGTGTGTCTGAGTGGAATGTGAATGTACGTGTGTGCCTGTGAACATGAGCATGTGTGTGTGTGTTTTGTTCTGTTCTGTGAAGACCACACAGTAGGACTGTCTAACCCCCAGTCAAATCATTCTTTCCAAATAAAGAAACAAGTGGACTAATCATGTATTAACCATTGCAGTCCAAGAGATAAAAGAGAACTGGAGGATTACGAGCAGTGGTTGGGGGAGTCCTTAATCCTGTTTAATTAAAATGACCTTTACTACGCAGTGGAGTGACAGCTTCTCAGCACATTTCCCCTCTAATGTTGGAGAAAGGGTTTGGAATTTTTGTTCCAGGAATGCAAATACAATTCAGCTTAGCATTCAATGCTCAGGAGGAGGGGAGTGAATGGATCAAATCTCAACCCTTCAGGCACTGAAAATTTTCAGATAATGGTACAGAGTTTTCACCTAAACAGCTTCTGATAAAGAGTGATAATTATTTTATCACACCAGAAGCTGTGATTTGCTGTTGGTCATCTTCATGTTTACTTAAAGGCTCCATTTAATGTAAAGGGCTCATGCTGCAGTGCCATGACTGAGATGGCAGCAGCATCCTAAACAATGGTCTGAAGGCACTGCTGCCAATGATGGGGCAAAGGAAGTCGGGAATGCACAAGGGACCAGAATTGGAAAAGGACAGAGTTCTTGGAGAGTTCAACTGCAGACCCCAAGCCCTGGGACTCCCTTCCTAACCTCTCCACCCCTCTCTCCTCCTAAGACGCTCTTAAAAACCTACCCCTTTGACCAAGCATCTGTCTAAATATCTCCTGATGTGTCTCAATAGTAAATTTTGTCTGAAAGCTCTCTTGTGAGGCACCTTGAGACATTCTACAGTAAGTCCTTGCTTAATGTTATAATTGCGTTCCTGAAAAGTGTAACTTCAAAGGAAACAATGTTAAGTGAATCAGATTTTCCCATTACATCCAATGTAAAAGTTGTAGCTAGGTTCTCCTTTCTCTTCAGAGAAAAAATATTAAAACATTTATACCCTGTAAGTTATAATACATTACATTGCTAAATTCCTATATTTGGTAAATGAAATAACTTTCAAAATAAAATAGATTTAAAAATATAAAAGAAATATACTAACTCTTTCTACTTACCTCCTGTTTGCTGCTGTCCTGCTCACTGATTCTCCTACTCACTGCCTCACCCACTTGCCAACCTTCCCGGTAGCTGCTGATTGTGCTTGCCAAACCTCTCACTCAGCACACATCCTGCTCTTAGACATCCTGACCCTCCCTCCCAACAATCGTCCCTCTTGCTGCTGATCCTCGTGGATGCTGCCGACCCTCCCTCTCACTGCCAACCCTCTGGGTCACTAGCGACCCTCCTTCTCACTGGTCCTCACACTCCCCACCTCTTCCATTTGCCACTCCCCTCTCCCGGACCCTCGCTGTGAGCAGGAGAGGCCCTATGCTTGGCATGAAACAATGTTAAAATGAAACTCTTAATGCTAAACATGAATACCAGTGCCATTAACTGCGCAACATTAATGCAGAATGACTTAGAATAGAGTGTCTTGGGCTACAGGAAAATATAGATGGGATGGTCAAATGGGCAGGTAAGTGGCAGATGGAATTTAACCCTGAAAAGTGTGAGGTGATACACTTTGGAAGGAGCAATTGACAAGGAAGTATTCAATGAATGGCATGACACTAGGAAGTTCTGAGGAACAAAGGGACCTTGGCGTGTGTGTCCAAAGATCTCTGAAGGCAGAGGGGCATGTTAGTGGGATGGTGAAAAAGGCATATGGGAGACATAGATTACAAAAGTAGGGAAGTCATGTTGGAGTTGTATAGAACCTTGGTGAGGCCACAGCTGGAGTACTGTGTGCAGTCCTGGTCGTCATATTATAGGAAGGATGAGATTGCACTGGAGGGGGTGCAGAGAAGATTCATCAGGATGTTGCCTGGGATGAAACATTTAAGTTATGAAGAGAAGTTGGATAAACTTTTTTTTTGTTGGAACAGAGAAGACTGAGGGGGCAACCTGATCGAGGTGTATAAGATTATGAGGGGCATGGACAGGGTGGATAGGGATCACCCTTTAGTTGAAGGGTCAGTCACAAGGGGGCATAAGTTCAAGGTGAGGGGCAGGAGGTTTAGGGGGGATGTAAGTAAAAACTTTTTTACCCTGAGGGTGGTGACGGTTTGGAATGCACTGCTTGGGAGGGTGGTGGAGGCGGGTTGCCTCACATCCTTTAAAAAGTACCTGGATGAGCACTTGGTATGTCATAACATTCAAGACTATGGGCCAAGTGCTGGTAAATGGGATTAGGTAGTTAGGTTAAGTGTTTCTCACGTGTCGGTGCAGACTCGATGGGTTGAAGGGCCTCTTCTGCATTGTGATTCTGTAATTCTGTGAACTTAACATGGGGGCTTATTGTGTTATGTTAAAAATGCAATTTATTGTTGTACGGCTGAAGCAAGTTACAAAGGTGGGGAAGGATGAAACAACGGAGGGATTTCAACATGAGAATGACATTTTTAAATTTAGGCGTAACTGGATCAAGAGCCAATATTGGTCAGTGAGAAGAGGACTGATGGGCGAACAGGATTTGGTGTGTGTTAGGATAAGGGAAGCAGACTTTTGAATGAGCTGACATTTATAGAGGATGGAAGATGGGTGGACAGTCTGGAAAGCATTGGAATAGCTGAGTCTGGACATAACCAACGCATTTGGCTAATGAGAGTTCTGAAAGAAATTTGCAGAAGGTTGGCAGTAGTTTCACATTGGCAGGTGTTAGGACTGTTGGCATCTGTCTACCTATGAAAGATGATGGATGCACAGCAAACAATTCATTTCAGATGGGGTGTATTCATATGGTACACTGTTGCTGACGGCTGAATAATCCAATCCATGAAGACAGGTTCTGCCACAAGTGCTGCACATAAAGGTATCAGTTGTGGGTTATTGTTTTGCTTTAGCATGTGTTGCCAAGCCGCTGTAGCCACGGGTCATCATGGTGGTGCATGCCAGCCCAAAGGAGTTGTCGCTATTTTCCCCTATCATCAGTTAGTGACTCCCAGGTGCAATGTTCAATGTTTAGGGTCTTCATGTCACACATGCAAACCTCCTTGAAGCAGAGCTTTGAGCGTCATACTTATCATTTAGCCCTGGCTACCTCACCATACATAAAGTGCTTGGGGATGCAACTGTCCGCCGCACCACATACCTGTCAATCAGAGGAGAATCCAGGTCATTTTATCATCTGCTTGTCTCTAGTCTAACTGAGAATATTAATGGACAGTCCTTAGTTCTACATATCAATTGTAAGGAATGCAGCCTAGACTTTCCAACCCTGGTTCATTGGGTTTCTGGTAGACGTGGATAGACAAGGTCAAAAATGTTTTCAGGCAGTCACTCTGCTAGTGGGTCCAGCAGCAGAAGTTGCACCTACCTATACTATGTTTCCCATTCCATACCTTGCTTGACCGCTAGGTGCAGGTGTGGGGTGGGGTTGGGGGGTGGTGGGTGGGGTGGTTCAGGGGGGTGGACAGGAGGTGTCACTTAAAATGTCCTGGAACACAGCATTCAGCAATTGACATACGAAGCCCCAAAGGATAAATCTTTAAAGGGCCTGTGTATATTCTCAAAGTGTGGCCATGCATAATCTCCATCAACTGGAGTTTTTTTTTAATTTAGTATTTTCCACCAGTGCAGTAGCTGCCTTCATCCTCCCACTGCAGAATAAGGCTGCAAACGTAGTACAGGTCGAACACCAAGTAAACAGGCAAGTTAACCAGCTTTCTCGTTCATGATATCCCGCAATTGCTGTCTGAGTACCTTTTATTCATTCTGGGGACACATTGACCTTACAGCTCTTGGTGACATTTTAAAAAGCTAGTTTTTCCTTTAAACTTTAGCATAGCCTTGACAAATGTCAAAGAATGACAAAACCTGCAATAGTTTATTCTGAGTTAATTCAATTCAGCCTCTCTCTTTAACTAGGGCTTGGGCCTGTCAATTAAGCTGTTAACCATTTGTCTTAAGAGAATGAAATCAAGAGGAGAGGCTTGGTGGGAACCTGGTTCCCTACAGTGACAATGGCAAACTGGTCAATGGAATCAGCACTCACAAGGCTCGGGCTGTCTATTGACAATACATTTGTTAGCTGAAGGGTCAGTGCATCTGTTTTTACTTCCTGTGCTTGCTCCAAGCACACATCCTTCCCAGAGTTCACATAGGCCCCTCACTGATCCTCCTCCCACTTTTTACCATACCTGCTGTTGTCATGGTGGATTAACAGGTTCTTTCACCCATTTTCCATGGTCTCTGCCCTTATTACTGGCCACCTGTTACTCTAGATACTCAGATTATCTGAAAAAAACAAGTAGTTGATATAGAGGCAAAATCTATACACAGATAAAGATAGATATGTAGATAAGGATGTTTTGGTTTGGCTGAGCCTCTTTACTATGCAAAAACTCCCTCGATATTTGAAATAAAATCATTCTCAACTTTCATCTTACAAGATCCTGCCTGCATTCTTCAATTTTCTCTCTATCTTTCTGAAGTTACAAGCCCTTGCTCAGTTACAATTTCACAGGTGCCAGGTTTCCTCCAGTACTCACCGAACTGATTGTTCTTTATGCCTGAGCCTAAACAATGATTGCTAAGAGCCTATTTGAGCAATGGGTGGGGACCATTACAGCCAAGGTTGATCCAATTTTCACTCAATATCCCTAGAAACTCTGAGGTTGCTGATAGTGATCTGGAGGGGGAGCTTTAACAGATTTTCACTTATCCTACCCCTCTTTTGAGAGAGACGGAAGTGTGTCTGTGAGTCTGGTATAATCTGCCTTGGTGATGTGCTTGTCATTGTTGAATAGTTGGCAGTGTGTGCAAGCTCTGAGATTTGGGTGTGAGCCTTTCAGCAGTGCCATAATTGCAGGCAGCGCCAGTTTATCAGAGGGGGACAGGCATGTCCTTACCCTGATGGAGAAGATGGTACCCACCATTATTGGAGCAGCCAGGACTGTGGCCATGGCTAGTGGTGGGGCTGAAGTCATGAAAAGCAACAGTTTGTTCCTTCCTAATCACTCTCCTACCCCGCTTCCCCCTCATCCCAAATCACTTCCCTTCTGGTCCTCTGAGAGATACACATGCTTCATTGATTGATGCCTGTCACATTGAATACTAACTAGACCTAAATGGAGCATCTATCACAGCAGGTTGTCAAGGCACTATCTGGGAGTTACATGGATTTATTCACTATGCAGTATGATGTCAGATAGAAGTTGCAAAATAGCTATAAGGGTAATGAGATCTTTAAGTGGTAGGTTGATAATACAAAGGATAACCAGGCTGATTATGGAAAGTTGAGAGGAGAAGTGAAGGAAAGAAATAAGAGAAGCAAAGTGAAAGCAAGGGAAGAGACTGGCAGCCAAAATAAAAGGGAATCTAAAAGTCTTCTGTGGGCTCCTCCAGAGTGGTATAGGCAGCAAAAATGTTGCTTGAACACCCCAAAGGTCTGCTGAATGATATTTTGTGTAGCAGCATAGCTTATATTATATCCATGCTGGCCTCTTGTCATTGGATTGCACTCAAGATTCATGAGCCAGGTCATTAGCCTTTGTTGCCAGCAGCTACTCTCTGGTTTGATGTAGTGGCTCAAGTGCAGTGATACAGCAGATTGGTGCAGAATAAGGACATCATGACTGCTGTCAGGATATCAGACATTGACCTGCATGATGCACTGAGTATGGTCCCACACCAACTGCACATTCAAGGAATGAAACCTTTGCCGTTGTGCTACATCTTTGCATTTAGATGCGGCATGTGCAAAACCATGGGTGTGCAGTTGATGATACCCTGCACCATGGAGAAGCCAGCTATCCTATCAAAACCACCTGCTCTAAGGCTGCATGTCAACCTGTAAGAGGTGGCAGATTTCAGTGTGCACCTCCTTCATAAAACAGAAACTTACCTTAGTTTGAGTTACTAAAAATGCTCCCTGAAGGCTCGGATGAATATGGCTTCCTGCTGAGAGCTCTTCTACCTCTCCCCATCCACCCTCTGTGAGCATCTTGTCCTCCTCTGCGTTGACTCTGCAATGCCTGTCACACTGAATGCTAACTAGACCTAAATGGAGCATCTATCACAGTAGGTTGTCAAGGGACTATCTGGGAGTTACATGGATTTATTCACTATGCAGTATGATATCAGATAGAAGTTGGAAAATAGTTATAAAGGTAATGATATCTTTAAGTGGTAGGTTTCTGGCCACAGGCTATTTTCTTTCAGAGTCCGGATTGGGGAGATGGGCAGCCATTCTCAACTCCCTTGCAATATACAGCACTGAACTAAACGATTAAGTGGAAATTATATATGCCTCTGGTTAGGCACTCAAATGGACACTACATATAATGATAGTGCATCAAACATTGCTCTGCTGAATTTGTTTTCTAATATTACAGACAGGTCAGCTGCCAACTATTAGAAGATAGACTATCAGGATACCTGTGAAAAGCAGCAAGGAGTGTAGATACTCCAACTCTTCAGAATTGGTAATATTTCTTCCAGTTGACCACCAAGGACAATCTGTCACTACATGAGCACTATAATCACTGCAGCATCCATAAGAGTATGAGAATCCTGGAGTGACCAGTCCACCCACACCATCTACCAAAACTGCCAGAGTACCAAATGTTTCCCTCCCAGATCAATCACATGAAATAGGTTACCTTCTCCCCATGTATTTCTCTGTGAAATCTGATTATAATTACGTAAAGAGGAAGATGAATTTGAAATCAAAGGAGCTCAATTGGGTTAAATTCAGTTTAGCTCCTCAGCATAAGCATATAACTGTAATGGGAAGGGGATGGGAATGACACACAATCCAACAGGAGCACTGACCACCTAAATCAAGGTTTACTTGAAAATTGATGTGGACAGTCCTATGCTGGTAAGTCACTGTCATAACATGCCTTTAAGAGATAGCAGCACGCCATTCACTAGAAAGGAAGTGCGTCACGCAATCCTGTTTTAGTTTTGCTTTTGCTTTTAGCAGAGCACACACACAGCTCTGCAGCTCTGATGTCTTCAAGCTTTCTGTCCATGTATATCTGTTTACATGTGCCTAGAATTAATAAATGAACCCACAATGTGTTTATCCAATCCCTTATGAGTGATTGGTGCCTTTATATCATTACAAAAACGCAACAGTTGCCAATTTTTCAATTCGATTTTTGCCTTCTACTACCCTGTTTATGCTGGTTAGAAGGGAGACAAAAACAGCCCCATCATTTTGTTTTATTCTTTCATGGGATCTGGGTGTTTATGGCAAAGCTAGCATTTGTTGCCTATCCCAAATTTTTATTGGGAGCAATTAAGAGTCAATCACATTGCTGTGGGTCTGGAGTCACATATAGGCCAGACTGGGTAAGGATGGTAAATTCCCTTCCCTAAACGATATTAGTGAACCCGCTGAGTTTTTAGAACAATTGGTGATAGCTTCATGCTCTCCATTACTGAGACCAGCTTTCAATTCCAGATCTTTATTATTTTTAAATTGAATTTTAACTCCACCAGTTGCTGTGGTGGGACCCCATGTCCCCAGCGCATTAGACTGAGCCACTGGATTATTAGTCCAGTGATATTACGACTACATCACCTCTTCCCCCGTCATCATCTGCATGTCAGTCTTTAGTACCAATTGGTTCAATTTTGAAACATTTCCTGAGGGTCATTGCACCCTAATCAATCATTCCTTCAGTGTTGCACATCACTTTGAACAAGCTGAATTGGAATCTGTTACAGGGCCAGTTTTGAATTTAATTTCAGGAATAGCACATCGGTAACATGATTGGATGCAACAAATAAGTGGGGGATACAATGGGGAAGAGAAAGTCGTACAAAAGCTTGGATGCAAATATGAAATGGAGTTGCAGAATGGCCACTGGTTACTATAGGTGAAAAAGGTTATTCAGCATTGGCATAGGGACTTAGTTCTGCAATAATTTGGACTTGGGTCTGTAACTACAGTTGATGATCACATCCAAATAGAGATTGACTTTTCTACATTAGGGTCTGCTCCAGAGTTGTTGGCTAGGCTCAGTTGGCAGCAATCTTACTTTGGGGTCAGAGGTTGTGCATTCAAAGTCCACACAAAGACTTGACTATATAATATATGCTGACAACCCAATGCAGTACAGAGGGAGTATTGCATTCAGAGGTCTTGTCCTTCAGATCAGATTCTAAACAGAGGCCCTGTCCACCTGTTCTTGTGAACATGAAGATTTTCTGGCACTCTGTGCAGAGCAAAGTTTTCCTTGTGTTGTGCTCAACATTCCTCTCTCAACAAATGCCACCAAAAAAAGTTAGTCCTTCATCACATTGCTATTTGTGCAAGGTTACCTGCATGGCACTGATAATAGTCGAGGCGATCCAAAAATAATTCACTGTGTGAAATGCTTTGAGACAGTGTGACAAAGTGATAAGGTGCTATATAAATACCAGTCATTCTTGTTCTCTGTTTAACCATATAAAGAAAGCATTAAAAACAAAAAGCTATGTCTCTAATGATTGGGTAATTTGTTGAAAAGAGTCGCGATAGCTGACAGACCAGAACAGCATTTGCCTTATGACAGGCATTGGTTAAAGCTTGCCTGTACTCCAACGCAGCGCTCTAACTCATTCCAGTATCCAATACCATGATGAATGTTGAACACAATTATCCTCTGAGTAACCTGTTAACATTAGTGTAAGTGTTTGTGACACTTATCAGCTGTGGAAAGTTGCATCTTCAAAGAAGTAGGAATTACTTTTCAAACCCTTTTGTCTGATGTAAATCTCATCTTATCTCAACTTTCTAACAGACAGCATCTGTGGAGAAAAAATCTGGTTTATGTTAAGTTTCAGAGCTTAAAGGAGGAACAAAGTACCAGAGAGTACATAAATAAAACAGGATGTAAGGATGTTAGAATACTTAGCAATGAGTTATTTCATTCAGAGAATTAAAACTGTCTAAGTGCCCTTGCTAACCTATAGATCATAATGCATTCGGATCAGAGGAAATAGGATCAGAGGAACCACTGAGAGGTGAGATCAGGAGAATTCCACTGCAGTTAGTCATAGTCATAGACTCCACTCAGATCAGTATTTAGCTCCCCTTGTGTTCTTTTCTCTGTCAGTCCCTTCACCAGTCCCTCCTCTCCTGAAGGTGTTGACACTTGCTATGGTACATTTCTATGGCACTCATTGCCTTACCCAAGTGGCCCTCTTTCTTCTGTAAGATTAGTCAAGTGTTGGCAGGTTATTTGGCCTGGATTTTACTGTGTTGATGACGACAACAAAACTGTCAGTGTTCACCATCATTACTCCACTGAAATTGACAGCAACTTTGAGCATTCGACATGCGCATATTAAAAGAAATCCAGAGGCTGATGTCAGTAAGTCCATGATCCTATATAGGATGCATTGCAGAGGTTCCCATAGGCTTGTATCTCCTTGTAATCATGAATTGATGATGTTAGTCTCAATATAAAACCTCTGGAAAAAGTTATACATTGTTGAATGAGCTGTATCTGGGTTTTTAACAGTGTACTCAGGTCATAATTACTGCTAAACTCCTTTGTTGCCCTGAAAAGCTAATTTTATATTTGTGGAATGCTAAATTTCTCCATAGTTTAAAAATCCCACTTATTTTTAGTAACATGAAAAAATTGATTAAAAGTCTTTTGCTTTATTTTAACTTTTATCTTATAACAATCATACACTTTTTTGCTATCTGAAAATTTAAATTTAGGGAAGGATTTTAAGTGTTTTTAAGTTCCTGGCTTGCTATGTTTGAATACTTAAATTTAACTCGTTACCTACCTGATTGCTGATTTCACTGCTGCTGTACACCAAGACTTCACACCAGATTTAAACTAATGTGGAGAAAGAGGTAATTCTTGCCATTAAGATGTTTAGATCTTTGTGAGCAGCTTTTCTCATGGATAGTGGCAAGCACTCTTTTACTTTACCACTCACTGCAAAATTCAGGCCATTGAGCTCAACTCTCCCATAGCATGGCACTCAGGGTTAGGTTCTTTCCAGCTGGGCTACTGAAAAGTGATCAAGATCATGAAATCAAATAAATTTCTATGCTTCCCCACATCCAGGAGCATGGAGGCAAATTGCAGTGCATCTACCGCCATTGTAACAAGCTGACAGAGGTAGAGTCATGAATCTGGAAGTTTTTTCATCTATATGGTGCATCCTGTCATTTGCTTAACCAGTGGAGAGCCTTTTAAGTCCTCAGTGGTTAAACTGTCAACATTCTCCTCATTTACTTCTATCTCACCCTATCTGGCATAAACTGTGTGAAAAGAGATTCCTACTTTGTTTTTCAGTTCAGGTTTATTTTGTTGTCTGAAAATCTGTATGATGGGCCAGGGACAGTTTTTCTATTTGTTTAACATTGTGTGATATACATCATACACTGAGAAGTGGGAGATTAATGGGACCTCTGTCACCTTGACAAATACCAATCTGTTTATTGCTTGTTCAAATGCCCAGTGACGACAGTTCATTATTCACACTCGAGCAGAGTCTAGCCAGTGTAAATGGAATACCACAAGTTGGCTAAGGAGTGCAACCCATCTTGTTATTCTAAACTTAAGTTATGGATCAGTGCAAGTTCATCATCAGGCATGTTTATTTGACTTCTATTTACTTTCTTTCACTCTAATGAACAAAATGAATGTATGTCAGTTGCTAGTGGGCCTTATGTGCTCCATACTCACGCTAATCAACAACTGAACTACCATGCAGTGCAATGTGAAGGAGCACCAAGATTATTTAGGACTACAAACTGGGGCACCATAGGATATTTAAGTGTATTTGAGTATTGCTAAAAAAGGACTCATGATATTGAAGCTTTATGTCTTGCACTCAACAGGACACTTCACAAAAATACCAAATGTAAAGGGAACAACAATTTATACTAGTGGAGGTAAAAGACCCCATGGCATTGTTTGAAGAAGAGTTCTTCTGGTGTCCAGGCCAATATTCATCCCTCAACCAACAGATTGTATGGTCATTATCTCATTGCAGTTTGTGAGGCTTTGTTGTGCATAGACTGGCTGTCACATTTCCTACATTACAGTAGTGACTGCATTTCAAAGAGTACGTCATTGGTTGTAAAGTATTTTGGCATGTTCTGAGGCCATGAAAATTATTATAATAATACAAGTTCTTTCCTTTTCTCTTCTGTTCCTACTCAGAATAAGGGTTTTACTTTATGTGGTGAAACAAAGAGGAGGGATGAGACCTGTCTTGCAGGACACCACCAAATTTGGAAAGAGTAAATAAACAAGTTGTAAGTAGGTGATTTCAAGCCTGAAGACAGTAGGAAGAAGGAATGAGTGAGGCAGTTTTTGTAAGCACCTGTTAAAGAATGAGTTAGGAGATAGTGTGGAGATTATTTTCAACTTGCTGCCTCTATGTAAACCTGTCATCGCAGATTGAATATCACAAATATGAATCTGAGCTCTATGATGGGTGGCTGATACGCAATGCCAGTTTTATACCCAAGTGGCAAGTTGAGATCTCACCCTGTGCATTGAAGGGTGATGCTCATTCTGATGAGACCTATTAAGACCGGATGTAACTCATTAAGCATTGGTTGGCCTTCTATGCCATTCTCCCTCGTACAGTATCCCTCATCTCCAACTTGTTTCACTATTAAAATCCTTTTTGTTTCTCCATTTTAACAATCCTACTATTGTTATTTCCTCTTTCAGCATAATTGACAACCTTGGCTCAGTGAGAGCACTCTCACCTTTCAGTCGAGGTTGTGGGCTCAAGCTCCATTTCAGGGACTTCAGTAAGTAGCCTAAGTTTACACAACAGTGTAGCATCAAGGGAATGTCATACTGTCAGAAGTCCCCCCTTTCGGATAAGGCATTAAACTGAAGCCCTACCTGCCCCCTCAGGTGGACGTGAAAGATCTCATGGCACAACTTGAAGAGTATGAGATTTCTTCCAGTCTTGGCCAGCATTTATTATTCAGCCACTACAAATTTTCTGATCGTTTTTCTCATTGTTGTTTTGTGGGAGCTTATTGAACGCATATTGTACACATTTGGAATGCTGAATTTCTTTACATTTCAACATTGGCTTTTTTCTAATGGCAAAGCACCTTGTGAATTTCAGACAGCACCAATTTTTTTTGGGGGGAAGGGGTTGTAATTAACACTAAAGAAGAATGTGACAAAATACAAGACATTAATATATTTGCAGAATGCATCTGTGACAATTTAATTTTCATATAGATATGTGTGAGGTGGTGTATTTTGGTCAGAAGAATAAAGAAGCCACATAGTCTTTGGGCAATAAGAATCTAAATGACACTGAGGAGCAAAGGAATGTTGTGATATACATTCCCGAATCTCTAACAATAGTAACACAGGTTGATAAGACCATAACAAAGCAAACTGAGCACTCGGGTTTATTTTTAATGGGATAGAATTGAAAGGAGGAGAAGTTATGTTAAACTTGGTTAGATAAATCTTGGACTACTGTGTAGAGTTCTAGTCTCCATCTTATGAAAAGTAACATGGAGGTATTGGAAAAGCTATAAAAGATGTTCGCAAGAATGATACCAGAACTGAGTGGATATACTTATTTGGAAAGGTTGAACAGACTGGGTCTTGCTTCTCTGGAAAAGAAATGGCTGAGTGGTGACCTAGTAGAAATCTTTAAGATAATGAAAGGGTTTGATAGAACAGTCATAGAGAAGATGTTTCCACATGTGGGAAGACCAGAGCTAGAGGTCATAGATTTAAGATAGTCACTAATAAATCAAACTTAATTACTCAAAGTGTTGTAAGAATACAGAATGTGTTATGTTAGGGAGAGTTGAAGCAAATAGAATAGTTGCATTTAAGAGGAATCCAACTAAGTGCATGACAGAGAAATAAATAGAAAGATATGCTGTTGGGTTAAATGAACAGGTGTGGGAGGAGGCTCTGTGCAATATAAATGTCAACAAAGATGTGTTGGGCTGAAACCCCTGTTTCTGTGCTTTAGACTTGATAGAAACAAAGAATGAATTTCATCAAGTTATATCTGTCTGAGCCTGCATCAACACTGCAAAATTAAGATCATCAAACCCATTCATATCCTAACTCATTCTTTTCCAGGACATCAAGACTGTGAACCTTATTGTCTCCCTCCTTAGTCCTGTTTTCATTCCGTTGGTAGACTTTGGCTCTAATTGCAGGCTTGGCCTTGTGAATCCACTGGGTCTTTTATTTACCTCATCTTCCTGCCTGCCATTTTTCCAAGCTGGTGATCTCCTGCGCTATGGACTTTAGCAATTTTCTTAGGTTTTCCAATTATTAAAGAAAAACTGTCAATTACTGTAACCACTAGCATATCTTGAAGTCAAAGTTTGCAGCAATGGATAAGAGATGCCACTTTGTAAGGCTAACCAATCAACATGAGAGCACTCGTACAAGGTCATCCCAAATGCTTTGTTGCTGTTGGCAGCAGGTGGTTTTCTTGGAGGAAGCCCTGACATTCCTATCAGAGGTCATCTCCCAGCAGAAGCCAGACTTCAGACATTCCGCCTCTCGGAGAGGACCTTGTCTTGGCTTTTCTTTCTGGAAGTAAGCGTCTATGTTTCACAAAGAGAAAAGAAGACCCTGTGGGGGTCTTTCACTGCCTGCTCTCATGGTCTCTGCATGGGCTGTACTGACCAAGCAGTGGCACAGCCTGGTTTTGACCCTGTGTCCACAGCTGTTTCTCATTATGCTCTAATACATCTTGCTCTGCATCCTTTTGAAATTCATTTCCTGACCCAGGATTTCTCTGTAATGTTAATTTCTGTTGTCTTTTTCAAGCTAGTGCCGTCTTTTGATTCCTCTTTGGCTGCATGTTACAATGGCAGCTTATTTCAGATGGAAAAGATGGCATTCCCAGTCTTTGCTGAGTTAGTTGATCTCTGCTGGGACAGAAAGAACATCACAATTGACTCCAACAAACTTAGGTTTGGGAATGAGGGAAATCAGCTGTGTATTTCTTGCTCATGAGGTTTATCAGCTGGAAAATGTGCAAAAGTCAACTTGTGGAAATGTTGACAATAGGCATAGGTTAAGTCAGAGAGGAGGAGGAGATAGGAAAGGGATGAACATTGGCAACAGCTACCTCAGCTTTAATATGAAGCCAGGAAGAAAGGTTAAAGTGGAAAGCAAGGAAAGATCAGATGGGAAGGCCTACTCCCATACCTCAAATCCAATTTAAATTTTCCTCCCATGCCCCAACAGGAAAGGCTGATGGCCATTCCTTCAACTCCCTGCTACACCTAAAAGCTAGTAGGAAGATGGGGCCCAGCAATCCAGCAGATTGCTTTGCCTTCTGCCCCAGGCACTGTCAGGGGACAGGTGACACTAATCTCTTTAACAGTAAAGAAAGGCGCATTAACTTCAATTAGGAGGGAGAGAGCCAATTAGCGGATCCCCTTCCCTTTCCTCAGGTCCAACAATTTGCTTATTTAGATTTCAGCTTCCTCCAAGGCCTAAAACAGAAATCAGCCCTTCTTCCTTTGTAATAATCTGATGTGTAATATACCTTTAAGACAAATGTTGTAATGTAAGATCACATGATCTTGGTACCCAATAGCAGAGTAGCAGGGGCTACCTCTATAGTCAGTTGTCTTGAGTTAGAGCCTGAAGAATAAAGGCAGAGTTTTGAGTTGTGAGCACACAGGTGCAGCTGCTGAGTTCCTTTTATAAATAAACAGAATGTGTTTCTTCTAAAAACGGTCTACTAATCTTCTCTGTCTTGGTACCAACTCAGTCACCCCGAAACAAGTGTGCAACCCGGATCCTTCAGTCCCAACAAACCAGGGCACTGGGTCCAACAAACTGGTGACGAGAGTAAAATGCAAGAAAAGACATGAAAGGACGAGCTAAAAAGCAAGAAAGAACGAAGGAAATCAGAAGAAATTGGGACACACCTCGCACGGTAGCTGCAAGTAAAGAAAAGTTTCCTTCCTGATTGCCTAAGCAATCCCCTCAGAGCATGCCGCAATTTGGAAGAGTTGAGCCTTTCGATCCAACCTCGGATGACTGGTCTCATTAAGTTGAACGCCTCACATTCTTCTTCCAGGCGAAAGACGTCACAGGAGAGGAGAAGAAGCATGCAATCCCCTTATCCACATGTGGGAGTAAGACATGTGGATTAATTCAAAATTTGTTGGAGCCCAGACCCCCAGATTCAAAAAGTTTTGATGACTTAGTGAACCTTGAAAAGAATCATTACCAGCCCAAACTGTCGGTGACGATGCAGCAGTTCAAATTTAACTCAAGGAATAGAGCTGCAAGGGAGACTGTTGCTTGTTATGTGGCAAATCTAAAACAATTAACTGAATATTGCGAGTTTGGTACATCTATCAGTGATATGCTTAGAGATCGTTTGGTGTGCAATACAATGAAAATGCAATTCAGAAGAGATTACCCTCTAAAACAAATTTAGATTTTTGGAAGGCATTGGAAATCGCTTTGGCAATGGAAGGTGCAGTGCCACACAGGGAGCACAAAATGGTGCCATCCTCCACATTGGGCAGGGAGCCTCAGCCAAAAAGAGCACAAAAGCACAAAGTTTTACTCAGAAGCGGGAAGCAGCCACAGCTAACAGACAAATTAAAGGAGATAACTTAGCAGCAAAAACATGGCATAATGGTAACAGAGGTGGAAGCAGACAACCTTGCAATGAATCACAGTTTAAAAAGATCTAATGTTTTTTCTGTCATCGAAATGAACACCTCATGAGACATTGTAAAGATAGAATCTCGCAGACTTTCAGACAAAAGCAAAAACGCAATGAGATTAACAGCATTGAAGAGACTGAAGCAATAGATTCAGATATATATTTGTTATAAAATTTAAATGTACAAAGAACAGAACCTATCTATGTAACCATGAGAGTGAATGAGAGCAAAAACAGAATTACCTGGAAAAACTCAGCAGGGCTGGCAGCATCGGCGGAGAAGAAAAAAGTGAATGAGAGCCCTGTCAGAATGGAGGTGAATACCGGAGCAGCCACTACGGTGATAGGTGAACATACTTTTAAATACCTGACTCTTAGGGAATGTAAATTAAATTTGGAAAAAATTGATGCCAAACTGAAAACTTGCATGGGAGAAGACATACAAGTCAAGGGTATATGTAAAGTCACAATACGCTACGGAGGTTAAACAGTGAAATTACCTTTAATGATGGTAGGATGCGAGGGACCTAGTCTCTTTGGACGAAAGTGGCTGAAAAAAATTAAATTGGAATGGACTGAAATCTTCCAACTGAGAACTAATGGGCTATCAGAGCTACTACAAAAATAGGCCTCAATTTTCAAGGACAAACTTGGAAAGATTGAGGGGCTACAAGCAAAAGTCCATGTGGATCCAGAGGTAACACCAAAATTCATGAAGGAAAGACCTTATGCAATGTGGGAAAAGATAGACGCCAAACTCAACAGATTAGAAAAACTGGGAGTGATACAAGCAGTGCAGTTTTCAGAATGGGCAGCACCACTTGTACCTGTTCTCAAACCTGAGCTTTTGAACTTGTGGGGACTACAAATTAACAGTCAATAAGGTGACAATAAGTTGGAAAGACACCCCTTACCAAAAATTGAAGATTTGTGCACTAAACTGGCAGGTGGAACTGCCTACACCAAACTTAATATGAGCCATGCTTATCAACAATTGGAATTAGAGGAGGCCTCCTGGAACTTTGTCACCATTGATATACACAAGGGTTGTACCAATACACCCGTTTACCTTTTGGCGTATCTTCAGATTGCATCATATTCCAAAGAACATTACTACAAGGACTGCCCCATGCTGTAGTATATTTGGATGACATTCTTGTGACTGGGCTCACTGAAAGGGAACATTTGATGAACTTGGAACAAGAGTTGAAATGTTTCTTGCAGGTAGGATTGTGTTTGACAAAAGAAAAGTGCACATTCCAAGCGAAAGAGGTAACCTACCTAGGTCACAAGGTAGATTCACAGGGCCTACACCTGGTTGAAGAAAAAGTGAAAACTATTAGAGAGCACCGAAGAATACATCCAAACTGAAATCAGTCTTGGGGATGATCAATTACAATGGACACTTCTTGCCTAACTTGTCGGCAGAATTGACACCACTATGTTACTTCCTCAAGAAAAACCAGCGATGGTTTTGGCAAACACCATAGGAAGAAGCTTTCACAAAAGTGAAACAGTTGTTACAATCATCTACACTTCTAGTACATTTTGTCTCAAACAAAGAGTTGGTATTGACATGTAACGCATCTCCATAAGGAGTGGGAGCAGTGCTTTCCCATCGAATGGATGATGGATCAGAACGACCTATAGGATACGTATCGAGAACACTCAATACAGCAGAAAAAGGGGTACTCACAGATAGAAAAAGAAGGCCTGTCAATTATCTTCGGTGTAAAGCAGTTTCACCAAAATGTACATGATCGTCATTTTCCTACCATATTGGACACAAGACATTGTTGGCATTGTTCAGTGAAGACAAGGCTATACACCCTATAGCCTCAGCAAGAATACAAAGATGGACATTGATCTTGGCAGCATATGAGTATATTTTCATTCATAGACCCAGAAATCAACTTGCAAATGCTGATGCACTCAGTCATTTGCCCATGCAAGTAAAAGATGAGGATGTTCCAATTCCTCAAAAATTAATTTTATTATTGAACTTCCTAGATTCATCACTGATATGTGCTAGACAGATTAAAGATTGGACAAATCGAGACCCAGTCTTATCCAAAGTGCGAGATCAAATTCTTCTTGGTTGGTCACAAGAGCAAGAATCTGATTAAATGAAACCATATTTGCAGAGAAGATACAAAATAACCAGCCAGAGAGGTATCTCATTGTGGGGAGCATGAGTAATTGTTCCTCCAAAAGGACGAAAGCCTTTGTTATCTGAACTTCACAGTGCACATCCTGGAATGTCCAGAATGAAGGCAATAGCATGCAGCTATTATTGGTGGCCTGGGATGGCTGGAGAAATAGAAAACTTAGTGAGAAGTTATATGCAGTGTCAGCAATACAAAAATTACCATCAACAGCTCAGTTACACCAGGAAGGCCAGGAAGGCCATGGGTGCGAGTACACATCAACTATGTGGGACCTTTTATGAGGATGGTGTTTCTACTTGTTGTTGATGCACATTCAAAATGGATGGACATAAAAGAAGTGAGGTCGCTGACATCGTCTGCTACAATAGACAAGCTATGACAAAGTTTTGCAATCAATGGACTACCTGGAGTAGTCGTATCAGACAATGGAACAGTATTTATGAGTACTGAATTTCACCAATTTATCAGCCTCAATGGTATTACTCATGTGAAATCTTCACCTTACCACCCTTCTTCAAATGAATTGGCTGAGAGAGCAGTTCAGGTGTTCAAACCTGGAATGAAGAAATTGTCTGGAGATTCCATAGTGATTAAATTAGCATGTTTTCTTTTCCATTATAGAACCACCCCTCATACGACAACAGGTGCCACATCTGCTGAATTGTTGATGAAGCACCGTCTCCAATCGAGATTGAGCCTAATTATGCCAAACTTTGTGGGAAGGTGGAAAGGAGTCAGGGAAGTCAGAAAATTGAACATGGCTGTCACAGTCATAACAGAACGTTTAACATAGGGGAGAAAGTATTTATGAAGAATTTTAGAGAAGGACCAACATGGTTGTTTGGTGAAATAAGTGCAGTAATAGGACCTCTTTCCCACCATGTGAAAGTGGAAGATTGGGTCATACAGAGACTTATGGATCATATAAGAGGAGAAACAAAATACCCAAAATGATTCCACTAGTGTTTGTGACTGAATCAACATCTCCTGTTGAAAGAACTCAATTGAATTTGGATGTGTCTGAAGGGCTGACTGTAACTGAATGAGTCAAAGAAACAGATTTGTAGGTACCTACTGAAGAACCAGGTGCTCAGACAACTACAGTGGGGGAGGTTCTGGATAAAACGTCAGAAGCTGTAGAGCTGAGACATTCTACACGCACAAGGAAACCCCCAGAAAGACTGACTTTGTAAATTATTTACCTGTGTGAATAATTTGATATTTTGGGAACAATTGTAGAATGTATTTCTGAGTAAAGGGGGAGGAATGCAGTAATCTGATGTGTAATATACCTTTAAGACAAAAGTTGTAATATAAGTTCACATGATCTTGGTACCTAATAGCAGAGTAACGCAGACTACCTCTGTAGTCAGTAGTCTTGAGTTAGAGTCTGAAGAGTAAAGACAGAGTTTTGTGTTGTATGAACACAAATGTAGCTGCTGAATTCCTTTTGTAAATAAACAGAATGTGTTTCTTCTAAGAAAGGTCTACTGATCTTCTCTGTCTTGGGGCCAACTTGATCACCCTGAAACAAACATGCAACCTGGATCCTTTAGCCCCAATAAACCAGGGCACCATCCTCCTTTAAACCTTCCTCTTCATTGTTCTTCAAACAGTACACCAATATATACCATCACATAATAATAGCATTTTATTCAAAGAAACACATTCACAGCCTAATGGCTGAATTACAGGGTAATTTACATTGAAAAATTCATATATCAGTTTAAAAAAGATGCAAACACCTGTATGTATTTATCATACAGAAACAAAAATAGATAAAGAAATTCATCAGGTAACAGGGAAGTGCTGAATGGGATAGTAAAAGAATGGTAAAATTGAACTAAAATTGTATTAAAATTACAAAACAATACACCATTCCTACAGTACAGACACTGAAGTACATATAAATTTTGAATAAAATCAGAAAAAGCTGGAAAAACTCAGCAGGTCTGGCAGCATCCGTGGAGAGAGAAACAGAGCTAACGTTTCAAGACTATATGACTCTTCCTCTTCTCTTTGTCTTCTGCTTTTACATATAAATTTCTTTATTTATGTAATTCATTAAGAACTTGAACCATGGAACGAATAGAGCTGCATCGGTACATTTCCATTTTGCATCTTATGGGTTTGAATTTCTGGAGTTTTCTTGATTGCTCTGGGCATGGCAGCAGGTAACCAGTCCTGAAAATGTATAAATTGCACAAGGGATTTTCTGAACTTAGTACAAATATTAATTCTTCTAGTTTGTAGCTTTGTTTGTGACATGATGGGTGCTCTTGTACAACTGGTACTGGGGGCTTAAGATCAATCTCAGCAGGTGCTTCTGTATTTTTTCGATCTGGCGCCAGGGTGCCAAGTAGGCATAGAGTACTTAACCAAGGGATGGACATAGCCAATGTAGATCAGTAATAGATCATGGAGAATGTTACGTTCCTGCTGTCAGGTCGCTTAGCTCAGCAAATGCAGTTGCATGCCTATCTGCTGGTGAGTGAGTTGGTAAACAAGATACTGCAGACACAGAGACCAATATAAGAAGCACATGTTATTTATTAACGCAAGTGACAGCACTAACATGTGTGCTTCTCCAACCAGACCCTATTCTAAACTACTGATGAACATTATAGCCCGTGCTATACAGCAATTGGGTAACACAATCAGGTGGTCAATCTGCTCACATTCTCTTAAAGGTGTATTGCACCTCAGATTACCACAGACAGAGAGTCTGAAAAGCATGAGGAATGTGAGAATGAACATTTGTTTTTATGTAAGCATACTGGCCTTTTGGCTATCCCACTTCAAGTGGACTTGAACATGTTTAGCTAGGATTTTCAAGGTTTTCACCGATGTCAGGGTGCAATTGTCTAACTTTATCTCAAGGTTTATGCACTCATGTCTAACAAATTCTTCTCTCTTGGCATTACATTTAGTAGCATTTAACGGCATACTGTTTTCTCCATACCATTCATTGAGGGATTCAAGAGTTTCCTGAGTCTCACTAACCACAAAGTGAGCCTAGACACATGTCCATCTTATCGTCCGTGTATTTCCAGTATTTGAGGCCAGAGGAAGAGAAAGCATCATTGAAAAGAATTAGCCCTAGCCAAGTGCCCTAAGGCACGCTTGCTGCTATTAATTGAACACTTTCAGATAGACAGCCACACTCTCTGATACACAGCACAGAATTTAATGTTGTGGTGGGAAATTGCCCATGGTTGGAGAGCCTGTGGGTAACCCATGTTGCTTCTCTCTGGGAGGCCCGATACCATTACCAGGCAATCAAGTACTACCTGGACTGTATCAGGCCCTCAGTAGGGCAGATTTAATGCCCCCAAGAGCTGCCGGCTAGAGGTTACATCTCTCCAGCACTGGCAGTACCTCCGGGAGCGGTGGCCTAACTGGAGGCTCGCTGCTGAATTTCCAGATAGAGGTGAGTGTGGGAGGGATGGGTGTGGCAGGTAGAAGATTGCCAATGAAGGGGGCAGTGGAGTGACAGGGTTTGTTGGGCGGTTTTCCTGTATGAGGAGCCCCCCTCCTACCCACCACTGGTTGAATGGCAGTGACAGTGGGATGAGGTCTTTAAGTGGCCCTCAAGTGGCTAAGGCCGAGGCAGAAAAGCTGCCCTCCACCCATGCCCTATGAGCTTGATTGTGAGGAATCAGGAAGGCAGTGATGTCTCCACCTCACCACCACCCCCTGACTACCACCACCACCTCCTCCGAACTTGCCTCTGGGGTTGATATTAATTTACACCCACTGAGTGCACTCATCAATAATCTCAGGTAAGCTGTGTATACAGAAGGAATGACACAGCTTTTCAATAGTTGTGGCTGAAGTTGGCATTTTAACTTCGTAGACATCAAGCCATTTTGCATGCGTGTCAATGATTAATAGGAACATGGTGCCTAGAAATGGTCCCACATAGTCAATATTCATCTAATCCAAGGTCGACCAGACCATTCCCATGGGTGAAGAGGAGCTGAAGCAGATCGCTTCTGGTGTTGCTGGCAAAGGGAACAGTGTTTAACCATGCTCTTGGTGTCACTGTCTGTTCCTGACCACCAGACATAGTTATGTGCCAGCATTTTCACATTCAATATGCCTGGGTGTGCACTGTGGAGCTCTCCATCCTGTGATAGGACCACAACTCTTGAACCCCACAGCAAGATTCTGCCTTGACAACTCAGTTTAGTGTTTCTGGAATAAAATGGCCATAAGTCATCAGGCACAAGTGTTCTTGGCCATCTTTGTAAAACAATGCCTTTGACTTTAGACAGCACTGGGTTTCTGTTCATCCAATTCTTGATCTGTTTGTCACATACAGGTGATGAATCCAAGAAATTTAACAACATCACTAACTTTTGTGGAAAGGGTGTATTGACAGAACCACCCAGTGACAGAAGATGACTAAGTGTATCTGCGTTGGCTATATGCAAGCCAGGGTGGTATGCAAATGTGTACTCATAAGCTGATAGTGTCAAAGCCCAATGTGGAATTCTCGCTGAAGCAATAGGCAGAATAGCTTTGTCTTCATTGAACAAACCTGTCAGCAGCTTATGGTCAGATACAATTGTAAAATGTCGCCCATGTAGGTATTGGTGAAACTTCTTGGCACCAAATACAACTGAAAATCCTCCATTTTCCAACTGAGCGTAGCACCCTTTTCAGTTTGGGAAAGTGTTCGTGAAATGTAGCCAATGGGTCCTTCTGATCTGTCCTTCATTTGATGTCACATTGATGGCTCCTACACCATAAGGAGAAGCATCACACACCAACACCAGCTCTTTAGATGGGCCATAATGTACCAGCAAGCATGATGGATGAAGTTGTTTCTTCTCTGTTGCAAAGGCTTCTTCTTGCTGTGAACCCCATGACCAGCAGTGGTTCTTCCTCAGCAACTAATGTAGTGGTAGCAGTACCGTGGATAGATTAGGTAAAAAACGGCTGTAGTAATTTATCATACCCAAGAAAGGTTTAAGCTCTGTTGCATGAGAGGCTGATGGTGCATCTTTAATTGCTTGGACCTTGTCTTCAACAGGATGCAACCCCATAGAGTCCACTCTGTGACCCAGGTAGGTTATCTCCGATGATTGAAAAGTACATTGTTCTCACTTCAAACACACACCTGTTTCCATAAATCTTCTCAGCACTTCCTCAAGGTTGGCTATATGTTCAGCTCTGGCCAGTCCAGTGATGAGAACGTCATCTAAGTACACAACCACATGTGAAAGTCCCTGCAGGAAACTCTGCATAGTTCTCTGAAAAATAGCGCATGCTGATGAAACTCCAAAAGGTAATCGGGTGTACTGGTGGAGGCCTTTATGGGTATTAATTGTCACATATTCTTTTGACGTGCTGTCCAATTCCAATTATTGATAGGCATGACTCATGTCTAGTTTTGCATATGACTTGCCTCCTACTAACTTGGTGTACAAGTCATCGATTCCAGGAACGCGGCATTTGTCTAGCTTTGTTGCTTTGTTGACTGTCAGTTTGTCACCGCATATATGTATAGGCGGGCGCCTGACCTAAACGGGCATAAAATCATGCGAGATGACATCAGGCATGCGTACCAACGTCATCAAACACTCTCACGATACTTTGCTTGGCGGGCGGTCTTCCGTCTTTTGCCTGCGCCCGCCGACAATTAAGCAGGCAATTAAGCTCATTAACGGCCCAATTGTAAGTGACTTTTCATGGCCCGTCCAACCTTATGGTTGGTGGATGGGCCAATCAGCCAGGCAGGCTTTACATTTTTGATGAAACCTCATCCAAGGACGGGATGAAATCTCCATTAGGATTTAAAATAGAAAGAAATATCTTGGGACTTTGTTTTGAGGTATGGTTTCAGGTACTCGATTATGCTGCATGAACATTTTTTGCAGCATTTTTCTGTTTTCTTTTATTATCTGGACGTCTGCAGCTCCCTGGGGCAGCTGTCTACCTTCAGAGAGCTCAGTGGAAGCGTTCACCAGCACCACCGGTGACATCGGCACCTGCCTTCTTCCTGCCCCCACCAGATGTGCTGAGCCTTTCTCCAGGCGTGTTTCACGCTGGCTGGTCGTTAACAGTAATCTCGTTCACAATGAAATAGAACCCGAGGTCACTCGACATAATGACTCCAATCTTCAACGTTAGCATTGTATGAAATGATTCTTCCAAACAGCGGCATAACTAGTAAGTATTGTTCAATTTCGTTTTACTCACAATAATCAGGGCAAAGTACACAGCAGAAGTCAGTTTTATCCTCGTCGCCAAATGTAATAACTCGACGGAGCAGGGGATTTGTGAAGAAAAGGCTAAACTTTATTTAGGAGACATGTAGAGGTGCTTGCACACTTGGCGCGATCTCTCCATCGGAAGCCCAACCCATAGGATTACCTGCGCAATAAGCTTATTGATCAAAGCTCCCATAGTCATATCACATGATGAGTGATTGACAGGAGGGAGGGACAATACGTCTTGTTACTGCAGTGAGGAAGTCACTAATCGATTCGATTAGAATCTCACTTGTGTTTAACTTTATCAACTTCATAACCACAACTGTACGATCAATGCTGTCAAACACCTAGAAAAACCTATTGTAATAATGCTTGAGATTGTTCCAAGCTTACTGGTGTTTCAGCAAAAGGAAGTTGACAACATCAACCAGACAGTGGGTTGTTGATCTTCCAGCCTGGCTACCAAACTGATGACAGTCAAATGGGAGATTGAGGTCTGATAATAACCACTTAGTCATGAACAGCTCCACAATCTTAGAGAAGTGGTCTGTCAAGGCAATAGAGTGTAGCTTGTCCAGAGTTGCTGTTGTTGATTAGGCACTGGAACAACAATTCTTTTCTTCCATTGACGTGGAACTGCTCTCTCAGCAAAGGAAGGCGTCAAGATATCTCATAATGAATACTGAACTCACAGACGAAGAACCAGATAGGCTTGGATGGAACTCTGTCTGAACCAGCTGACTTTCCAGGTTTAACTCTCAGGAGCTCCTGGAGCATTTCCCACAGTTGGATCTCAGGTGGTTTTCTTGCCAGTAGAAATGTCAGTAATTGGGAAAAGTCCAGAGATGTGATATCGCCTGCAATGTCTGCAAAATATTTATTGATGACCTTGGCAAAATAGTGGCTTGGACTGGTCTTCATTAGGAACTGCAATGATCTGACTCACTACTAAGCCAGAATCAGTGATAACACAGAAGTTCATGGGGGAGGCGGTGATGTAGTGGTATTGTCACTGGACTCATAATCCAGGATAAAAACAGAATTACCTGGAAAAACTCAGCAGGTCTGGCAGCATCGGCGGAGAAGAAAAGAGTTGATGTTTCGAGTCCTCATGACCCTTCGACAGAACTTGAGTTCGAGTCCAAGAAAGAGTTGAAATATAAGCTGGTTTAAGGTGAATGTGTGGGGGGCGGAGAGATAGAGAGACAGAGAGGTGGAGGGGGGGGTGTGGTTGTAGGGACAAACAAGCAGTGATAGAAGCAGATCATCAAAAGATGTCAACGACAATAATACAATAGAACACATAGGTGTTAAAGTTAAAGTTGGTGATATTATCTAAACGAATGTGCTAATTAAGAATGGATGGTAGGGCACTCAAGGTATAGCTCTAGTGGGGGTTTTTTTTATTATATAATGGAAATAGGTGGGAAAAGGAAAATCTTTATAATTTATTGGAAAAAAAAGGGAAGGGGGAAACAGAAAGGGGGTGGGGATGGGGGAGGGAGCTCACGACCTAAAGTTGTTGAATTCAATATTCAGTCCGGAAGGCTGTAAAGTGCCTAGTCGGAAGATGAGGTGTTGTTCCTCCAGTTTGCGTTGGGCTTCACTGGAACAATGCAGCAAGCCAAGGACAGACATGTGGGCAAGAGAGCAGGGTGGAGTGTTAAAATGGCAAGCGACAGGGAGGTTTGGGTCATTCTTGCGGACAGACCGCAGGTGTTCTGCAAAGCGGTCGCCCAGTTTACGTTTGGTTTCTCCAATGTAGAGGAGACCACATTGGGAGCAACGAATGCAGTAGACTAAGTTGGGGGAAATGCAAGTGAAATGCTGCTTCACTTGAAAGGAGTGTTTGGGTCCTTGGACGGTGAGGAGAGAAGAAGTGAAGGGGCAGGTGTTGCATCTTTTGCGTGGGCATGGGGTGGTGCCATAGGAGGGGGTTGAGGAGTAGGGGGTGATGGAGGAGTGGACCAGGGTGTCCCGGAGGGAGCGATCCCTACGGAATGCCGATAAGGGGGGTGAAGGGAAGATGTGTTTGGTGGTGGCATCATGCTGGAGTTGGCGGAAATGGCGGAGGATGATCCTTTGAATGCGGAGGCTGGTGGGGTGATAAGTGAGGACAAGGGGGACCCTATCATGTTTCTGGGAGGGAGAAGAAGGCGTGAGGGCGGATGCGCGGGAGATGGGCCGGACACAGTTGAGGGCCCTGTCAACGACCGTGGGTGGAAAACCTCGGTTAAGGAAGAAGGAGGACATGTCAGAGGAACTGTTTTTGAATGTAGCATCATCGGAACAGATGCAATGGAGGCGAAGGAACTGAGAGAATGGGATGGAGTCCTTACAGGAAGCGGGGTGTGAGGAGCTGTAGTCGAGATAGCTGTGGGAGTCGGTGGGTTTGTAATGGATATTGGTGGACAGTCTATCACCAAAGATTGAGACAGAGAGGTCAAGGAAGGGAAGGGAAGTGTCAGAGATGGACCACGTGAAAATGATGGAGGGATGGAGATTGGAAGCAAAATTAATAAATTTTTCCAAGTCCCGACGAGAGCATGAAGCGGCACCGAAGTAATCATCGATGTACCGGAGAAAGAATTGTGGAAGGGGGCCGGAGTAGGACTGCAACAAGGAATGTTCCACATACCCCATAAAGAGACAGGCATAGCTGGGGCCCATGCGGGTACCCATAGCCACACCTTTTATTTGGAGGAAGTGAGAGGAGTTGAAGGAGAAATTGTTCAGCGTGAGAACAGGTTCAGCCAGACGGAGGAGAGTAGTGGTGGATGGGGATTGTTCGGGCCTCTGTTCGAGGAAGAAGCTAAGGGCCCTCAGACCATCCTGGTGGGGGATGGAGGTGTAGAGGGATTGGTCGTCCATGGTGAAGAGGAAGCGGTTGGGGCCAGGGAACTGGAAATTGTTGATGTGACGTAAGGTGTCAGAGGAATCACGGATGTAGGTGAGAAGGGACTGGACAAGGGGAGAGAGAAGGGAGTCAAGATAACGAGAAATGAGTTCTGTGGGGCAGGAGCAAGCTGAGATGATCGGTCTACCGCGGCAGTTCTGTTTGTGGATTTTGGGTAGGAGATAGAAGCGGGCCGTCCGAGGTTGGGCGACTATCAGGTTGGAAGCTGTGGGAGGGAGATCCCCAGAGGAGGTGAGGTCAGTGACAGTCCTGGAAACAATGGCTTGATGTTCAGTGGTGGGGTCATGGTCCAGGGAGAGGTAGGAGGAAGTGTCTGCGAGTTGACGCTCAGCCTCCGCGAGGTAGAGGTCAGTGCGCCAGACAACAACAGCACCACCCTTGTCAGCGGGTTTGATGACAATGTCAGGGTTGGACCTGAGAGAATGGAGTGCAGTAAGTTCAGAGAGAGACAGGTTAGAATGGGTGAGAGGAGCAGAGAAATTGAGACGACTAATGTCGCGCCGACAGGTCTCAATGAAAAGATCGAGAGAAGGTAAGAATCCAGAGGGAGGGGTCCAGGTGGAGGGAGAATATTGGAGATGGGTAAAAGGATCTGTTGAACTGGGAGAGGACTCCTGCCCAAAGAAGTGAGCCCGGAGACGAAGACAGCGGAAGAAGAGTTCAGTATCATGCCGAGCCCGAAATTCATTGAGGTGAGGGCGTAAGGGTATGAAACTAAGTCCTTTGCTGAGCACTGAACGTTCAGCATCGGAGAGGGGAAGGTCAGGGGGTATAGTGCATACACGGCTGGGGTTGGGATTGGAAGAAAGGGTGGGGACGGAGGGACAGGCAGGGGTGGAGGGTCCTAGATGGGTGTTGGTGTCGATGAGTTGTTGGAGCTTGCGTTCCTTAGCACTTGAGAGAAAGAGAAAAAGTTTCTTGTTGAGGCGTCGGATGAGCCGAAGGATAAAATGAAACTGGGGGCACGCGCAGCTTTGAAAAAGGGTACGGCGGTGCTGCTGGAGGGAGAGGTCGAGTGTGTTCATATGGCGGCGCGTGGCACTGAGTGTGGATCTCAGAATGTGACGGGAACAGCAGTCCGAGAAACGTTTTATGTCCTGGAGATACCTGTAATCCTGGGTGGGTTCGAAACATGAGGGGTGGAATTTCAGTTGAAATCCACATAGGGTAAGTCGGAGACGGAGACAGTCACTGAGAAAGGAGATATGGCTGTGAAAGCGGGTTTTAGTAAACACCTTGTCAAACACTAGGAGGGAAATAGAAAGCAAGGAAGGTGAGCAAGACAACAGGGAGATACGGAAATCTTGTCGCAGAGAGGAACAGAACTTCTTCAAGGAGGTAGGCATTTCTTGAAGAGCAGTGGCAGTCAATTAAACACAGAGATAAAAACAAAAAAACTGCGGATGCTGGAAATCCAAAACAAAAACAGAATTACCTGGAAAAACTCAGCAGGTCTGGCAGCATCGGCAGAGAAGAAAAGAGTTGACGTTTCGAGTCCTCATGACCCTTCGACAGAACTTGATCTGGGTTCAAATCCCACCACAGCAGATGGTGGAATTTGAATTCAATAAAAATCTGGAATTAAAAGTCTGATGATGACCATGAAACCATTGTCAATTGTTGTAAAAACCCATCTGTTTATTAATCACTTTTAGGGAAGGAAATCTGTCATCCTTACCTGATCTGGCCTAAGCGTGATTCCACACAACAATGTGGTTGGCTTTTGAAATGGCCCAGCAAGCCACTCAGTTGAATCAAACCGCTACAAAGTCACAAAAAAGGAATGAAACCGGACGGACCACCCAGCATCGACCGAGGTACCCCCGGAAACGACAATGGCAATCGCAGCCCTGTCAACCCTGCAAAGTCCTCCTTACTAACATCTGAGACTAGTGCCAAAATTGGGAAAGCTGACTCACAGACTAGTCAAGCAACAGCCTGACACAGTCATTCTCACTGTCTCATACCTTACTGGATAATATCCCAGGCACCACCATCACCATCCCTGGCTATGTCCTGTCCCTCTGGAAGGTGGCCACTCAGTGGTATACAGTCAGGAGGGAGTTGCACTGGGAATCCTCAGCATTGACTCTGGACCCCTTGAAGTCGCAAGGCATCAGCCCAAACATGGGCAAGGAAACCTCCTGCTGGTTACACGTACAGCCCTCCCTCAGCTGATGAATCAGTTCTCCTCCATGTTGAACACTAGTTGGAGGAAACACTGAGGGTGGCAAGGGCGCAGAATGTACTCTGGGTGGGGGACTTTGATGTCCATCACCAAGAGTGGCTCGGTAGCACCACTACTGACTGAGCTGGCCAAGTCCCAAATGACATAGCTGCAAGGCTGGGTCAAGCTCCAGAGCTTGCTATACCCCTAGCCAAGCTGGCCTAGTACAGCTACAGCACTGACATCTACCCGGCTATGTGGAAAGTTGCCCAGATATGTCCTGTACACAAAAAGCAGGACAAATCCAACCTGGCCAATTACTGCCCCATCTGTCTACTCTCCATCATCAGTAAAGTAATGGAAGGGGTCATCAACGGTGCTATGAAGCAGCACTTGCTTAGCAATAACCTGCACACTGACTCCCAGTTTGGGTTCCGCCAGGGACAATCAGCTCCTGACCTCATTACAGCCTTGGTTCAAACATGGACAAAACAGCTGAATCCCGAGGTGAGGTGAAAGTGACTGCCCTTGACATCAAGGCAACATTTGACTAAGTGTGGCATCAAGGACACCTAGCAAAACTGGAGCCAATGGGAATCAGGGGAAAAAGCTCCACTGGTTGGAATCATACCAAGTACAAAGGAAGATGGTTGTGGTTGTTGGAGGTCAGTCATCTCAGCTCCAGGGCATCACTCAAGGAGTTCCTTAGGGTAGTGTCCTCAGTCCAAACATCTTCAGCTGCTTCATCAATGACCTTCCTTCCATCATAAGGGCAGAAGTGGGGATGTTCGCTGATGATTGCACAATGTTCAGCACAATTTGCGACTCCTCAGATACTGAAGCAGTCCATGTCCAAATGTAGCAGGACCTGGAAAATACCTAGGCTTGAGCTGACAAGTGGGAAGTAACATTCGCACAACACAAGTGTCAGGCAATGACCACCTCCAACCAGAGAGAATCCAACCATCGCCCCTTTATGTTCAATGGCATTACCATCACTGAATCCCCCATTATCAACATCCTGGGGGTTGCCATTGACAAGAAACTGAACCGGACTAGCTATATAAATACTGTGGCTCTAAGAGCAGGTCAGAGGCTAGGAATCGTGCGACAAGTAACCCACCTCCTGACTCCTTGAAGCCTGTCCACAATCTACAAAGCACAAGTCAGGAATGTGATGGAATACTGCCCACTTACCTGGATGAGTGCAGCTCCAACAACACTCAAGAAGCTTGACACCATCCAGGAGAAAGCAGCCCGCTTGATTGGCACCACATTCACAAACATTCACTCCTCCCACCACCGATGCATAGTAGCAGCATTGTGTACCATCGACAAGGTGCACTGCAGGAATTCACCAAAGCTCCTTTGACAGCACCTTCCAAACCTATGACCACTACCACCTAGAAGGACAAGGGCAGCAGATAGATGGTAACAGCACCACCTGGAAGTTTCCCTTCAAGTCACTCATCATCCTGACTTGGAAATATATCACCATTCCTTCACTGTCGCTGGGTCAAAATCCTGGAACTTCCTCCCTAACAGCACTGTGGGTGTACCTACACCATGTGGACTGCAGCGGTTCAAGAAGGCAGTTCACCACCACCTTCTCAAGGACAGCTATGGGCAATAAATGCTGGCCCAGCCAGCAAAGCCCACATCCCATGAATGAATTTTTATAAAATCATGAATACTGTGCTGAGTTCATCAAATTTGCCATTTGGGATGTTCCTCATTGACAACAAACAAGCTGCTCTTAGCAGGAGGAATCCCTCTGGAGTCCACCTTGCATGTAGAGTCATAGAGGTCTACAGTTCCGAAGGTGGCCCTTTGGCCCATCTAGTCTGCGCCAGTCAAACAAGTACCTAAATATCTAAATCCCATAGCCTTGTATGCCATGGCATCACAAGTGTACATCCAAATACTTCTTAAATGTTATGAGGGTTTTGACCATAAGACCATAAGACATAGGAGCAGAAATTAGGCCATTCGGCCCATCAAGTCTGCTCCGCCATTCAATCATGGCTGATAAGTGTCTCAACCCCATTCTCCCGCCTTTTCCCTGTAACCTTTGATCCCCCTACCAGTCAAGAAGCTATCCATCTCGGTCTTAAATACACTCAACGACCTGGCCTCCACAGCCTTCTGTGGCAATGAATTCCATAGATTCACCACTCTCTGGCTAAAGAAGTTTCTCCTCATCTCTGTTCTAAAAGGTCTTCCCTTTACTCTGAGGCTGTGCCCTCGTGTCCTAGTCTCTCCTACTAATGGAAACATCTTCCCCAAGTCTACTCTATCCAGACCTTTCAGTATTCTGTAAGTTTCAATCAGATCCCCCCTCATCCTTCTAAACTCCATCGAGTATAGACCCAGAGTCCTCAAAAGTTCCTCATTTGTTAAGCATATCATTCCTGGGATCATTCTTGTGAACCTCATCTGGACCCTCTCCAGGGCCAGCACATCCTTCCTGAGATATGGGTCCCAAAATTGCTCACAATATTCTAAATGTGGTCTGACCAGAGCCTTATAAAGCCTCAGCAGCACATCCCTGCTTTTATATTCTACTCCTCTTGAAATAAATGCCAACATTGCATTTGCCTTCCTAACAACTGAATCAACCTGCAAGTTAACCTTAAGAGAATCCTGGATGAGGACTCCCAAGTCCCTTTGCACTCCAGATTTCTGAATGCTCTCCCCATTTAGAAAATAGGCAATGCCTCTATTCTTCCTACCAAAGTGCATGACCTCACACTTCCCCACGTTGTATTCCATCTGCCACTTCTTTGCCCATTCTCCTAACCTGTCCAAATCCTTCTGCAGCCTCCCCACCTCCTCAATACTACCTGTCCCTCCACCTATCTTTGTATCATCTGCAAACTTAGCCAGGATGCCCTCAGTTCCTTCATCTAGATTATTAATGTATAAAGTGAAAAGTTGTGGTCCCAACACTGACCCCTGTGGAACTCCACTAGTCACCGGCCTCCATCTTGAGAAGGACCCCCTTATCCCCACTCTCTACCTCCTGCAGATAGCCAATCTTCTATCCATGCTAGTACCTTGCCTCTAACACCATGGGCTCTTATCTTAATGAGCAGCCTCCTGTGCGGCACCTTGTCAAAGGCCTTCTGGAAGTCCAAGTAGATAACATCCATTGGCTCTCCTTTGTCTAACCTACTTGTTACCTCCTCAAAGAATTCTAACAGATTTGTCAGGCATGACCTCCCCTTGATGAAACCATGCTGACTTTGCCCGATTTTACCATGCACTTCCAAGTATTCTGAAATCTCATCCTTAATAATGGACTCTAAAATCTTACCAACGACCAAGGTCAGGCTAAACGGTCTGTAATTTCCCTTCTTTTGCCTCACTCCCTTCTTAAACAGGGGGGTTACATCAGTGATTTTCCAGTCCTCTCCGACCCTCCCTAACTCCAGTGTTTCCTGAAAGATCACCACTAATGCCTCCACTATCTCTTCAGCTATCTTCTTCAGAACTCTGGGATGTAATCCATCTGGTCCAGGTGATTTATCCACCTTCAGACCTTTCAGTTTTCCTAGCACCTTCTCCTTGGTAATGGCCACCATACTCACCTCTGCCCCCCGCACCCCCTGACTCTCTTGAAATTTGGGGATGTCACTCATGTCTTCCACTGTGAAGACTGACGCAAAGTACCTATTCAGTTCCTCCGCCATTTCTTTGTTCCCCACTACTACTTCTCCAACGTCATTTTCCAGTGGTCCAATGTCCACTTTTGCCTCTCTCTTACCCTTTATATATCTAAAAAAACTCTTGCAATCTTCTTTTGTATTACTGGCTAGTTTACCTTCATATTTAATCTTGTCCCTCCTTATTTCTTTTTTAGTTGTCCTCTGTTGGTCTTTGTAGGCTTCCCAATCCCCTGGTTTCCCACTGCGCTTCGCCGCATTGTATGCTTTCTCTTTAGCTTTTATGCTGTCCCTGACTTCCCTTGTCAGCCATGGTTGCCTCGTCCTCCCTTTAGTATGCTTCTTCTTCCTAGGGATGAATTCTTGCTGTGTCTCCCAAATTACTCCCAGAAACTCCTGCCATTGCTGTTCCACTGTCTTTCCTGCTAGGCTCATCTCCCAGTCAATTCTGGCCAGCTCCTCCCTCATGCCTCTGTAGTTGCCTTTATTCAACTGTTACATCTGATTCCAGCTTTTTCCTCTCAAATTGCAGGGTAAATTCTATCATATTATGGTCACTTCCTCCTAAGGGTTCCTTCACCTTAAGCTCCCTTATCAAATCTGCCTCATTACACATCACTAAATCTAGAATTGCCTGTTCCCTAGTGGACTCCACCACAAGCTGCTCCAAAAAGTCATCCTGTAGACATTCCACAAATTCCTTTTCTTGGGATCCACTACCAACCTGATTTTCCCAGTCTACCTGCATATTGAAATCCCCCATGATCACTGTAACCTTGCCTTTCTTACATACCTTTTCTATCTCCTGGTGTATCTTGTGCCCCACATCCTGACTACTGTTTGGAAGTCTGTACATAACTCCCATTACAGTTTTTTTACCTTTGCGGTTTCTCAACTCTACCCACACAGATTCTACATCATCTGACCCTACATCATTTCTTGCTATCGATTTAATTTCATTTCTTGCTAACAAAGCAACCCCACCCCCTCTGCCAACCTGCCTTTCTTTTCGATAGGATGTATATCCTTGGATATTTAGCTCCCAGTGCTGATCCCCTTGCAGCCATGTCTCTGTAACGCCCACCACATCATACCTACCAATTTCAATCTGCGCCACAAGCTCATTTACCTTATTTCGTATACTGCGTGCATTCAGATACAACACTTTCAGTCCTGTATTTCCCGTCCCCTTTCTCATTGTCGTCCCTTTATCTGATGTGCTTGAAGTTAGATTCCTAGCCCTTTCCAAACACTTGGTCCTATTTTGTGCTCTGGAGACTTAAATAGCCTCTCCTGAGCTCTCCTTTCTTTTCAGTTTTTTCATAATTTTCCATGAAGTTGAATCACCACCACCACCCCACCCCTGCCGCCGCACCCCCTCCCCCCCCCCGACACACACACACACACACTAAATTGCTGCTTTGTTTCCCATTAGTTATACTTGTTGGAGTTTTACCCTTCCCTCCCCTACCTCTTTCTAGTTTAAAATCCTGTTGACCACCCTATTTACCCTTTTCGCTAGAACATTGGTCCCAGATCAGTACAGGTGGAGACTGTCCCAACGTTACAGACCCCTCCAGTTCCAATACTGATGCCAGTGCCCCACGAAATGGAACCTCTCTTTCCCACGCTAATCCTTTAGCCATGTGTTTACTTCCCTTATTCTCGCGTCCCTATGCCAATTTGCACATGGCTCGGGTAGTAATCTGGAGATTATAACCCTTGAGGACCTGTTCTTTAATTTAGTTCCTAGTTCCTGATAATCCCCAAACAGGTCCTCTTTCCTAGTCTTACCTATGTTATTTTTCCAGACATGGACCACAACAACTGGATCCTCCCCCTCCCTCTCCAATAACCTTTCAAGCTGGTCAGAGATGTCCCTCACCCTGGCACCGGGCAGGCAACATACCATGTGGTACTCTCCATCCTGCTTACAAAGGATACTATCAATTCCCCTAATTATAGAATCTCCTACAAATACCACTTATCTTTTTGCTCCCCCTTTTGAATGGCCTCCTGTGCCATGGTGCTGTGGTCAGCTGGCTCATCCTCCCTACAGCCGTCTTCCTCTTCCACCCTTTCAGGGAGTGAGTTCCAGATTCCCGCCACCTCTGGGTGAAACATTTCTTCCTCACATCCCCTCTAAACCTCCTGCACCTTACCTAGTTATTGATCCCTCCACCAAGGGGAAAAGTTCCTTCCTTCTACCCTATCTATGCCCCTCATAATCTTATACACCTCAATCATGTCCCCCCTCAATCTCCTCTGCTCTAGAGAAAATAACTGCACTCTATCCAATCTCTTCTCATAACTAAAACTCTCCAGCCCAGGCAACATCCTGATAAATCTCCTCTGCACTCTCTCTCATGCAATCACATCCTTCCTACAATGCGCATACCAGAACTATACTCTAGCTGTGGCATAAACAGCGTTTTATACAATTCCAGCATAACCTCCCTGCTCTTAAAATCTATGCCTCAGCTAATAAATGTAAATATCCCAGATGCCTTCTTAACCACCTTATCTACTTGTCCTGCTACCTTAAGGGACCAGTGGACATGCACATCAAGGTCCCTCTGATCCTTGGCACTTACCAGGGTCCTGCCTTCATCATGTATTCCCGTGCCTTGTTTGTCCTGTCCAAGTGCATCACCTCACACTTATCCCGATTAAATTCCATTTGCCACTGATCAGCCCATCTGACCAGCTCATCTATACCCTCCTGTAATCTAAGGCTATCCTCCTCACTAGTTACTAAGCCACCAATTTTTGTGTCATCTGAGAACTTACTGAACAACCCTTCTACATTCAAGTTTAAATCGTTTATATATACCACAAACAGCAAGGGACCCAACACCAATCCCTGTGGAAACCCACTGGACACAGGCATCCAGTCACAAAAACACCCCTCGACCATCACCCTCTGCTTCCTGCCACTCAGCCAATTCTGGATCCAATTTGCCAAATTGCCTTGGATCCCATGGGCTCTTACTTTCATTATCAGTCTCCCATGCGGGACCTTATCAAAAGCCTTGCTGAAGTCCAAGTAGACTACATCAAATGCATTGCCCTCACCTACATACCTGGTCACCTCTTCGAAAAATTCAATCAAATTGGTCAGACATGACCTCCCCTTAACAAAACCATGCTAACTCTCCTTGATTAATCCCTGCCTCTCCAAGTGTAGATTAATTCTGTCCTCAGAATTGCTTCCAATAGTTTCCCCACCACTGAGGTTATATTGACTGGCCTGTCGTTCCCTGGTTTATCCCTTCCTCCCTTCTTGAATAACGGTACCACATTAGCTGTCCTCCAGTCCTCTGGTACCTCTCCTGTGGCCAGAAAGATATTGAAAATTATTTCCAGCACCCCTGCTATCTCCTCCCTTGCCTCACTCAACAGCCTGAGATACATTTCATCCAGGCCTGGAGATTTATCTACTTTTAAGCCTGCCAGACCACTTAGAACCTCCTTCCTTTCTATGCTAATTTCTTTAATTATATCACAGTCCTTCTGCTTGATTTCCATACCCACTTCATCCATCTCACTTGAGAACACCGACAAATGTATTCATTTAGAACACTACATACGTCTTCCGGCTCCACATACAAATTACCACTATGGACATTAATGGGCCCTATTCTTTCCCTAGTTATCCTCTTACACTTAACGTACTTCTAAAATAACTTTGGATTTTCCTTTATTTTACCTGCCAATGTATTTTCATGCCCCCTTTTTGCTCTCCTAATTTTCTTTTTAAGTACCCCCCTACACATTCTCTACTTTTGGGCTTCCACTGTTTTGGGCCCTCGGTATCTGCCATAAGCATCCCTTTTTCTCTTTATCCAATCCTGTATATCCCTCAACATCCAGGGCTCCCTGGATTTGTTGGTCCCACCCTTTATCTTTACTGCAATATGTTGGCCCTGTAGTCTCCCTATTTCCTTCTTGAATTAGTCCCACTGCTCTGATGCAGATTTACCTAAAAGTAGCTGCTCCCAGTCCAGTCTGGCCACATCATATCTGATCTTACTAAAATCGGCCTTCCTCCAATTTAGAACTCTGATTTCTGACCCATCCTTGTCCTTTTCCATAACAACCTTGAATCTAATGAGCCCTGTTCTAGGAAAATGGGTCAGGCACATGGACAGATTGGGTGTCAGGCAGAAGTCCCACCCTGAAACTTAGTAGGGCAGTAATCCAGCCCCTTCTCTCTGGATTGCCACATGAAGGGATGCTACCCAAATGAACCCAAACATTGGATGTAGACAGGTGTTCACCTATGGGAGCTACAGCAGCCACTCAATTGTGTCCTGACTCTCCACAAGATAGCAATCAGAAATAGGACTTTGACTAATCTTTACTCTCCCTAGTCCAAGGAGGTTAACAGTAGTACCCAACCACCATCTCAGCACAGATCAGGGATCCAGCCACAAAGCCATTTGAGGCTTAGGCTTTTAACTGCTAAGAATTGTGCATTACATGGCAATAAGTAGAGTACCGGAAGAAGACATTAGTAAATGAAAAGATTCTGAAGTAATTGTGGAGATTAGTACCACGGCTAAAGCAGAATATGCCACTGCTTATAATGTAACATCAATGACACAGGCCCCAGCGACTCTCGGCTTTTACAAGATTATCATTTTGTAATTAGCAAAGAGCTTTTTAAAAAGAAAAACCCACAGAAAATGTAAACATATGTCGATGTAAATATGAATTATACAAAGCACAGAGTGAGAGTATGGGTGGTCTGTTGTGAGTTGGAATTTGTTCACACGTCTTTGTTTCGCAGCTACAGAAGAGGATATATCATCCAGGTTGTGATCCAAATTAACTCTTAGTGGGTTTCATCAACATTATAGCTCCCAAAAATAACACTATGGTACTTACCCATGTTGCATTAAGTCCCACCAGCATGCCCCAACATTTTTCATTGGTTTCCAGTCCTCCCTGTTAAAGTAACATTTGCTCTTATTCTCATAATTATTAGCTTTGAATTCTTTCTCATCATCCTTTCATCTGTTCCAACCACCTTTTAACAACAATTTGAATTTATATACCACTTTTAACATGGTAAAACGTCCCAGTGAACTTTATGGGAGCAGTATCAAATAACATTTTTTTAAAAATTCATTCACAGGATGTGGGCTTCGCTGCCTGGGCCAGCATTTATTGCCCATCCCTAGTTGCCCTTGAGAAGGTGGTGGTGAGCTGCCTTCATGAACCGCTGCAGTCCTTGTGGTGTAGGTACACCCACGGTGCTGTTAGGAAAGGGGTTCCAGGATTTTGACCCAGCGGCAGTGAAGAAACGGCAATATATTTCCAAATCAGGATGGTGAGTTACGTGGAGGGGAACGTCCAGGTGGTGATGTTCCCCTCTATCTGCTGCCCTTGTCCTTCTATGTGGTAGTGGTAGTGGTCGTGGTTTTGGAAGGTGCTATCAAAGGAGCCTTGGTGAATTCCTGCAGTGCATCTAATAGATGGTACACACTGCTGCGACTATGCGTTGATGGTGGAGGGAGTGAATGTTTGTGAATGTGGTGCCATTCAAGCAGACTGCTTTCTCATGGATGGTGTCCAGCTTTTTCAGTGTTATGGGAGCTGCACTCATCCAGGCAAGTGGGGAATATTCCTTCACACTCCTGACTTATGCCTTGTAGGTGGTGGACAGGCTTTGGGGAGTCAGGAGGTGAGTTACTCATCGCACGATTTCTAGCCTCTGGCCTGCTCTTGTAGTCACAGCATTTATGTAGCTCATCCAATTCAGTTTCTGGTCAATGGTAACCCTCAGGATGTTGATAGTGGGGGATTCAGTGATGGTAATGCCATTAAACATCAAGGAGTGATGGTTGGATTCTCTCTGGTTGGAGATGGTCATTGCCTAACACTTGTGTGGTGCGAATGTTACTTCCCACTTATCAGTCCAAGCCTGGATATTGTCCAGATCTTGCTGCATTTGGACATGGACTGCTTCAGTATCTGAGGAGCCACAAATGGTGCTGAACATCGTGCAATCATCAGCAAACATCCCCACTTCTGACCTTATGATGGAAGGAAGGCCATTGATGAAGCAGCTGAAGATGGTTGGGCCAAGGACACTACCCTGAGGAACTCCTGCAGTGATGTCCTGGAGCTGAGATGACTGACCTCCAACTCTAAGCCACTTAAGGAGATAATAGGAAAGATTACATAGTTCAAACCTAAGGAGTTTCTTAAAGAGACAGAGAGACAGAGAGGTTTGGAGGGAAATGACAGGGCTTGAGGTCAAGGCAGCTGAAAGCATGATCGCCAACGGTGGACCAATTAAGCAATTAAAAAAATGAATGCACTAGAGACTATTGGAGAGGCTCAGAAATCTAGTATTATATTCTTGGTCATGCAGGTCTTAAAATACATCATATTTACAGAGTCTGTTAAGGCAAGGAAACCACCATCTTTATTGAGAAACATCTTACAATGGCTTTATCTTGTCCAGGAGGGCTACAAAAGAGAGCAAGATCATGAAGTGTTTCATCATTTTCTGTGATGATGAATACTGTGGGCAGAATTTTTCGCTTGGTGGGCGGGCACACACCCAACCCGCTCAAGCGTGGAATGACATGCATTGACATCGGCCGAGAGTGCCGACGTCAACACACAATCACGCGATAGTTCAGTTGGCGGGTGCGCACTGGGGTCGGCAGCGTGCCCGCCGACAATTAAAAGGCCTGTTTTTTCGCTGCCCATCCAACTTAATGATTGGCGGGCTGGCAAAAAGGCCAAGCGGCCTTTGCAGTCTTTTGCAAACCTCATCCACCAGCGGGATGAGGTTTCTAAAAGCAAATAAAAATAAAATAAAAGTTTTATAATTTAATTAATAACATGTCCCTGCTCATGTGACACAGTCACATGAAGGCACGTGTTTCATTACATTTTTATTGTCTTTTTTTTTTCAAAAACTCACCCGCATGCAAGCGTGAAGTTCGCGCTCGGCCCACTCGCCCTCCTTTCCCCACCTTGCCCCCTGACACAGGCAGTGCTAAGCGCTGCTGCTCGTGTTTCACGCCGAATGGGCCTTAATTGGCCCACCATTGTGAAATCGCGGTCCAGTCTCTATCACGGGCAATGGGCGGCTTCCTGCCCACCCCGCTAAGCCTGCCTGCCAAAGGCAAAATTCTGCCCTCTATCTCATTAGCAAATCACAGAGTTAGATTTCACCACTAATACTACTTCTAGGAGGGTTGTAGGCCTTAAGGACATTACAGAGCTAGGAAGAGGACATGAAAGGCTCTGTATAAATACAAGTTCCTTCTTTTATTTCTTAATAGGAATTCAGGTGAAACCTGTGTGTGGATGGAAAATTAGCTAATTGAAACAAAGTACCAACTATTTAGCAAGTATTAGTTAGGGGTATGATGTTGAAATGGGTCAATACTGAGTGAGGCGACCCTATGTAATCTGCATTAGCAGGTTGGATTCAGAAACACTATGCAAAATTCAGAGATAATTCTAAACTGGATAACTGTGAGGCGGGTGGGATTGAGTTGCAGGAACTAGCCAGGATCCTACAAAACAAGTTCCATGAATTTGTGAATATACAGATCAGTGACGGGTGAAATTTGACACAGACAGGTGCTAGGAAATGCACATGGAGAGAATAAATAGTGCCACAAGTGATACAGTTATTGAGTGATACAGTAAATCTAAAAATGATCTAAAGAAAAGAATTGGAGAATTATTGTAGATTCAGCACTTAATGTATCAAATCCCTGTGCAGCAACAATAAAGAAACTGAAGAAAATGCTGTGCTATATTGTTAGAATCCTAGATATAATTGCTAAAATGATACACTGTCCTAGCTGGACTACACTTTGAGTACCATATTCAATTCTGGGCAACAAGAAATAAGGAAAACACTCAAGCTGTGGAAGAACCACAAGGCTGATCCCTGACATTGAAGGATTGAGTTAAAAGGAAACACTGTATAATGTGCAACTCTTCAGCCTTGGGAGGAGCCTTATGCAAGTTTACAAGATAGTAAATACTGTAAATAAGGTGAGCACAGAGCACTTCAAGGTAAGCCAGGTACTAGAATAAGAAGTATAGGCTAGCACTAGTGAAAAGACAATTTAGGACAGATATCAAAAATAACAGCACTTTTCATGATATATCATATTTTGACAAATGTGCTCTTATGGTGTTGGCGAGCAAACAAGAAGCTTTTTGGGATATGCTGTAATAAAAACAGTTGAATTGAAACTATGTCTGCCACTGACCAGAATGTTTCCTTACCATAGAGGATCATCTTAACTTCAGGCTACAATGTAAAACAGATGACATTGGATTTGGCTGGCCATTATATAGAAAGCATAATCATGCATGGTGTACGATAAGCAGCCAAGGCAACCCCTTTTATACCATTGCCAAAAGGTAAAGTTACTCGGGTAGAAACATGTCAGATGTTCCACAAGTCCCCTGATTTTTTTTTTTAGCATTTTTACTTTTTATTCCTCTTCTGCTGGAGTATAGTTTCCCAACTGCTGGCTGCCCACTGATACCATTCTTCCTATTTAACTCAATGAGTGCCAGTAGCTATTTGACAGTGGGGGAAACATAGCTGAGCCTATGCTCGTGAGTTGCATGGTGTTTGCCAGTGAGGTTCAAGTCTTGGCTGTTTTTCTTCCAAACAATTGGCTAAATTCTCTGAACCTAAATAAAAGGGCTTGGGTTGTGGTTTGAGGTTACAGGGATAAAAAATGTAGCAGCGGATAGATGGGAACACCATCACCTGGAATTTCCCCTTCAAGTCACTCACTATCCTGACTTGGAAATATATCACCCGTTCCTTCACTGTCGCTGGGTCAAAATCTTGGAACTCCCTTCCTAACAGCGCTGTAGGTGTACCTACATCACTTGGACTGCAGCAGTTCAAGAAGGCAGCTCACCACCACCTTCTTAAGGGCAATTAGGGATGGGCAATAAATGCTGGCCTAGCCAGTGAAACCTACATCCCATGAATGAATATTAAAAAAAATACATATCTAATCAAACAGAAACTGCTTATGTGGATTTCTTGCTACATCCTGCTGACCAATCTACATTTTGTCACCACACACATCTCCCACCACTCTCTCAGCAAGGAAGGCCAACAGCACCACCCCATGCCCACGCAAAAGATGCAACACCTGCCCCTTCACTTGCTCTCTCCTCACCGTCCAAGGGCCCAAACACTCCTTTCAAGTGAAGCAGCATTTCACTTGCATTTCCCCCAACTTAGTCTACTGCATTCGTTGCTCCCAATGTGGTCTCCTCTACATTGGAGAAACCAAACGTAAACTGGGCGACCGCTTTGCAGAACACCTGCGGTCTGTCCGCAAGAATGACCCAAACCTCCCTGTCGCTTGCCATTTTAACACTCCACCCTGCTCTCTTGCCCACATGTCTGTCCTTGGCTTGCTGCATTGTTCCAGTGAAGCCCAACGCAAACCGGAGGAACAACACCTCATCTTCCGACTAGGCACTTTACAGCCTTCCGGACTGAATACTGAATTCAACAACTTTAGGTGGTGAGCTCCCTCCCCCATCCCCACCCCCTTTCTGTTTCCCCCTTCCTTTTTTTTCCCAATAAATTATATAGATTTTTCTTTTCCTATCTATTTCCATTATTTTTAAATTTTTAAAATCTTCTATGCTCTCCCCACCCCCACTAGAGCTATACCTTGAGTGCCCTACCATCCGTTCTTAATTAGCACATTCGTTTAGATAATATCACCAACTTTAACACCTATGTGTTCTTTTGTTCTATTGTCGTTGACATCTTTTGATGATCTGCTTCTATCACTGCTTGTTTGTCCCTACAACCACACCCCCCCTCCACTTCTCTCTCTCTCTCTCTCTCTCCGCACGCCCCCCCACACACCTGAAACCAGCTTATATTTCAACTCTTTCTTGGACTCGAACTCAAGTTCTGTCGAAGGGTCATGAGGACTCGAAACATCAACTCTTTTCTTCTCCGCCGATGCTGCCAGACCTGCTGAGTTTTTCCAGGTAATTCTGTTTTTGTTTTGGATTTCCAGCATCCGCAGTTTTTTTGTTTTTTTTTTGTTTTTATTTATATATATATATATATTTATATATATAAGTATCCTCTGTTCTTCATTCTTATTCATTCTTCTTCATGCTTTACAGCATTCTCTAGCCATATGGCCCTGTCTGCATCCTTTGGTCCTCAAACCCTAGGTTCTTTGTATCCCACCTTCCTGAGTTCCTCAACAGGTAGCAAAGCATTCAAATCCTCTGGAATTCCTGCCCTAATTATTTTTGGTACTTCCCTAACCAACTTTAAAAGTCCTCAAAATCTATGTTTGATGCTCCATTCCTCTCCTACTTCAAGTGAGGTTTATATATTTAATGCACTAATAGTGTTATATACATGCAAGTTGTTATTAAAACAATCATTTAAAGATTCAAAACTTCAAAGGCCAATCACACAAAATGAGGACAAACCAAATCTCAATACATTCAACAGAAGTCCATCCACAAGGGTTTGCTGGCTCATGTTGCCATAGAGGTGCTCACAAAGAAGCAGGTTTTACTTTTGTTACTTCTTAGAGCCTATTGGACAGAGAGAACAGTTAGCCTTTTGTAAAATTACTTCTGTAACCCCTTTCCTCTCTTATCAGTGATACCAAAACTTCTGTTATGTGATAGAGGTGGGTTTGATGCAGAAAGATAAAGGCCAAAGACGCAGCTTTGATCGTTGCTGCCATCTACAGGAGTTTTTTTCAAAACAACTCCATATCCTTCCAGTAATTCAAATTTTACAGCATGGGGGAACTCCAGAGCTAAACTTATTATGGCCTCACTCTTCCAGTAATTTTGTGGCAGGGCAGTACTTCTGCTTGCTCAGTGTTTGCGTGTTGGATCCAGGCCAATTTCTTGGGTAGAGCCACTTAAATATTTGAGATGGCTGTGATTCCATTAACAATACAAATGGCACTCATCTCATACGGGGAGCAATATATATGGGAATTAAGCCCTTGAGGAACAGTTCAAATTCAAACAAAATTAAAAGGTGAGAATTTTTCTGTTTTACATGTTTTAAAAATTTTAATTCCACCAAGGCGTTCACCTATACAGGGTGTAACATGTCCATGATGACAGATATATGATACACTTTCTTCATTTACATTAAGTTATAATGCACTCATCACGTGAGCCTCAGATGGTGGTGTTGTCTTATGCGGAAAAATTGAGCAGGTTGGGTTTATACAAAGAGATAAAAACAAAAAACTGCGGATGCTGGAAATCCAAAACAAAAACAGAATTACCTGGAAAAACTCAGCAGGTCTGGCAGCATCAGCGGAGAAGAAAAGATTGACGTTCCGAGTCCTCATGGTTCTGTTGAAGGGTCATGAGGACTCGAAACGTCAACTCTTTTCTTCTCCGCCGATGCTGCCAGACCTGCTGAGTTTTTCCAGGTAATTCTGTTTTTGTTTTGGGTTTATACTTATTGGAGTTTAGAAGAAAGAGAGGTGGACCTTAGTGAAATGTTAAAGATTCTGAGGGGGCTTGACAGGGTAGATGCTGAAAGGATGTTTCCTCTTGTGGGGGAATCTAGAATTAGGGGGCACAGTTTAAAAAAAGGGGAGCCTCCCTTTTAAGATGGAGATGATGAGGAATTTCTTCTCTCAGGGGGTCATTAGTCTTTGGCATTTTCTTCCACAAACAGCAGTGGTGGGTGGGTCATTGAAAAAATTCAAGGCTGAGTTAGGCAGATTTTTGATCAACAAGGGAGTCGAGGGATGGGGGCAGGCACGAAAGTGGAATTAAGGCCACAATCAGATCAGCCATGATCTCATTGAATGTTGGATCAGGCTCAAGGGGCCAAATGGCCTACTGCTCTTAATTCTTATGATCTCATGATCTGGTTTATTATGCAACCACCACCGCTTCAGATGGAATTTTTGATGATACAAGCAGGAATGACAACTTCAATTGCATAATAGGATCCCACCAAATTTTGCCTTGCCCATCCAGATCACAGTTTTGGTGCCGCCAGGCCTCAGGAAATTAGGGGCCAACCATGTCTGCTATGTCTCACCATTCCCAGTGTCAGTCCACTATGTCCACATGTCTTACTTGTGTTTTCTATATCCTACTCATGTGGCATATTCTAGGGGGATTCTTTGAATGTAAAAATTGTACTGTAAGCACGGTATGTGATTACAGTTCTCAAATATTCCATTTTTTGTTTATTTTACAATATTTTCTTTTTTCAAATGGTCTCATGTTATGATGTAATGATTATTTTTGTGTGAGGAGCCGGCTTTAAAAGAATACATCATAGAACATAAACATCTTTCTGGGCGTATGTCATTATTACTTTTTTGATTTCTCCTGAATGGTGTAAGGGGAAATGAAGGTTTCCCATTATAAAGGACAATTAGTGCAAAACCATTCTTCTAAACATCACTGTTTTCTTGATGTTGTATCTAGAAAAGGTTCAGGGGTGAAATTCATGTGCTCGATTTTTTTGGGCGGAGGGGCCACAGTTGGTGGCCTGCCTGCACCCATTGAAATCAATGAGTGTAAGACACAAAATTCATCCACCTCCTTCATTTGAATGACTTTGCCAGCAATTGCTGTGGCTGCAGCACAGTCCTCTTCTCTGTGCTTCCAGAGAGCTCTGTACACAACAAAAGGCTCAGACAGTGGTCTGTTGGTTAAAGGCAGACAGCCTCTTAAAAGGATGCTGCACAAAAGGATTGCTGCAATGGAAATTCTTGCAAACTGAACACCACAGCAGACAGTGGGATCCAGACCGACAGATATGGAGCTGGAGGCATTGGTGTTGCAGGTGGGTAGGAGGAGAGATGCTATGGGCGGAATTTTACGCCAGCGGGATTTTGTGGTCCCGCTCAAGTCAATAGCCAGAATGTAACACTTGTCGGGTGGGCACGCGCCCAACACAACGAAATGTAAAATGACGTGCATTGACATTGGGCAGGCGTCCTGACGTCATTGCGCACTCGCATGACATTTCAGTCGGCGGGCACACACAGGAGTTGGCTGCGTGCTTGCTGTCAATTAAAAGGCCTATTAAGGCCATTAAAAAGCCTTAAAAAGCATGACATTTTTTGCTGCCTGTCCAACCTTACAGGCAGGCGAAAAGGCCAAGCGACGTTTGCACTTTTAAGGAAACCTTATCCATGGGCCGGATGAGGTTTCCAACAGCTATTAAAAATTAAACAAAAATTAAAACATTTCATTGATAACATGGCCCTGCTCATGTGACAGAGTCATACATGGGACATGATTTATAACATTTTTAAAATCTTTATTTTTAATGTTTTAAACTCTTCATCTCCCTAAGGCAGCTCTGTACCTCAGGGAGCTTTTCCAGCGCGCACCCGCGCGCATGCGTGAAGTTGTCTTCTTACACTCCTCCCCCACCCCCCCCACACAGGCAGTGCTGAGCGCTACCGCACGCAACTCACGCTGGGTGGGCCCACCAGCATGAAACCTTGGACTGGCCCCGATCACAGGCAGCGGTCAGCTTCCCGACCACCCCCACCCGCCTCCACTGAGCTCGCCTGACAAGGGAAAAATCCTCCCCAATGGACTTTTGATTGGCTTGCTGTATTTTACGGCCCCGCCCCCATCATAGTAAGGCCATAAAATTCCATCCTATCTTTTTGTGTCAGGCCAGGAGACCATCAAGGATCACCTTCAAAAAAAAGTGGGAGCAAGTGGCCAGGAGGGTAACTCCTTCTGTAGCCTGGACCTCAGGACCTTGCAGCATTGCCACAAGAGGTCTAATGATCTCACATGTGTGGTCAACATCAGTGAATGGATTGTCACATGGCATTTCCTATTCCCCCACACCATCAACCTCTCATGCTGCTCAATGCACCACACTTTTAACGCCCTCCACCCTGCCTCTTCCCCCCCACCGTCCCCTGCCTGTTACTCAGTACTCACACCTAACATCCAGTTCTCCTGAGCCCTACAGAGGACATGGCTCTCAGGATCATAAAGCTGGCTGCAAAGGAGCTTACAGCATCCTGCCTTATGCTCCCTGCATACCCTTATCCTGCTATTTAATATGATGAGCAAGCATCTTGGTGTTTATGCCTCTTTAGTGCTCTCCTATATGGTGCCTCTTCAGGATCCTCATCTGAGTCCTCTGCAGCAGTGAAAGTCTGCCAACTTGCCCTCCAATGGGCTGGAAAATGAATTGTCCTTTACTCCCAGCTTCATTGCAGCCTGCTCATGCCCATTGACTCACCGTGCAATGATCCCAATTCAATACAATCAAGCTGTAGATGGTGTGACTATAAATCTTTTGTTTCCCACTCCATTGTTTTCTCTCACAGCAACCTTTCCATTCTGAGCTCCTGCTTTCACACACCCAAGAACTGCCAACTGCCCAGGCACAGGAGCTCCAAGAGAACAACAGCACAGCACTGATGAAAAGGCCCTATCATTTGATCTAACAATCACAGCTAGCAGTTCAGATACTGGCACTACACTTCACTTGCCCTAGACAGCCTCCTGTCATTGTCAAAGGGCATGGTGGACTCTGACTTCAACTTGGCAGAGGGCATCATGCAGAGCTTGCCCTCTCCACAGCCTCTGCTCCATCCCCTGGTGTTCTGCAGAACCAGAGCCGCTGTCTCTGCTGCCCTATACCATTGCATTTTTATGGACAGATCACCTACTTCTCTGTCAACCCTGTGACAATGCAGTAACATTCAGTAACAAACTCACCAGGATACTTCCAAATACACTCCTGAGTACTTTCAGACACTTTCCATTGTAAAAAGTTCCAAAAATTTAACTTACCTGCAATCAGGACACCTATACTTTTAAGTAATGCCACTGCAGGGCCCATTCTGCTATTTCATGCTTCTTTATTCAAGGTTGGACAATCTGGGCATTGTCCAGATTTGGAGTAGTACATCATACCAGCCAGCTGGGCTGTGCAAAATCAGGATAGTGGTATCTCAACATAATCAGCTGTATGCTGTATCCATATGAATGAACAATCTGGCCCACAGCACAGCCTGTCCTCAGGGAAGTCAGGTTTTTCTCGTACTACCTGATGTGGCTCTATATGATTGAACTTCACACCCTCAATGTTTAAATGCATCATACAGTATGGAACTAAAGTGTACGTCAAAAAGGATCCCAGGTTCAGTCTCACATTTGGGCTAACTAAGATGGTCTGAACTATTGCAGTGACAGGAGCACCACACAATTGTCCCCAACAGTTCTGAACTAAGCAAGGGAAAGATCAACCAGGATTTGCACTCAGTTTTATTCATATGAAGTGACCACACAACATAGTTGGACATTAGTTGAGGATAGCATCAGGCTCAATTTAAATGATCCATGATTGATTTGGCTGCCAAATCGCATGATTTAAACTCACACAGGGTGATTAGCCAATTATTTGTACTAGAATAGCTATGGGAAAATCTCATTAAAAGTCATGCCTTCAGGAGAGGAGCAGAAAGGTGGGAGTGGGAGAATGATTAAACCCTAAATGTCAGCAGTCACTATTGGAAGGTTGCATAGCTTGGGAATGATATCACAGGAGCCCACACAAGCTGATGTCCATTTTATCTTCACTTTGCTCAAACAGTCTGCAGTAACAAAGATAATAATTATCTAATGACTAACTTATTTACAAAACAGGAAATTTAGTCAAAAAATTATTGCATTTGAGGTCTGTAATTATCAGTGACACTTTAGGCACTCTTTTATCTTAACTTCTGGCAAACAAACTCTTTGCATCTACCTTCAAAGTTGAAGATAAAATTCTCTCCTCCAAGCCCCTTCAACCCCTTCATTCACTCTCCCCTGCACACAAACTCTCCTGTAGTAACATTGTGCTAAGTTGACAATGTCCATAAAATTATCATAAAGACATCACCCATTGTGCCCACATATACCCCTGCCACCTAAATACATGGGCCACTATAGGCCACTTAGCTGTATAAAAATCTTACTGTTGCTCCAATAATAGGCTGAGTAGTCAGTCTGCATTGAATTACCAGCAAATAGTTCTCAACCAGCCAGTAAGCAGCCAGTCCTCCTCCAGTTACCAGTTCATAGTCAACCACTAGCAGCCAACCACAGGCAGCCACTAGTACCTACTCATGTATAGCAGAATAGAAATGAGAAAGGAAGTTTCAGTTACCTCAGAATACAGAAGCATTGAGATCAGAATTAGGAACAGGGAAAAAGAGTAATTTAATAAGTTTACTTGGAAACTTTGCATGAGCAGGAGAAACAATGCAACACTTCTGTGTTAATTCAGAAAAAGTACTAGCATTGTTGTTGTTTCTGCAGCTGATTCCAAATGTAAGTGTTGATCAGGGTGATGGCTGTACCTATAATAATGCTTGGCCTAAATAGCCAAGTGGTTATGGTACTGGGTTTGTAACCCCAAGATCAAGAGTTCAAATCTCACAATGGTAACCATGAAATAATGTAACTTCATCTGAAACAGATGGAAACGGGTTTGTACTCAAAAGAGTTACCTATAATAATATTCACTGGATAGAATTTACATGTGTGAGGGACTAAGACCTCACCTTGTAAATTTTTTTATAAAATATATAGAGATATGCCCATTCCTATTTCTAAAAATTTAAAGCAGGACAAAGAAATTTTAAATGCCTGAATCTATGTCTATCTGTGACCCCTGAACAAAAGGAGCTGCCTGGCAGTATTGGGGAAATTTGCACATTTTTACTTTAGGGGAGTCACTAACGACACCTCATGGGCTGCACAGGCCAAATTCAAAGAGAGAAATACAAATGCCATTTGCATTTCCTAACCCAGGCTGGCCAACAAGAGTTTGCTCATCTGCTAACCCGCTGCTTCCTTTCAATTCTTAATGGCTGAGACATTTAACAAACTTGGGGTTGTCAAAGACAAGCGATACACTGTCAAAAACAGTGTGGAGAGATGGGAGTCATGTGACATGGGTCTTTGGCTTGTGAAACCAGTAATATTGCCTTGCTGAACTACAAAGCTCAGTCTGCGGTTTATCATCTAACTGGCAGCATCACGGAAAAGGAGGTATGGCCCAAGTTGAACACCTGGCTCCATCTACCCTGCTTCTGCTGAAAATTCTGTACCATCACCTATAAGGCTGATTCATTTCTACACGCCTGTCCTATTGGGTGAAGTCAACACCACTGGAAAAGTGAATTATAGAGCTTTGGTTTTCAGTTCACTGACCTCTGTGTAGGACTTTGATTCTGGACTCTGGAACCCACGTGAAACAATATTTCTTTTCCCTGTAGTCTCTGCCTTGTAAATCTTTCTTTTCTCTATTCCCTCTCTTTACTGTCTGCGTGTGGAGGCAACATTGTGACCATCCTTTCACATTTTGAGTATGTGAAATAAACTAATGCTTTGAATTCATCTTATCTAAAGTTTGCTGCGGGGTTGTCAATAGAAAATTGGATCGCAGCAGAACCGAGGGGTTGGGAAATATGTCATTGCTTATAAAGAGGGAAACAAATCAAAAACAACTTTCTGTTTACAGATGGGCAGTAAGAGGAAAATTGAGTACTGTTTAAATTAATCCTCCTCCTGTCTGTAACACATGCAGGTAATTTTTGGGTGAACTTAATATCATCAATTGTTTATATTTATTTATCTTTCTGTGTCTGAGGCACGAGCAATGACAGGAAGTGCACTGGCCAGCGTAATGTAGCTTCTATCTCCAATAATATGTGTAATATTGTCCTCTTAATCTGTCAACCAGACCCCAGCCTGTAAAGGTTTCCCAAGGCCCAGTGTGTACAGGCACTGCTTGGTGTAAGACTGATTTATACAAGGCAGAAAGTCCCTAAAACTAAACTGAAATTGCTGAGAGTAGACAAGGGTCCAAAATTGGTTCAGGATCTGAAGTGCAGTGGCTGGTGGGGTTGGTGGGTGGGGGGGTTGCAGCTTTTATTGCAGGCTGTAGAGAAATACGGAAAACAAGGCCAAGTGAGGAGGAAAATCAAGAGAATCCAGAGATCTAGAGGTATCCATAGAAGAGCATCAGCAGCTATTCTGGGACCTGGGGTGAGCAGATATTCCAATCTCTCCCCTGACCCCACCCCATACAAGGCCTCTGACAGGACATTGAAATAGCAGAATAGCCACAATTTTTTGTTAAGGCCACATGAGGAGGGGTAAAATTTGACTCCCCCATCTTACCACCTCAAGTCTGACCATAACAGGATTCTTGAAGGATTTTGAGAGGATGAAGGTATTTTACCCAATGTCTGTTTTTAACCATTTACGCACTAATTGCAAAGAAACAAATCTGACAGGCTTTCTTGGGGTTTAAAACAAAAAGGGGTTAGTTTTATTGAGTTCAAGATCACATTCACACACACACCGGCATGCAAAAGTTACAATTTGTACTGTAGATAGTTACTTTCTCAGCCAAATTAAATTTCAATGCTGAGAGGTAAAGAAATTGAGAGTTCACTATTTACGAATCCCCAGCTACATCACTGTGGCTGCGGCAGAGATGTTTCCAAGTTCCTTTAGATTCTAGGAGTTGAGTTGAAGCCCATGTAACTGCAATTGGTGGAGACAACTTCTTTTTAATTTGTCTCTTTCAAAAGTTGATGAGTTTTGCACCTGAGGTTCCTTTGGATGGAAATTTCATTATCTTTGTGCTGAATTTTTAAACTGTAAGAGACGGGCCAGAATTTCATTGTCAGCCGGGAGGGGAAGCAATATGGCGAGAAGGCCAAAAATCGGTTTCATGCTGTTGTGAAACCAGTTTGCGATTGTCTGCTCCATCCATCAATAGCAGACCATGTTTCCCACCACCACACATTGGAAACCTAATTTAAATGTTTTAGAATCTCATTATAAACCCTGTTCACCAGAATCATCTCCCGAAGCTATCTCATCTGGCAATCACACTGATGTGCTTCACAACTGTACATAAGCAACGTGCACCTGGTGAGCTGTACTTTGTTTGGGGCTTCGAGGTTTGTTTGCCTACCTTGCTTTAGGCAGCGCTCATGGTCATCAGTGCTAGGCTTTGCAGGCAGCACCACATCACTTTTAGGGGGCCTCATGGGCCAGTCTCCACCTACCAGATCAGCCGTAAGGCGAGGGTGGTTTTTCAACGGCTGCAGGGCCATGGCTAGGGGGACAAGTGGCCTCAGGCAAGGGAAGAGGCTGCAGGGTGAGGGCTGTACTGGTAAATGGGGGTATCCCAGGGTGTGTGTGGGGGGGCACATGTTGATCTGTGCAAATGGCCTCGAGATGGTGAAGGCTGAGGAGGCAGCCTCCAGAGGAGATGAGGCCAGATGCAGATGTGAGGGTGTGTGTGAGAGAGTGAGGGGTGATGGGTCCGTAGAGCTGGCAGCAAGTGAGATGCCAGTGAATGTGTGATGACCTTGTGAGTGTGTGAGTTTAGAGTGATAAGATGGTTGCCTTACCCTGGCAGCACAGATGAGATCATTCATCTGTTTTCTGCACTGGATGGCTGACCTCTTATGTGCAGCATTGTCCCTCACCACCTCGCCACCACTTCCCAAACCAGAGCAATGAGACTGATGGCCTCCTGCAGCCAGAGCTAGCATACAGCACATCGCGGCAGGCCTCCATGGCATCCAGGAGGTGTGCCAAATGTGTCACTGAATCTGGAAGCTGCATCCTACTTGGCTTTTGGAGTCATGTCTTCAATGGAGCAGTCCTGAGCTGCAAGCGTTGAGAAGAGTGCGCTTGACTACAGTTTAAACATGGTGCCCCGTGTGAGGAAGCGGCGAAGTAATGGTGGCGAGAAAATCGGAGGCCACCCACCAGCAAGAGGGAGTGTTTCCTTTGGCTGCATAATTAATGAGGCGTGAATGGGATAATATGGCACAAAAAAACCGCCATTGTGGCCGGTGGGTAAAACAATTTTTCTCCCGCCCACTACTGCACTTTGTGCAAATTTGGGACGAGTCTGACCAGGGAGAGAAAAGAAGAGGGGCCCCATTGCTCCATTGGCAGCATTTCCACTACTCAACACTGTTTGCAGCTTGCATGCTCTGTTAAAGAGATTTCAAATTGGTGACTTCAGTCATATGACCTTTCCCTCCACATAACATTTTCAGAAAATGTTTGTTTATCTGATGTCTGAACTGACAGTGCTTTAGCTCCATGGGTGGGTGGGGGGGGGGGGGGGGGGGGGGTGCGGGGGAGGGGGGGGGGGGGGGAGGGTGGTGGTGGTGGGGGGGCTGGTGGGGGGGGTGAATAGATTCTGTAATGTCCCATCTGATTACTCCCTGGATGAATCATTATCCATCTTGATGAGATAGGAAGATATATAACCATTGTTCTAGCAGACCTTCTGTCTCTGCTGGAAAGATAGTTTTATAGAAACATAAATGTAGGTTCAATACATTTTAGTAAATCCCTTTGAAGTGTTTCTTGACAGCCTCAGGCGTGAAATTCCAGCAAAAGACACGTTGTGGCATGTGTGAATTGTATTCCACACTGGAACTTTCCAGAAACTGGTCACTTGCAATGCCAGATGTCAGGTGACTTGTGGCAGCCATCTTTAGTCAGTGTATTTTCTTATCTTTAAAAAGTCCTTTTTAAACAGTTCAGTATATGTTTGATCAGCAAGTGAAGTTACAGATTACTATCACTCAGGTACAAGCCATATCATCATGACATCTTGCCTTCTTTCTGAACAGTAGTTAGGATGTCAGGAAGAAACTGGCACCCAGTATATGTGTGCGCCCAAGTGAAACCCATTGGAGCCTCCAGGCAAGTATATTATTGTGGATTTGGATCTCAAAAAGTATCAGGGAATAAAGTTCAGAGGAGCATTGATTGTAATAGTTTCAATGAAACAAAAACAAGAAGGTTTGCTCTGAAGAAATTGAGAGAGGTTGGAAACTAGAGGTGAGGAAAGGATCACCATTTCAGGTGCCAAACTCTTTCTTGTATCTTGTCAAGAAGTGTGGGAGAAATCTATTTACTTTGTTCCCATATCACATTATCTAAACTGCTCTCTTAGTCTGTTATCCAATGTTTAACATACTCCAGCGGTTTCAGTTGTTCTCCATTTAGCACACTCCAATTTGTATGTACCCAACTTGCACTCATATGTTCATGCCCATAATATTAACAATTGATAGATAAAATCACAACTATTTATTTTGGCTGATTTTTCTCCTCATGGCTGCAGGGCTCTTTGGATTGAACTGCTGGGGCATAAGTGTGCATATTTTGAGAAAATTTCCTGTAATTTTCCACTTGTAAACTATGGGCAGAATTTAGCCTTCAATGGACAGGCGGGCAGGCAGCCGAACTCCGCCGCCAAAACGGGCCCCACCACCATTTTAAGTGAGCAGACCAATTAAGGCCCGCCTAGTGGGCTGCCCAACAGGAAGCGCTATGTGCTTCCTGTGCGGGAGGGGGGAGGGATTCCCCAACTGTCAAAGTGCGCTCTTTTGCACATGCGTGCGAAAGAGCGCACTGCTCCCTGAGACTAAGTGCTGTCTCAAGGATAGCACTGAAAGGTTTGTAAACTTAAAAAATAGAAAAATAAAAAAATTATTAACATGTCCCCCTCATGTGACAATGTCCCACGAAATGGGGCATGTTGATAAATATTACATAAGCTTTATTAAAGATTTTTTAAACAGACATGAAACTTCATCCCACTAGTGGCTGAGGTTTCATGTTTTATCAGAAGACCACTGGGGCTCCTGGCCTGCCCACCGCCCTTAAGGTTGGACGGGCAGGGCCTTTAATTACCTTAATTATCCTGTCAATAGCCTCAATTGGCCATTGACAGGTCGGCGGGCAGACAGTTGATTTCGCTGTCTGCCTGCCTTCCTGAATATTTAAATGGGGCAGGATGACATCGGGGGTTCCTCCTGACATCGTCCCGTGTCATTTTCCCATCGGCGAGTGGGCCCTGCCCCCAAATCACCGACAGAAAAATTCTGGCCTACGTGTAGCATGCAATTCACCTCATTTTCAGCTGATGCCGATGCTGTCTTTTAAGCTTTGGGACCTGTATTTGCAGTTAACCCAGGCTGATGAAATTAATGTTTTTCTTTCGTTGATGCGATGGTCCTCTCTGAAACTTTTGAGTCTTAACTATGATTTCTGCCTTTCTCCTCACTTAGGCAGTCCTGATCTGGAAGTGCTTGATGGAATAGTGCGCAGGGAGATTTATATGAACCTAGCCTGTGCTGTGCTTAGCCTAGAAGTTCTTGATGGAACTTGGGGTGGCCAAACCATGGTTTGGGAGCTACATGCGACCCTTTGACACAGAGAGTGCGACTCATTCCTTGTGCTGGGAAACCCGTGAAGCAGACATTGGAGGGAGGTAAACAGCCAGCTGCAGTCTCGGCCAGGAAGTGCTTCACAGAGGAAGGGAAATGGAGAGCAGGCAGCACCACTGGGAGGAGGGTTAAGATCAGCGATTCCTTCCAGCACCATCGCAAGATTCCTTTAGTGGTTTCCTGCCAGTCTCAAGTAGGGCCCTGTGACCCTCAGTGCCATTTTCTCTGGCTCCCTAACCCACCCTCTCCCTGCTGACCCTCCAATTTGCATGCTCTGTCTGGAAAGGGGGAAAAAATTAATGTGGAACAGGAATGTAAGAATCTACTGCATTGGGACACAGGTACTCTGATTCAAGTTTGTTCTTCAGTAGGTGGTTCCAACTATTTTTCAAGTAAGATCAATCTTTTTTTTAACCTCTTGACTGATTTTCCACATTGGAAGAGCAAGGCTGTCAAAGTCAGCTATACAGTGAGCACATCCTAGCTCGTACCCTGGTGTATGTCAGTGAAGCAGATTTTTTTTACCACAATCTGAATTGTGTGTGAAGGAGGCCTAGAAGATAAGAGGGGAAAAAGCTGAGTGTTTCCTCACAGAAGTGTGTGCAATACTAATAAAAATGTGACTGCAATGGTTGCGCATGTCTTGCAGCTCTTGAACATCTGAAGATTATCACATGCAGCTCTAAGGTTCAGAGGGTTTCGCCACCCCAGAATAGTACAAATACAGCTTTATTCTCAATCTAACCATGCTATACCTGACCTGGGAGTGTTTGATGGGACAGGGTAGAGTAAGCTGTATAATTAACCTTACATTAAATGACTTTGGAATGCTTGATGTGGTAGCATAGGAAGGGTTCTACACTACAGTTAACCCATGGTCTGTCTGACCTGGGGTGCTTTGCTCAATTTTCCTTGACCTGGAAGTGCTTGATGCTGAAGTTTGGTGTTTGAAATAGGAAAGTTTTCTATTCTGCAGCATTATCATTCCTAACCTGGATGGACACAAAACTTAGGGAAAAGGGGTTAGTTTGAAAATAAATCACCTATAACATTCTGGGTTTTGCACCTATTGTCCAGTGTATAACTGTGCATACCGATGTATAGAAATTACCCAAATTTTATAAAAAATGTGAATCAGGGAGTTATCACTGGGCCTACGCACTACCTTAACTGCAACTTCATCGACAACATTGCTGACATTTGAGAGCAAGTCACTGGTACATAGAGAACTATAAAAATCATAGAATGGTTATAACACAGATGGAGGCCAATTGGCCCATCAAGCACATGCCAGCTCTCTGTAACATCAATTTAGCTAGTCCTACTCTTTGCTCTTTCCCCTTGGCCTTGCAAACTTTCTCTCATCAGGTGCTTATCCAAGTCCATTTTGAAACCCATGATTGAGTCAGCCTCCACCATGGGGGAGGCAGTGGCAGAGTGGTATTGTCACTGGACTATTCCAGATATCCAGGGTAGTGCTCTGGGGACCTAGGTTTGAATCCCATCACAGCAGATGGTGAAATTTGAAGTCAATAAAAATCTAGAATGATAAGAATTACAAAATCTATGTTGGTTGTTCACTAATGTCTTTTAGGGAAGAAGAACTGCAGTTCTTTACCTGGTCTGGCCTACATGTGACTCCAAACCCACAGCAATGTGATTTACTCTTAACAATGCCCTCTGAACAAAGGCAATTAGAGATGGGCAATAAATAAATGCTGGCCTAGCCAGCAATATCCACATCCCATGAACAAATAAAAAAACTCCCAGGCAGTGCATTCCAGATCCTGACCACTTGCCACGTAAAACTTTTTTCTCATGTCACCTTTGATTCTTTTAGCAATCACTTTGAATCTGTGTCTACTGGTTCTTGACCCTTCCAACAATGGGAACAGTTTTTCTCTATCTACTCTGGCTAGTTCCCTTACAATTTTGAATACCTCTGTCACTCTTTTCTCAACCTTCTCTAAGGAAAACATCCCCAACTTCTCCAATCTATCCATGAAATTGAGGTCCCTTATCTTTGGAACCATTCTCATGAATCTTTTCTGCTCTCTCTCTAAAACCTTCACATCCTTCCTAAACTGTGGAGCCCAGAATTGGACACATTATTCCCATTGAGGCTGAACCAGTGTTTTATCAACATTCGCCATAACATCCTCACTTTTGTACTCTATGCCTCTGTTTATAAAGTCCGCAATCCCATATGCCTTTTTAATCTTTTTCACAACCTTTCCTGCCATCGTCAATAATTTGTGCACATATATCCCCAAGTTTCTCTATTCGTGATCTCTTTAGAATTGTGCTGTTCTGTTTGTATTACCTCCCTAGCTATTCCTACCAAAATGTATCACTTTGCACTTCTTAGCGTTAAATTTCATCAGTCACATGTCTGACTTCAACCGTATTATCCTGCTCAACCCTCTCTGTTATATCAAAAATCTCAATCAGGTTAGTTAAAAATAGTTTGCTCTTAACAAATCTGTTCTGGCTTTCCAAAATTATTCCCTACTTGTTGAAGTGACTGTTAATTTTGTCCTGGATTATCATTTCTAAAAGCTTTCCCACCACTGAAGTTAAACTGACTGACTTGTATTTGTTGGATTTATCATTACACTCTTTTTTAAACAAGGTGGTAACACCTGCTATTCTCCTGTCCTCTGGCACCACCCCCTAACCCCCTTTAAGTAAAACATGGGGATGAAGGGAGGCTTAAGATGATACTGGTAGCCATGAATTTAACGGATCAGCACAATTTTAAATGGTGCAGCATTATAGGACTTTGGTGGAGGCAGATGAGAATTGTGGGCTCATAAATGCAGTGTCCTACAGACTGTGCTAAGAGACCAAATGAAAGCCAGGTGCTTCACCCTGTGTGAGTGAGACAAATATTTGAGCCCAAGGCTGTGAGTCATGCTCCTGTGCATGGTAGGTTTTGGAGCTTGGGGACCATATTATCCATGCTCCTTGTCAAGTGTAGAGGTTGAGCAGCACTAGCGAGCCCAAAAGGCCAAAAGACAAAACTATCTTAAAAGCTCAGTATCCCAGCAAGTTCTTAGACTTGACCCACAATTATTGCTGTATTAGATAATCTCAGCCATTGAGCAGCTAAAATGTTAGAATTGGCCTCAATATGGAGAGAACAAATCCTGAATCCTGATCTTTATTGAATGAGTCTTACTGGATGTTTGCAACAGTTGGCGATAGAATTGGTTTAACTGAGATGCTCCCCACTGTTAGATAATACAGGAAGGTGGTGGCATAATGGTATTGCCACTGGACAGGTATTCCAGGGACCCAGAGCAATGATCTGGTGACCTGGGTTTGAATCCCACCATGGCAGATGGTGAAATTTGAAATCGGTAAAAAAAAAATCTAGAATTAAAAGTCCAATGATGACCATGAAACCATAGTCGATTGTAAAAAACCCCACCTAGTTCACTAATGTTGCTTTAGGGAAGGAAATCTGGCTGGTCTCGTCTGGCCTACACATGACTCCAGACCCACAGCAATGTGGCTGACTTAAAATGTCCTCTGAACAAGGGCAATTAGGGATGGGCAATAAATGCTGGCGTAGCCAGCCACATCCCATGAACGAAGTTTAAGAAAAAGATGAATTCCATAGGCATTAGCGCTTACTTCTCTGATGTCCATTCTTATGTGAGGGGAATCAGAGCAGAGCCTACACATATGTATTTTCCTGCCTGAATCACTTGGTTGATTTTCCCAGCACCAGCTCGAAGGTGTGGAAGTCACTTGTAGTCCTTCACTGGTGTCAGCTGATATTAGGAAATTTAGGAGAGTTTAGGAATAAAATTTAGAACCATTGAGACATTAAGTGCACTCTTTTTTCTGTAAGTATGGGTTATTTAATAACATTGCCAACTACCTCAGTCTTTGATATTGTGTTAGGGCTTGCCTGCATCTGAAACAGCAGGTTTTGCATTTTGACTTGTTAATAGAAATAGCTCACTTGGCAGCAAGGAACTCTAGCCAACATTGAGAGTTTATAAACCGAACTAAAGGACACTTTGCTGGCTCTTCCCATTTCCCATCCACAGCCCAAATTCTCCAGCCAGGATGCCATTGTTTGAGTGCAGATGGCAGTTGGATACAGCGATGGGGCTGTGACCATAGCCTTCTGTCAATTCCCCATGCAACACGTAATCATACATCTGAACAAAGCCTGCCTTGAGGCAAAAGAGCTCATCTGCAATCCAGGGAAAAGAGACTCATTTTTGCTTTTTACCAACAGAAGGGAAAAAAAATCCAATAATTGTCAGAGATTTTTTTAAATCTTAGACTCACTTTAAAAGTACCCCATGAGAATATAGAATGATATTTCCTTATGACAGGATCCTCACTGCTCAAAAATGTTACAACTAATTACGATTCCTTCGCTTCTTTCATTGAGTTTTTTAATCTTCAAAGACTGAGTTCTCTCTAGGTCAGTTATCATGGGACTGACTGCATTAGGAACTGTCCTGGGATCAGTATTTTTAGACAACTTTAACCTTCCCTCTCCCCCATTCAATGATGAACTGCATCCCTGGCCGTATGTTTAAGAGATAAGATACATTACATTTGATTAGCAACAGCAACAAAAAAAATTGGTGTTGTGTTTCTATTATGGGTGTACGCTATATATGTGTCTCAACAGTGGGAGCAGAAATACCAACATTATGAATAGACTTTTGAATTGTGTTTTGATTTAAGTTCTCAATAGATATCTTCCTGGAGCATTAGTCACTCCTTTAAGCAGTCAGGATGTCTTAAATTTAAAGGAACTGACTACCATTCTCTGCATCTACTTGCAAAATAATGAACTCACTCTACGACCAGACTTCAGTAGGTCACCTTATTTGACTTTAACATCCTACAGTTCAGGGCAGACTCTCCTCTCCCTCCAGTTTCTTCTTTTTCACAGTCTTTCTGCCTGAAGTCTGTTAAAAAAAATCAGACTGATGATTAGGTGATTTTATCTTTTTTATCTACCGCTTCACAGACAGGCATAGGTCAAAGTGTTTTTCCATCAGAGGACCTAAGAGATGTTTTCCAATTACCAAAACAAGCTAATGAATCATTTTTTGTTTTACTGTCTGGGAAAAATAACTTCTAGTTAGCCCACATCATCTAGGGGCCTCAGAGATGTCAACCTTAAAGCACTGAAATCAGTGAGATAGCAGAGGTAAATTTACTTCCCAGGATAGGCAAGAGAGGGGTTAAAAATTCAAAACTGTGAAACCCAACACCAATCTGTCTCCATCTTGCGGTTTTAACAGACATGGGTTGGGACGTGGGCAATTAACCTGCGCTCCAGAGGTGGATCCCTAATTTAAACGCTTTAATGAAATTGCTTGGCTCAAATTCTAGCTGTATTTTAAATTTAATTATTGGGCTTGGCTTTCCCAGGGCCCAGGCAACCGGAACTGAGGGGAAGAAGAAAAGCCAGATCCAAGAGGTAAGTGCCAAGAGTACCCCATCATCTCCCCTCATCTATTCGGTTCACAATCTCCCCATGGCCCCTCACCATCAAAGATTTACTTTTAATGATAGATCTTTAAAAGTGATGTGTTTTGTCACAAGCTGAATAACGCAAGTCGTCTGGCAAAAATCACGACACAGAATCATTTTCTACTCGATCACTTAAATACCCCAATTTTAAACATCTTTCAGGACACAGTATTATTTTAGAAAAAGCAAACAATACACATTGAAGCACCAAACCTCCTACTAATACGGCTCAATTCTGTAGGGAACAATGTTGAACTCCCATAAAGAAAAATAATTTCCCCTTGTGTAGATTCAATCTAATCTGTTAGTGGAAAAACTACTGTCCAAAACATTTTTGGCTGCATACACTTATTCAGATTTACCAGCTTTTAGTGCACCCCTATGAGGATATGAGGGTCATGAAAGGGTGGATGGGGCATGAGGTGGCACGGGTTGGCATGAATGAGGCATGGGGAATATGAGGGAGGGGGTGAGGGCTGGAGGGATGTTTCATGTTTTATTCTTTTTAAAATTTTGGACATAGTGCTGGAGTGCTGAGACAGGCCTCCCGCCCAACCCAACTCTGTACCCGTTAGCCTCTTCAGCTCTTCCGGGGCCTTCTAATTTAGACTGCCCCCTGGACCAAAAATGTGATGCCCAGGCAGCCATGTTTAGAAGTTTCATCCACAGAGCTGGGAATTCTCCTGACTCTGTGTACCCAACTGACCGATAAAAATTTGGCCATAGTGTTGAATGGCTTTTATCATAAATGTTCAAATATGCTAGTCTGGGAACTGATCCTTGTGCACTTGTTTGATTACTTTAGGATGTGGGTGGAGCTAGATGGTTAAGAAATCTGAGAAAGTTCTAGAAAGCGACTGGGGCTCCTTGCAAAGACCATGTGTGCTGAACCTCTTGTAAGTTTTGAGATGTTTCAAAATTCTGTAAATAAACTGTTTGGATTTAGAACTAGATTCATCTCTGCACTGCTCTGAGATAACTAAGATATACAGGCACACGGCGAATACATAACAGAAGGGACCTTCAACACTTCCTCTTCCATAAAAATGAACTTATGTTTCTTTTTATTCCTCTAATAAAAGTAAAGGAGTTTTGCCACTGAAATTGCTTTAGTCAAATTCCAACAGTTAATATCTAGCAAAATGGGACTTAAGTTTACTGATTCTGCAGGATGCCAACCCTGTCTCATGTTGAAGTGATTAGAATCATTGGATTGAATTTTACATTCCCAAATCAGGTCCACTGCCCCCCTACTCTGGCACTGTTGAAAAATTCAGTGTGATCATGCCAGTCTCCAATAATACGGAAAGCACCGAAATTCCCAGGCCACCCACCATTTTGGAATTATTAATTAACAATCTATTGAGCTTGTTAACAACCCAATTGTCAAAATGTTTTGTTGTCTGTTGCATTTTTCAGGGATCAGGCACAAAAAAATTTGGGAGTCTTTTACACCAGCTATAATGAGGTGACACAAGGGTGGCAGAAAAGGCCTTCCATGGGGACCATGATTGAATATACCAGCAGATTCTGCTAGGGAAGGTGGTAGTGTCTGTATTAAATGGTTTTTAAAAATCTTTTTGGCACTTTCAATGAATAGTAAGACTGAATCTGAGAGTAGGGGAGCTTTACAATTCTAGCCATGGTCACAGCATTACCCTTCTGCCGCATGATGTCCCAACCTACAGTGCCAATTGGGCATGGAGCCCTCCGCTTTGCATCACAGTTTCTCAGAATCCACAACTTATGTAATTACATCAAAGTGTGATTCATACTCCTCTTTGAATGTACGGCAACAAAAATTCAACACTGTGAGCGGGATCTTACCCTCCATTGCACCAAGTGCTGAAGAAGGTGTAAAAAGCTGCGTTCTACCCACCAACCACAATGGCAGGTTTTCACGCCATATCTCCTGCTCCCCAGCTCATTAAATTATGTGTGGACATGAAGCACGCCTCGTCGCTGATGGGCGGCCTCTGATTTGCCCACCCTGCCGTCAGCTGACTGCCTCCTCACTCTGGATGACTATTTTAAGGTGCAGGTGTGCACAGCCTACTCAATGTTTGCAACCCAGGACTGTTCCACTGAAGACATAGCCCTGAAACCCAAGAAGATAGCAGCACCCAAATTCAGCGACGCCTCACTGGAGCACCTGCTGGATGCAGTCAAGGTCCACTACCATGTCCTCTACTCCCACTCTGGCCGCAGGAGGTCCAGCAAGGTGACCAATCCGGCTTGGGAGGCGGTGGCAGCAGTGGTCAGTGCCAACGACATCCACAAGAGGTCAGCCACCCGGTGCAGGAAGAGGATGAATGATCTCATCTATGCGGCCAGAGTAAGTCAACCATCTCATCTGTCTCAACTCACACTCATAAGCCCATTGCACATTCACTGGCATTTCACTCACTGCCAGCTCAAGGGACATCACCACTCACTCTGTTACACACCCTCACATCTCCATCTAGGCTCATCTACTCTGGAGATCACATCCTCACCCCATCCATGCCTCCTCTCAACACCCACACATTGCTAGGCATCCTTATCATCTGCCCTGGCATATGTCTTTCTCACACTCTCTCCATCCGTCTTTATGCAAGACAAGCTGACACACAATAAAAGGAAAAGGTCCCAGAGCAGGGTTGGAGTGCCCAACTTCAAGGCCCTCACAGAGTTTGAGAATTGAGCCTTTGAGCTGGCCAGGGAGGACATCAGCCATGCCTGCACCGACGATGAGGTTGGCAGCACACATCCAAGTGAGGATCCTGCACCAGTTCATCCCTCAGACAACCATACTGTGAGTGCTTTGTCCTGTTTCAGAGTCACCTGCCATGCACTAATTATCTCTCCTTTCTCACACAGGCACCTCTGGAAAGTACCCGTTGGTATCAGCAAGCCTCTTCTCCAGCCCTGAGGATACATCGGATGAGGAACCAGAGGAGAGCACCATAGAAGACCCATCACAAAACTCATCCACACCCTCCATCTGCACAGAGACACACAGCTCGGTGAGCCGTAGTTCTAGAGCAGGCTCAGGGTCATGACCTGCTGAGCACAGCGTACAATCTGGTCCACAGCAGGAGGAGGCAGGGAAATCCAAGCCTGCCGGCTCTTGGAGGACTGCTGGAGTCCACAATTCTGCTGAGTTCGAGTCAAATGATGAGCCTCAGGACTCGGTCCTAAATCAGTTGCTGGAGCTGCAGCGACAGTCAAAGGAATATCAGGAAGGGAGTCAAGTGCATTCTTCAAATTACAACATACGACAGAGGATTCTGTCCACATTCAGTTTGAGGACATAACACCAGCAAGCCAATGCTCCGAGGATGGCAGCCACCGTTGAGACCTTAATCCAGGACATCGGTCCTGCACTGCTGCAGAAGCAGCACTCTATCGCTGTAGCCCTTCATGGCATCCATCTGTGGCTACGTGATCCCACTCCAGCTGCACCTTAAGGAGGCAGCCAGGGACCCTCGGGCACTCATGGGGAGGTGGACCAGCAGCTGGACACCCCAGGGCCATCCAGCCAGGTGAATCTGGGGCTCGTTGGCCGACCCAAATCCTGTCTTCCTGTGACCTCATGACCTCCAGCTCCACAGGTCCAGGAGGGTGCACCTGCCCCACAGCAGGACACCCAATGCAGACTGGGACGCTCTGGGTCTTGGCTCTCCAGAGGGTGCCCACAGACAACAGGGCACAGCAGTCAGAAGGCTGCCTTCATCTCTGTTGTGGATGTCAGGAAAGCACCAAGACGTAGCGGTGGGGTTAGGAAATTTACAAAGATTTAGCTTCACAATGGTTATATGGATGTTCACAACATGTATATAATGTACACAAACGTAAATAAAATCGCACCCATTTCATATGTCCATGGTCCGTCCCCCCATTTATCGCACATGTCATTATCATGGGCCTCTCGTCTATTTAGTGTGCTTCTATATCACCACAGTGTGTGTCCCTTTTGCACATCGCTCTCAACATCATTGATGTCTCAATCTTAATGTTAAGTGTGCTTGTGGAACAAACTTCATTCACATGTTTTGCAGGGTGATGTCTTCTTTATTCTTGGCTATGTAAGGTCGAGGCAGATGTGTTCTCCTATCTCATCTGCATTCTTGAAAGGTGAAGGTGCAGTGTTTAATGAAACATGTGTTCACACACAGTGAAAGGTCATATATTGTGTAAATCTTGGTGCTCTATGTCTCTCGGCAGGGTTTTCAAGCCATGAGCCCATTCTCAAAACTCATATGCACTGCTGTCAACCAATTACTGTTTTGACTTTCAGAGTGTACATCTGCTAAGCTCACCAATAAGTGGGGCACCTTGCCACCTTAAGGTGATGAAAGCCACATTATCCTGGTTCCCAAACATCCAACCTCAAGCATGTCTCACCCTGTGGTTCTGTGTCTCGGAGGTCAAGGCTCTCATCACAAACTAGGGATGCAACGCCGTGCACCCCCTCACTGAGCACTCGCCGGGGTCATCGAAGTTAATTGCAATTGATGTTTTCTGCTGGGCAATAGAGGCTTTGAGCATGCACTGGAAGTGCACATGGTTGCTTTAGATAATGTGGAGGAGAGTAATGGGATAAGAGCAACTTTGTACTGAAGCTGAAGTGAGCTCTTTATTCACAATGAAGCCTTGAGGGCTTCATGGTGTGTGTTCTTTGTGGATTTTGGAAGGGCCTGGGTTGGCCATGAGGGCACAATGTCAGCATTAAAGAGAAGCCATTTTAATGTCTGGTAGGCAAGTCTTTGATGTCATGGTGCTCAGGTGGTCCACATCCTTATCAAGCTGGGGATAAATGCAGCCCAGGATCCCTAACTGAGAGTGCCAGATGTCAGCGTGATTTGGATGAAATCACCACAGATGACTGAGTCATCTCTAAATGGATTCACAGCAGCAGAACGCTATTGCCTGCCTTGTCCCAAGTGTGAATTATCTGATTCACCATCGATGTTACACAGAGTGTGTATTCTGTTGCTTAAGATAGATCTTGACGAGCCTTGTCAGTTTGAAGGCATGTAGTTACAAGACCACTAAGGATCATGCAACAGCTCCTGGCTCTTGCAGGGTGTTGAGACTGGGACGCTGGAGGGATGCTTGAAGAGGTAGTGCCATCTGATGCTGGACGCCCTCCCCCAGTTAGCACCGCATCTCAGCAAGGACACATGCTGCTGAGGCTTCATCATCCTTCAAAGAATCAGGATAATGTGAGCCTGATGTGTAACAATTCACTCTCAGATTGAAGTCCATGGGTGAAATGAGAGGAATTGCATCACTGGTGCTCATGCTGGCCCATGATGGGGGTCTCTTGTCCAAGAGGGTACTCACTGCAACTTGTCATCCTCCTGGTGGAATCTGGTGGCAATGAGGGCTTCACATGCATGCCTGCCTCATCTGGCCCATGCTATGGCCTCTTCCCCTGCAACCTCGGCTACCTCAAACTCATTACCTTCAAAGTCCTCATCAGAGGAGATGTGCAACTCCTCCATCTCGTCATCTGGCAATTCCTCCCCCCTTTGCAGTGCCGGATTGTGCAGCGTGCAGTAAGCCCTGATGATCTGTGAGACCCTTGGGAACTGTACTGGAGTGCTCTGCTAGGTATGTCAGGCATCGGAATCATATCTTTAGGATCCCTATGGCCTGCTCCACCAATGCTCAGCAAGCGGCATAAGCCTCGTTGTACCTTTTCTCTGCAGAAGTCTGAGGCTGCTGAATGGGTATCATCAGCCACTTTCTTTGTGGATACCCTTTGTCACCAAAGAGCCAGCCCTGGATCACATGTTGTCCCTCCTAAATGTCTGGGATCTGAGATTTACTCAAGATGTATGAGTCATGGACACTTCCCGGTTATCTAGCGCAAACTTGCATCAGTTTCTCATGGTCGCAGACCAGCTGCATGTTGAGCAAATGGTAGACTTTCTGGTTTACGAATTGCAGTGCCAGATGCCAGGGAGTTTTTATAGCCACATGAGTGCAGCCAATGGCCCCCTGCACCTGTGGAAACTCAGAAGTCTCTGCGAAGCCCACTGCTCTGGCTTGTTTGATCCCTGTTGAAGTCGATGTAATTGTGGGCCTTGCAAAAAACGCGCCTGTGACCTCATGTATACATTTGTGCATGGATGCTTGAGAGATCCCACAGAGGTCCCCAGTGGAACCCTGGAAGGAGACACTGGTGTAAAAGATCAAAGTGGCTGATACTTTCAAAGCCACAGGCAATGGATTCCCTCCTAGTGCCTGCAGTGCCAATTTCTGGAGAATGTGGCAAATGTGAGTCATCAGATCCCTGGACATGCAGAGCCGTTGACAAAAGTGATTCCTGCTCATCTGCAGGTAAGACATGCGAGTTCTGTAGACCCTGGGTCTTTTGAGCCACCTATGCATGTCAAGTCTGTGAGCCTCATTCCCAGTGCGGAGGAGGAGGCCCTGCTGGCCCTTGGCCATGAGGCTCTTGCTCCTCCCTTTGGTGATCCTGGCGCCTCTGTCGCAATCTTCTCCTTCTTCTTTCCTGCTTGTAAGTGAGAATTGAGGTGGTGATAAATCCAGCCTCCATCTTCCTAATGGTCTCCTCTCTGCAGTATCAAGAGGCAAGTTTCATTATTAGTCTCTAAAGGTCCCCTTTCTGTCAATGACTCATCAGTGAATGTGGGTTCAAGGGTTTTGCTCCCCTGTTGGAGAGTAGTTGCCCCTGAAATGATGACCAGTGCATCAAGGTCCCCTCCAACATGACTGTCTGCTATGAGTTCTTTTGCCAAGAGCCTCGTTCACTGCACTCTGATGCTACACTCTTGAGAATAAACCAGGCGGTACATATTCATTCAAGAAATGAGATTATTTGAGGTGAGCACAAGGCTTCCCTTTAGTGAGCCATCCAGCACCAACTTTCTAACAGGCTTCTGGAGCTTGTCCATTCACCCAATTGTTCTGGAGCTCATAATTACTCTGGGGAATTTCCATGCTGCAAACAAGGGGTTAAAACAAGGAGAATGTTTAGTGCCACTTTGCAGGATTAGTCTTGCATGAATGGGCCTCGTGTTTCACTTTCCTGATTTCCTGCACTGTCATTGAAATGTTTCTAACATGTCTCAGCTGTGCCTCTCCCCTTAGTTGGGAATGCACAGTTCAGTTGCCTGCCAATGCAATCAGCAGCTGCCCTTCAATCCACCTACAGAGCCCTCACCGACGGAGTTTTTCCTTATTTTAATTTTGCAGTGCGCCATCGCTGCAGGTTGAAGCATGGCGGTGCAGAACTCTCACTGCCAGACCAGCTCGGACTCTCCCTGTGTGAGTATGGAAACCACCCCCATCATCCCAGAGGAGCTTCATGTTCATGTTCCCCTCCCTCATAAACTTCCTCATCCACACCCTGTATTCCTTAATCCCATCGTGCTTCAGATGCCTGTCTGTTTGTTAGCCCCTGAACATTTTGAAGTGGATGTGCCTATGGCCCATGAAACATCATCCATCCCAACCTTGAGGCCACTTACACTGTTCAACTTCCCCCCACCCCCACCTGCACCCTCCCTCCAGTCATGTGATTGAGTGCAACCTTCCCTACTTGTAACCCCCAAATCAGCTCTCGTCCTGTAGCCCCTTTTCCAGTATGAGGCCAGTGGCCCCACTTCCTGAGTACAGCCCTAGTCCTTCAGCCCCTTCTCCAGTATGAGGCCAGATCCCCCTCTTCCCCAGTACAACCCTAGCCCTGCAACCCATGAAAAGCCTTACAGCTGGTCTGGTAGGTAGAGACTTGTGACAATGACCTGAAAGCAAAGTGCTGCTGCCTGCAAAGTCTGGTGTTGATTCCCACGAGCGCTACGCGATGTAAGGTAGGTGATCTAACCTCGAAATAGGGAGCAAAGTGCAGGTAGCCATGTGCACATTGCTTATATCCCATTGTGAAACATGTTGTTTTAGTTGCAAGCTGACATGCCCAGATGAACCAGTGTGGGGGGATGATTCCAGAGAGGAGACCTCATAATGACAAGCAAAAATATTGAAATAATGTTCCCAATGTTCCATGGTGGGAAACGCAGCCCGTCATTGATGGCTGGAGTGCACAATCACAACCTGGTTTTACGACGTCTTAGAACTGATTTTTGACCTTCTTGCAATATTTTCCGCACCCACCTGCCATGATGCTCTGTGCAAAATCCCGGTCTATATTTTTTTTAGATAGTAACTCAAAGTGTCATCTAAAAACAGGCCTGAAAAACATTGTCCCTGATAATAACTGCAAGGTTGGAAGGTGGAAAGCAGAAAGATTTGTGGTTGGGACACAAGCTTCCTTTGCACATATAATCGACCTCCTTTCCTCTGATGACCACTGATTGGCTATCCAATGGTTAATTGGACACGCAACAACAGCAGAGGTGAGAGCGAGCAGACTCCTCAATTTCTGTTCTGCCTCCCTCACCCCACAGAGAAACATAAAATCCAACCCATTAATATAGTCAGGGCAGACACATCATGCTAATAAAGGTGCATCAGCAGCACTGCCCCAAGTCACAGTTAGAATGTCAGAGCAGTGGGGATCCTGGAATGGTCCATTGAAAATTGCTGTTAAGGATTCATCAGGCACATGGGTGCTCAGTAATAATTGACGGCTCCATGTTTGATTACAATGGATTACTGTGGTCAGAATTACACTAGGAGGGACCTTATATACACCAACAATGGTCAGCATTAGGAGACCAGGGCTTAAAATTGGTCAATAATAGAATTATTGTGCTCCCAGACCACCACAAGATCAATTTAGATGTGAAATAAAAATTAGAAGTCACATTTGAAAATGCAGAACACCTGCTCCTGGCCTTCTCGGAGGGATTTGCTTTTACTTGTGATTATTAAAATGGAAAATGAGAGGAGTAATATTATATGAGAATTATGGAATTCTGTAAAATGAGATGTTCACAGCTACATTCTTAAAGTTCCACACTATGAACTCACTTTAATGTCCTCACCTGTCAACACAATGACCTTGAAGCCCTTCAGCCTGGTTAGCAGGGGAGCAAGGGTAGATGGAAATCGCACAATAAAAGCTGCACTCTGTATTCAGCAGGTGTCTAAGTTAAACAAAAAGCAGCAAAAAAAAACTAATGATGTAACCCACTGGACACATAATGAAGTCTAGGTCAACCTGAATGCAAAGGAATGGGAGAGCATTGGTATTGAAAATGAAGAAATAACAGATATGACAAGCATGTGTGTCATTCAAAAATATTTATAAAATGCTATTCACTGCATAATTTATTGTTAGCATGATATAAGCCAGAAAAAACTTTTATAATATTCATTTAGATATTTCTTAGACTATATCACATCAATTCTCCTAGACCTCAGACAGCCTGTGTGAATTTACACTGTAATGTAGCTCTGGCGACATTGAAGTCTCCTTCAATACTTCTATTTCCCTTATATTTTTCTCATCTTCTCCAGAAGGCATTCATGTTTAAGTTTCAAAGGTATAATGTCCAATCAATTAATACCCAAATTGTGTGTGTAAAGTTTAGAAAGTGGGTGTTACCATTTGGAAAATTAGTTATTTTCTACATCAGGTGTATTTCCAATTCTGTTCCATGTCTCATCATTTTCTTCTATGCTGTTGTCTAAATCCCCTCATCCTTCCCTCAAAAGTCATATTTCTGACATAAGAGTGATCTGTTTCATGGCTTTTTTCTGTACTGCCTCCAGTATTTGATTGCCTTCATTGTGAGTAATTATGTCTGATCTAGAAGCTAACTTCATAAAGCTATGCAACCATTCAGAGCCTCATCACCAGCAACTGCATGTCAGTGAATCCGAGCCGTGGTGTTATAGCTCATTCTCTGACCCACAGTTGTATCTGTTGTGGTTCCAAATCGGGAGCAGAACTTTGATGAGATGTCAATCTGAGGCTCTACTTGACCTCTCAGGAGGATGTAGGCATCACTGGCTAAGCTAGTATTTGCTGGCCATCCCCATTTGTCCTTGAGGAGGTCGAAGCCTGAATGTTATCGAGGTCTTGCTGCATAGGGATATGTGCTACAGCAATATCTGAAGAATGACGAATGGTGCTGAACATTGTGCAATCATCAGTGAACATTCCCACTTCTGACCTCATGATATGGGGGAGCTCATTGATGAAATAGCTGAAGATGGTTGAGCCTAGGATACCACCCTAAGTAATTCCTGCAGTGATATCCTGGGAATAAGATGGACCTCCAACAGCCACAGACATCTTGCTTATCGTTAGGTATGACTCCAATCAGTGCAGCTTTCCTCCCCGATTCCCATTGGCTTCAGTTTATAAAAACATACGAACTTGTGAATTAGGAGCAAGAGTAGACCACTCGGCTCCTCAAGCCTCCTTCGCCATCCAACAAGATCATGGCTCATCTGATTGTAAACTCCCACCTACCCCCGATAACTTTTCACCCCTCTTGCTTATCGAGAATATTTCTACCTCTGCCTTAAAAATATTCCAATACTCTGCTTTCACTGTCTTTTGAGGAAGAGAGTTTCAAAGGCTCACAAAAATTTCTCATTTCTGTCTTAAATGAGCAACCCCTTATTTTTAAACAGTGACCCCTAGCTCTAGATTCTCCCTCAAAAGGAACCATCCTCTCCGCATCCATCCTGTCAAGACCCCTCAGGATCCTATATGTTTCAATCAAGTCTTCTAAACTCCAGTGGATTCAAACTTAGCCTGTACAACCTTTCCTCATAAGACAACCTATTCATTCCCGGTATTAGTCTAGGACTCCATGATGCCATACTCATCAAATGCTGCCTTGATGTCAAGGGCAGTCACTCTCACCTTATCTCTTGAGTTCAGCTCTTTTGCTCATGTTTGGAACAAGGCAGTAATAAGGTCAGAAGCTGAGTGACCCTGGCAGAATCCAAACTGAGCATCAGTGAGCAGGTTATTGTTGTGTAAGTGCCACTTGATAGCACTGTCGATGAAACTTTCCATCACTTTGTTGATGATCAAGAGTAGACTGATGGGGCAGTAATTAGCTGGTTTGGATTTGTCCTGCTTTTTGTGTACAAGATATACCTGGGCAATTTTCAATGCAGCGGTAGATGCCAGTGTTGTAGCTGTATTGGAATAGCTTGGCTAGGGTTGCAACTAGTTCTGGAGTACAAGTCTTCAGTACAATTGCCAGAATGTTGTAAGGGCCCATAGCCTTTGCAGTATCCAGTGCCTTCAAAGCTTTTTTAATATCATGTGGAGTAAATTGAGTTGGCTGAAGTCTGCCGCCTGAGATGCGGGGAACCTTAGAAGGAGGCTGAGTTGGATCAGCCATTCTGCATTTTTGGCTGAAGATGGTTGCAAATTCTTCAGCCTTGACTTTTGCACTAATGCACTATGTTCCCCCATCATTGAGGATGGAGATATTTGTGGAGCCTCCTCCTCCAGTTAGTTGTTACTATTCACAACTGGAGACGACAGGACTGCAAAGCTTAGATCTGATTCGTTGGCTGCAGAATCGCTTAGCTCTGTCTATCATATGCTGCTTCTGCTCTTTGGCATGCAAGTTGTCCTGTGTCATAGCTTCACCAGGTTGACACCTTATTTTTAGGTATACCTGCTGCTAATCCAGGCATGCTGTCCTGCACTTCTCATTGAACCAGCTTTCATCCCATGGCTTAATAGTAATGGTAGCATAGGGGATACGCCAAACCATGAGGTTACAGATTGTGGTTGAGTACAATTCTACTGCTGCCTTATGGATGCCAATTTTGAGCTTCTAGATCTTTAGCATGATGATAAGGCCACACAACATCATAGACAGTATCCTCAGTGTGAAGAAGGGACTTTGTCTCCACAAGGACTTTGTGGTGGTCACCCCTACCAGTAATACCATGGACAGGTGCATCTGCAATTGACGAGGCAAGGTCAGGAAGATTTTTCCCCTCTAGTTGGTTTTCACGCCCAGTCTGAGAGGTAAGTCCTTCAGGGCTCAGCCAGCTCAGTCAATAGTGATACTACCGAGCCACTCTGGTGATGGGAATTGAAGTTCCCAACCAGAGAATATTCTATGCCCTTGCTACCCTCAGCACTTCTTCCACATGGTGTTCAACATGGAGGAATACTGATTCAACAGCTTTGGGAAGGTGGTAAATGGCAATCAGCAGGAGGTTTTCTTGCCCATATTTGACCTGCTGCCATGAGACTTCATGAGGTTCAGAATCAATGTTAAGAACTCCCAGGGCAATGCCCTCCTAACTGTGTACCCTGTGCCAAGATCCCTGTGCTTGCAAACTGGCCATATGAAATATGGAGCTCAATAAGAACCCTGGGAGGAGATAAAAGGCATAAGGCAGATTATTTGGAGCTTGAAGCAGACAAGCTGGATCTAAGCTGTTGTAATTTGGCTGTACCATGCCTGATACCATCAGCAATCACAAGTTCTGACCAGGTTGTGCTGAGATATTCGTCAAGCAATGATTCATATTATCCATAAATCAATTGCGTTAGCTGTGTATTTTAAGGAGTATTTACTCCACATTGCCTGCATCAAAATGACCTGCATTGACTGCTCCTAATTATCTGAACCCATTTGCCGTCCCTCGCAATTTACTTAGAAGTCAATTTAGAGCTTGGAATGAAAGCCTGAAACTTTTTGTTTTTCTTTAATTTTAGAATTGTTTTACTTGGCCAGTGAAATGCCAGCGCACCCTCCCCTATTGGCAGACAGCATGCAGGGGTCAACTCTCAGGGCCACTTTGGGGATGAAAGCCAAGTTCTTGAACAAATATTCATGAAAGAACAGGGACTGTAGTGTAGAGGCTTTTCATTAGGTAAGTAGACATTAAGAGGGAAGGAATCTAAAAAAATTAATGAATTATTTATGTTAAGAGCTTGTTTTTGGTTACATATCATCTCACCTCATGGTATATTTCAGCTGAACTTTGTCTCAAATACAGTAATGTGGTGTTTTGTATGAGGTCAGTCTCCTTTCATGGTGACATTAATGACAGATTAATATGAAGTGCCCATGTTCTTTTCCCCATCTCTCTCTCTCTCTCTCTCTCACTCACTTTTGTTTTTCATATAATTTAGAAATGACTATTGTTGATATTAGCATACAAACACTGAATGCGTGCATATAAAAATTGTCTGTAATTTTATTGGAGACATTAACTAATTTGAAAAATAGGTTAACATATGTAATTAACATAGTAGATAGAGAAACATCATACTAACATATTATATATTTGTTCATTAATATATATAAGTAATGTCTAAGCTTATATTTCTGTTTCCATCTCTATCTAGATCCCCATCTCTGCCTCTGCCTGCCTGCTTTTTCTATCCTGAAATATAATTTCTTCAGGGTTTTCCTGATCTCCTGCCATGGCTTCAGTGGAAGACCAGTACAAACCCCATGTGGGAAGACATTTCAGCTGACATTCCATCAACGTTTGAGCAAAAGATCAGAAGAACCTGCTAAAAATCTACTACATTATCTTTTGCTGGTAATTTCCTCAGGGTCACTCGCAATTGGTTGCTGTAACTTTGGCAAATGATCAGCAGAAATTCCATTTGTCTGGTGTACCAGAGATTTTTGCCAACCTTCTGCCAAAGTTGCCCAAGGAAGAATCCAAGAGCAAATTCCTGTCACCAATCTCTATTTTTCTCTGATTTTTTTTCTTACTGTCTTGTTAGTTTTCTGCCTGGGTCTTTTTTTCTGTCTCCTTGTGAATCTATTTCTTTCTCTGTCACGTTCCCCTTCTTAAGTCTCAGTCCTACTTTTAGTTAAATGTTGGACAACATTTCTTATTCATTCCCTACAGAAAGTATCAACAAGTCTCAGCTCTTGAATTCTAGTATAATGATATCAAAATCATTGAAGGTTGTGCACACAAAGGCATGTTGTTCTCCAGTCATTTTTCAGACTCCATGCTGGAACATGACAGAAGCCTGAAGCAAATATTGTTCCTTCAGCAGTTTATGTCTGGGTTAATAGGAAATCAGAAAACTTGGTGCCTTTTCAGAGATGAACTACTTCTCGCTCCTGTGCTTTTGATCCACAACTCCTCAAGAGCTACGGGCCATGAACAAGGCAACTTCAACAGGATTAATAACACATTTTCTATCTGTTCACACATTTCAGAACCAGGTTATAATAGCAACAACTTTTATTTATATAGCACCTTTAATATAGTAAAGTGTCCCAAGGTGCTTCACAGGAGAATTATCACACAAAATGTGATGACAAGCCACATTTGGAGGCATTACAGCAGATGACCAAAAGCCTGGATCTCAAGGTAGATTTTCTTATGTCCCTATGTTTTAAGGAGCCTCTTAAAAGAGAAAAGAGGGGTGTTGAGGTTTAGTGAAGATTTTCCAGAGTTTAGGGCCGTGGCAGCTGAAACCATGGCTGCCTGTGGTGGAGCAATAAAAATTGAGGATGCTCTAGAGACTTGAATCAAGAGACACAGGTATTTTGAAGGGTTGTGGGGCTGGAAGAGTCCTGATATTGGAAAGGTTGAAGACATGAAGGGATTTGAAAACAAGGATGAGAAGCTTAAGAATGAGGCTTTTCATAACCTGATAACAATGTAGGTCAGCGAGCACAGTTGTAATGGGTTTATGGGACATGGTCCAAGTTAGGACAAGGGTAGCAGAGTTTTCGATGACCTGAAGTTTATGGAAGGTAGAAAGCGGGAGGCTGGCCAGGCAGGAGTCCATTGGAATAATCAATGAAAGCTATTCTTTGATAGGCAATGTCCTCCCACTTCTAATCTCTAACCTGCATCCCTCTCTGTCTCTCCATTGCAACCTTTCTTGACTCTTTATTTTGTCAATATGACTGCTGTCATTGCTCTCTGCAGTTTTCTCTCTTTCTTATTTTAAACTCTAATTATACATGTTTGACACAATTCGCTTCTCTCCAGCATCATTACAGATTAAAATCAAGGATCATTGAAACATCTCTGAAGCCCCCAAAAAAATCATGGTTAGCCCAACAATTTCGATGGTTTGAGAGATGTGGAATGGTTACATTCATCATGCTTTGAATGTCGGTGTTCTCAGTTGCATATTAAGCTCACAATTGGCGGTTTTTATTGTACAATTAGATGGTTAGTAGTCAAATACTCGATGGCTTAATGGAAAAATAGGACATCTAATATGTTACAAGATGATAGATTCAGTCCCTAGGTTGCACTGAAAATAACAAGAATTACCCTTAGCATTCCAGGGCTAGGGAAGGTAAAGAACCAGGTGTCTGCTCCTGATTTCCATCCCGAGACCCCTGGTGGAACATGCATGTGCGGACAGTGGCTAAGGACAGAATGGGACACAGCTGTGATGTCACTTGCCCTTGAATATTTTGCTATCCAAGTTAACATATGAAAAATTGTCACTTGACTGAAATATTTAATGTATTGGAGCACAGACATGCCAAAGGGTTCTAAAGCTGAAGGAGGTTAGAGAGATAAGGAGCAAGACCACATAAGATTTGAAGACAAGGATGTGAGGAGGTGATGGCATAGTGGTATTGTTGCTGGGCTAGTACTACAGGGACTGTGGGTAATGCTCTGGGGGCCTGGATTCAAATCCCACCACAGCAGATGGTGGAATTTGAATATGATAAAAATCTAGAATTAAAAGCCTAATGATGACCATGAAACCATTGTTGATCATCATAAAAACCCATCTGGTTCACTAATGCCCTTTAGAATCTACCATCCTTACCTGTTCTGGCCTACATGAGACTCCAGACCCACAGCAATGTGGTTGACTCTTAAATGTCCTCTGAAAATGGCCTAGCAAGCCACTCAATTATAAAACTGCTACAAAGCTCCAAAAAAGGAATGAAACCTGGCATTGACCTAGGCATGGCAAACTCAGCCCTGCCAACCCTGCAAAGTCCTCCTTACTAATATCTGGGGGTGAGTGCCAAAATTGGGAGAGCTGCCTCATAGGCCAGTCAAACAACAGCCTGACATGGTCATCCTTCATGAAATCATATCTGACAGATAATGTCCCAGACACCGCCATCACCATCCCTGGATCTGTCCTGCCAGTGGTGGCAGCACAGTGGTATACTGTCAGGAGGGAGTTGCCCTGGGAGTCCTCAACATCAACTCTGGACACCATGAAGTCTCATGGCATCAAACATGGGCAAGGAAACCTCCTACTGATTACCATGTACCACCCTCTCTCGGCTGATGAATCAGTGCTCCTCCATGTTGAACATCACTTGGAGGAAGACTGTGGGCACAGAATGTACTCTGGGTGGGGGACTTCAATGTCCATCACTAAGAGTGGCTTGGTAGCACCATAGCTGGCTGAGTCCCAAAGGACATAGCTGCTAGACTGGGTGTTTGGCAGATGGTAAGGGAACGAACAAGAGGGGAAAACATACTTCACCTCATAATCGCCAACCTGCCTGCTGCAAATGCATCTGTCCATGACAGTGTCGGTAGGAGTGACCACCTTACAGTCATTGTGGAGACAAAGTCCCACCTTCACATTGAGGATACCCTCCATCATGTTGTGTGGCACTACCACCGTGCTAAAAGGGATAGATTTTGAACAGATCTAGCAGCTCAAGACTGGCCAACCATCAGGCGCTGTGGCCTATCAGCAGCAGCAGAATTGTAATCGAGCACAATCTGTAACCTCATGGCCCGGCATATCCCTCATTCTACCATTACCATCAAGCCAGAGGATCAGCCCTGGTTCAATGAAGAGTGCAGAAGGGCATGCCAGGGAGCAGCACTAAGCATACCTAAAAATGAGGTGTCAGTCTGGTGAAGCTATAACACAGGACTACTTGCATACCAAACAGCATAAGCAGCAAGTGATGTACAGAGCTAAGCAACCCCACAACCGACAGATCAGATCTAAGATCTGCAGTCCTGTCACATCCAGTTGTGAATGGTGGTGGACAATTAAACAAATCACTGGAGGAGGAGGCTCCACAAGTATCACCATCCTCAATAATGGGGGAGCCCAACACATCAGTGCAAAAGATAAGGCTGAAACATTTGCTTCAGTGTCAAGTGGATGATCCATCTTAGCCTCCTCCAGAGGTCCCCAGCTTCAGAGATGCCAGTCTTTAGCCAATTCAATTCACTCCACATGATATCAAGAGATGGCTGAAGGCTCTGGATAGGGGCAGTGATAGCTGATCTGCTGAGAGAGTCTGCAGGGGCAGAGCTCAGAGGGATCAATGTGACATGAAGGAAGTTGACAAGAATAGACTCCAATAAGCTTGTGAGAAGGTTGACGGGAGAGTAGGCTGAGGCAGTCAGGATGGCTGTTCATAGAGGTAGTGAAGAGTGTCTGGATGGTCCTATCGGAGGATGCAAAGAGAGGCACAAAGGGAAGCTATAGACTTATCTAAGAGGGAGGCAAGCTTGGGATGACAGCAGAGGGAAAATCCAGGAACGCTGAAGAGTTAGGATAAGGATTTGGGAGTGCAGAGCACTCAAGATGGGAGAAGTGAAAGGAGGCATGACAACAGGAGAGGGAAAAGTGTTGGGTGGGTGGGGGGGCCTAGATGGGCAAAGAGAAAAGAAGAAAAAAGGGGGAGATAAACATTGTCATTGTTTTTGTGGAGCAAATTATTTTACAAGCTTCCACTGCTGGTGTAAAGATGACCCTGCCTACTTACAGATGATGAAAATGGCATTCCGCTATTCTACTTGTCTTCCACCACAGAAATAAAATTGGGACTTTTTTTAGTGGGTCATGCTGAATGGACTTACTCTGTTCAAAGTATATGCTGGCCATTCACCTCCAATGACGCTACTGCCCCTCTCCCCCAGGGCTCAGTCGATGATGATTAGCAAGGGAAACCTAACTCATTTTTCTCCTTGCTAACCCAAAAGTATGTTATCTTTAGCTAAGATTGACCAACTTGGCACAGAGCAGGGATTAAGCCTAGGACCTATGTGATTGATGGCACAAGTAACAAGTTGAGTAGTGCATTTACCCACTGACCCTTTTCTCAAGAATTTCCAAGTGCAACAGTTTGACATGCGCACTTGAGTAAAGGAAGTGATATGCCCAATTTAAAACCCGGTGCATGAAAGAAAGAATTATTATGTATCATTATTGGCATGTTGAGCACGTCAGTGCTATTCCTGTGTGAGAATGCATAAGATTCAAAAATTAATTAGAATTTCTACATGGTGTAATGGTAAGTCCATGAAATTCTCATACTGTGTCCAGTAGAACAGTGAAAGCAGTAAGATTATAGACTTAGTCCTTCAAATATAGACTACATTTTGAACTTCATAACACTGAATTGAAGAATCAATATTACAAGCCTATTACAGATGATGGTAATAGTTGGATCGATTGGAGATGATAATTAAGGGCGTGAAATTAGAAGCGCATTGAAAGCATTAAAAAAAGTTTTGACTTAAGTGTAATTTTCCAATTAGTACTGATGCACCGTATAAACCTGGTAATAAAGTTGCTATCCAACTCAACCAAACACCCATTTTCCAACCACATTCACCATATTAGTGGGTGTGTGATTATATAAAATATTCATGGCACAAAATCAATTCCACAAATTCCTAGATCCAGAACTACTCTAAAACAGAAGTTACTACATAACTGATTCCTTCCACAACATGAGAGTATTAAAAAAGCATTGAATGAATAGAGTCCAATTTGGACCATCAGACCTGCTTCTTCAGATCATATATAATCTACTTAATCATGGATTTCACATTTAATCCCTTGAGGAAAAAATGTTAGATAATTACTCCCTACTCCTCAGAAGCAATCCGGTGAAATTCCAGAATATTAATCCATCTTCACATCACTGTTCAACCCTGGCCTGCTACCCTCTGGACAACAGTTCCTCAACTCCAGCCTCAGCAATGCAGGGTTATAATCAGTGGGGCACTTGATGATTCCTACTTCTTCCAGTTTTGAGGAAAATGCATCGACTTGAAATGTTAACTCTGTTTTTTTCTCCACTTATTCTGCTGCGAGACCTGCTGTGTGTTTCCAGCATTTTCTGTTTTTATGTTGTGTTCCAACATCCACGGTATATCACATTTGTTTCAGTCTATATCTATTCCTACGATCTCTAATCTTTTCCCAACCAGTTTTTTTCAGTTAGATGACCATCATCAAAAAATAAAATTCATCAGACTTTTTGTTTCCAATCTCACAGATTAGCCCTAACCTCTGTGGCTCCTGTTCTCAGAGTGGCGCAGAGGAAGGTCTGCCTGCTGTGCACGAGAGAGAGCCATTAATACTGTCAACTGGCAGATCCATCACCACACTGTGTAAATACAGCAATCTCTATCTCAGAACTGCTCAAATGATTGATTTTTCTTTCTTCAGCTAGTAATGGACTTTTAAAAAAAGTAGCTGTCATTATCATTGTAATATATAGTGCTTTGATTGCTGGATGAGTGTTTCTACAGCAAGGCACTGAGGGTGACTGAACAAGCATTCCTCAATTCATCATCTAAATTACACCATGCACTGAGCTGGCACACTGCAGTTCAAGACTATGGTTTAGCAACTGTTTCAGCAATTATCTACACAGCCATGTAATTGTTCTGATGAAGTTGATTCTTTTTAAATGAAGTTGATTCTTTTTAAATGTGCCTGGCCATCACAGAACCACTTACTCTCCTCCACACACAGGGAGGAAGTAAGGAAGCCAGTTAAAAAATTAAAATATTGAGATTTTTACTGGACGGCCAACCTCAAGAACAACAGGATGTGAATTGTTCCAGTGGACCTTACAGTGGAATTGAATAAAAAAAGGTTTATATCCATTGAAATTCCATAGATGATCACTGACACAGAGGGTATGGAGCATCTTGCCTCTATACAACATGAGTGAATGGGAAGCATTTAGTTCATTTGAACTCTATATTCTGGTTCAGTTGAGATTCTATAATCTGGGAGAGCATAGGAAGAGATTTTGGCCATTCAAATTCTTTGCAATGGGATCAGAGAAGTGATTTGTTTCTTAGGATTTTGTACAACGTGAGTGAATGAGAAAAGGTTTGGCTTATTGGAATTCTATAAAATGGGAGTGAATATGAGGTTGTAAGGTGGAATATCAGCAACTTGCTGTATTGCTGCTCAGGCACAGAGAGATGTCTAAAAATACTTTAGCAGGCTGTGTAAAGACAACAGATATGAGCATAAGGGAAAAGAAAGCAAAATCAAAGCATTAGGATAAGACAGAGAAGGCATTATTGAAGATTTAAGTATTGAGGAAGCTTCCGAAATCAGGGAAAGAGGTGCTAAGGCAATGGATCTAAGGAAGGTTACCAGAAAGTCAAGCCTGATGACTGAAAGAGCAGCAACTGACGGTAAAACAGAGGTAACATGAAACAAAGAATAGCTCAATGTCAGAGGAGCAAAGAAATACTTTGGGTGCTAAGGCTGGATCGGAGAGTTTAATTAAAGTAAGCCTAGGCCATGGGAGGATTTGAATTGATGCCAATGATAATGGTGGTAATTTTGACTCATCGCCAGACGACAAACAGGTGGTAGTGAATCAGCAACCATTTTACACTTTTTTCTATTGACCAAAAAAATTAAGATTATTCCCTAGAATTCAGTTTTCTGGGTCAGTAAAGTTTGGAAACCATGGGATTAATGGGACTTTTGTACACATGGGAACTCGGCATCCTGAATGAGTTATAATATTTGGAGGCAGAGACAGAGACAGGAGCTAGGACAGATCGTGAGCAGTAAATATAGATACAAAATAGAAGATGTACACGAGTCACTGTCTCACATGGTGAAAGTATTTGGGACACTGGGTAGTGTTGTGGAGTTAAGGAGGTAAATGAACAGAGGTTGTATTTCCTGCCGTGACATTGGTTAATCCCATTGGAAGAACAACTGGAAAAAGAGGACAGTGGGAGACAGCGAAGAAAGTGAAAAAATGCAGGCTGGCCAGCCAGCCAAACAGGCTTGAGTGTCAAAGGTGGTATACCATGTTGTATGATCCTCTTAGTCAAACAAAGTTAAAAATAAATAAGATAGTGCTATCACAGCACCACCTAGCTAAAAGAACTTTAACTAGAAGTACTACATTAAAATTATAAAAATGCTAAAACAAAAATTGAAGCAATCATGTGACAGAAGTCTTGTGATCATAATAACATGGTAGGAAGAATGATGCATATGAAATAATTTCAATTGTACAGGAAGCCAACACTATTACTCCATGAACTATAGCTTTGCTCACAAGTCTGTTGTGTGGCACTGTATCAAATGCCCTTTGGAAATCCATGTGACCACATCAGTAGCATTATCCTCATCAACCCCCTTTGCTACCTCTTCAAAAAAACTCCTGTAAGTTAGTTGAACATGGTTTGCCCATAACAAATCCATGCTGGCTTTCCTTAATTAACCCACATTTATCCAAGCGATTATAAATTTTGTCCCAAATTATTGTTTGTAGAAGCTTCCCCACCACCAATGTTAGCCTATAGTTGCTGGGTTCACAAATTGACTTACTTGGTAAGGTTCCCACAGGCATCAGGGACCCTTCCACCTACACAAAAATACCAAAGGCAGGAAAATTTGAAATACCAGCAGGAATCTAAATTGTGCATCTGATGTCACTTTAACTGAGCGTCGGGTTGCGATCCGCCATGATTCCTAATTCAGGGAAAACGGTGGATAGCAGGAATCGTCAGGGGAATTTAGCTTGTTGTAATAGCAGCATGCCGTCACTTTAAGGGAAGTGTGTCATGTGATCCAGCCTCAGTTTCACTTCAGCTGGAACAGAACAGAAACACACAGCCCTGCAGTTCTGACCTCAAACTTTCTATCCATGTATCATGTATGTTCACATGTGCCTAGAATTAATAAATGAACCTACAGTGTGTTTGCACAATCACTTATAAGCAGTTGGTGCCTTTATATCATTATAAAAACACACAACACAAATTGCAGCTCCACATGCCTCCACTTTGGCCCTCCCAATTCGGGTTTGCATCAAGTCAGGAGACAAAAATTCAGCCCAAAATCTTTACCCAGAGTATAATGAGGCCTTTCAAGGATAGTCTATTCAGCATCACTGCTTTACCATGTAAACGGATGGGGGTTTCCAATTCAGGATATGATAAAAGGTGTCAGATGTCAGGTACAAATAGGATCACACATGGTCCATAACTGTATCCTGTGACTGTGAATGTGTCATATCTGATTGTGTGTAATAACAATATCATTGGTTTTGCGCCTGGATTGGTGTGGTGCTGTGACTTTTCCCCCAACAATCATCAAATGATCATCTGATGCTACATCTTAACCCCATCCTGACCCCAGAAAGTCCAATGGAGCCATGAAAACATGGTCTAACGCATCTCAGCCAATGGGTTTTGAGGCCAAGCTTCTTTCATTTTTAATTGTCAAAAAACCCCAGGAAACATTCAAGTTTGAGCCCTACTTTATGGGCCCCGGCTCTTCACCTGGGTTTCTGACTTTTAAAAAGCTGCAGGAGAAAAACATCATTATTCACAGGTCTTGAATTTCCATTACTTTGTAGATCAGAATTTGAGATTGATTACTTTGAGACAATTAGAATAACTTGTTCTTTCTGTGGCCTATTGTCCAGTAGAACAAAACTAAGCCATGGTTTGAGCTGTTTGCCCTTTGGACAATGTCACTGCAGAATAGCTTCCCATCACCTCCATCTGTTAGGGTTATTTACTGTATCATATTGCCTGACTTAGAGAACAAAAGGCAAAATGATTTGGACTTCAGCACAGACATGTCTTATCTTACTCCTGTTTGAAGAAGATTTAATTATTTTGTGTGAAGGCAATGGTGTTGAATCGTAACTATACCATGTGCTGCAGGCATTAAACTCATCACACACACACACACAGTACAGCAGAGAAATTATGCCCAGCTATCATCAACAGTTTAGTTGAGGTTAAAAGCTTGAAATGCCCTTTCAGTTTTGATTAAACTCCTGCATGGTTCTTTTAACAGTGGAGCAAGCCATTTGGCATGAAGGAAGAGTAAATCAAAACTGGATTTCATCTGGGCCCAGTTCAGGCAGCAATGATCCTATAATATTTGTCTTTGGAAGGAGTAATTAACTGTCCAAAGGTAACAGCTTCAGATTACCAGTATCCTGGATTGGAGAGCTTTGAACACTATCTGAACCAAACTCAAAATCCAGGACAACATTGCAAAAGCTATTTTCACAGGGGCAGACATTGCAAGGCTCCATTATTGGTGTTAATATGAGCAAAGGTCAGAATTATGGCTACAACATTTTAGACAAACTATACCCCACTATGTGTCTAGTGAGATTTTGTGTTGGTAGTAGATCATTACAATTTCTGCCTTCTAATTTCTATGTAATATCAGAGAGCCCCTTCCCCAAACACAGGTTAGTGCAGAACTGAGTCAGATAGACTCAGGGAGCTCACAATATCCATCCCTGGCCCATGCTCATCTCAGTCAGCACATGAGGCACTATAGTTGGCCTCAGCATCTTTAGGGTAGAAAAAAAAGTTGGCATTCTGGCCCTGTCCCCTCTGCTGGAAAGTATACATGTGGGGATCAGATGGGGACAAGGCTAAATAGTGTCAAACGATTACCATTATATATTGTCCAGATCATCATTTGCAACAAGTACCACTTGTCAGAATACTGAGAACCATGGACCTGTCTCCAGTAAGTAAGCATCCTCAGGATGGTGGAAAGGGGAAAAACATTAAGGGGAAAATTTGAAGCAGAAAGTAATATGATCAATTTTATTTCTGCACTAATCACAATAGAGCTGAAGGATATGGGAATCAGCTCAATTTGCCATCTTGATCCTCCTTCAGTTCCCAACAAGGCGTTTCCTTATCTTTCCTCTGCACTAGTTTCATGTCCCTTTCAGCTCCACTGAACAGGTTTGGATCCAGTTCCCTTATGAATGTTTGAGGCTTCACCAGGCTTCAATCTATTCCAGAAACAATAGGATCAATATTGGTGGTCAAAACGCCCCCAACTCAAATATGCTTAGTGGGCATGCACTGAGCACACATAGACCTGCAATTGAGTGCAGGATGTTTTTGCACTTTTCCTCTCTTTCATGGCCAGGAATGGGCACAATGTTGAGGAAAATTGCTCTGATTTTCTTCTTTGTGCTTGAGTGCAAGTAATTGGCTGAATGAAGAGCAGAGAGGAAAATCAGTGGGTGTCCGGGGAGGTGGGGGGTGGGGGGGGCGGAGGGGGTGGTGCGACGCACATGTAACAGAACTCGCCAATTTTCTTTGATGTTCCCCAACCTACATTTATTTAGGACAAAGCACAGAAATGAAAGGTTTGCCCCAAAACTCTCGGAGGGAGCAGATTCTAACTGAAGTACTTGCCAAAAATACCACCTTCTGTCAGAAGAAAACAGGCTTACACTTAACGAGGTCTAGGTTTAACCGTGTTGCGCTTTCTACATGGGCCTTAAAACGTACACCAATAACCAATTTAGCAAAGCTGAGACCACACCCAATCTGCACTGGAGCAAGAGCCACTGGTAAATTGGTGGGTCCTTTTTTTCTGGTTGGTCTTGGCTGCTGACTGAAATTGAAACAAATCTCTGATGTTTATTTCAGATCTGCACTCCTAAATCCCTTTAGTATGTGCAAACTCTGATTGGTAATTCTGAATGATGAGCAGCTTCAAAAAATCACTCAAAACTTGGAAAATGTTTAGTGTTTTGTAGACGGTGCCAGATTGCTTCTCCTAACTTCACAAACAGCTGTGGGCTGCTACCAACCCAGCCTCGTCCCTCCCCTCTCAATCATCCCTCCTTTGACTCACTCTTGACTCACTTTGACTGACATATCCCTGGAATTCAGCATGGCCCAATTGCCCTTGGTTTGAGGCACTAAGAAAATTAGACTCCAAAGTGCTTTACCTTTCAGCTATATCCAAAGTTTTTCACGTACAATCAATTACTTTGAAGTGCAAGTACTGTGGGCCTGAGGGAAGCAATCCACACAGTCCCAGTTAATATGCAGCCAAGAGAAGTTTGGCTATGCCTGATCTACCAGCAGGAGAAATTTAGCTCATGTAGGGGGAGAAATTTGCATAGCGATTGCAGTACATGATTAATCCTCATTCATTTTGTTGCAAGCAGAACGTTAAATTATTGCTGCTCTTTGAAATGATTGCTCCATGTAGTCAGAACTCTCCATGCTGTTCATATCAGCAGGGCACACAATATCATGAGTGGCTAGTACTATTTAAAGCAGAGAAAAATAGTGAGAAATTTTTTTAAAAAACTAACTTGGGCTGGGATACTATAAGGAGTGGCTGGCTGAATATATGAAAGATCAAGCACCAAGGATTTCAAACAATGCACTGAAGTTTTGGTGGAAGAGGTGGAAATAAGGAGAGATGTCCTGTATCCACAGGGAGATGCAGGAGGTTCTCCGGACATATTTTCAGGAGGCAATGCCAGGAGTGTCGCTGCAAGAGCATGGATGAATGGGGAGATGGCATTGTGTTATTGTCAATGGACTAGTCATCTAGAAGCTCTGGGGACAAGAGTTCAAATCCCACTGTAATAACTTGACATACCGAATAGGTTTCTACTTGAAACAGTTGACTTTATTACAAAGAACTTTTCAGAAGCTACATGCTTCAGCCAGGTCCTCGACTGAAAAGCCATGCCCCCCCCGGATTACCCGTGCTTAGGGCTCATTGGTCGGAGCCTCCAAGAACAATCATGTCATTCCTGATAGACAGTAGGAGAGGCTATACCTTCAATTACTACATTTCCTCTCCCTTTCATATTTTTACACTTCCTATTTACAGAGAACATTGGAATAACCCATAACATATACATATATACAAGTCAGGTGTTTAAAGATTTAGTCTCTGAGGTGGTTTTCTTATTCAGTTAGAACGGCGTAGCTCTACCACTTGAGGTTCTTCCACTGGATCAACATGATCAGGAACAGCAGCATCAGGTACGTCATTAGAAAGTGGCAGTTCTGAGTTAGGCAACTCTACAGAAACATTGGGTATGTCTATTCTAGGTCAATCTGTCATTTCAAGGATTAATGGTTCGACATTAATCACAGGCGGAATAGCTGGTTGCTGGAACGGCTCTCTACTCCTAAGATTATCCACATGTTTTCTAACAATTCGGTCTTCCATCCTACCTGGAAAGACAAGGGACCAGTTTCTGAGACAATTGTACCAGGAACCCAGCAAAGTCCATTTCCAAAATTCCACACAAAAACTATCGTCTACAGTAAATCTCGGAGCTTTGCCATGAATATCGTGATTCAATTTTTGATTACTCTAATTCTTCTCTAGCTTCCCCTCTAAGTTTGGAAACGCCAGACTTAACCTTGTACGTAGGTGGCATTTCATCAATAATTCAGTGTTGAACCTGTAGTTGAATGAGGCACATCTGATAATTGAGAAGAAAGCAGGAAAATCTAGTATCTAGAGGACCTTCTGATAACTTCTTTATTCCAGATTTGAGAATTTACACAGCTCTTTCAGCTGAACCATTTGATGAGGGATGACATGGTGCTGTTTTAACATGTCTGGTTCCATTTGAACTCATGAATCCCTGAAACTCTGCATTGGTAAAGACTGTATCATTATCCGAAATGATGAGTTCCAAAAGGCCGTGTATACTAAAACATTGACGCAGCTTTTCAATAGTTGCACTTGATGTCGGTGATCTGACTGCATACACATCCATCCATTTAGAATGCACATCGATGGTCAACAAAAACATGGTACTTAAGAATGGTCCAACATAATCAATATGTACCCTAACCCAGGGACGAGCAGGCCGCTCCCACGGATGCAGCGGAGCTGAAACAGGCAACTTTTATTGTTGCTGACACTGGAGACAATGCTTGACCATGCTTTCAATGTCACTGTCTATGCATGGCCATCAGACATAGCTTCGCACAAACATTTTCATCTTCAATATGCCTGGGTGCACACTGTGAAACCGTGAAGAGTGGTTCCCTTCCTTACAAAGGGACGATGACTCTTCATCCCCACAACAAGATTCCATCTTGGCAACTTAACCCTGTTTTTCAGGCATGGAATGCTCTCATCTCTTCAGACACTGGTGAATTTGACCACACTTGCAATACAAGGTCTCGGACTTTCAACAAAATTGGATCTCTATTTATCTGATTCCTAATTTGCTTCACACACAGAGGTGAAGAATCCAAGAACTTCAATACAAGCACAACTTCTTGTGGCACTGGGGCATGTACAACGCTATCTGGTAACAGGGGACGACTGAATGTGTCCACATTTGCAAGGTGCAAGCCTGGACGGTGCATAAAGGTGTACTCATATGCAGACAGTATCTAAGTCCAACGGTGAATTCTTGCCAAGGCTATTGGTAGAATGGCTTTATGCTCCCTGAATAAACCCATTAATGGTTTACGGCCCAACACAATGGTGAAATGTCATCTATGCAGATACTGATGGAATTTCTTCACTCCAAATATCACTTATAAACCTTCCTTTTCTAGTTGGGATTAACCCTTCTCAGCTGCAGAGAGGGTTCTGGAGACATAGCCAATTGGCCTTTGTTATGACGCAGCAGATGATGTGTGCCTGGTGAATCAAATCCATGAAGGAAACTTGATCACACAGTCACAATGATTTCGCAATTTGTATTTTGTTTCGAGATGCGTGCCCTGAATTAAGCAGTAATGAGTCCACCAAGATGCTAGAGATTTTTCACAAATCTAAATTAAACATTTATTAACAAAGGAAAAGATTTCAAGCACATACATAGGTCTACAAATTACTACTATAATAACTCCTAAAACCCTAATTAATCTGGCTTCAGGTTACACACCCGTTAAGGTAATGGTAAAAACAAATAGATTTAAATAGATCCTGAAAAGTCACCACAATACCCTGGACAGTAGAATTCAAAGTGACTTTTCCCAGCTTCAATTTCTGTAGACAACAGCATAATGCACAAATACTGGAGACTTTTCACACTTCTGGTAGATCTTACAAGGCCTTCCCTGACACATAGCATCATTTCCCTTTATACATGTTTCTCCCTTTTAATGCAAATTCCTTTGCTCTCATATGACTTTGGGATTTTACTTTTCTCATAATATAAATCTATTCATGGTGCAAATATTGTCAGTAACCTTTAAGAAAAATAAACACCCTGCTTGGCCTAGCTTCTCTGGCTAGGTGTAACATCCTACCATCTCTTTGAAAGTCAAACTACCCTGATTTATCTAAAAATGCAAATTCTCCTCAACTCACATTCAAAAACTTCAGCCATGTTCACATATTTAGCATGTCAAACCTAGCTTCTTTTGATGAGTCAAAGCCTCCAAACCAGCTGATTCCAATTCGTTTAAATCTCACACACGCGCGCACACACACACCCTATCCAAACCCCACTATTAACCCAGTTTTACAATAAATCACAATAATATTATGAGAATTATTATACTTTCATGACACCTTTCTGATCCATCTTCCATCCTACGTGATAACACAGTTCCCACACCATATGGAGACGCATCACATGTTAATACCAATTCTTTCGACGGGTCATAATGTACCAGTAAATATGATGAACGTTGTAGCTTCTTAACTTTCACAAAGACTTCTCCCTGTTGTGAATTCCATGACCAACAATGATTATTGTTTAACAACAAGCATAATGGTGCTAACACTGTTGGCTAGTTTGGCAAGAAGCAGCTATAATAGTTGATCATGCCCAGAAAATACTTGAGTTCAGTTACACTGGACGGAGAGGGTGCCTCTTTGATTGCCCTTTCTCTTCTATCGGATGCAAACCCATGGCATCCGCCCAGGTAAGTAACTTCTGATACTTGGAATGTACATTTCTCTTTCTTTAATCATACACCGTCTTTTTAACACCTCTTCCAGGTTGGCCAAAACGCTGTGAGATTTTGGTTGACCCTGTGATCAGAATGTCATCCAGATACACTACTACTCAGGGAAGTCCTTGCAAAAGACTCTCCATTGTCCTTTGGAAGATTGCACATGCAGACAATACTCCAAAGGGTAGGTGAGTGTATTGATAGAGACCCTTGTCCGTGTTGATGGTTACATACCCTCTGGACATGTTATCCAGTTCTAACTGTTGGTATGCATGGCTCATGTCAGTTTGGTATAGGATCTACCTCCGGATGGGTTTGCATACAAGTTGTCTATCTTCGGGATAGGATACTTATCTAGTTTGGCTGCCTTGTTTACGATCAGTTTATAGTCCCCACAAATGCATGTATTTTGGTTAGGTTTCACCACTGGGACTAAGGGTGCTGCCCATTCTGAAATTTGAACATGTTGGGTGATGCCCAGCTTTTCTAACTGGCACAGTCCTGCATCTACCTTTTCCTTTAAGACATAAGGCACAGGACTGACTTTAAAGAAACATGGTTTCACCTGAGAACCTACATATATTTTTGTTTGTTAGCCTTTCAACTTTCCTAATTCATCACAAAACACATTGTCGTATTTCCTTAAAAATTCAGGAACTCCTGTTCTAAAGCAAAATATTTCAGACCAGTTGAGCTTAAATTTTTGTAACCAGTCTTGGCCCAGAAGACTAGGCCCTTCACCTATCACTATGATCACTGGGAGCTGAGCTGTCTGTTGCCTGTAAGACCCAGGTACAATGGCAATTTCCTTTACCTGTATGGATTCTCCAGTGTATGTCTTCAATTGAGCCATTGTTCGCTCCAGATTCAGTGGCTGATAACTTCATTTAGGTATTTAAATATGTGCTCTCCCACCAATGTTGTTGAGGCCCTTGTATCTACCTCCATTATTAGTGGCTTCCCACTCACTTGGATTGTGACGGTAATAGGCTCAGTTCTTACTGGTGTGACATTGTACAGGGAATAGATATCGGTATCGGCAGCTTCAGGTTCTGTGGCATGAAGGATTGCATGACTGGTGAATATTCTTTTCTTTTTTCTTAAGATCTGATGTACTCACATTCACAAGGCGAGATGCAGTGTCGGAGCTATTTTACCCTCGTCACCAAATGTAATGGCTTGACGTACCGGACAGGTTTCCACTTAAAAAGATAACTTTATTACAAAGAACTTTCCAGAAGCTACATGCTTGAAGCAGGTCCTCAACTAGAAAGCCATGGCCCCACCCCAGATTACCCGCATTTAAGATTAATTGGTCGGAGTCTCCAAGGACAATCATGTGACTCCTGATTGGCAGTAGGAAAGGCTATAGTTCAATTACTACACTCATCACGGCAGCTAGTGGAATTTAAATTCAATTAAAAAATCCGGAATATAAAAGCTTATCTCAGTAATGGTGACCATGACAACTATCATCGATTGTTGTAAAAACCCGTCTGGTTCAATAATGCCATGTAGGGGAGGAAATCTGCCATTCCTACCTAGTCTGGTCCGCTTGTCACTCCAGACCCACAGCAATGTGGTTGACTCTTAACTGCCCTCAGATCAAAGGTAATCAGGGATGGATAACAAATGCTGGCCTTGTTAGTGATGCCCAGATCCCATGAAAGGATGAAGAAAAAAAAAGTGCAGGAAGAATTTTAACGATCTGAAACAGGGGGCAGAATTTTACGAGTCGGGAACAGGGTCGCCAACACGTAAAATTACGCACGGTGATATCGGGGGAACTCCAGATGTCACCGCACCTAATTTAAATTTTCAGGAAGGCGGGAGCGCAGCCAAATCAGCTGTGCGCCCGCCGAGCTGTCAAAGGCCAATTGATGCCATTGACAGGGTCAATTAAGTAATTAAGGGACCTGCCCGTCCAACCTTAAGGTTGGCGGGCAGGCCAGAAGCCCCAGCGGGAACTGGAAAAAACATGAAATCTCATCCACGGGTGAGATAAGGTTTCATGTAGGCTTTAAAAAATTTTAATAAAGATTATGAACATGTCCCAACTCATGTGACATTGTCACATGAGGGGACATGTAAGGGAAATTTTATTTTTCTATTTTTAAGTTTTGTATATTTTGAACCGATCTCCCTGAGGTTGCACTTAGCCTCAGGGAGATGAATGCGCTCTTTCATATGCATGTGCAAAAGAGCGCACTCTCAATTTTGGGATTCCCCCCCACCACTTGGTAGGCCTTAATTGGCCTGCCCAAGTAAAATGGCGCCATGCCTCCAATCGGGGCACTGATCGGAAGAGCACCCGCAAGCGCCCGCCCATCAACTTCCCTCCCGACGAGGGGAAAATTCAGCCCAGGTTGTCAAGGTATCAACTACATTACTAGCTTTATTTAAAATTCAATCCACTTCGCCCCATCACCCATCTGCCAGCAATCTCAACCCTGCAATTTATATGCTTTTTTTCACCCTCACAACGTTAGCAATGTTGCAAGTCTCACAGCCATAACTTGCAGCTCGCAAACAATTTTGTTTAATTCATTCATGGGATGTGGGCCTCGCTGGCTGGGCCAGCATTTATTGCCCATCCCTAGTTGTCCTTGAGATGGTGGTGGTGAGCTGCCTTCTTGAACCACTGCAGCCCATGTGATGTAGGTACACCCACAGTGTTGTTAGGAAGGGAGTTCCAGGATTTTGACCCAGCAACAGTGAAGGAACGGTGACATATTTCCAAGTCAGGATGGGTGAATGACTTGGAGGGGAACTTCTAGGTGGTGGTGTTCCCATCTATCTGTTGCCCTTGTCCTTCTAGATGGTGGTGGTCATGGGTTTGGAAGGTGCTGTCAAAGGAACCTAGGTGAATTTCTGCAGTGCATCTTGTAGATGGTACACAGTGCTGCTACCGTGAATCGGTGGTGGACGGAGTGAATGTGTGTGGATGTGGTGCCAATCAAGCAGGCTGCTTTGTCCTGAGTGGTGCCTAGCTTCTTGAGTGTTGTGGGAGCTGCACTCATCCAGGCAAGTGGCCTGGTTGATGGCAATAATGACAACTATTCAACCATGACAGCCACATCACCCAAACATATTGCAGGATACTCATTGATATACTTCCCTCTTTCTTTCAGAAGAAGGTGGCACACAACAGCCACATCTTTTTAACTCAAGGATTGTAGTTTTGAAATAAATTAATGGAGATGGGCATTGAAGTAAGGAGTATAAATTTGCCCAATTGACAAAGAGGGTAATTCTGGCTTTGTGTGATAGAGTAACCTGGGTGATGGAGAATCACCAACTGGATTTATATCTTTCTCACTTGACTTCAATGGACACAAAACATGGGAGAAATTTAAAATGAGCTGTTAATTCATTACTACTCATGTTACATTATCATCCAAAGTTTGAATTACCCCAGTTGGTTATATTTAAGGAGATAGTAATACAATAAGTGGGTGTACAAATTTTCAAAAAGGTTCAGGCTCGTTTGATATAATAACTTTTCCCTTTCCTAAAGCTATTCGTATGACCATATCCCTCCCAAATAGCACCCACCCCCCACACCCAACCATTCATTTGAGCAGTTTTCTACAGCCTAACAAACAAATCCTTCACCTGGGGAGGAAGGAGAATTTCTGTACAGAAGGAAATGGTTAATAAATTATTCTGTGCCCTGCCCAATATTCTTCCCCTTTGAAAGAACTTCTTCCCATTTCAATGTGTGTCCTTTGCAACCTTGAGCTCAAGCCAATTCCAAACCTCTCCTCCAAGCTTACAGCTGGTTTAAATAAGAATATTAAGGATAAAGAGAGCAAATAAAAATGCTCTGATCCCAAATCAGGATCACAACTTCCATAAAAAAGATAAACAGTTTGGATATTACAAATCCTTTTAACCCTCTCAATACTGTAAGACCTTTCCAACTTACAAAATAAACACCAATATAGTTATCATAAAACATCTGCACAATAATTATGTCATTCTCTTCCAAACTTATCTCCTCTTTTCTCCTGAAGGCTTTAACCTTTAGTGGGGCACCATTGCATGAATGCCGGCAGCCTGCCCAATATTTCATTCAAGTGGTCATTCTTTATGACTGAGCCCAGACAGTAAGGGCCCATTTTTCCAGTTGAGCAGGTACCCCTCAGCCACCCACCTCAGAGATGGTATCCACAGGCAGTGGGAACTGGGCAGGTAGTTAAATTGGCCCACGGAACTTAACCTACTCCAATCCCACTGCCTTTTTGTGAGATGTGGTCTGAACCTGCTCTTCTGAGCTAGTGAAAAAGATATCTACATGATAGCCAGTGGGGTCTTCTTTAAATATATAATTGGGGCCCAACTATCAGTTTAAATGGAGGCCTGAATGGTAACAGTTTTGGCTTCCCTGCCATACCAACCTGGCAGCAAGGGACAGGGGCCAGACAAGGTCAAAAATACCTAAATTAATTTTGTTTCCTTGTGGGCCCAGAAAGAGCAATAGTGATAGTCTGGGCCCGACAAGGAAACTTTAGCTCTCCTGCCCCAGGCTTTCTTCTCCCTTCCTGACCACAAGGCTCTCCCAAACACCTGCCTAACCATTTCCTGGGGTACATTGTTTCAAGTCTTCTGTGGTCTCTTTCTTCATGACATTCCAGCCCTGCCCGCCAGCCAGCTGTCAGTTCCTGCCAGGTTTGAGCAGGAGGCATTAATTGAGCTCATATAGGTCAGAGCTGGGAGTTAAAATCTCCGGAGCCACATGCTGTGAAGGCCTGGACAGTTTGGCTGAAGGGAATGACACCCACCAACATGACTCCGATTCTGAGTTCAAATCAACCCCTCGCCCCGAACGAAAGTCACCCCCATCCCCCACCCACAAGCTGACATGAGATTCTCATCAAACTCTATTCTTCATAAATGCCTTTCACAGTCAATTTTTTAGTAACCAGAAGCAACCTCAATTGTTCCAGCACCAAGAATTTTCTCCAACAGGGATTCACACTCACCCCATCTGACTGAGCTAAAATCGACTCCACAGACACATAAAGATATGACAAAAGAAAGTAAAGGTAGTTTTAAGCAAAATTTCCATAGATATGTGTTCTAAATAACAGGTTGCAATGAAGTTCATAATAATCCACTTGCATGACTCGTTGGATTAGGTAAGTGATGTCTGTGCATGATTTAAGATTGCATCCAAAATTTTTGTTTTGCTATTAACCAAGGAGCATCCTGAACCCCCTACATAACATATTCTAAGGATCTGGATGCCATCATAAAAGAACTCAAAACAGTTTCTTTATTTCCTCCATAACTTGAAGATTTGGCTGCTTTACTGCAATTACAGACTTACAAGTCGACATAGCAGGCCCAGTACAAGGGCTCCCCCTGTGTCTCTAGTAGAGTACAAACTAAAGACCTCACACACGCAGCAACTAGGTCGTTCTGAGTTTAGTCCAGTGCACTTCCCACCTACCCTGCCCTCCGGGTTTCAATCTTGTAAATATTAGCAAAAGCCTGTTTATAATCTGAGCTATCATTTAGAATATTCTCTGAGGTCAACTTCCCAAAATTATTTGTGGCTTGAATTGAACATTTCTGATGCAGCCAGGAGAAAAAGGAGTTCACACTGCAGTCACACACTCGCAGCACAAAATTATTGCATAAATATAGCTGAGCTCTTACTGAATGCACTTTTAAAAAAACTCTCTCATTGAACATTTTCCCACATGTATCTGTTAGAGAAGTTCTAGACTCATACCTGAAACAAATTACATGGTAATTTCTTCTCTTAAACATAATACTGATGTTGTGGAACCAATCCAGTAATTGTTGCAATGAGTGTCAGCTTGACTCAGTTAGTAATTGAATCACAAGGCTGTAGGTTCAACAGCCACTCTAAGACTTGATAACCTAATCTAGGCTGACACTCAGTGCAAAATGAGGGAGTGCTGCACTGTTTAGATATTAAACTAAAGCTCCATCTGACTGTTCAAGTGACTACCGAAGTCCTACGTTGCTACCCATAGGTACATTAAGAGAAGGAAGGTGTACAAGACTGGAAAGGACCATTGTTACACAACTGGTTGGTCACAGTGTCTAGAAAATATCATATCTCACAATAAGTACTTACTCCACTATCAAATGTCTCTCCAGGTAATTATTCTAAGAGAACTGGGAAGCTTCCTGGAACCCTGAGGAACATTCCTCCCTCAGCTAACATCACTAAAAATAGATTAACCCAGACAGACATTCATCTAATTGCTGTTTGTGGTATCTTACTATGAGCCAAAGTACAGCAGCATTCATTGCACCACACTCACTGAATGAATCTCAATGGAACAAACCAGATGTGTATTTATTGAGGCCTTAAACATGCACACTATAAGTCATGACTGAAGTTAGATTTTGTACCCCCAGTAGAGAAACTACTTCCTCTGGTGTGGGAATCCAGAACAAGGGGGTACATTCTTGAAATGAGAGCTAGGACATTTAGCAATGAAAGCCGGAAGCACTTTTTTTTTTAAAACAAAAAGAGTATAGTGGAAATCTGGAATTCTCCCGTCCCCAAAAGGCTGTGGATGCTGGGTCAAATGCAACTTTCAGGACTGAGACAGATAGATTGTGGTTAGGTATCAATATGGACCAAATGTGGTAATTGAAATTAAGACGTAGATCAGTCATGACCAGGTTGAATGGTGGACACAGGCTGAATGGCCAACTCCTGTTCAAACATTTTTATACTGTTATGTTCCCCCTTCCCTGGATCATGCTGGAATACATTCCACAGGCACCGTGAATCCTTCAGTCCCTCAGAGAAGAATAAGCTAATGAGTATTGGCAGGATATTCAACCACTGGTTGAATCAAAATAGTGGTAGATCCTGTTCATACATATTTATGGCAAACAGTAAAAAAGGCACTGCCTGTTTCCTTGCCATAGACCAGGCAGTTTGAGACCAATTGTAGCACTTCATTGGGTGAGATCTGTTGAATGTGCACAGACCAAGATGGAATTCGGGCTTTCTTGCTTTGAGGGGCTCAGTTACTCACCTTGAACACATTGAAGTTCTAGTGCTTTAATTTTTTTGAAACATTTGATTTATTAAGCACTTGGCAGTAAATGGATTTAACAGCAGGAAAATGCTCCAGATCAGTATTCCAATGATATTTTAATTTCTAAAAGCCATGACAAGGCAGTATTTCAAATCAGATTTTAAAAGCAATTTCAATCTTTTAGATGAAAATGAATAATTAACAGTAGGAATGGTGAGTGTCACTCTAAACTAATCCTGCAGCCTGTTGTCCAACGTCAAAGCTATCTATATTTGTTACAAACCCAGCACGACCCAGGGCCCTTCCCTGGTGCTTTCCCAGACTAATCAAATCTTGCTTATTCCTGTGAAGTACATTGAAAGTGTTTTGTCCAGCACTTTTTCTCTTTCAATTGTCTCCCTTCCTCTCTTAAAGACTCTACTTCCCTCACCTTCCAGTCCTTCAGCCAAGCGATTACTCTGCATGTGTAAGCTGAGGGAATGAGTCTCAGGTGCCATTCAGATGGTGGAGGAGTCAGAGCTGGGCTTATTCTTATTGTTAGCCACTATCCCACAGTTTGTCCCCAGAGCATAGAAAACCGAGAGGAGATTTGATGGAGGTGTTTAAAATCATGAAAAGTTTAGATAAAGGGAACCAGCTGCTCCTCACTAGGTCCAGTCCTTGCAGTGATTGTAGTGCAAAGGTTCCACCTTATGGTGGGATATGGGACAGCAGCTTGAAGGACATATAAAAAAAATAGATACACAGAGATGGAGATGGAGTGACGCAGAGCAGTGATAGCCAAAAATAATGAGGCAGACAAACAAGAGAGGGGAATTGTCAGAGGGTCAGAAAAGAGAAATGGAAATATGTAGTGAGTGATGAAATAACATAAAATGAGATGGACATAGACAGAGACAAAGAGAGAACAATTGGTTAGTGCTGGTTTCAATGTGCAATTATCCCATGTCCACTCAAAGTAATGCAGGTGGCACACTAATTTCATGCTGCCTGCTCATCACCAGGATTGCAGTGTGCAGCCCAGTCCTAAGCATATTACTGACTGGCTGCATGTTCAGTCCAGGTGCATGTGCAACTAGCATGAGTTAAAGCTAGGCTGCACTGTTTAAAGTCAGCCTAAAGGAGAGGTGCATTCTGGCTGCAGCAGGTGGTGAAACTATCTCCTAAAGTGAAGGGGTGGGAGTTTAGCATTGGAGCAGCAGACCAGAGAGGGGGCTTGCATCTACTCCAATGCAGTTCCAGGGGCCTTAGCTCTGCAGGATGATAGGTGACCCTCAAGTCAAACATTCTGAAGAGAATAGGAGTCGGAAGCCACAGGAATTAATTCAAGCAATGAGGCCCCAAGGACCTGGATGCAATGCTGAAAGAATCTTAATGAACTCACAGAAGTGGTTAAGGTCAGTGACTGCATCTTCAAATCCCATCCCCAATAAACCCCACCACCAACCTCATACACCGCTCAATGCACCACACTCCCATCACTCAACATCAACAATCTCTAGCAATCATGATATGCCTAACATTCATATGTCCCACCTCACCCTCACACATTTACCACTTTCCCAAGCCTCACATCCACATCTTGCAGACTTCCAGCTATTTAGTTACGAAAGGCCCATCACCTAAACACATTGCAATCTGCTCACTGACATTCTTCCCTCTCCTTTACAGGACAAGATGGCACATAGCAGGAGAAAACAGAATAGAGTTGGCTGGGGACATATCCTGAGCCTCTTGGAGGAGATAGTGCTGCAAAACACAAGGGCAGTAGTTTTTTTTTAATTCTTTTGTTTTATTCATTCATGGGTGTGGGCTGGGCCAGACTGTGTTGTCCAGCCCTAGTTACCCTTGAGAAGATGGTGGTGGTGAGTTACTAAAACCATTGCATACAGTGTCCTCACAAACATCCAGGGTGATGGTATCTTCCTGCCTTATACACCTTCTCAAATCTCACTTCACTCTTATTCTGCAATCTGGCATGAAGTGTCAAATGCAGATGGTGTAACCACAAACTTCTTGCTTTCTACCCAGCTCCCTTTCCTGACCCCAGTCCTCCCCTTTTAGATACTCAAGACCTGCTGCCTGGCCAGTCAGTGCAGTCTCTCTACAAAGGACAAGAACAAGAGCAGACATCTGATGAAGAAACAGTGTCACCTGATCTGACTTTACAGTCACCAGCTCAGATGCTGGCACTGTGTGTACTTTAGAGGGCAGTATGGAGGTTAGATCAGCCCATATTGAGTCACCAGGCATGAGTGAGCTGCAAACAGGGCAGGGCAAAGGATAGGGCATATGCCAGTCTCCCAGAGAGCCTGGTTGCAGAGGAATGCTGCACCAGAAGACTCAAATGAGGTAATCGATCTGCCAGCCTATAGGAAAAGGCTGAAGCAAATGCACTCCAAGATACTTGGCCCACTGGCAGGCCTGACAACAGTCTGTTATCAATGTTAAGGAGATGGAGGAGTCCAGCTCCAATTTGGCAAAGGGCTTCACACAGAACATGAACCCTATCCTTTCCAACATGGAATTGTGGAAACTCTTTGAGAACACTTGCAAACCAATGTATGATGCAGTGTCTGATGGCTGATGTTCCAGCTTCAATTGCAGCACAGGCAGAAGTCATCAATATTCTGAGTGCCGCAGTGGAAGCTCAACAAATCTCAGCTTGCTGGCATGCAAGCCCAGCTTGGTGCCACGGAGGCTCAGAATGCTGCTGTCATGGCTGCAGATCTCAATGCACAAAGCAGTCCTACAATTTCCCCCACTGAAAATCAGCAGCCTTCAACCAGCCATACTGTAGCCATCGGGGTAGCACTGCGCAAGGCAGACAAAGGCACCTACATGCCAGTCGCAAACTAAAAGAACAAGGGTGAATAGTTGGGTTTTGTCTGTATTACTGGAATTGATGTTGATATGGAATTTTTTTGCATCTTTTATTTATGGTCTATAACAGAAAAATGGAAAGGTCGAGAAGCAGCGAAGTGGGGATGAAGCCAAAGTCTCATTAGCCGCTCATGGAGAACCCATCTTTAGCAATGGTGTCCCAGATGCCTCCTCCCTTCCTCCTCCTCCTTCTCTTCCTCCTCCCAAGCTGCTCGCCAAAGACCTGGTGCCAAGAGCTGTGCCCTCTTTGAGCCAGGTTGTGGAGGACGCAGAAGCCCATCACAAATCTGGACACAATCTGGTGAGTATTGTAGAGCTCCCCACAAGTCATCCAGGCCACAGAACCATTGTTTTAGAACACTGATGGTTTGTTCCACAATATTTCTGGTGGAAGCATGATTCTTATTGTAGGTGGATTGTCCACATGGTCAGGTGGTGAAAAAGGGGTCATGAACCATATGTGGAATGAATAGTCCTCATCACCAAGCAGCCACCCTCTGGTTTGTTATGATGGTTTAAATATGGTAGGACCAGCTGACTGGCACTTCATAAAAACGCTGTAATTGCTGCTAGACTAGAGGGCATCCACCAACTCTGCATGATCAAAAACTAACTGCATATTTGGGGAATGGAACCCTTTGTAGTTTCTGTACATCTCCCAGTCTCCCATTTGAGATGAAGCATTCATAGCACTGTTTGCATGTAGTTGATGGCTCCCCACACCTTTGGGAATACCACTACTCTAGCAAAGCCTCTCCTTCTGCTTCCTTCTGCGTCAAGAGAAGTCTATGGAGTCTCCTCTCTTTGCATACAGGCCCTCAGGTGTACTATATTGGCATGGATTGAGAATTGATTAACAGACAGGAAAGAGTAGGAATAAATGGGCCTTTTTCAGAGTGGCAGGTGGTAACTAGTGGGTGCCGCAGGGATCAGTGCTCGGGCCCCAGCAATTCGCAATATATATCAATGATTTGGATGAGGGAACCAAATGTAATATTTCCAAGTTTGCTGATGACACAAAACTATGTGGGAGTGTGAACAGTGAGGAGGATATTAAGAGGCTTCAAGTTGATTGAGACAAGTTGTGTGAGTGGGCAAATACATGGCAGATGCAGTATAACGTGGATAAGTGTGAAGTTATCCACTTTGGTAGGAAAAGCAGAATGGCAGATTTTATTTAAATGGTGATAGATTAAGAAATGTTGATGTACAAAGGGATCTGGGTGTCCTTGTACACCAATCACTGAAAACAAGCATGCAGGTGCAGCAAGCAGTTAAGAAGGCAAATGGTATGTTGGCCTTCATTGTTAGAGGACTTGAGTACAGGAGCAAGAATGTCTTACTGCAGCTGTATAGGGCCTTGGTGAACCATGGGAAAAATTATCCTCCCTATAGGGGGGAAAGTGCAGGAGCGGGCAAGGGCAGGCGTGCCTCCGATCGGCGGCCCCAATTGGGGCTATGCCACCATTTTACATGGGCGGGCCAATTAGACGGGAGTGTGCATACGCACGAAAGAGCGCACTGATCTCCCTGAGGCTAAGTGTTGCCTCAGGGAGATCGGCTCCAAAGTTAAAAATGTTAAAGTGAGGAAAACAAAATTTCCCTGACATGTCCCCTCATGTGACACTGTCATATCAGTTGGGACATGTCCATCACTTTTAGTGAAACATTTATTAAATATTTTTAAAAACTTCTTGAAACCTCATCCCACTTATGGATGAGGTTTCATGCTTTATCTTAAGCCTGCCAGTGCTCCCAGCCTGCCAACCAACCCTAAGGCTTGATGGGCAGTTCCGTTAATTACATTAAGCACTTTTTGAATGGCCTCAATAGGCCGTTGACAGGTCAGCAGGTGCACAGCTGATTCGGCTGCACCCCTGCTGACCTGACAATGGAAATGATGCGGCATGATGTTGGGAGTTCCGCCCGATGCCATTCCACATTGGTGAGTTGGCCCCTGCCCCCGCTCGCCGACCGGAAGATCCTGCCCCATATCTGGAGTATTGTGTGTGGTTTTGGTCTCCGTACCTAAGAAAGGATATACTTGCTATGGAGGGAGTGCAGCAAAGGTTCACCAGACTGATTCCTGGGATTGCAGGATGGTGGTATGGGGAGAGATTGGGCCCTCTAGGCCTCTATTCACTGGAGTTTAGAAGAATGAGAGGGAATCTTATTGAAACGTATAAAATTCTGACAAAGCTAGACAGACTGGATACAGGGATGATGTTTTCCTAGCTGGGGGTGTGGTGGAGGGGTGGGGGGGGGGATCTAGAACAAGGAGTCACAATCTCAGCATACAGGGTAGGCCATTTAGGAATGAAATGAGGAGAAACACCTTCATTCAGATGTTGGTGAACCTGTGGAATTCTCTACCACAGACGCCTGTGGAGGCCAAGTCATTGAATATCTTTAAGAAGGAAATCGATTCTAAAGGCATCAAGGGGCATGGGGAGAGAGCGAGAGTATGGCATTGAGATAGAGGATCAGCCATGATCATATTGAATGGCAGAGCAGGCTCGAAGGTCCGAATGACCTAGACCTGCTCCTGTTTTCTATGTTTCTATGGCCAGGATTTCCCAGTCGGCGAGCAGGGGGCGGAGCCTGCTCACCGACACGTAAAATGACAGGGGATGACATTGGCAGAACTCCCAATGTCACCTTGCCTCATTTCAATTTTCATGTTGGCGGGGCCTCAGCCGAATCAGCTGTGCACCCGTCGTCCTGTCAATGGTCAATTGAGGCCATTGACAAAGTAGTTCAAGTAATTAATGGACCTGCCTATCCAAACTTAAGGTTGGCGGGCAGGCCAGGAGCCCTGGTGGGCATTGGAAAAAGCATAAAACCTCATCCACGGGCAGGATGAGGTTTTATGTAGATTTTTAAAAATGTAATAAAAGTGTATTTAAAAGTGATGGACATGTCCCAACTCATGTGACAGTGTCGCATGAGGGGACAAGTCAAGGAATTTTCTTTTTTCTGTTTTTAAGATTTTTTATTGTGGATCCGATCTCCCTGAGGCAGCACTTAGCCTCAGGGAGATGAGTACATTTTTTGTGCGCATGCGCGAAAGAGCGCACTCTTGGCTCAGGGAATTCCACTCTGCCCGCACAGGGACCGCATAGTGCTTCCTTGCGGACGTCACGCTGGGCGGGCCTTAGTGGCCCGCCCACATAAAATGGTGGCACGCCCCCAGTCGGGGACACCAAACAGAGGCACACACATTCCTGAACTTCCCCCCCAACGGGGGGAAAACTCTGCCCTATGTTTATATGATACCTGGTGGCCTGGAAGCTGTTGACAATGTCACTGGGTGGAGCCAGGAAGGATTCTGAGGTGTAGAAAATGAGAACAACAATGATCTTGATGGCCCTTGGCAGTGCTATCCTTGCCCTGCTCTGTTGCTGCAGTTCCTGTTGCTGGACGTAGCACAATTCAGGGACCACTTGGTGAACTGTAACCACTTCAAATACTGCTCCTGGCTCAGACGGAGGTAGGAGAAGTGTTCTCTGAATACCCTGGGTGGGTACTGACTTCTTCCTTCCTCTGCATACATCTCTCTCTGCTGCTGTGCTATATCTGCTTGTTATGCCCCAGCCCTAGATGCACTGCAACCATAGTCCACATGATGAAGTTCAGCTCCACTTTCTTCTGACTCTAACAACTTGTGGCAGCTTCTCTAACAATGCAGTATACAGTAGTTCCAGTAACTCAGCAACAGCTAAAGGAAGTCAGAAGTCCCTCACCCGAAAGTCTTGTGCTGATGCCTTTACTGGGAAGAGGGGGGAGGGGGGTTTCCACATGCAGCTGAGCACATGTTCAGCTATGAGTGTTTGAGAGAGGATGTTAACAGGACTGCGAGTTCCAAGGTGGCAGGTCAGACATCAAATCAGCGATAGACACTGAATGACTTCACAATCTGTCCACTCTGCTTACATGACACGCCTACACTAGCACTCTTGTAAACATGGAGCAACATGTGGGCCGCGTCCAGGCTGGGAGTAATTAGAAGCGAATTGCCCACCATGTTTATCACCTACAGACTCCTGTAGCACCAAAGCCACAGAGTCAAATTTTGCATGCAAGGAAAGAGTGTGTGATGTGGAGCCACAGAAACAACTGGACAGAGAAAGAGGAAGAGACATATACATGCTATCCAGAACTCTTCCACAATCATTTTATATGAAGAATGTTCTTATATGAATCCTAAAATTAATTTTTTGTCTAGGCCTCCTTGTTCTACTCCCACAATTTAATTTAAGGTAATATTTTAGTTTCATTTTTTCTAATCCCCTAGTGATTTTCCACATGCTATAAGATCACATCTGAGGTCCTACTAACTAGGCTGAAAAGTTCAAATCTATCTAATCTTTCCTCATAACTCAGACCCTGACACTGGAGGTCAATATTCTCCATTGTTTCCAACACTTGAATCTATCTAACTTGTTCCTTGGTGATTGGAACTTGGCGTGGCATTCAAGGTAAAGTCTGACCTAAACATTGTACAGTTTGATCAATACCTCCTCTGATCAATGCCCATCTGTTTTGCTATGAAGAGAAAAGTACTGCAGGTGCTGGAAATCTGAAATAAAAATTGGAAAATTCCATTAGTTGGCCAGCCGAGCTGAAATCGCAGTCGGGGGCTGATCGCAGACAGCGGTCCGTTTCCCGACCACTCCTGGGCATGCCGATCAGGTGCGCCCACCAAAGGTAAAATTCAGGCCCCTAGTGCTTTATGGTCTCACTCTGCTCTCACTCCCACTGCTGTTGATGAATAAAAATATAAAATCTGACAGAAAATGCCTTTGGGTGATCTTCTGCATGATGCACAGATTCTTTTTGTCCTTCAAGAAGCTGCTAAGATCTTTTTACTAGAAACAGTCTCGAAGACTAGCAATCCAAAATAGAGATGATCTTATGAACTATTCCGTTCATAATTTTTTACCTAATTGCCGGGTGCAGTTACCATGCTTCACATCAGGTGGCAACAGAGATCCATTACTGTAATGACTGCTCTCAGGGCAACAAGTGGTGAATGGACTAGATTTTGTGGAGCTCAAAGATGAAAGGCAGACTCGGAGAATCACGTGGGAGGCTGCGTGTCAGAATCCCGGCAGCAGGAAAACGGCTCCCGATTATGTCAGCAGCTGGAGGGTGAGCAAGCGGAAAACTCACTCATTATCGGCGGGAACCTCAGAAGTATTCAAAATCAACCACTTGCATGCAATTTAAACATAATTTGGCAGGATTTAATGCAGACTCCCCGATTAAATGAAACTGACATGAGTCTCCCATGCCTTCAGTTACCTTCCCATTGAATGGAGGCAGCTGCAGGCTCTGCCCCATAGCCTTTGATAACTTTGGCAGGCATTCTCTGGGCCTGAGCATATAGGGCAAAATCTTCTGGCTGGCGTGTGGGTGGTGGGGTCCGCACACCAGTGCTTAAAATGTCGCACACTGACATCACGCAAGCATCCCGACGTCAGCGCGCAGCATTGCGATATTTCGGTCGGCGGGCACGCTATGCAGCGGGATGTGCGCCCGCCATTAATTACAGGCCTCGTTAAGGCCCTTAACTTGACAATCGTCGACGATTTTGAGGAGCCCGTGCGAACTTCGGCTCAGTGCACAGGCCCAACGGGCAGGCGGGTAGGTGATTTTTTTTTTACAAACCTCATCCAGTGGCGGGATAAGGTTTGATAGCAGTTTTAAAAACGTTTAGTAAAGTTTTTGTTTATTTCATTTACATGTCCCATCTTGTGTGACATTTTTACATGAGGGGGACATGTTAATGAATTTTCTATTGTTCTACTTTTCATATTTCCCAGCCTTTCAGCGATCTCCCTGAGGCAGCACTTTGCCTCAGGGAGATGTGCCAAGTGTGAAAGAGTGCACTCCGACAGTTGGGGATGCAAAGAGCTGCCTAAGGGAGATTATTTTAAAATTTCATAATCAAACTAAAGAAAAAAAATTACTCAGACATGTCCCCTCATGTGACAGTGTCACACAAGCTGGGACATGTCAATGAATTTTATTAAAAATTTTTATTCAATTTTTAAAGCCTTCATGAAACCTCATCCCACCCGTGGATGAGGTTTCGTGATAAATGCAAAGGCTGCCTGGGCTTTTTGCTTAAGGTTGGACGGGCAGCCCAAACAACCAACTTAATTAGATTATTAATGTCCTTAATAGGCCTTTGACAGTTCGGTGGGCAAGCAGCCGACACCGGTTCGCGCCCGCTGAACTGAAGATCAGAATGACGTGCAGTGACATTGGGACGCATGCCCGATATCACTGTGCATCATTTTACACGTCGGCAAACGGGGCCCACTCCCGCATGATGACCAGAAGATTCAGGCCCATGTTTTGAGTTTTGCAAGCATGGGGGGGGTGGGTACGGTCAGTAATCTGCCTATTGTGAACAGCTGAAAAGACGTGCTGTTTGATATGATCCACCAGTCATTGGTATGTACGCCCAACATACCTGGTATTGGCACTGGCACTGAAATTCATATACATCACTCATTTGTGTGGTAGAAAGGTCATCTTTGTGGCTTGACAACAACATCCTGTTAGTGGATAACACCACTTACACTACCACTGTATAATAGCAGTCTGAAACAGCTAACTTAACCTGTTGCTCAAATTTTTGAGGTAATTTACCCTTCCAGGGTAGTTTGAGGTAGACCAGCATTTTTCATGCCTAATGCATGATGCACAGCGAGCAATTATCAGATCTGAACAGCGGTCTGACCTACATATATTCCTGCAGGATAGCTTTGCTGTGCCCTATTTTGGCATCAAGGTGAGCAAATGTTTTGGGCCCTATTTATGAGGTTGTTGATAAGGAAGCTGTAACTGTAGGAATCCCAATGTGTATATTGACCAGTGAAGGGAGGCTTGCGATAGACAGCAGTTGAGAATCCATTAATGGATTTCTCAACTAGCACGTCAAGTAACGGGAACTCGTTAGACTGTTCCATTACAAAGGTGAATTTGACAAGGGATGGAGCGCATTAAGGTAAGGGAACTCTTTCATACAGCTGCAGATTCAAACATAGTAAATGTAGCATCCATGTATCGGAAATATGCAGAGGGTATGAAGGGTTCTCAAAATTCCCACATTTTTTATATCATCAAGAAGGATATGACTTTTGGACTTTTATGGCAGAGGAGCCGACTGCTGAGTTAAGTGTAGGGCCCTGCATACAGGAGGCAGCCCATGAAGGCCTTGGACTGGACATGTCTGGGCTTGTTGAGTGCAGTGTGCATTGTTGCCTGAAAATCAGACAACGAGAGGAGACAGAATACGCATTCTTCCCTTTAACACAATCAACCCAGAGAAAGATTTCATCTTACACGAAACTAAAGCCCATCAAAATCTTGCATAAATAATCGCTACTAACTACTAAGGCAGGAAGGCAACAATTCAATGCAATTATGCGAACCCATCAATACTCCACATATACAATGACTTACAGTTCAAGACTAGTTACAGGGACAGGAAGACAACGATAAAAATCACGCGAGCCCATTAAAAACGAAACAACAATCACCTAGGGAAGCCCAGCAAAATCAGACAAAGAACTAACCTTGATTTGGATTGAGATAAGAAATTCGAAAAACAGTATAATTGGGCCAGCAGTTACAAAGGAGAGTGGGCAAATCTGAAGGGTGAGCAGTTTTTGGAGCGGTTGAAGCCGAGTTTAAGCAGGGAGCTGAGCCAAGCAGAGGAAGGAGATCTGGAGGTTTGCAGGCCCGCAGGCAACATCACGGTGAGGGGCAAGGGGTGGCAGGCTCAACCAAAGACAACAAGGCCACAACCGCAGCCCACCACGAAGATCAACCACCCACAATCGCGCCCTCCACCCAACTGAAGAACCTTCGCAGATTCCACAGACCAGGACCACGTGGGGACGGCAGGCCCCAGAGGACACAAAGAGCGTACCCCAAAACTGCAACCAGATTATTTAGCTGGATTGCAAACTGTCAAGGAACCCTGGGTTGGTGAGCATGATCCCTGACCTCGCCTAGTTCAATTTAGTTAGGTTTTGGGGTGGGACAAGGGTAAGGGGGATTAGTAGCGTGATTTTCCCTCATTATGCCATTTTTAACTGTGTATTTTGTAGGTCTGTATAATCTCAGTGTAAGTCTAATGTTATACGTTCATTTGTGACTTCAATAAACCCAGTTTTTTTCTTGCACCAAAACCAATTGTCTGCTGCACTTTATCACAACCCCCAAATAAGTCCAAGGTCTAGAACCCAGGGAGTGGGAGTGATTCGGACCGCTCAGAAATCAGAGGTGCAGCTGACACACACCACCACCCCCTACAGGTAGGAGGTTAGGAGTCATTACATGGAAAACACGTTTCTCATGGAAACCGATGAAAATGTTGGCGAGGGATAGGCCTAGAGGAGAACCCACAGCAACACCATCTATTTGGGCGTACATGGTGTCCTTAAAGATGAACTCAGCTGCGCGATTTTTCCAGGTATATCCCCCAACCACAGTCATGATTCTCTTTCACCCCCAGGTAAAGGAGCAAATCTGTAGAAGTTTCAAGTTCTGATTTCACAGGAACATCATCAATGGGGGCTCACACTTGCTCCTGTGAAGACCCTCACTGGGTACAATATTGTCCACTGAAACTCTGGATTTTTTACTCAGCTAAAGCAGTGGGAGTTCCTGAAATAGAGTGCCCGCACCTGGCTTTGCCCGTGTGCCACCATTTCACTTGTAAGGGACACATAGTAGCTCCTCCTCTGATAAGGTTAACTGGAAACCCCTGAAAGAGCAGAGACCTAGTACAACCAGGCCTCCACAATTTTTCAGGGGAACTCCAATGCATATTACAAACTTTTTTTTTCAACTTTAATGTTCTATGCTGACTGGGTTTTATTTTCATTGTGGAACTGAGATCATAGGGCCAAGGCCCTCAGTGCAGGACAGAAAGAAGTAATTTCATTGTGAATTCAAACAGAGTTTTAAAGCCTGTGCATTGTAGTAGGAAAGGTTGCAGATAATTCAGGCTTTGCAAAAGTGTAAAATGGGTGAAAATGCAAAACTATTCCCATTCGCCAGCGCACCAAAATTATCAACGCTGGAGGAGGTGGAAAATTGCACAGTTTAGGGATCCTGGAAGGAACGAATTAGAGCAGTAGGCTGTGAATGTCTTAAATTTAACACAGTAAATGATGCAGGGAAGAGAAATAGTTCTAGGCAGCTGCATTCTTGGCTGATTTCTTTCCCTTTGAGAGTTGCAGAGTTTAATCATGATGCCCCTAGCTCCACCCAACTGAAATTACTGAAATCAATGCAACAGACTGATAAATTTGCCAACTAAGTTATTAAAATGCCAGGAACTTCATTTAAAATAAGAAAGATTTCAGAGACATTTTGAACCTGAAGTAATATTTATTAAAATGACCTGTACATTTGAGCAGATTTAAGGAAAAAATATAATTTTTAATACAAGACATAATATTTTAAAAATTCCCATACAAATGTTTCTCATTGGACACAATTTCGCAGGAATACAATATGTACAATTGGCAAAAAAACTCACACAAGTTAAAATACCTGAGATCAAAATACTCTTAATATTAAATAGAATCTGTGCCATTATAGGTCCCTACAGGTCTTCCAATCCATAAGCATTCAATTACACACATTCCTCCTCAATACAGAGAGCACAGGTAACATCTATTAATATGACATACAAGAACTCGTGTTGCACAAATGCATTCTTCGTGTCTGTTTCTTCTCCCCTTCATGAGAATACAAAATTGTAATAATAATAATGGAGCTAAACAAATTGTGGGTACACTTTCCACATCTTTCCAACCATTAATAGTAATGAATGGAAAGTCATGCAAAGTGCACCTTTTTTCCAAATATACTCTCCTGGCGGGTGAGGTTCTCTGTCTAGAGCACAATTCTGTATAGTTAGCCCTAAAATGTAAGTGAAATAACATACATTCCAATATCCCTGCACACAACGCTCTTCGTGTTTCTTCTTCACGATACAAGAAATAATTGGTGATTTCCGAGGTCACTGAAGGGAGGTTGGAATACAAGGAATCAGAAACTGAGAAAAGTTCATTCTGCCATTAAGACCAATGCTTTTGCAAACCTTATAAAACCTCTTGTCATGAACTATCTGTCCCAGCCATTCCATCTCCTGAAGAAAAGATCTATATAAGTACTTTCTGATTCCCAAATGTAAATCAGTCAGAACTCCAGAATATTTAACAATTTATCCAATATCATATATCCTTTATAATTGCTTTTCTTGGCTTGACATTTCAACAATTCTAGCAGTTTGCAAACCATTGTTATGCTCCTTCACATTTGATTAAAGGATGAAAGTATATATTTTGAGATGCAGTCCAGACTCTACCAAGGGGCGCACTAGTGAATTAGCCATGCATCACTTCTATTCATGAAGAGAAAAAATAGTTATTGTTGCTGGTTACTCTCAAATGCACATGGGTTGTAGATCTTTTATACATCATATTGTGATGTATTGTTTTGTTATTTTTCTCCCTTCCTACATCCTGCCTCTTCCAGCCACATTCAGTAGTTCACCTGATCCTCCTAAAGTGCTGAGCTTCATCTACCTTTCAATCCAGATTAATTTATCTTCAGTGTACTCAAAATTTCAACCCTATCTATCTCGAGGCGTGTTTGGTCATCTACTGGCTCGCAGACGCAGCACAAGAGTGAGAGAATTTAGGAATTGCTATAAAAGTATCATCCAAGTCTTCTGACACAACAAAGCTGGGTCACTAGTCATTTTTCTTCTACCCTTAGTGATTGACCATATTCAGCTTAAAAATAACATACTTACTTGCAACAGAACTAAACCACATCGAAATCAAAAGTTGATCTTTAAAGGGTAGATTATTTTTTCCACCTGCAGTGAGAAGCATGTCCTTAGCCCCTACCAGCCAGAAGAAAGGAATGAGGGTTTGGTTGTGATTCAATGGATGAAATCAGGACAACTAGAATGGACTGAATTAAAAATAAATCTTCCCAATGATGAGAGAACCTAAGGGATAGAGCGCAATTATAACTTGTAGCTGCCTACTCACTGAAAGAATGCATGATACTTTGCAGGTTCGTAGCCAAGCAAGAAGTCTTCTGCTAACAATTTCAGATCGGCCAAAGTTGTTACTATAGCAATAGGAAGGACACAGTGATAAAATCAAAGATGACAGGAATCCATTATCCATCCACAATCTATACTGTTGTGTTTCCTGTCATAGAATTTTAAGTTTATGCTCTTTACATAATGACCAGACATTTCAAATGCTCTGTGAAGTATTTATCTTTAAAGGCTATGATCCAATCTCATATCTGGCACCAACTTTATTCTTATGATCAGCCAAATAAAAATTTCATAGCCATGGAAGTGGAAGAAATGTAAAGATTAAATGTGTAATGGCGGCAATGCAAAAGATAAAACAGATAAAAAGATAAATTGAAGATTTCGGGGGGAGGGGCGGTGGAGTCTAGTTTTCCTTTCTCATTTAAAAATTGAAACATGAAGCTGTTTCACATGTAGTTCAGTAACATTCAAATGTAAGAGTCTATTCAAATTCTAGAATGAAAAATCGCTTGTAGCCTTTAAAAAGGTAGTATGGTAATGATCTATTAAATGAGGTTTTCTAACAGAGGGTCTGACTTTTGCTGCTTCAGAGAGGTCACCTGCTAGCTAAGGTAAAGCTTCTTTTCACCCGCCTCCTGCAGCAAGACCTGTTCTTGTTCACAAGGCCCCATTGATTCTGAAATTAGGTCCCTCCAGGCAAAAAGAAGTGAGCTACATAATACAGAGATATAAATCTCAGTCATATACACCAAAGCCAATAGAATTTAAAGATCAAGAAAATTCATTGCTATTGGCTAATCTGCAGCAATATGTTTGTAACATTAAAGATAAACTGAATAGACTAATGTAACAATTAGCAGTTATGCTGAATGTTGGCATTACAACCAAATTATCACTCCACCCTGCCACAGACTGGATATTTCATTAGTTTTTAATAAGACTAATAGGTGTTGCCAAAGCCAAGTGACTACTCTAAACCATAGCAACAGGTAATCGCAAGCAGCACTAAGCTACACACCACACATTTTATACATACATATAATGCTTTCACAAATTATGGCATCTTACCTCTTTTAGTACACACTTTCCAGCAGCAACATTAGTCTGAAATCAAAGCACCAAGTAATCCCAGTGCAATGCATTTAATTATCTGAAAATGCATCAAACTAATGCAACAGAAAATGGTGAATAAAACTCTAACATGAACCAATGGATGATTTATAATTAAATGTGTTGACTTGTTTGCAGATTAAAGTTTTTCTGTGTGTTTTAAACTGCAGCATTTAAAACAAATCAAAAGTACTCCATGGTGGGATTATTTAAATCTATCAAATTGTATTTTTATTAAATAAAAATCGAGGATTGTAACCAGGGTAGCCAGTGGTAAAAATAACCAATAATACTCACAGGCTGTGGGATTAGAAATCCAATCCTATCAATCAGATACATCTACCTCTTCCCTTTGTATAGTATTAATATGACTCAAGCAAAACAAAAGTAATAGAAAAACTGATGTATCTTAGGGTTAAAATCAAGGAAAATAACACTAAAGGTTTAGATTGGGACTGTGAGACTGCTAAACCCAACTCCATGGGACACATGGAAGTACCTTCCCATTAAAGGTGCAGGGTGGGATGGCCTATTCAGACTGGTTAAAACAAAATAAAACTAAGATAATTAAAATAGCAAATTCAAAACAGAGAACTAAAGTTGGGTGAAATCAGAACAAAAGTTCCATCTACGCTGTCCAGTAATGGAAGACATCCAGTGTATGAGTCAACAACAGATATTCCACTGCTGTAAAAAAAAAATGGGGCACATCTACAGTTGTCAACTCTGGTTGGATATGATCCTGGAGGTTTCATCACATGACCTCCTACCTCAAACTACCTCCCACTATACTCCAGCCGCACAGACCATCTAAGGTCAATTGGAAAGGAAACAAACTATGCCATCCAGTTGAATTCATCTTGATTGTTAGTGAAACAATCTACCCCCTATTCCCAGCTCCAATGCTTTTATTACTAATAAATGAAAGTGTTCAAAGAAAATATTTTTTTAAAATTTTGTTTAGTTACTTTCTTTTTGGGTTGCTTGCAACAATGTTCCAGAGATCAGTCTTCAATTCCTGGCGACTCCAGGAGGCTGACATCCTAGGTACATGCTCTGTGTGGTGGGAGCCCCCCTCCCCTGGACACACAGCTCCACTTGGATCACTATTTATCCACAGAAGGATTCCCCAATCTCAGTAACAGGGGCAGAAATTTGATGCAACATAATTCAGTTAACCAGCCACAGAAACCTGTGTTGCCATCCTGTGACCAGAGTGTTTTGTAGCCTTAGGAGACTGAGTTCCAAAGAAAGGTTCGAGTAACTAAATTTATTTTCATTGGAGAAAAAAGGCCAAGGGGACACATACACCATTTCAAAATAATTAAAGGCTTCAATAATTATTAATAATTCAATAATAGCTTAAGCTATTTAACTTGGTCGATGTGCAAAGCTTCAAAGGACATATCCAAAATTCACAAGCTCCAATTAAGGTTAGAGTTTAGACAAAGCATTTCTACCCACAGGATTATTGCCATGTGGAAGAGACTCCCAGAGAAGGTAATTGATTTGGGCTTAAGTGATGCCTTTGAAAGAGTGAGCTTGGCTGATGTCTGATGAAAAAGAGGAATGAGGGTATTATTGAGATATTAACACACAGCTTGATTTTATTTTCAGGGGAGGGAGGTAAAGGTTAATTTAGGAAAGCACAAAATGGCTGGGATGAGACATCTCACATGGACCCCAGTAGATGGGAGCTTGATTGGCCCAGCAGTCTTTTCTCTCAGCAAATTTCTCGTGTTCTTTTGCAGATCACGTTCTGTGAATCTAGCCATCTCTAATTAAGGACATAAGTTTATCTGTCAGCGATGGGTCAAAGTTTTGTTGTACGTGCATGGAATGTTTCTAGTATTTTTACCATTATTTGAGTTTTCATCAGGATTAAATCCATAAAATCCCTCAAAACAGTGTCCAAGCCCCTGCAGTGGTGAAACGGATGTACACATCAATTCTCCCACAACACAAGCTTAAGGGCTCTGCAGACACCAGGCATTGATCCAAAGAGGGAAAGGGGAAAGAACACCATTGGAGATCCCATTGCATTTGGTTTCAGAATCACTATGGCCAGGTTTATAGCGTATCATTTGCCTGCCTCTGTATTGTACAGGCAATGTGCAGAGAGAACAGGTAAAAGGAAACAGAATATGTACAAAAATCTACATACATGCTATATATGTACAAGTACACAGAGGACTATATCTTGGTACCCTATACACCTTGGATGTGCAACATAATAAGTTAATGCAGTACTCCACAGAAATGTGTGCAGAATCTTATTCAAAAATACGGTTAAACAGAATAACCTCACAAGGTCTCTTGCCACAGAAAACACCTATTAGCTGGTCAGTCAGTATCAGCCCACTCTCAACTTTCCAAACACATCATTCCATTTCAGGTCAGCCATCAATTCCCACACACTCTCATCAACAGCCCCCAGCACTTCCCCATACACAGTAAACACTTGTCTGAAAGTTAACATTCCATACCCCTCTCAAATTTCCTTATTCCATTGTTTAAGGGCCTTCACCCCGAATTCCAAAGCATTTCCATGCATTTATCTTTTTTACTAGTTAAAAAGTTGCTGGGAATATCACCATGAACAGATTTACAGTCAGATCAGTAAAGTTTTAACAACTTGAGCACAAACTAAGATAGTCTCTTTCTTTGTCACAGTTGCATGGGTGCAAGAATATTACAGCAGTTAAAGGATTAGAGCCACATAAACAGGCAATAAAATTAAAACCACTGGACAGAGGAACAATTTATTTTAGGCATCTCACCCAACCCATCATTACCTTACTGGCAAAATCTATCAATATAAGATTATATAACGATCACTTAAAGGTCCCTCTATGAGCCAGATGTCAGGAAGGATTTCTTTATTGAAAAGATGGTTGCAGCCAGGGTACTGGATACATTAAAAGGTCATTTGGATATATTAGAGGAAGACAAAAAGGGTGGTATACTGTAAGTATAATACCAAATGGGCTGAAGAGCCTTCTTCATCTGAACCTATCTTGTGATGTATCTTGTTTGGCTGGGGTAGTTAGAAGACTGATTATCATTTAATGATGGTTGCCAACAGGGCACACTCATATAAGACATCTTTTTCCTGCTTGCAGTTTCAATTCATTTCAGATTTTGGTCTCTAGTCCCCGTGGGTTTGATGGCAGAAAGGAGTCCCGTATCCTAGCAACCTCTACTGCACATAGGTAGCCGGAGACCTTGTTGTACCATTCTGGAGTCCGGCCCCTAAGATAAAAAAAGAAATAGAAACACGAGAAAAGTCAACAAGACGAAAAAACTATTTATCCCATCAGTACCCTAACTCTCCCATTGTAATGCTCAGCTTCATTTCAAACATCTCTAATGTTTCTGCCACTGCTACTCCAATCAGCAGATTATTCTAAAAGGTTTGAGTGAAGGACCATCTCAATATCGGTTTTAAAATTGGTGTGCACTAATTTCGATATGTCTTCAGGTTCTACTTACCTGACTTGCTTAGAAGTAATATTACACTCCATTAATATTTCTATTATATGATACAATTCCCATTAACCTCCCTCTTTGTAGAACACAGCGCTTTAAATAATCCAAGATTTATTTAGGAGCATCTCACCTACAAAAAGCCCAGCTGTCAGGGAATGCTTTATATGAAGATCAGAACTTGGGAATAGAGCTGCTTTGAAAGAAATGCCATGTAGATTAGTTTGTAACTAACCACTCTTTAATAGAAAAAGATATATAAGATATATTCTTGGATTTCCCTGTCATATACACAGAAGATGGGGGCCAGGAAGGGGGAAGCTTGGAAGGATAGGGTGGGTTGTTATTGATTTAACCCTCTTCCCAAAAGAATCAAGTCAGTATCTACAAAGGAAGGCACACAGTCATGCAGAAAAAGGTTTAAAATGGATTTTAATACACTTACATAGAAATAAAGTGGTTGCATTTCTGCAGGACTTCTCCCAATTGTCTGCTGTAACTGCAGGATCTGTAGAAACCTCAGAAGCGGAATGAATACTACTTACACCATTCCCCCCAGGGTTTCCATAGATATTCTGCTGCAGTGATATTGAACAATAAGGAGAACCCCAGCAAAAATTCAACTCAAAAATACTATTCACAGGAGGGATCTGAATGGCAATCACAGAACATGTTGCATAATCCAAGGTGTGTACACTGGACATTCTAAGAACTTTTTCAGTGGTAGTCTTTACAGTTCTTGGCACTGTTAAGAATCCAACTATTCACCACCTTCTAATAAATATATGGATTTACACAATTGCTCTGTATTTTATCCTTGGGCACAAGGTGACACAGTGGGCTAGTCTTTGTACTCTGAGCTTGAGTCCTATTTGATGTCAGTAAAGGTCTAACATGAAATGAGTCTCAGCTGTCTCAAGTGAGAAAAAAATATATCACATTGGAGCCAAAGGGCTCCTCTTCTGAGAGTGAGACACATTGTCAGATCAGAGAAGAAGCTGCTTTATTTGGCACCTGATTAAGGTTACATTTGACTAGGAAATGTTTGATGCCATTCCAGCTTGCTCCATTTTCCAACACTAACATACAGCATCCTAATGGGCACAAAATCCAAAGAGAAAAGTTTTTTTTAAAAAAACACGTTTCATTATTTAATTCAAGACTAGACTTTGAGGTTTTCAATTATCACAATAGTTGTTATAGAGGGGGCATCTTTCACCCTGTCTAGTAATCTAGATGAGAACTCCTGAAACTTAGCCAACTGATGTACTTGGATCTGACTGAAGGGTGACCCCAGTGCCTGAGCATTACCCCAGTCATCAGGCCAGCTCTCTCTCCCTTACTGTTCACATTCCTGTGATTCATGCAGAATCACACTTTAATCACAGAGTCCGTGGGTGGGGGTGAGAGCAAGAGTGAAAGACATGAAACACATACCTCAGGTCAGTCCTGGAGATATATGTGAGTCGGGACCGGCCTGAGCCACAAGCCTCAACCAGGTATTGCGAGTTCAGGACGACAGCTCTCACACCTCCTTCCAGGTGCACGGACTCATGTTCAACAGAAACTGCCACAAGAATGCACGATTCCTTCAGTAAATCAGTCCGCCATGTCCTAGAACAGAAGCAAAACAATTACATTGATACAGTGAATTGGACACTGGACTTTCAACCTTAAAAACTCAGCACAGACTAAAGGCACAAAGTATACTGTGCTTGTTGATGGTAAAGGGACTATACAAATTAAGTTTGGTGCTTAGCGTAAATTTGTACAAGGCACCAAACAATGGGCTGAATGTTACGTCCTCCCAGTGGGTGTGCTTCCTGTGCGAAGGGGGCACATAAAATGTGGGGTGGGCACCCATCCCACCACTTTCCCACCCATCCCTGAGCTCACCCCCATAATACAGGGGGGCAGGCAGGTGTCGAAATTGGCAGCCCTCCCGCCATATTTAAATGAACTATTAAGGGTCAATTGGGCTTGTTATCAAACCAAATGACCCCAATAATACGCTGCTCATGCCATAAAACATTTGGTATGGGCAGCAGAGCGGGAGTGGGCAGCCTGATTTTTCACCTTAGCTGTTCAAAGGATGGGAAGGAAGGTGGGGGTTGCTCTTTGGGGGCTACCCTTTGCTGCTTGCGGGTCAGACCCCTTATGTTGAACCCCTCCCCACTTCCTTCCTATCTGTTCCCTTCCTTAAATCCAACCCTCCCTCCCCACTACCCCTCTCTCTAAGCTACCCAAATCTTCCCAGCCCAAGATACTGAACTTACCTGCGCCAGGGATCCAAGGCCTTGGGATCTTTTCTTCTCCGGTAGTCCAAGCAATGGCCATGGATCCCTTCCTGGCGCTGCTGGGACTGATGGAGGGCGGGACTTCTGCCCCAAGTCTCACTCGGCCCTCATTAGTCCATCCCACAGCGCTTTATGGCCGCAGGGCAAGTTGGCTCTGCAACAACATGGTTTCCAGGGTGGTCGGCGTGTCATCCGCCCCACCCCCCATATTATGCAGCCCAATATGTACTCACAGGTAGAAATCATTAGATAAGCAAGAGTCAGGCACATTGCACTTGCACCCTGAGTGTGTGTGGACTGAGTCAACAGCAGTTGGAATAATTATTGGCAAAATGCATGTGCACTTCAATTTGTTATTGCAGGCAGGCAATCAATTTACAGAGGACTGCAATGTCTCAGAATATACATTCAGTTTATTTAGTAACTGGATAATTTTTTCGGTACTAGTAGATATCCATTGGATAAATGAGAGATACAAGGGGCAGATTTTCATGTTCCTCCACTGAACATATTGAATTCCCTGGAGACGCAGCCAGGGAGGAGTGAATGTTAAATTAAGTCTGCCTGATATTCCAATCACTATCAGGACATTTGGGAGGAGCTGGCCAGAATTGACTGGGAGATGAGCCTAGCAGGAAAGACAGTGGAACAGCAATGGCAGGAGTTTCTGGGAATAATTTGGGAGACACAGCAAAAATTCATCCCTAGGAAGAAGAAGCATTCTATAGGGAGGACGAGGCAACCATGGCTGACAAGGGAAGTCAGGGACAGCATAAAAGCTAAAGAGAAAGCATACAATGCGGCGAAGAGCAGTGGGAAGCCTACAAAGACCAACAGAGGACAACTAAAAAAGAAATAAGGAGGGAGAAGATTAAATATGAGGGTAAACTAGCTGGTAATATAAAAGAAGATTGCAAGAGTTTTTTTTAAGATATATAAAGGGTATGAGAGAGGCAAAAGTGGACATTGGGCCGCTGGAAAATGACGCTGGAGAAGTAGTAGTGGGGAACAAAGAAATGGCGGAGGAACTGAATAGGTACTTTGCGTCAGTCTTCACAGTGGACACGAGTAACATCCCTAAAGTTCAAGAGAGTCGGGGGGCAGAGGTGAGTATGGTGGCCATTACCAAGGAGAACGTGCTAGGAAAACTGAAAAGGTCTGAAGGTGGATAAATCACCTGGACCAGATGGATTACACCCCAGAGTTCTGAAGGAGATAGCTGAAGAGATAGTGGAGGCGTTAGTGGTGACCTTTCAGGAAACACTGGAGTCAGGGAGGGACCTAGAGGACTGAAAAATCGCTAATGTAACCCCCCTGTTTAAGAAGGGAGTGAGGCATAAGACAGGAAATTACAGGCCAATTAGCCTGATTTTGGTCGTTGGTAAGATTTCAGAGTCCATTATTAAGGATGAGATTTCAGAATACTTGGAAGTGCATGGTAAAATCAGGCAAAGTCAGCATGGTTTCATCAAGGGGAGGTCATGCCTGATAAATCTGTTAGAATTCTTTGAGGAGGTAATGAGTAGGTTAGACAAAGGAGAGCCAATGGATGTTATCTACCTGGACTTCCAGAAGGCCTTTGACAAGGTGCCGCACAGGACGTTGCTCATTAAGATAAGAGCCCATGGCGTTAGAGGCAAGGTACTAGTATGGATAGAAGATTGGCTGTCTGGCAGGAGGCAGAGAGTGGGGATAAGGGTGTCCTTCTCAGGATGCCGGCCGGTGACTAGTGGAGTTCCACGGGGGTCAGTGTTGGGACCACAACTTTTCACTTTATACATTAATGATCTAGATGAAGGAACTGAGGGCGTTCTAGCTAAGTTTGCAGATGATACAAAGATAGGTGGATGGACAAGTAGTATTGAGGAGGCGGGGAGGCTGCAGAAGGTTTTGGACAGGTTAGGAGAATGGGCAAAGAAGTGGCAGATGGAATACAACATGGGGGAAAGTGTGAAGTCATACACTTTGATAGGAAGAATAGAGGCATAGACTATTTTTTTAAATGGGGAGAGAAATGGGGAGTGCAAAGGGACTTGGGAGTCCTAGTCCAAGATTCTCTTAAGGTTCACTTGCAGGTTGAGTCAGTAGTTAGGAAGGCAAATGCAGTGTTGGCAGTTATTTCGAGAGGACTAGAATATAAAAGCAGGGATGTGCTGCTAAGGCTTTATAAGGCTCTGGTCAGACCACATTTAGAATATTGTGAGCAATTTTGGGCCCCGTATCTCAGGAAGGATGTTCTGGCCCTGGAGAGGGTCCAGAGGAGGTTCACGAGAACCATCCCAGGAATGAAAGGCTTAACATATGAGGAACATTTGAGGACTCTGGGTCTATACTCGATGGAGTTTAGAAGCATGAGGGGGATTCTGATTGAAACTTACAGAATACTGAAAGGCCTGAATAGAGTGGATGTGGGGAAGATGTTTCCATTAGTAGGAGAGACTAGGACCCGAGGGCACAGCCTCAGGGTAAAGGGAGAACAGAGATGAGGAGAAACTTCTTTAGCCAGAGAGTGGTGAATCTATGGAATTCTTTGCCACAGAAGGCTGTGGAGGCCAGGTCATTGAGTGTATTTAAGACCAAGATGGATAGGTTCTTGATTGGTAAGGGGATCAAAGGTCACGGGGAGAAGGTGGGAAAATGGGGTTGAGAAACTTATCAGCCATGATTGAATGGCGGAGCAGACTCGATGGGCCAAATGGCCTAATTTCTGCTCCTATGTCTTATGGTCTTATTTGGGTATTCTCTTTTATAATGTGACATACTCAGCAATCCAAAATAATCTCATACAGAAACAACAATGTCTGCAGAATGGTTCTTCAGAATCAGTAAGAATGGTATTTCAGAAAGTACAAACAGGAGTGAATGAGATGTGGCATTTATTGTTGAGAAGTAAAGAGATCGCTGGAAATAGACATCTGGGAACAAGTATAGCAAGAAAGGAGAAAAGTGGTGTATCCCTTCCCTTCACTCCACCCCCACTAGAGCTATCTGTACCTTGCTGGCCCTGCTTTCTACCCATAAGTTGCACATTCCCTAGATAATGTCACCACCTTCAACACCTCTTTGTCCTTTTGTCTATCTCCAGCTATCACTGGCCCTCTCCCCAGCTCTACCCTCTCCCCACCCCCCTTAAACCAGCTTATATTTCATCTCTTTTCTATTTTTACTTAGTTCTGTTGAAAAGTCATATGGCCTTGAAACGTTAACTGCGTTCCTCTCCACAGATGCTGCCAGACCTGCTGGGTTTTTCCAGGTATTTTTAATTTTGTTGTGGATTTCCAGCATCCGCAGTTTTTTGCTTTTATCTAAGAAAAGGAGATTGGTGGGGGGAGTGGGGAGGGAGCACAGCAGAAATATCAGAGGATTTGAGGGACGAGAGTAGGGATGAAAGCGAGGTGTTGAAATGTTGTGGAGTAGAATGAGGAATTGAAATGGTATATTTTTGAGGTTGAAGTGGGTCCAAAATGGAGTCACAGCACCCAGGAAAGGAGACAGCAGGAGATGAAGTGGCTATTTTTAGCACTGATGTTTGAACTCTAATTTTTGTGACAGAAATGGGGCTGAAGAGTGAACAGCAGGGTGAAATCAGAACCAAGCATGAAGCTGGAGTGAAAGAATGAGTGGGACATGGGCCAATCCATTTTTTTCGGCGGGGTGTGGGTGGGTGGGAGGGGCCTAGGGGCAGGAACCTGAGGCCAAAAGAAGACCAAAAGCAAAGTCGAGATTAGGAGCAGAGGTAAAATTACTTCTGAAAATATTACTGTCAGGCACGGTTTGAGGCACAAGCAGTTTTACATTTTTAAAAAATTGTGATCAGCAATTGAATTGTACGTGAGATCCAAATATAGTCAGAGTGGGCCAGAGGCCAATAATTTGAGGTTTCAGCCCACCCAACTAACTTGGCATTGAGCCCAGCAAGTGTCTATGGTCAAACATGTTTAAAATGTTTAGATGGGCTCTTATGATAGAATCATAAATTATTGAAAGAGGCCATTCAGACCATCATGTATGTGCCAGCTTTGAAAGAGTTCTGCAATTAGTCCCACTCAGCTGCTATTTCCCACAGTCCTGCAATTTTTTCCACTTAAAGGAGAACCTGATCCCTGTTTTAAATTTACTGTTGAATCTTGTCCCACTACCCATTCAGATCATAATACAGTGGGCTGGATTTTATGGGCCACTGTGGTCCCCTGCCCCCTCAGATAAAAAGTCGGTGGGGAGGCTGCCCACAGAAAGAACAGCTGCCCTTCTGTCATTTGGGTGAAGGCAGGATTTCCACCCAACCACAAGAAGTCCCACCTCAAAGACCTGCTGACCAATCAGAAGGCTGGCAGCGCTATAGCCCCAACAGCACCAGGTGGGAATGGTGGCCACTACTGGCAATACAGGCAATCCCCAGTGGAGATTGACACTGGAGCCAGACACCAAGGTAAGTGAGGGGGATCGCGGCAGGATCAGGTTGCCCTTTATCGACGCCTGCATAGCTAAAGCTGCCAGGCCACCCACTTGGTATAGATCTCCTCCTGCTGTGCGTAAAATAGCAGGAGGAGTGGGATGAGGCCCTTATGTGGCCATTAGTTGACCACTTAAGAGCCTTAATAGGGTCAAGGACAGACAGGCTGCCCCATGCCTCCAGTGGCCCCTGTAAAATTTCATATAGGTTGGGAGTGTGCAGGTAGGAGGTAGGAAGGCTATGTGCTGGATTTTATAAGACCCTGCCAGTGGGGATGCAAAAAATCCAGCCCAGTATTTTTATCTGCACTTGGGGGCTAACCACTTGGAGAGGCGGCAAGAAATGGTCACAGCTGAAGATGAATGTGTGCAGCAGTGTAAAGGAACAGATGGTTTCAAGCATCAGAAATATTTTCCTGACTCTGTTGAGTAGTAAAATCTACTGATGTAGACCCCAACAATCCATTAAACCAGAATTGATTCCTGATCCTGCCAGTTTTAGCAGCATTATGCATATCCTAGATTCGGGGCAGGACTTTTCAAATGGTGGTGTTTCCCACCCCACCACGCAAAAAGAGGTGAGGCCAGAGGATTAGAGGTTTTGATGGAGATGCCAGGAATGGAGGGAACACCCACAGTGGGCAGACCATGGCGGGAGGAGGCCTCATGTGGAGATTAGGAGGCCCTTGATGGAGGCATTCCCAATTTCCACTCAAGACCTGAGCTGGCTAACCTGCCAGGTTCTCCCGCCACACCTTCCCACCTCAAAATTGAAGCTCGGTCAGCAGCGGCCCTTAGGTGGCTCTTAATTGTCCATGTAAAGGCCTCAACTGGGGTGAGGGCTAGCAGGCCTGCTTAGGCCCCGCCTGCCCCATGTAAACTTGTGGATAGGTCGGGGAGGCAGGAGGGTGGCGGGCTTGCCGGCCTGGAAATTTTACAGGCCTACTCACCTGCAAACCTGCTGGTGTGGGACCCTATGATTCTGCCCATGGTTTATATTCCCTTGAATTTAGAAGGCTAAGGAGTGGCAGCTTAACTGAAGTGTGATTTAAAAACCTCAGGACCACCACTGATCCTATGGAAAGGAAGTGTTGTAGCTGATAACTGGAGTCCTATGAAAAACCTGAAGCAGTTACAGTTTAATCTTGTGTTCTCTATGAGCAAATTAAGCTGTAAAGTTAAAGGTTCATTCAAACTAACATTATTCAAGACCATTTAAAACAATTGCTTTTGAGTGATTATTTGAACACTCAATCTGGTGTTCATAGAAAATCTTTCAGGCAGCCGCTGCATTGTTAGGGACATATTGATTTATATTCAGTGGGGGCCATAGCCTCTCATTGCTGTGTGTTAGTGACATCATAAACATACTTGTGAAGATTTTCTCTGGTCACGCGGTCCATTAAAATCATGTGCTCAATAAGAAAATACTGAGCAGAGGAAATCATTTGCATAGCATGTTTGGCCTCGGTCGCCAATTCTAATTACTCTCATTCAAAATTAAATATCTGCAAAGATGTACAAACTGCCCTTTCTGGCTATTGAACTCATTGCTAACTATTCATTCCCACAAAAATAGTCAGTGAACCTAAAACATTTCAACAGTTTACTCAACCATTTCCTGTGATGTAGATCTTACATATATGCTGGGAAAGAAACACCAACTACTATAGTTGCTTCAGCTTTTTGTACATGATTTCACAGTTAAAATTGTATTTAATTATTTGATATATAATGTTCAGATGAGGGGTTTCCTCAAGGTTCCTCAACATGGTCGATCAGAAATCAGTAGAAGTAATGAATTACAATACAATGCTACTGGCATGGGCACATTATCATGCACTGTTGCTGACCCAGTAACTGATCTTACCTCAGGACAACAAAGTCTCGCCTAGGATGCGGTGCCATGCTGTCCAGAACATAATGGCAGATTTCCATATTTTTATCCAAATTTTCCACAACATTTCCTATCAACATATCATCATCCCAGAGGTGGCGTTCTCTTAGCAGACGATTTAACACGGTGTTTGGGGGCACTTCTACCTCAGTTGTCACTTTCCATAAACGTATGGGATGTCCGTCACCAACCTACCAGTACAGAGAAGAACAAAAACAAATGTTACCGGTGTTGCACTAAGACCTTTTCTCTCTTGTCAGAAACATCTCATCAGAGATTATGGAAAAATAGGGAATTTCATAAAATATCCTTGCAGAAAATAACATCTGCCAAATTTGCTGGATCATTTCTATTTGGGAACTAGTGTTCAACCCCAATCCCTAGCCTAATTCCAGGGTTTATGGAACTTTCCCGCTCTATTAATGCTTAGCTGACTCTCCATTGCACCAGCTCATGCAATAGTGAAAACTTTTCTCTAATGCACTAGTACAAGACAACTCCAGATGGAAGACATCAACCACATAGCTTTGCCAATTGCTAAATTTGTTGTGGTGGCTGAAGACAGGCAAGCACAACCACAAGCAACTATGTTACCAATGATTCTCATCCTTAACCATTCCAGTCACAGTCACATAATGATTCAGTGGAATATTTTAACCTATGATACCAATGGGATAGTTCTGCTTGGTTGAAGTAAGACCGACAATCCTTTTCCAGCCTAATTATCAATAGTGGCAGAGAAAATTCTGGATTCTTATGTAGACAATATCTGTAAACCATTTTGTTTTGGTATAATCCATGATTTTATCTGGTGTTATACATCCTAAATAAAACAGTTGCTGCGATCATACAATGTCTGGCCAGACAGATTGCCAAGATGTATATAAAAAAAAACTGGAAGTTGTTTAAATACTCTTTTATAAAATAGAATTATCCAGTAAGTAACAAATACCGAACACATTATTATCTGTTAAACAGACTGGAGCTTTTAGTGATTTCCTTTTTTCTACGAGTTTCTATATTAATCACTTGTCCCAAAGTTCTGTTGTTGGTTGAGACAGTTATATAGTCATCAGAATCTTCCCCCAAAAATCCAGCGATTAGAAATCCTTATGACCAGGAGTTAAAGAAGCTGCTCAATATTTAGCCATCGGGACAGCTGAAATAACTGTCAGAGTAGCCCCTGTGAGCAAGAGGGAAAAAAATAATCATCCAGGTTTACTACTGAAGTTGGTAAACGTAATGTTGAGAGACACAAAGATTGAGTACAACCATGACCCTCCCCCTCAACTGAATGCCTTACATTTTTATTTGTTGGAGGGATATGAGCATCGCTGGCAAAGTCAGCATTTACTGCCTATTCCTTATTGCCCTCGAAAAGGCGCTGACACACAATCTGGTGAAGCATCTGAATGCTTTTGGCACCTAAGCAATTGTACTCCAGTATGAGTTTTGCTCTTCAGAACAGAAAGGGTAAAATGGAGTAAAAAAAGACTGAAAGTTAGCAAGATCTAGATGATTAAAACAGCTGGTGCCATATTTTACTGCAGTAGAAGCATAGTATTCTAATTTGTGGCACAGGGAAGTTGGTATCCTCTGCAGGAAGGGAAAATTAGAGATTAATGCAATGTGGATGACCCAGATATATCTCAGCCAGTTTGGAGTGGCATTGATGAAGGCCCAGGAGCTACTTGCACAACTTCTCAATCAAGTTTGGGAGACCAGAGGGGAGAAGAACAGAGAAAAGTTTGCAATCCTAGCACTTAGTTCCAAATTGTAGAGATTGGACAAAACCAAAAATTACACATTAAATTAACAGTAGCATGCAATTTTTATTCTGTGGAAAGCAAGAAACAGTTTTAGAGCTGCAATATTCATACCAAATTTTAAGAAAGTAAATCTAGTGTGCTTGTATTCTCAGAACAGTACTACAGATGGTAAACATGCAAAATAAAGTTACACATGCATATGTATGTGTATATATTATGATGCCATGATTGAAGTGTATATGAATGATCTACTTTGTTTGTTTGCAGATTGTCCACTCCAGTCTGAATAGAGGAACCATTTGACAAACAAAATTTGGCCAGAAGTTTAACCTTGAAGAAGGATTCATTGGCCATTTGTAATATGGCAATTCATTTCAAGAGCCTCAACTTGTGAAAGTTCATCCAATACCTTCTTGTAAGAAAGTTCTGTGTTCACGGGTCCTACAGTGCTGGTCCAGCCTTTAAATTTCTCACCGACCTCCCTTAGCAGGTCCTGGATCGTGCCCTCCATGTAGTTCATATAGTCCTTAACCCTGCCTTCATGATGTCTCCTGAAGTCTTCCATGGGCAGAGGATGAGCATCAGCTGCAATATAGGAGTTTCGGGACTGCGCCATTATATCATGCGGAATCTGGCAAAAAAAAGAATTATGCAAAGCTTTCAAATTTCAGATCCACTCTCGGTATTTTCTCAGCTACAACGGTGCTGATCTCTCTTGTAAGTCCTCCAATTGTCTTATATTCAGGAGTGTGCCCATACTCTCCAATATCTAACTATACAATAGCATAATTCTGTTTCTTATCAGGGAATTGTGTCTCTCACACACACATACCTACATATAAACCATCATATACACTTCTTCAATCTTTACAAAGGCAGCTGAAACACTTAGTGCTTTACAACTCTTTAAAGTGCTTTATTTTACAGATAGCAAGTGAGCTCACAGAGTAACAGGTAACCATATCAGGGCCTTAATTCCAATGCAACATGAACTGAAAGGCAGCTCTGAGCTTCGCATTTCCTTCTTCCTGATTCTTTCCCCTCATCAACCCTCATTAAAGGGATTCTTCCCCCCTTCATCAAGCACTCACTGTTTGTCATGGATGATGCTTTTGCTTCACTCCTTAGGATGGAAGAATCATTGGAGGAAGAGGAACAGCACCAACAGGAGCCTAAGGAACCAGGACAGGCAGCAGGTGAACCTTTTGGAACAGTGCAGGCAAGGGGTGCTGCTCATAACGGGCCTTACCCAGGCCATGTAAATGCACTGACACAGTCATTACTAATATCACACATTGCAATTTTAACCTTTTCATCACCCTCCATTACTACTAATAGCCAAGTGCTGTTGAAAAATATCTAAGTATGAGCCTCAAAATTTTCTTTTTTATTACTTAATCTTTCATGGGATTTGGGCATCACTGGCAAGGCCAGAAAATGTTACCAATCCCTAATTTCCCTTGAACTGAGTGACCTGCTAGGCCATTATATAGGGCAGTTAAGAGTCAACCACATTGCTGTGGGTCTGGAGTCACATGTAGGCCAGACGAGGTAAGGACAACAGATTTCCTTCTCTAAAAGACATTAGTGAACCAGATGAGTTTTTATAACAATTGATGATAGTATCATGGCCTCCATTACTGAGACAAACTTTATACTCCAGATATTATTAATTGAATTTAAGTTCCACCAGCTGCCAGGGATTAGAACACCTGTCCCCAAAGCAATAGCCTGGCTTCAGAATTACTAGTTCAATGACATTACCACTACACCATCATCTCCCCCTTGATAGTACCTGGAAAAGTTTCTTGCACTCTGCAATCATGTGACCCAATCCCTCAGTTGCTGCCAGATTCTCATTGAGGTCCCTCTGATCAGGCTTGCTCAGTACACCCCTCCTTCGCATCACCCTGCAAATAAAGCCAGGTAAAATGTGACATCAAAAAACCCAGGCAGAGTTACATAACACATGCAAGCACATAAGTAGACATCACTGTTACTATGATGCAAACTGTTGACATGTGGTACCACATTAATCAGCTGGACAGATATAATATTGAGCTACAACACAAATCTTCCACATTTCATCAGTATCCATATCAGTTATGCAATGGAGATGAAGGTTGGCTCTCTTTGATGGAGTTTTTAGTTCTACAGTGGTGCAGATGTCATTTTTTGCCTCTTAGCATTCCAAAATGCTAATGCTGTGATGTTGCTTATTGTTTTCTAAATCAGTAGGAAGACATCCTTTTAAGGCATCCTTATTAAGAAAAGTGGCTGAATAGTTTCCACCTCCACTGCCTCAGATGAATATTGGGCATCTTCTGGTAAGACAGAGTGCTGAAAATGAAAGTACATCAGCATGCAGGGATCTACAGCATGTTTGCTCTTAGCGGCAACTCCACTGACTAGGAATGGATGAAAGCTGCATCCCCAAAGGCATGCTGCATGACGAGGTTGCCATTGGCATGGAACCAACAGGCTGCCCACGACTGCAAGCGAGACTTCAGTTTGACTGAGACTGGAGCCGATGCATGGGAAGTCCTCGCTGCTGAGCGGAGTGCCTAGAGACAAGCAGTCAAGAAGAGCTTGGAAAAAGCAGAGGCCAAAATGTCCAGACGGTGGAAATGTGGGCCTGTTGGAAAGAAAAAGCATCAGCTAACCTGGGGACAATGCTATTCATCTGTGCCAGCTGCGGAAGGGACTGCCACTCACGAATCAACCTCCACAGTCACTACAGATAATGTTCAATACAGAAGAGACATACATCCTGGGCACAGTCCATTGTCCCACAATATGGACAGATACCAGCATAAGGCATGGGAGGGAAGTTAGTTTTTAGGTTAATCTGCAATGGTCCAATGATGATCCTTGGGCTTGTACCCAGAAATCTGCTTACGTTCTCCTTTTTTTGGTCTGACTTTTTTCAATCTTTTTCCTCTCTTCCTTCTGACTTCTCCACATCATCCTGTTTCTTTTTTATCAGGTGAAATTGGAACTAAATTGGGAGGGTGATTTAAATTCAACCCAGACAAGGAAAAATAAGATTTCCTCCCTCTGAAAGATAACTAGGTGTAAATTGATGCCCTTTTTATTTCAAGGATCTGGTTTTAAAACCCAAAATTATTGTCCCACTAATTTTGAATACTACCTTTTGCTCCTATCTATTTTTTCTACAAGAAATGGTGAAGATAGGAATTTCAGTCCAAACATATTGTTAACTATTCCTCATGGTTTCCAGCCAGCTACTTGGCCAATATGTAGAAACCATTACTGAAGTTATAACTACTATATCATCCCTTAACCAAACACACTGCCTAACATGTTCTTTGAATGAAAGGAGGGAAGAGGGTAAGCAAATCAAGACCTACTTGACTTACTTATTACTTACTCAAGACTTACTCACCACACCATCTCCTATTGACTATCCCAAAATCTTTAAACTGTGAAACTCTTTACTTCCATCTTTCTTCTTTTCCTCTTAAATTCTACCAGCTTCTAAAGCCCTAGTGTGTTGTCAGCTAATTACTTTATTTCAAATTACTTCATTTTCACTCGTCTCTTTGAACACTGGTAATGCATCGTAGGGTGGACTTTGACCTAGCGCCAAGCTTTCTTAATAAAAAAAGAAAAACAGTGATATCTGATGCCATCATCAGGTCATTGGCAAGTCAGTCTTTCCTCCACCCCCAAAGAAAACTATCAACAACAGAGTTCCTGTGAACCGCAGAGCTCACCTTGGCGAGGAGGCTTCTTTTTTTGGCACATTCAGATGGAACAGAGATGGTGCAAGGCAGACAGCCAGGTTTCCAGCAGTCATTTGGTTCTGCTGTACTGATGCAATGTCACTCAAGAAGTACAACAGCGACTGAAGTACCTCACGATTCTCATCTGGCATCAATACAATGGCAGCCTGAAGAGCTTGGAGTCGTTGATCCTTTGGCACATCTGAGACACAAAAAGAAGGATTCACACACATGGAACTTTGCATTCTTACCACTTTAACATTCAAGGAATTCTACCAAACCAAAACCCCACTGCAGACTTAATTACAAAAACAGTACCTTCAAGTATGGGACATAGGCATAACATTCATTTTATATTTATTCATGGGATGAGGGTGTCGCTGACAAGGCCAGAATTTATTGTCCACCCATAAGTGCCTTGAAATACAACTAAGTAACTTAGTAAGCCATTTCAGAGGCCAGCTATGAGTCATCCACATTGCTGTAAATCTGGAATCACATATAGAAAATGCCAGGTAAGGGTGGAAGATTTTTTCCCTTAAAGGACATTAGAGAACCAGATGGCTTTTTACAACAATCCAGTAGTTTCATGATCACCAAATACTGATACCTGTTATTTATTTAATTTAGATTTACTTCAATAACTGAATTTAAATTCCCCAGGATCAGTAGTCCGTGTCTCCAGATCAGTAGTCCGTGTCTCCAGATCAGTAGTCCGTGTCTCCAGATCAGTAGTCCGTGTCTCCAGATCAGTAGTCCAGTAACCACAAGATGCACTGTAGCAGCTTGCCAAGGTTTCTGCGACAGTACTTCCCAAACCCATGATCTCTATTAAAAGTCCAAGAGCTACAGACTTATGAGAACGTCACTACCTCCTGGCTCCTCTATAAGTCATATGCTATCCTAACTTAGAATGTTTCTTTGTCATCATTGGGTCAAAAGCTTGGAACTCTCTACCTAACAGAGCTGTGAGAGCACCTTCACTGCACAGACTGCTGTGGTTTAAGAAGGCTGCTCCCCACCATCTTCAAGGGCAATTAGGGATGAACAACGAATACTAACCTTGCCAGCGACACCATATCCAATGAATGAACAAAAATATCTGACTGCTTCAGATATCATCAGAATAATTGTGAAAATCACATTAAATGTGAAACTCCTGAGGCTCAAAACAACTATTGTTCAGATCATGGTGGTGGAAAATCTGGTTGAAGAGCTAATCTGTGAACGATTCATCTTTGAGAGTCACAGATTCTTTGGTCTCAGCATCATAAACAAGCTCAACTTCAGGGAATTGGGTAGCTTAATGAATTATACACTGGCATTACAAAAAAAGACAAATTTGCATTTATATAGGAACATAGGTGCAGGAAAAGGCCATTCAGCCCACTCCATCATTCAACACGATCATGACTGATCATCCACTTCAATGCCTTTTCCCCACATTATCCCCATATCCCTTTATGTCATTGGTATTTAGAAATCTGTCAATCTCTGCTTTAAACATACTCAATGACTGAGCTTCCACAGCCTTCTGAGGTAGGGAATTCCAAAGATTCACAACCCTTTGACTAAAGAAATCTCTCCTCATCTCAGTCCTACGTGGCTTCCCCTGTACTTTGAAATTGTGTTCCCGGTTTTAGACTCCCCAGCCAGGAGAAACATCTTACCTGCATCTACCCTGTCTACCCCTTTAAGTATTTTGTCGGTTTCATTGAGATTACCTTTCATTCTTCAAAACTCTAAAGAATACAGGCCATTTCCCCAGTCCCTCTTCAGTTCCATCATCTGGGAACAAGCCTGGTGAACCTTTGCTGCAGTCCCTGTATGGCAATAATATCCTTCCTAAGGTAAGGGGACCAAAACTGCACACGGTATTCCAGGTGCGGTCTAACCAAGGTTCTATACAATTGAAGGAAGACTTCACTATTGCTGTACTCAAATCCTTTTGCAATAAAGGCTAATAAAGCCTTCCTAATTGCTTGCTGCACCTGCATGTTAGCTCTTAGTCCCTTTGTACATCTACACTTTCTAATCTCTCATCATTTAAGAAATACTCTGCACATCTGCTTTTCCTACCAAAGTGGGAAACCTCACATTTTTCCATATTATTTCCCGTCTGCCATGTTCCTGCCCGCTCACTAAATCTGTCCAAATCCACTTGAAGCTGCTTTGCATCTTCCTCAACACACATTCCCACCTAGCTTTGTGTCATCCACAAACTTGGAAATATTACATTTGGTCCCCACATCAAAATCATTGATATATATTGTGAATAGCTGGGGTACAAGTACTGATCCTTGAGGTACCCCATTAGTCACAGCCTGCCAACCTGAGAATGACCCATTTATTTCTACTCTCTGTTTTATGCCTGTTAACCAATCCTTAATCCAAGCCAGTATATTACCTCCTTTCCCACGTGCTTTAAATTTGCTAACCAACCTCCTTTGGGAGACTTTATCAAAAGCCTTCTGAAAATCCAAGTACACTACATCCACCTTTATCAATTCTGTTAATAACATCCTCAAAAAAGTCCAACAGGTTCATCAAACATGGTTTCCCATTCACAAATCCATGTAGACTATGCCCAATTAGATCATTATTATAGCACTTTTCATGTCCCAAAGGGCTTTAGAGCCAAATAAGTACTTGAGTGTAGTTCCTTTTGCAATGTAGGAAATTAGGCAAATTTGCACACACCAAGTTCCAACAAACAGCAATCTAATACTGACCAGATAATCTATTTTTTGATATTGATTGAGGGTTAAATATTGGCCAGGACAAAGTTTGATGGCCTTGGTTTAATGTCACATCTGATATACACCATCTCTGGCACTACAGAATTCCTCAATCCCCGATTGGGACTTGAACTCCTGTGACTCAGAAGTGAGTGTGCTAACAACTGCACCAAGTCTGACACATGTCATCTCTGGGCCATGAAAGGTAGCCAGCTGAACTGATAGAGAATAGAATTCTCTTGTTTGTTGGATATATGTTTTCTACATGAATTGAGTGTGCAATAATCTCAATCTAGATCCTTGTGGGCATGGCCCCACTGCAAAAATTGGCACTAAGTCGACAATTTCTTTCATAGAGTAGCAGGTGTTGGAAAGGGAAATCTCACTTTGGCACAATAGGCATATTGTTGCTTCAGAGTAAAGGGAGTTATACTCTGCACCTTCCTGTGCAGTTTGATAACCCTCACCTTGATAAATGGGGTAACAAGGCTCAGCCTTGTTACAAAGAGAACATCTCACTAGGTTTAAGATATTCAGAACTTAAGGCTAGAATTTATGACATTATAATTCATAAGATGGAAGGGAAAGAAAAGGTATTTTCTATACTTCACTCACACTGATAGATCTGTAGAAAAGTTTCTGTCAATTTGCTGGTAAAGATGGGTTCTGGAAGGTCCCGGAAATACTGCTTTAACATGTCGGCTACATCGAATGCTGACTGACCATGGTAGTTAACATTGTCAGGATTGTTTTCATTCATCTGCCTCAGAGCCTGGATTCGTGATTTCACCCCCGACTTCCTGAAGATGCCAACCTGCTTATAAAATATAAATAAAAACATGTGCTCATCGTTCTACTCCAAGCAACTCAAATCACTTTTCAGTGAGAGATTTTCTAAACATACAACACAGGCAGCTGATCAGCATCCACCACAGATCAGTACTCGATTCTAAAGAGGCTGCGGATGTCCAGTCATTGTAACAGAAAGGACATGCTGCAAGATTGCAGAGGGCCAGCCATGTATGAGTTAGGCAGGATATCAGAGTCAATTTCAGGATTTGTCACAGGGAATAAAAGGACAGACCCCATAGCAAAGAGCAGGGATTTGGGCACATCTGCTTCAACCTCTTCAGTGACTGCACCTATGTGTAAGGCACCTAGAGGGTACTGGTTAATTTAGAGTCCTGGTGTAAAGTTGCAAGTAGTGGGGGAGAAATGACTTTGAAAAATACAGCAGAGTGTAGGAGGTAATTAGTTTATTCTATCTTAGCCATTGCTTTAATGGCTTCCTGCTAGCTGTTCCTTTTTAACTGTGAGGGAATGTCTTGGGGAAATGAGATTGGATAAAAGCCCAGTCAGAAAGTTGGTACCACAATAAGCATGATGCACTGATGGTCAGCCTCATTCTGTAATGACACTTCTGTGATTTTACAGCTGCTGTGAGTACTGAAGTTACATATCTCAATACACTGGTCGATCCAACAGTGGGAGATTGCCTGCTCTTTAGGGGAAAGGGAATTATATCCTCCTACTTTTGTTGAAGAATTCTCCCAGCTCCTCTTCTGGCCTTTGAAAGTCATTCACTAGCTGGGGTCCAGTAAGATGCACATGAATGACCTTTGTCCAGACTTCTGTCTGTATCATTCATGGTTCAGCCAATTGGAGATATACAAGTCTAGTCTTGTGATGACTTTATCTCCTACTCTTTTCTTTCCTTCTTCCAAACTTAGTGCATGGCTTACCTAGAGTAGCACAATGGAGACTGTCAGCTCATTGAGTAGGAATTCATACCTGTAAAGCTATGCCCAACTCCTCCAAACGTGTCACACGTTGGAACAGCAACATGTTGCACCATTGTACAATTCCACTAAGAAATTTTCATCACCTGTTTGGCTTAGAGTCAAACAAAAGTGCCAGCAATGCAAGGATATCAGTGGTTATCAAATGTTTCTGAGGCAACACCTGTAGCTTTTAACATACTTCCCAGAACTCCCCACAGTCATTGACATAACCTTGCCAACCCTCCAGGAATATTGAGATTCTCTGGGGGATCCCACCAGACTGAAACACTCAAGATTCTCATGTTCTATGTTGCAAAGGACAGTGTCAACTATCTACAACAACACTGCGATGATACCTGGAAATGATTGTCAATAAGCATACAGTGCAAGAAATAACATGCTAATAACTCGACAAATGAAGAAAAGCCCAGAGGGCATCTGATGAGCTGAAAGACCAGCAACACAAAAGCGAGATACTGCAGATGCTGGGAATCTGAAATAAAAACCGAAAATGCTGGAAAAACACAGCATAAAACCCATCACATTTCTACCTCTCTCCAGCTCCAAACACAAGTTATATTGGACTCAAAATGTTAACTCTGTTTCTCTCTCCAGAAGGTACTGCCAGACCTGCTGAGTTTTTCCAGCATTTTCTGTTTTTATTTAGGATATCTTCACAGACCTTCTATGGGTCAGGGATCCCAGCATGAAAATCTTGTTGAGTCTTGTTGTGTCCTGTTCTGAATAACACCTACTGTTAATGATGTCCAAAGAGAATCCTTCTTGGGAACATTACAGCTAGTTCAGATTTGCAGCTAGTTCAGATTCAGAGAACATTCAAACGTACCTGGCCCATGCACTGGCTACGAAGGTAGCGCATGGCCTGTTGGATGCTTTGAGGTAGAGGCTGCCCTGACCTCTTGACATTTACAATTGGAGGTACACCAAACACATATTTGCTCCTGTAATCTGGTTCCTTGCTCCTTTTCATGAACTTAGGAACGCCCCTGTGGGGGAGAGAGTGCACAAGAATTAATAAGGCACCAAATCCTGTGGATTGATGACAACATTTAGACAAATAAAATTTCAGTAACCCTAATTACTGACCAAATACCTTAAAGAGTTGTTCTTTTTATTTTTTTCCTCTTATCCTTGTGATCTAACAGATGAACTTTATCCTTTGGCCCAGCTCCCTCCAACACAATCTTTCTTGCATAGTTTTATTTTCTCAAAGTTTATTACTCTTTCCTCCGAAGCTCCAAATGTATTGGGTTCAAATCTCCTGACTCTGGACAGACATAGGATAGACACCTGTTGAGGCGGAGTTGCGGCCAGATTTGTTGCAGTCTAGCATTCTAGTTTCCAGTTAGGAAAGCAAACAACATGTTAGCCTTTATTACAGCGGGGTGAAGAATATAAGACCCAGTTGCACCAACAACACACATAGAGCAGAGATTTATGTCTGCAAGTGGAAGTGGGAAAGTGGAGCACAACAGCAGGCCCATGAGACCCTAAGGCCCTACAACCTAATGGGTGCTGAAACAAAAATACTCCACCTCCCTTTGGGGTCTTCTAGTGGCTACAGCTGGACACATGCATGAGTCTGAAACTCCCAGTGTATTGCTCAACACCAGCTACTTGCATCCGGGTGTCTGCAACTAGAGGGAATTGAAGTGGGAGGCTGTGAACATCCCATCCCACTTCACGAACAACTGAACACTGGTTCTGCACCTACTTCCGGTTGAAGATTTAGTTCTATCCATTTTGCCCTATTTTTCTTCCCAGACTTCAAGAGAAAAGAAAAATGGGGGGAGGCATAGATTTGAATCGTTATCATCCATTTTCCGGTTCCACCAAAGTTGAATTTCAGACCCTAAATCTTGCTTTAGGCTTTTGACTTCTGTATCCTGTCCTCCATTTCTAGGTTTGCTTTCCAAATTCCTTCCCTTCTCACAGATTGTTTACCTTGCTTTGCCGTGCACCTCTCTCGGTTTGATTTTACACAAAAAATTGCAATCTGTTTCCACCCTTTGTGAGTTTTTAAACAATTCAACCATAGCTCCCCCCAACCCCACTACCAAGCTCATTTTCCACATTTCCTCCCTCTCTCACTGCTGTGATATGACATAACCTACATCCATTCCCTACAGATGCAAGAAGGAAACCATCTGCAATGTTCTGAGAGTCAAAGGCCAGGGTTGGACCAGCTCCAAGTCCTGTGGATTCCTGTTATTGTGCATTCTCTGTCTGGTTACAGTAAGCATGAAGAGACAATAGCAGGGCTCATATCCAATCGGATGCTTTTTATCTTCAAGGAAACATTAAGAATGAATCTTCTCGATCATCAGGACGCAGTCTAGTGACACTGAGTGTATGGCCAGCTCCTGAAACCACTGTACAGATTTCAATTATCAAATGCACAAGGAAGGGAATGTTTTGGCAAGTTACTAACATAACAATCTGATTTTCCTTCAACTCTGAGGCCACAAGTTCAAATTTCACCAAATACAGGTTGCAATATGGAGCAATGAAACATGGGTCCAGATCCTATCAGAGGGAGGGTCAACCCTACACCTCTCCCATACATTTCCTGGAGGCTGGATTCACATCCTTAGAGGAAAAAGTCTGGAAGTTTATTTTCCACCTGACCTCTTGACCAGAGCATGAGATCTCCAAAATAAAAAGAGCAACAAAACAATCAGGATCTTCCGTTGGCTCAAGTGGGTTGTCCCACTCAGAGTAGGACTAAGTCAACCACAAAGATTTCAGGTTTGATTCCTATATTGCATTGAAGGAGTTGATCTAACCAGGGGTGATGGTGAAAGTTCTACAAGTGATGAAGTAGAATTGAAAAATATAATCCAGGACTCCTTCACCTGATCACTTTGCTGTGAGAACTGTGTGTTTGTGATATCTCTGAATACAATTTTGAAAGTTTACTTTTTGCAATTCATGGATGGGGTATGTCTTAGGGTTCAGATGGCCCTTATAACATATCATCCGAGATTATCATCAGGAACCAATTAATTATCCAATTTCCTCAATTAGATTCCCATCTACAAGTCACTACTGGATATTTGTTTTCTATATATAAACCATTTTAACCCCTCAATTAGATTCCAGCCTGTAACTCACTCTGGGTATCTATTGTTTTACATGCAATTTTCTGCATATTGCATTTTGTTACAGACTATTAATATTGCCCTGTATGGGAAATTCTGCATGTCACTCCCCAGGCTTCCTTCAGATGTCATATATTTCACGTCTAATCAGAATTAGTTATAGGTCTAACTCTGCCACGCAGCATGAGCCACGGTGACATAAACAGTGCAACTTCTCTGCTGGCCTTGGGGCCCACGTTCAAATTCTGAAGTTTGTTTTCAAAGCAAGACAGATACAGCAAATGAGAAAAGTGAGTGAGTTCCCTGGCCACCCCACAGAAATGTTAGGTACTGACCAGTTCCAGCCCTGTTTGCTGCGGACGGCGTATCTTTCCATGATGGCAGTCAGGCGCAGTAAGGAGAATCGCTGCAAAAGGTTGAGCTGAGCTGCCGACTGTCTATTGATTTCCAACGAAGCAGAGTTCAGGCTTGGACGGTGAGAGTTCTGGAAACTGTGCCAGCGCAGCTTCCTGGCGAAAGAAAATATAATTATTAACTAAAGGAAACCAAATACCAAGAATGCCAACACCATACAAGATTCTCGAAGCCAAACTCAGCAGGGACAGCATGTCAGCAAATGTATCACAAGGCACCCACTGGGAACTTCTGCCCTGCGTATGCTGGGACAGAAGAAAGCTCCCTAATGTAAATGTTGCAGGTGGACATCTGGGCCATTACGGATACCCATCAAAGCAGAGGTTGCAGGTTTTGTCACACTAGTCAGCTGATCAGTTTCTGGCAGAAACCCAACCAGAAGATAGATTTCCAGAAGGTCTTTCAGTTCCCTTGCAAAGGGATCTCTTTTTTTGTCAGGCTTTGTCCATGATTACAATATGTTCAAACCTGTTTATTTCAACATTACATTTTTTTATTGTGTCTCTTTCTTCACTTGTACAATCCCATTCTATTGTGCTTCATTTAAATATTTTATCATTATGCTCAAGTACAATAGTATTTAAACGAGCTGAATAAGTTATTCAGGGGTCTTGGCCAAAGACCCACAGATACTCACAGGGCTGGCCGGTATCTGGCTTACCTAAGCTCCAGCCTAATTCATGACCCGTCTGCCACGCTCCCAGCCAAGACTTTTCTGGAAAACCCCATGTGAATTCAGGACCTCATTGTCTTTACAGGAAAGTTGGCCCTATATTTAATTTTGTTCTAAGTGATTCTTTATAAACCTGGTGCAACAAAGTTTATATATTATGAAGGGGTTCACACCTCTAATTCCACAGGTAGTGAAGTGCCCACAGCTGTTGGGAAACTGGCTGAGGCATAATTGAAGGTAAACTGCCTTCCTCAGGGAGGATTGAATAACCAGAGAGTAACTTCACCTCCGGTCAGTCTCTCATGCGGCACCTGCATGGTAAAACTGACCAAGGGTTGGGAACAGAGGAAAGGGAAACTAAAAGAGTTGCTTCAAAGTGCCATGCACCCATTTAAAAGCTAGAAATAGAGATACAAGTAAAAAAAATGCTATGTTTCAATAATTATGCAGTTTTCACTCTGTTCGCTCTATACAGGTGTGACTAGTGGGCTATCGTAAACATTAGTGCTTGGGCCTCAGCTATTTACAATCTATATCAGTGACATAGATGAAGAAGCCAAGAGTAATTATCCAAGTTTGCTGACAATACAAAGCAAGGTTGGAAAGTATGCTGTGAGGGGGATACAAAAGGTGGCAAAAGGGTATAAACAGATTAAGTGAGTGAGCAGGAGGTGGCAGATGGAAACTAATGAGGCATCCTTGTACATGATTGCAAAGTTAGCATGCAGATACTGCAGCCAGTTAGGAAAGCAAACAATATGTTAGCCTATATTACAAAGGGGTTAAGAATATAAGATAAAATAAATCTTACTGCAAGTTTTAGGGCTTTAGGGCCAGGAGACCACACCTGGAGTACTGTGTACAGTTTTAGTCCCTTAAGGAAGGATATACTTGCCTTAGAGGGAACGCAACAAAGGTTCACTAGGCTGATTCCTGAGATGTGGAGAGATTGAGTAGATAGGCCTTTATTCCCTAAACACAAAATTCTTAAGGGACTTGACAGGATTGATGCTGGGAGGATGTTTCTCCTGGCTGGGGAATCTAGAACCTGGTATCACAATCTCAGGATAAGGGTTGGTCATTTAGGACTGAGATGTATAGAAATTTCTCCATGCAAAAGGCTGTGAATCTTTAGAATTCATAGGCTGTGGGTGCTCAGTTAAGTATATTCAAGTCAGAGATTGTGGTAATCTGAGGTGCATTACATCTTTGAGAGAATGTGAGCAGATTGACCATGTGACTGTATGACTCAGTTGCTTGTAGCACGGGTTACAATGTTAAGGATAGTTTAGAGTAGGGTCTGGTTGGAGAAGCACACATCATGTTAGTGCTCTGCTACCTGTGTAAAGAAACAACATGTGCTTCATCTTATATTGGTCTCTGCATCTGCAGTATATTGTTACCAACTCACCAGCCATTAGATAGGCATGCAACTGCATTCGCGAGCAAAATAGACTATAGAACATAACAACTGGCGACGAAGCAAACACGACCAGTCGACAGAACCAAGGAAAGCCATGAAAACTCAACTGAAGTGAATCAGCCGTGCCTTGCAGGCCAATTGTAAGTACAGCCCTCACCATAGTCGTCAAAGTTATCTCCTTCCAGTATGGCACAATTTGGCCTCATCGAACCATTTGATCAGACCACTGATGACTGGTCATATCTTTTTGGCCGATGACATATTAGAGGAGGAGGAAAGGCGGGTAATCTTCTTAGCGACATGTGGCAGTAAAACATACGGCCTAATTTATAGTCTAATGGCACCCAATGCCCCAGATTCCAAGGGCTTTGATGAGTTGATAAATCTTATGAAAAGCCATTTTCAGCTGAAACCCTCGATAGCAACACGCATTTTAAATTTAATTTGAGGTGGTGCACTCCAGGAGAGACAGTTGCTTGCTAGGTAGCAGCCTTAAAACAATTGATAGAACCGAGAGTTCAGGACGTCGATTAATATGTTAAGAGACCAATTAGTGTGTGGGATTAACGAAGACACCATTCAAAAAAGATTGTTGTCAGAAATACATTTAGACTTCAGCAAGGCACTGGAGTTGGCGCTTGCAATGGAAAGTGCAGTCAGGGGTTCAGAAGCAAACAAGGGAGAACAAAATGGCACCGTTCTTCGCATCTGGAGGGAGGCACTGGTTAGAAATGGTGCAGAAGCGCAGGGCTCCGCGGAAAAGCAAGAAACAGCCACCATTAACAGACCAGCAAAAAGCAATGGTTTAATGGAGAAAACCCACAATAATAATGGCAGAAGTGGAACCAGACAGCCTGCAAGCAAATGACAATTAAAAGAACCGTGTGCTTTTACTGCCATTGCAATGGGCACATTATGCAATATTGTAGACAGATTGAGACATTTTTTTTTTTTAAAATGCAGAAATCATGAAAGCCACATAATAGAGGAACCAGAAGAAACAGAATCAGACATTTACTCACCACACAACTTAAAAATGGGTAAAACAGCCAATTTACATGACAGGGGAAGTCAACGGAAAATCCATCCGAATGGAGGTGAATACGACAGTTATAGGGGAACATACGTTCAAATATCTGAATGGAGGAGGCCACTCATTAAATCTGGAAAATTCAGATGCTAATTTAAAGTTGTATACCGGTGAAGATATATGAGTAAGAGGTATATGCAAGGAAGCCAGAAACAGAAAATGCTGGAAAACTCAGCAGGTCTGACAGCATCTGTGGAGAGAGAAACAGAGTTGACGTTTCAAGTCCATTTGACCCTTCTGAAGCCAGTCTCCTAATGTACCCCTGATAGTAGTAACAGGAGAGGGTCTAACTCTTCTTGGTCGGAACTAGCTTAAGGAAATAAAGTTGGAGTGGACTAAGATATTTTGACTCAGAATTAAAGATCTGCAAGGCTTATTACAGAAATATGCCTCTACGTTCAGGAAAAGCTTGGGAAGATTCAGGGGCTGCAAGCTAAAATCCACATGGATCCCGAGTAGACCCCCAGATACTCGAAGGCAAGGCCTGTCCCCATGCATTATGAGAAAAAGTTGATATTGAATTGGACAGGCTGGAAAGATTGGGAGTCTTACTACCTGTACAATTTTCCAAATGGGCAGCGCCCACAGTTCCAGTACTAAAGCCTGACCAGAGTGTGCGAATATGCGAGGACTACAAGTTGACCGTTAGCAAAGCGGCCAGACTTGACAGGCACCCTATACCGAAAATTAATGAATTGTACTCCAAGCTGGCAGGGGGAACTGCACATATGAAACTCGACATGAGCCACGCTTACCAGCAAGCGGAGCTAGAAAAGGCCTCTCAGGATTTTGTGACTATCAACACACATAGGGGGTTATACCATTATACCATGTTACCCTTCAGAGTCTGATCGGCTTGTGCCATTTTCCAATGGACTATGGAAAATTTATTTCAATGTTTGCCCCATGTGGTGGTTTATCTCGATGTCCTAGTAACAGGACTAACTGATGAAGAACACCTGGCTAACCTGGAAGTGGCATTGAGGGTTTCTCACAAGCTGGAATACGTTTGAAAAGGGAGAAACATCTTCCAAGCAAAAGAAGTGATTTACCTCGGTCATAGGGTCGACTTTCAGGGCCTTCACCCAGTAAAAGACAAGGTGAGAGCTATTCGTGAGGCGCCAGCACCGAGAAATGTCACAGAACTCAAGTTCTTCTTGGGAATGATTAACTACAAATGGTCGCTTTCTCCCAAATTTGTCAACAGTACTGGCTCCATCATACAAGTTACTCAAGATAAACCACAGGTGGACTTGGCAAACTCCACAACAACAGGCTTTTATGACAGTAAAGCAGCTGCTACATTCATCGGCCCCACTGGTACATTTTGGCCCAAAGAAAGAATTCATTTTAACCTGCGATGCATCACCTTACGGAGTAGGGGCAGTACTCTCCCATCGGATGGCGGATGGCTCTGAACAACCCATTGGCTACGTCCCAAGAACACACAGCATTGCAAAACGAAGATACTTACAGATAGAGAAAGAAGGTTTATCCATTGTATTTGGTGTTCTGAAGTTCCACCAATACATCCATGGTCGCCACTTCTGATCACAAGCCACTACTAGGTTTGTTTGTGGAAGGCAAGGCAATAACTCCAATTGCCTCTGCATGCATCCAAAAGTGAGCACTGATTCTAGCTGCTTATGAATATACTTTCATCCACTGGCCGGGAAGCCAGATTGCAAATGCCAACGCACTGAGCCAATTACCTCTAAAAGACAGCAATGTGAACGTCCCAATTCCTCAAGAACTTGTCTTGTTATTAAACTTTCTGGACTCATCACCAGCAAATGCTGAACAAATCAGAGAATGGACAGACCGCGATCTAGTTTTGTCTCACGTCAGGGATGGTCTAATAAGTCGAATGAAATGAAGCCCTATTTTAATAGGGGATACGAGCTCATCTGCCAGGATGGCATCTTGCTGTAGGGAGCGAGAGTCATTGTGCCTCCAAGAGGAAGACAACCATTATTAACTGAATTGCGTAGAGCTCACCCCGGCATCTCTAGAATGAAAATGTTGGCACGCAGCTACTTATGATGGCCAGGGATGGATACAGAAATCGAAAACAAGAGCTGCACTTAATGCCAACAGGTACAGAAATTGCCTCCATCTGCTGCACTGCATCCCTGGGAATGGCCGGGAAGGCCATGGGTCTGCCTCCATGTTGATAGTGGGGTGTTTTTTGGGGCACAATGTTCCTCTTGCTGATAGACACTCACTCCAAGTGGATAGATGTATATGAGGTGAGGTCACCCACATCTGCCTCCACCATAGACAGATTGCATCATAATTTTGTGATATACAGTTTATCAGAGATAAGAGTGTCTGATAATGGAATGGCATTCACCAATGGGGAGTTTCAGAAATTTACAAGTCTCAGTGGCATTACACATGTTAAGACCTTGCCATATCACCCGGCATCTAATGGTTTGGCCAAGTAGGCAGTCCAGACCAGTCCAGTCTGGAATGAAAAAACTGGATGGAGACTCCATTGTAACTGGATTATCACATCTCCTGCTCAGCTATAGGACTACTCCACAAATGACCACCGGTATTGCCCCCGCAGAGTTATTAATGAAGAGACGTCTCAGGACACGTTTGAGTCTTATAAGGCCAAATTTAGCTGGGAGGGTAGAGAGAAGTCAGAATGTCCATAAAAATGGACACGATTACCACAGTTGTGAAAGAAACTTCACTGTTGGAGACACAGTTTTTGCAAAGAACTTTGGGGATGGGCCCAAATGGCTAATGGTGAAGTCAGTGCAGTAACAGGACTCCTGTCCTACCACATATCAGTCGAAGGTCAGATCATGTAAATCACCTCAGGAAAAGGGAAACAACTCTACAAGAAAGGATGTGCCAAACATTCCTGTTGGAGTCTACACCGCAGGTAGAAGGAACTCCCCTTGCTGTGGAAGTACCTGTAGAACCTGTTGAGCCTGAGATTCGAAGAGACAAACTTACAGGTTCCTACTGGAGAGCCTAGTGGACAGATAACTCCTGAGAGAAAGGCGTCAGATAAACCATCCAAAGTCATAGAACTATGACAGTCAAAATGTTTTAAAGTAGTCTCCTGAGAGACTGAATTTGTAAATAGTTCATTAATGCAAATAGTTGATATGTTGTAAAGATTGTAAATTGTACTTTCAAGTAAAGAGAGAGGGAAGTGGTAATCTGAGGTGCAATACACCTTTAAGAGAATGTGAGCAGATTGAAATGTGACTGTATGACCCAATTGCTGTGTAGCACAGGTTACAATGTTAAGGGTAATTTAGAGTAGGGTCTGGTTGGAGACGCACACATCATGTTAGTGCTCTGTTATCTGTGTAAATAAACAGTATGTGCTTCATCTTATATTGGACTCTACATTTGCAGTATATTATTGCCAACTCACCAGTTATTAGATAGGATTGCAACCGTGTTCACAAACAAAGCGACCCAACCATAGAACATAACAGAGATTGATAATTTTTTAGATACTAAGAGAAACAAGGGGTTATGGGGTTAGTGTGGGAACATGGAATTGAGATAGGAGATCAGCCATTAATTCATTGAACAGTGGAGTAGGCTGAAGGACCGAATGGCCTTCTCCTGCTCGTATTTTTTATGTTAAGACGCTCCATAACATCTTGTGATCACAGGGCACTGATAAATACAGGATGTACTCTGTGGGACACTGATGTGCTCAGTTTAATTCAGTCTCTTGGATAAACACACTGGACGGGACTGGCTAGTCTCTCATCCCTTTGTGAAGATGAGGCAGAGACAGAAATCTATTGCAAAACAATGTCTTATTCAAAAGGCACCAATGAACTTTTGAAACCCAAGCAGAGGAGAGCTGATTGATAATATAAACTATGAAATAGCTTGTTTTAATTCAGTGGAATGTTGCAGTTCAGTTCTAACTATTTTTTCTCTCAATTAACTCCTGGTTCTCCTGAGGGCATTGATTGTCACTGAGAAACCACATTCTTGATTTGCGAGTCTGTATTGAGCATGTTGTCAGGACATTTGGCCATGGGGACATTGCAGTAAAGTTTAAATCTTGCCCTCACTCATTGTCCTCTAACATGCAACTTCCAACAGTTAGTGACCATAAATGGGAACACCAGCTGATTTCCTCATTCCCAATTCCCCACCCACTTCCAGCCCAGGAAAGATGCGGCCAGATGCTGTATCATAACTGTTGCGTTAACTCAAACCAGCCAATTCAGCACAGGGCAGGAGCAAGCCTTCGCAAAAACATCTGCTGACTTACTGCAATTAAATGGAGCAATTACAGACAGCTGCATAAATATTCAAAACAAATGTGAAAATTAGATACAAGAAGAAAGTTTTGCATTCACATCATAAACATGTCAAACACCTTTCAAACTGCTTCAAAAATGAAATTACTTTGAAGTAAAGTGACTACTGTTATGAAGGCAAATGCAGCAGCCATTTTGCACAAAGCAATATATCACAAACAAAGCTAAAATGAACATCCAGTTAATTCACTTTTGATAGTTTTCATAAATTGGGAATGTTGGCCAGAACTCCCTGCAAAAATGGGCCCTTTAATAGTCACTTGACCCACAAACCTCAGTCTAACATCTTACCTGAGGAATGAAATAGCAAGTTATCAAATAGCATAGCAATCTCCAGTCATCTGCACTGGGAACTGTTTTGGTTACACTTGGTATATGATATAAAACATGATGTCACAAGGCAGATTTCCATCTTTACATTTTGAAGAAAGCAAACTTCGGCAGGTTTTGTCCTGCAAGACTCACCAACAGGTATTCCTTTCCAAACTCTGCCCTGACATTGTGTATTACTCAGGCAGTAAATTGAAAACCTAAGCACGTAGATCACTGCGCACAGCGTGTACAATACCATAATAAGTGTGATATCCACCCCTTCTGAAATTGCCCCTTCCCCAGAAAGGGGGAAGGTTTGTTAAACACACCCCGAGGCAGAATTTTGCGTCCCATGGGCAGGCGCGCACTTGACCCAATTGGGAGTAAAATAGTGCGTGATGACATCGGGCGAGCGTCCTGATGTCTTCATACACTCGCACGATATTTCAGTTGGCAGGCGCGCACAAGATTCGGCAGCAAGCCTGCTGACAATTAGGAGGCCTATTGAGGATACTTATCAATTAATTCAATCCTATTTTTCGCTGCCCATCCAACCTTTCGGGTGGCAGGTGGGCGAACAGGCCAGGCGATCTTTGCATTTTTTAGGGAACCTCATCTGCAGGTGGGGATGAGGTTTCCAACAGTAATTTAACAAAAAAATAAAAAATGTTACGCATCATTTTTAATATGTCCCTGTTCATGTGACTGAGTCACATGTGGGGACATGTTCCCCTTATTTTTAAAGTCTTTATCTTTAATTGTGAAATTCTTCAGCTCCCTGAGGAAGCTCTATGTCTTCAGAGAGCTTTCAGTGTGCACTCCCCCATGTATGCGTGGACTTTAGTGCACACGCTCCTCCCGCCCCCACCTCGGCAGCACTGAGCATTTCAGCACACCTTTCATGTTGGCTGGCCGTTAATTGGGCAGCCAGTGTGAAATCGCGGTCGGGGCCCAATCACGGGCGGCGGGCCCTTTCGATGCCGTACCCGGGTCCGTCCGCCATGCCCACCCAACAAAGGGAAAATCCTGCCCCTGGTGTTTTTCAGAAGCTGACCAATAGTTTGGATCCCTCATCTGTCTGGAGATATCTAATTTCAGCCCAGGCAATGAATGGTAGGGGACATACAATTACATTAAGGTCCTCTGGGCATGGATGATGTGAAATTGCAAGGGCAGTACCTCATTCAAATAACCATTCTTCATGTGGAAACTTAAACAGTGGATATCTGGTGGTTGCCTGACTAAGGGTTACATCATAGCTTCCTTCATCCTCTCCTTATCCAACGTTCACACATATGATTACAAGCAAGACTTGTGGACTGCAGAGAGCAAATTCAAAGGGAATTATACAAGGGGCATCTCCATTTCATAAGCCAAGCCTGGCCAACTGGAGCCAAGTCATCTGGTAGGGCAAAGAAGCCCTGCAACCTTCCTTTCAAATTCTTAATTGTTGAAACATTAACAATCTCAGTAACCCAGACAAAGGAATATACACCTTTGTCAAAATCAAAGTGGAGAGGTGGGAATCATGTGGCATGACCCACATCCCCCCTAACCAGCTGGAAGAACAGTTATACTGTCTTGCTGTACTGCAAATCAGTCTGCCATCTTCCATCTACCAAGCAGCAGCACAGAAAAAGGGCTCTGTCCAGGTTTGAATGCCTGGCCCCCATCTACACTGTTTCTACTGGAACTTCTGTACCATCACCTACAAAGCTAATTAATCGCTGCATACCTATCTCATCATAGAAGTCATCTCTCCTGGAAAAATGAATTATCCAGCATAAGTTTTAAACCTACTGACCTCAGTGAAGGAATACACCCTGGGACTTTGATTCTGGACTCATATGAAACAATAATTATTTGCCTTGTGGCCTTTGCCCTGTAAATCTTTCTTCCTCTATCCCTCATTTATTGTAGGAATGCACAGGGGACTACATAGTGACACCCCTGCCTTTCGCATGTTGAGTATGTGGGAATAAATTACTTCTGAGTTCACCTTATCTCGAGTTTGTTATGGGGTTATTAATAAAAATTGGATCACGCCAAAACTAATGGGTTGAGAAATACACCACCACTTATAAAGTCGGTGGTGGGGGGGGGCAAAAAAAACACCTGTTTACAGATGGGTGGTGAGTAGAGAAATCAGGGAATTTTTAAATTAAACCCCCTCTTGCTTGTAACAATTACAATGGATAGAGATCAGAAGTAGGAAGCCTAGACCAGTGTCATTGTAACAGACTGTAGAGTACCTACTGTCACCCTGGCTGAGATTACCTAATTCAGGACAAACCTGTACTCAAGCTGGAACTTCCCTAACCTTTAGAACTCAGTTCCACAATTCACTGAGCAAAGTAATTAAGACAGCCTGAAAAATGGTGTTTTACTGATGTCTGTGACTATTTCCCAACAGAAGGTCACAAGTCACTAACCTGTTTGGTCTGGTTAGTGAAGCCCCTACTCCAGAATCTCTTCGTTCCCTCATTTCTATCTCTTCAGTTTCAATTAGTGAATTCCCAGTACTGTCAAAATCACTTGCAGAGGTCCCCGCATCAGACATGGAACGGTCTTCAAAATTCAGACCCGGCAAAGGAAAAACTGTCTCTCCAGTAGAATCAGACTCTGTGTCATTAAATTCTGTGCCTATCATTTTTGACCAGAGGCCTACTGACTGCTGTAATCCATTGACATGCTTCAAAACATCATCTAGTTGTTTAAAGACATCCTCGCACCCGAGCATGTCATTGTATGGATGAGTCTCAGGCACGTTGTCATAAATACTCTGCTTGCTCCCCGTGGAACTACATGAACCCCTTTGTCCCTGAAATGCAAATTGAAAATTGTTGATGCTACTGCAGGTGGACATTCCAAGGGACAGATTTTCTGATCTCCAATTTACCAGATGGTCATCCGCACCCGGACACAGGCTTTCTATTGAGAGGGCTTTGGGGAAGGTCCCTACTTTGTGGTTTGTGGGGACACGGACAACGTAGTCTTCATGAAAACAAGGTTCAGCTCTTCTATTATGGTTGGAGGCCATAAGCCCCATTTCATAGTCCTCCAAGTACAATCCACAATGTATTGTGCTGTGGCTACTTCTAGAGTTGAAGGCTTTAGAATGTTCTCTGTATCCAGAGTCAGCAAGAGATGCAACACCAGATTGAGATACATCCTTCATTAATCCCTTTGGGCTCTCATTCTCAGTTTTCAGAGGACCCTTATTCTGTAAAGGTTCACACAGCTGTTGTGAAACTGTCCTGACACTTCTTGGCTCTTTGCTCTTTGAAACAGTCTTGCCTTTACCCCGAAGAGTTCTAAATCGAAGGGACTCAATTCGTCTCAGAAAGCTCTTGGTCCTGTGTTTTCTGGGGTTCTCCAGGAAGTCTGCAGTTGTTTGTGTTCCAGTGGAAACAAAGTTGTCACTTGAGCAGCTTTCAGTCTTTCTCACTGTTTGGGGATGAACCATCATGACACTCCTTGGATTTTCCTTTGATTCCAGCTGACCACCTGAACATTGAGCTACCAACACCTCTTGGACGCTCCCAGCACTGCTGCTGCTCCGCACAGAACTGGCCTCAGGATCACTGAGGTCAGAGAGCACACTCTCACGACTGGCTGAATCCTTCATTGTTGAGTTTAGGATCTCAGTACGGTTCGACAGGAAGTCAACGGTTGTCAGCCGAGACCATCTTTTGCTCTCTCGCTGGAACGCCCAGCGATCACTGATAGCACAGAGGTCGTCTTCTTCAGAATCGTCACCCTGGAATAATAATGGCACCATGATTACAATAGGGTTGCATCATGAGAAAAGGACAACTGGGAACACTGCCACTGATTGTGTTCTTCCCTGCTCCTAAATACCACCTGAAAAGTGATGCTATTCCTTTGCTCTTGAACAACACTCTACACAATCGTCTCTTATAGCTTTTCTGGTATCTGTACTTGACTCTTCTTGGAGAGAGCAGCAATGTAACTTACCTTCATATGAATATTAGAGGCCTTTGCACATAGATTTCCTCTAATAGTAACAAGTGTAAAGTACTCCCTGAAAAATCTGGCACCAATGATCCTAGAGTTCCATTTTATGCTAACTGGCTTAAGGGACAGACTAGTACAGTACAGAAAATCTGCTGTTTTTAATTTTTTTGTACTTCATTGGCTATGAAACTCTTTAGGACATCCTGAGGTCATAAGGACTAAATAAATGTTATTTTTTTCTCAGAATTAAAAATGGCTTTTTTTGGTAATATAGGTGTTGCAGAATATTGTTACTCATTTGAAGTTAGTGATAGCGGTCATATTTAGTACTTTGCTATTCTGCACCCCACCTCTTTTTTCAATATTGCTTACTGGGAGCCACATATAGGAAACAACCACAAGCTCTCAATACAGCTGCTAAAGTCATTCACCTCCCCCTTTCCTAAGCTGCCAAAAAAACTTTCCAAACCAGAGAGCAGAATTCCCCCTCCCCCAGACTACCATCACACCATGAATAAAGCGAAGCGTCAGTTAAAACAACACCTTCCTCCTTTTTTCATGCCATTACACCACACCCACATGAGGTTTTCCTGTGTCTCAACCCACTGCTTGGTATGGCAGTGCCATCTTCTTATCAACTCACTGTAAAGCAGGCTACTGAGGCACCTAGAGAGCTCTTGGATGCTGCGTACTAATGTTGAAAGCATCCCAGCAAACTAAAGGAAGATTTGATTAAGGCTGCAGAAGACAAACAATAAAATTAACAGCAAGCCTTCCAAATATCTTACCCCACTTTCAGGTCCTCCACCAGTGGCAAAAAGCATATATTAGGCTACATAGTTGACAATTACACTATATGTCAAAGCTAGAGTTGAACAGGGAATCTCTGTCCTATGTAATACTCTGAATGGAGGAATTCTTAATGATCTGCAGGTGGACAGTGTGATCTGGATTTTCACCAAATCGGAATGATTCAGGAGCCCTTTAAAATGGTGGCCTTGTCCCAATTCAGGGATTCCCAACCCCATGCCCTGACTGTCTGATTTTCAGGAGTGCCTTTAAAAGTGTGCAGGCTGATTCCTGTTAAAAGCTTGCATCCAGCACTCTCAACTTGACCAGTTCCATTGCAGAGGTCAATATCTCCTACTCCTCTGCAATTTTCATAGAGACAGGCCAAATTATAAAGAGTCGTGGCTCACAGGCCCTCAGAGGAGTCATGAGCCCTTACCTGCATGAGAGGACTTTTTAAAAGCTAAGTTCAATAGCTCCTTCTTTTGCCCTCTATACCAAGCTCTGTCCTTCCACCCACTTCAATGGCCCCTCATGCCCCCTATCCATGACCACTGATCCACTATACACTACCTAGAACCAATGAACCATATAATGTGTAGTGGTACGTGTGATTAAAAAAACTTTGGAAAAAAAGTAATTCATTCATAACTTTCTCCTTGGCTGAAAAAACATTGTTTCACCACAAGCTAATAAAAGTGTCAACCAGACCTTCTAAAGTATAAATAACAAAAAAAAAACCCTTGAAACCATTTAACTCATGGAAATAAACATTATGAAATTGACAGCAGAGATCAGAGAGCCTGAACTGTCAATCAGACAATGTTTTCCCTCCACAGCAGGTGTTTTAATATTCTAATGGTTGTCTGGGCTCTCAGCCAAACATACATAATGAGGTTTGAGGGTATAATGAGGGCCATGGGAGGCTGAAGGAATGGCAGAGCTTGGCATAGATGGCATGAGAGGCCATAGGTGGGTGGGGGGCATGAAGTGGCATGAGGTATGGGGAGTGTGAGGGGGTGAGAGGGTGTGAGGGGTGAAGGCTGGAGGGCCTGTGTGTTCTTATTTTAATTGGGACGAAGTCCCACTGCACCAAAGCAGGCCTCAACAGCCTGCCTCCACACACGGCAGCCCATGGCTGAATCCAAACTTCTTCCAAGGTTGGCTGGCCTCACTCCAGCCCACACCCGGCTCTTGACAATGTAAAACACACCTTTGCAGGCAATTTCTCCCAAGGCAGGCAGGCTGAGCCAGGAATTTTCCCGACTCCCACTACCCGCCTCAAGGATGAAAATCCAGGTCAGTGTGTCTGTATTGGTGTAAAATCCAGAGGCGGGGGGGGGGGGGGGGGGCGGGGTGGGGGGGCACCTTTATCCTGGTACAGAATTAATGATGGAACAGCAACTCTCTGTACTAGTACAGAACTCAGGAGGTGGAGCAGGGAGCCTCTTATACTGGTATAAGGCCCAGGGGGTAGATCAGGATTGTGTGTAATGGTACAGAACCCACAGAACAGAACAGTTGATCTCTAAGCTCTTGTGACTAATTACGCTACAGATTCTATCTTGGACATAGCTACATCACACTAGACTCTGTTCCCATCAGTTTGATTGTCAAAACTATCCTTTTTAAAAAAAAACAATTAGCCAATGCAGCTATTCCAAATCATGCCAAAACATTGAAGAAAAAGATGTTTCCTCATGTGCTAAAACAGCTTTGGAACTGATAGCTAAGCCTTTGACCTTAAAAGCACTGTAGGAAAGTAGTTGCTAGAAATAAATGACTGGTACAATTCTCCAAGGGTGCTTACCAACTTCCTGTTAGTGTTGACATCAAGCTTTATAGAGGCATATTTATTCAAGATCATCAGCCGCCTGAGGAGAAACAAAATCAAATTAAAGCTACAATGTTTTATCCACATGACTGATTTACAGAAATTACTCACAGTAAGATCTCATCTGCGAAACCTCTTTAAATTGGGACTTTGCAGGATAAAGATGTGATGTCATTCAGCAGCCTCACTCCTGTAACACTCAGGCATCTCCTGCATGATACTTCCCATACTCCCCCATTAAATTTCTTCCCTCATCTCCTAATGGTGTTGACATACACTGTTGTACAATTCCACACCATAGGATGTCCCCCAGTACCTTGTTCAAATCCCCAATCTTTATTGATGGATCACTCTTAAGGTCCATCACAGCTAAAACCCACTGACTATACCTGGCATTCACTTCCCATCATGACTCGCTGATCAGAAATATGAACTGGAGTTGTGCTGGTCCCTGTCTAGCCAAGGAGCAATTCTGGCACTCCTGAGATCAGATAACTCTGCACAGACCAAGGATCAAATTTAGTACCTTTTCTCCCTGCATCTCACAGCACAAAACTAGGCATTGCATTTACCCCTTCAACCGTCTGTATTCTCTAATACTATGAATATTCTTTCCTCAATATTGCAGGAATCGGTCAAGTTTGTTTTCAAAATTTAATTCCTGGTGGATAAAGTGAATGACACATTTACTAGGGAAAACCCCCACTGGAAAGTAGAAATCAAATGTTGATTTTAACTTTGCTTAGGGGGCTGAATATCCTGAACATCTCTATGTCCTCAGAAACAGAATACAAACTTTACTAAGGACTGTTTCTCTTACAGTTTCCATCTCTATCCCCAGCCAACCATATTCTTATTTGCCTGCACAGACTCCCCCCTTTTGATACTCCCAACCCTGACCTTTATTTACATTAATTGGTCTCATATTAAAACTAAATCTCCCTAAAAATTACTCTATTATTTACTCATTTATTGTTCTCCTCCTCCCCACCTCATCCCAACTTCCCCCCAAACATTATTTTATTTAATTTGATACTGGAGATAGATGGATGAGAAATCTCAGTAAATGCACCAAAAAAAGCCCAAAAACACTTCTCTCAAGAGTTGTGAAAAATCCTCGGACTTCAGGGGATCATATTAGTTAACGCGTCTCTTAACAACCGACTACAAATAATTTTAAAATTCTGGAGAACTGATACTGGCAAACCTGGAGGGCATGATAAGCAATGTGTTACTTTCTGTTTAAAGATGTCAAATACAGAAAGTGCTGGGAACACAGTATTTGTGGAGAGAATGGACAAGTTAACATTTCAGAAGTAGATCCTTTATCATAATTGCATTGTTGCAGGGTCCACAGCTAAAACTCAGTTGCTTGCCTCAAATATTGCACCTCGCTCAATGAGTAGTTCAAACAACACCAACATTCTGATCTGGTGCCAGAGTGTGCAGTTTAGCAGATCGCCTGACAGAAGCTACAATTCTGGATGGAATTGGTTCTACTGGAACTTCACCCCACAAATTACGTCCTCAATAATTTTGCCATCCACCTCCCTCCCATAGTAAAGGAGGGTCTCTGGAGAAGTTCCCTGGCAAACTCAGGAATTCCATCCAATATGCCCTTATAAAGCATCAGTGGAACTTTCAGCAGCTAAGAGCTGGGAGGAGCCCTACTGCATTCATTGGAAAGGCCTTAGAACTTACAACGGCAAAACCAATATCTTTGTCTGGGTCTTCCCATCAGAGGATAGGATTTGGCCACTCCAAAATTCCTCAGTGGTCTGGATTGGGCATCACAGAAGTAGGTGTACCTTACAAATGCAGGTAGCACACTGTGCCCATGTAAATGACCCCAGCTCAGGGATCTGAGGCACAGCATGTGGCCTTTGCTTTGGGTAGGTGAGAATTTTGCTCCACTGCTGGAGTGAGCCCATCAAAATATTGTCCCCATGAAGAATCATTTATCACTTCACACTTCTGGCAGAGAACAGAAAATGGAGCATATATTGCACATGATTTTCTGACCATTAAAACAGCCAGTAAGTTGCCTAAAGCACACACTGACATTCTATATGTGCTCCTGACTGGTGAAGCTGCCAGTCAAGAGCACAGAGTTAACCCTAGGGTTTTATCAAATGATGAGAAGGATGATCTCCAATTCATCACAGTACTGATGGCTATATCAACTCTTTGAAACACAAGTTTAAGTACTCCTGCACCTAACAGATATTTCCAAAATCTCAAGGGGAAGATAGGCGAAGAACAGATTATTTCTCAACAGAGTCACACACAAGCACTGGTGACCATTAATCAGTTTTTTCCTTTGAGTCAATCAGACTTGGAAAGTATGGGGTTAAGACTAGCCTTTAATAAAATTTGAAACACGAGATCACTATAAAGTGGATGATACTTGGTTTTGAAATAATTAATGTTAAGCTCTTGCTGACTGCAACAGCACCACAGAAAATGCCTCACATGACAAAATACCACAGCACATTGCAGGAAGTGAGTTATGTTTAGTTAAAGTTCAAAATGTAGTCTTCTGGACACACAAGCAACTACTGAGAGATACCAGAGGAATAAAAATTATAAATTATCTTGTGGAAACTAAAAGCATCATCAATGATGTGCACAATGTTTACGTCTGTTACAATATAGGAATTACAATCTAAGGACTATATGGACAGGATGATTCATGTTGTAGAGACAGGGGTAGATTCTAGTCTTTACTGCCTGGGCATTAATGATTACCTGGAATGGGTGTAAAAGCAAAAGTTAGGCTGGGAGCATCACATGTCAAACAGGAGCCTGCCTGGTACTCATTCCATTAAATAAATGGAAGAAAAATTGGGTTGGCTCAGTTAATGGTGCGAGAAACCCAGTCAATGATTGAGTCAGTATATCACCCCATTCCAACTGACCATCATTTCAACTCACCACTTCAAATAAGTGGCTGAGTCTCAGCTGAAGACAAGCAGGTGCCTCATCAATGCATGTAAACCAAGACCAATGATATTATGATCTGATGCAATTGATTTTAATTGGTCAAAAGCCACAAAGGATTGGTTACAGGCACCTACTCATTATTAAAAAAAAAATCTTTTTTGTTTTAATTGCAGCCCCATACGAGGGCAATGAGTATACCATAAGGAGCCCAATAAACAAATGCAAACGAGCCTGAGCCCAGAAAATTAAAATCAGTCAGGAGCTTGTGATTTTCACTGGCAGAGCCCCATAGGGCTGATCATTGGCATAACTCTGCCAGGAAAATATAAATACAATTTTGAAGACACAATCATTTCAAGAGTATTTGATTTTGGAAGAGGGCCCTTGGACTTCAGATTCACCAATGAATGTTATAGAAGTTCTTTTTGCATGGACTTAGACAAAGGATAGAAGCAAGGTTTGGCAATGTAGCATCAATGACTCACAGGAGAGCAATTCAGCAGCAGGAAATGGCCAGGGCAGTCAACTACCCCAACAACTCAGTGCACGAAATAATTTAATGACCTGACCAGAACAGGCAAGGTAAGAGGAGTTAGACACATCTTTCTAGAGCATACTTGGAATAAGAATGTCTTATAATTAGTGATTTGCACCCACCATTATGTTGATGTGCTTCCCCTCAATACACTGGAGGCAGCACCATGCTCTCAACTTTCACCTGGAAGTGCTCCTTTATTCACAGCCTTATGTTAAAATCATCCTACTAAAGGTGTCAGTCGGAATTTAACTACATGGCGGATATACCTCAATGCAGCTATTACAGGAATCAGACAACAGCTGAGGATTATTGCCATCTCATGATGATCAAAGGTCATTCTCATTTTTTCTCGTTATGTAGAAGACAAGCCACAATACCAGAAAGAGAACAAATTTCTGCCCTCCCTTCTCCAGTGAGGAGGAAGCTCTGCTGATACTTAGGAAGGAGGTCATACACAAGGGTAGAAATTGGGAAGTGCTAGAGCAGCTGCAAATTACAAGTTCCTGATTACGTTTTGCTTTGTACATAAGCTGTCAGCAAATTATATTGTGAAATCCATCCCACCACATCAAATGTGACTTTCAGCTCTAATGAACACTGTTCCTCAACCAAGTCTAACCTAACTTCCTCATTTCCTCCTCTAGATGCATCAGAAAAGGAAGAAAAACCAAGCCCACTTTACCTGGCCTAGCCAACAATTTGCAGCATACTCACTCTATAAACTCCTAATTGCCTGTTTTAAGCACATCTACATCAGATGGGAGTGCATTGAGTGATCCACTGTGCTCAATTGTTCAGGAGCACTTGGAGGGGCTGGACCCTAAGGGTGAAGGCATTGAGGACCAGGAGATAACACCCTGCAGCTGAAGGGCCCATGGACCAACTCTCTGTTTTTAAAGAAGAATGCATCAAGTACTCTGGGGACCATCTGCTGCAGATGGAGAAGTCATCTACCACACTGGTATGTTAATGTGACAGATGACTTTGCAAAGCTTCACCCACCCTGAGACATATGGGAGCTCTAGAGCTATCTGCAGCAGAAAGTCTCATAACAATGCCCCAAGAGCAATCTGTGCATCGCTCTAGGTGCTCAGTTACTGATGTCAATTCCAATATTCACTTACTGACCCAGACAAGTTACTCTAAAGACAAAGTGCTGGAAAAACTCAGCAGGTCTGGCAGCATCTGTGGAAGGAGAGACAGCTAACTTTTGAATCCAATATGACTGTTCTTCGCTATTGCTGTCCTGAGTCAAACAGGCATTACTGGCTCTGAATGATCTGGATATTATTTCCCTGTAATCCAGCCAAGCCAGCTCATGATTGGCATAAGACAAATCTGAACATGACTGTCCCCATTTAACTGCACTCCTGGAAACATACCAAAGCAAGAGTTGGCACCTTGAGGGAAAGGGGTGGGGACAAAATTAAAAAGGCTCAATAAAAAAAAAAACTACCTGCATAGAGATTTCAAAGAATCATTGTCGAGAAAATAGTGATCCTTCTTGACAGCTGCAATGTCGATAGGGAACTGGGAGTCTACAATGCAAAAAAACAAACACATTAATATATCTGTTTATTGCTGAAAGTTAATCATATTTTTTCTCATACCAACTTTTATCTCCAGATTCTAATGAAAGATCGCAGATCTGAAACATTAACCCAACCTTTGTCTTTCCTTCACAATTTCTACCTGATCTGCTGGATGTGTCCAGAATTTTTTGCCTTTATTTTGCCCTTTCTTCAAGTGCTGAATCACACCAGGATAGAGTTCCATCATCATCAGAAACCTTCCAGCAGCTCGTTTAAGTGGCCATCTTTCATATTTAAACCCAGATAATGGTGACAATTTTCCAAATTTGCACTCCCACAAGGAATGTCTTATATTGGGAGGCAATACTGAAAATCTAGACACGCATGCTATGCATGATCTTCCAACTGCATAAATAAATGGTCAGAAAATCATCCACAACTACACCTAAAGATCCAATATTCATTTCTGGTAAGTGTGATGCAAAGTCATGAAATTACCCGAAACGAACGTTACAGGTTACAGAAACATTGAAGAACACACGACAGAGTTCTGTTATGATGAGGTGAGTCAAGCAAAGTACTGCAGACACTGCAAATCTGAAACAAAAATAGAAAGTGCTGGGAATACTCAGTAGTTCGGGCAGCATTTTTGGAGAGAAACAGAAACGTTAACTCGGTTTCTCTCCACAGATGCTGCCTGACCTGTTGAGTACCTCCAGCATTTCTGTTTATAATGACAGAGCTAATGTCGGTCAGTTAGTTGCACAAAGCTGCACATTGTGGGATCAGTCAGTTATAGAACTATCATTCAAATTCTAAGATGATGTAAAAGTGGTAAATAAAAGAGAAAATCATGGCTGCACTGGTAACACTGAAACCACCTAAACCAGTCTCTTCTAGTGCTATGGTGCATTGCAGGTGTAGGCTCAGCTCAGGTCGATGAGCTGAGGGAATAGTATCAGAATTCTAAGGTACAGCATTACAGCATAACCATAAACAATATAAGATCACTCTGTATGGCAGGGAATGATGGGAAATGAGGAAAACCAAAGGCCAATGTAAACAAAACATAACTTCAGAGCTTTCGGTGCTCCCTACAGTGACTCCAAGTCAGTTCAAAGAGGAAATTTATTCAGAGGAATCGCAACAACGCCAGGCAAAGTTTGGGATTTTTCTGGGATGCAATCAATTTTCCTAAAGGAAGCAGTAATATACGCTTTCAGCAAAGCTCGAGCTGTTAGCCTGAAGGTAAAAATTAATTAATGAAGAGGTGATTTGGCTGAAGATCATTGCCCAATATGCTCTACTTCCAGTAACTGTTCCCTACCAACCCTTCCAGGGTCATTTAAAGTTACGGTCAAACTTTTATTGGCACTTAAAAGTTTTGCTTTAATTAAATATACAAGGTATTCATTTAGGGAGATTTTGTACAGAACTTTAAAACAGGAAGCTCCATTGCAGTGGATAATAAACATTTAAAGTGAAAGTAGTTGTAAAAATTAAACTTCTGTAAACTCAGACAGTTTTATTGATAAGTTATAAATTCCAAAAATGAGAACATGGGGCAGATGGGCCTGTTCAGGTGGCCCCTGTGCCCAAGTGATATTGGTACTGTGATCTTAATACAATGGGACACACCTTTTTGGGGAGTGCAGGTAGTTTGATGGGGGTGGTGGGGTGGTGTAATGAGTGGTGGGGGCAGGAAATCAAGTGTCTCAAAAGCCACTTAAGAGATGCAGGCTGTGCCTCTCAAAGAGGAGGTACACAATTGCTACAGAGAACAGTGATTGCAAGAACTGCAGATCAGAACTGCCCCAACGTCCTCCAATGCCACCCAGGAGACCTTAGTCTGGGTGGTAAACAGAAGGAGGAAGTTCTGGATCCTCCCCTGGGTGCACAAAGACTTTCTGGCAACATCCCCTTTGGTACTGGGAACAGATGGTTGAGGAGTTCAGTGAAAGGTGCTTATCTTCCAGGTTTCAGTCAGGTTACAGCAAATAAGATAAAAGCAAAATGCTGCAGAATGCTGGAAATCTGAAATAAAACAGAAAATGCTGGAAATGCTGGCAGCATCTGTGCATAGAGAAATGAAGTTAAGAGGAGTCACATGGATTCGAAACGTTTACTCTTTTTCCCCACAGATGCTGCGAGGTCTGCTGAATTTTTCCAGCATTTTCTGTTTTTAATCACAGCAAATATGGTTTGGTCATGATTGACATTGCGGAAGTAGCTGTAGGCTGGCAAAATGCTAAAATAGAAGTTAAGATGGATTCAGAAGAGAAAGATCCTGCCCAACAAGTATCTCAACTTGTTATAGGAAGTAACAACCAAAGTGGACTGTAGGAAACCCTACAATGTGTACCTAGATTTACAACATGCTTTTCACAAAAATCCATATGAAGGCTAATGCAGCAGACTTCCCAATCAGTTGCCATAATTTCAGTGGAAAATCAGAAACCCTGTTTGCACATCTTTCTAGGGTGTTTGCAGATTCCAAAATTCGAGTGGTCAATCTTGAGGAAATTCCCAAAATGCTACTCAAATTCCATGAGAAGTCCAGTATGAGACTGGAGAACCATGGGATTTTCAGCGTAGGAAGAAGATGTCTCAGAGCTGTTCCTATAAATTTTATCCAAGATTGTTAACAGTATATAAAAGGTTAAGCCAGAATATTATTCTAAATTAAATTGTGGAACATAACAAAAGGACACTGTTCAAACTAGTAAAATGTAACTTTAGGGATTATCAGGAAACTCTTCTTCACAAACAGTGTAAATCAACATGTGGGATAATGTTCCAAATGGAGGCAAAAATCTTCGAATTGCTGCTAAAACGAGCAGTGGATAAGGGCCAGGGGGGTTTGTGTTAGCAAGTATTTGGACAGAAAAAGTAAGAGGGGTTAAATCATCTTCCTCATCCACAATTACTTGAAGGCCTTGTGAACAAAATTCAAATAAATATCTTGTGTTCATCTTGAGGAAATTTCTCTTAGGGAAAAATAAAAGAAAGACTGCCAAGGAGAAAGATCTTGTTTACAACTAATTTAGGGGCACAACAAAATCAAGTCTGCATCCCAAATTGTATCTGCACATGGCAGATTTAAAACAGATTTCTCAGAGTTCTACAGCCAGAGTTTCCTGATTGGCCTCTCCTCCCACATTCTTTTTAAAAACCAAATTAAACCAATAAATAAATAAGGCACAAAGGCCACACCCACCTTCATAGAGCTGTGCATACTGAGGAAATCCTGCTGCCCGCAGCCAATTGCACACCTCCTTAGCCTCCAGTTCTAAAAAAATGACAAAAGTTCAGTAAATTGCTTAGCCACAAAGTTGCAAATTGCTCTTAATAATGTGAAAACAGCAAAACAAAAAGAACAATAGTTTTTACATCAAGTTACAAGAGGCCTGCAGCACAGAACAGGTCATTTGGCCCTCTGTCTATGCTGACTTGTATGCTCTACATGAGCCACCTAGCAACTTCCTTCACATAACACAACAGCAGAGTTTTCTATTTGTTTCCATCATATGCTTATCTATATTACCCTTAAATGCATCTATGCTATTTGATTCCTTGTCATTGTATATTCCATACTCTCAACACTCTTTGGGTGCAGAGTGTCTCCCTGGAATTCCCTTTTCGATTTATTAGTAACTATCTTATGTTGATGGCCAGTGATTTTTGAATCCCCTCCAAGTGGAATCATCTTTATGTCTACCCTTTCAAATCCTCTTCTTCATTTTAAAGATTCCTAACTAGTCACCTCTAAGCCTTCTCTTTTCAACAGAAGAGCCCCAAGCTGTTCAATCTTTTTGGATAGTTATAACCTCCTTATATTTATTAAGGAGGGATTGGCATGATTGTGGTCAGTCTTCTAATCATTGCTTTTTTTGCTTTCCTCCAAAAATGTCTTCTTCCTCTTACAAAATGCTGAAATCATTGTATTACTTCTCACTCTAATGCCTTCTTTCCCAGGACCTGAAGAATTGCCTCTCAAATTTATTCTATCTGGATAATCTACACATTTTTAAAAACAAAACCTGGACTCATTTTGTCATTATTTTCTTATTTATCTCATTTTCTCTCCTCTTTTCAATATTGATGGTCTCTTGCCTTGCTCTCCACCCTTGGTTTCTCAGCAAAAAGAAAAAAAAATGGTTCTTCTCAAAGTAAGCAATTTCATTTCTGGGGAACAGAGCCCTTTCTGTCCAGTATCAGCTGGAGTTCCCTTTACATAACCCCATCAAGTTCTCAAAGGATCAGGTAGAGCACCAGTTAGAGCAGAATAAAGCTTTAGCTATTGTGCATCATCCTTATCCAGTGAGGTAAGAAATCTATTGATTACTATAAGTTTCAACATTGCGAACATGCACAATAAATAGAACTGTCTTCTCAATGTCTACGAATTTGACAGCACTGAAACGGTTAGTGAAATTAGTATCTGCACAATGGTAAGAGGCAGAGTCACTCCAGTATGGAGAATGTTGTATGCACAGAAGCAAACCAGGTACAGGTACCACAATCGAGACAATGCTGTACAGGCAGATGCCATAGCTTGGACAGTGGTGTATGGACATTCTTAACATTTTGTCAGTTTCTCCTCTCCTGAAGGTGCAGACTGATACTAGATATAGTTACAAATACAGCAGGCATTCTTCAGCATTAGTCTAAGTAGTGTCAGTTGAGTATTCAACCATCGAACGACAGTCATAAATCTTCACTTCCCAACAAGATTCACTGAATTTTGATGATTTATGATCGATCTTCCTTCCCTAGACCAAGGACAGAAAAGCAAATAGTATAGCTTAAATACCACCCTGGTTAAGGTCAGAGTAGGAATCCAAAACAAGGTCTTCTGTGACATGCAGCTCAGCTCTTCCTTGCATACATGCACTGCATCACTGAAGAAGCTTCTTTTCCTTGGTTGCATTCCTTTGAAATGTTTCATCATACTAATTCTCTTTTCTCTGACATATTTTGTATTCACTCACTTTATGTTCACAAAAGTTCATTTGTGAAAAGTATTTGTCTTTTTTTATTCATTCACAGGATGTGGGCTTCACTGGCTGGGCCAGCATTTATTGCCCATTCCTAGTTGCCCTTGAGAAGGTGATGGTGAGCTGCCTTCTTGAACCGCTGCAGTCCATGTGGTGTAGGTGCACCCAGAGTGCTGTTAGGAAGGAAGTTCCAGGATTTTGACCCAACGACAGTGAAGGAACGGCGATATATTTCCAAGTCAGATGGTGAGTGACTTAGCAGGCAGCTTCCAGGTGACAGTGTTCCCATCTATCTGCTGCCCTTATCCTTCTAGATGGTAGTGGTCGTGGGTTTGGAAGGTGCTACCAAAGGAGCCCTGGTGAATTCCTGCAGTGCATCTTGCAGATGGTACACACTGCTGCTACTGTGCGTCGGTGGTAGAGGGAGTGAATGTTTGTCGCAAGTGGCAAGTAACATTCGCACCACACAACTGTCAGGCAATGACTGTCTCCAACAAGAGAGAATCCAACCATCGCCCCTTGATGTTCAATGGCATTACCTTCACTGAATCCCCCACTATCAACATCCTGGATGTTACCATTGACCAGAAACTGAACTGGATTAGCTGTATAAATACTGTGGCTACAAGAGCAGGTCAGAGGCTAGGAATCGTGCAATGAGTAACTCACCTCCTGACTCCCCAAAGCCTGTGGTGCCAATCAAGCAGACTGCTTTGTCCTGGACGGTGCCCAGCTTCTTCAGTGTTATTGGAGCTCCACTCATCCAGGCAAGTGGGAAATATTCCATCACAATCCTAACTTGTGCCTTGTAGATGGACAGGCTTTGGGAGTCAGGAGGCGAGTCACACATCACACGATTCCTAGCCTCTGATCTGCTCTTGTAGCCACAGTTTTTATATGGCTAGTCCAGTTCAGTGTCTGGTCAATAGTAACCCCCAGGATGTCGATAGTGGGGGAGGGGGATTCAGTGATGGTAATGCATTGAACATCAAGGGGCGATGGTTGGATTCTCTCTTGTTGGAAATGGTTATTGTCTGACACTTGTGTGGCGCGAATGTTGCTTGCCACTTTTCAGCCCAAGCCTGGATATTGTCCAGGTCTTGCTGCATTTGGACATGGACTGCTTCAGTGTCGCAAATGGTGCTGAACATCCCCACTTCTGACCTTATGATGGAAGGAAAGTCATTGATGGAGCAACTGAAGATAGTTGGGCCTAGGACACTATCCTGAGGAGCTCCTGCAGTGATGTCCTGGAGCTGAGATGACTGACCTCCAACAACCACAACCATTTTCCTTTGTGCTAGATATAACCCCAACCAGCGGACAGTTTTCCTGATTCCCATTGACTCCAGTTTTACTAGGGCTCCTTGATGCCACACTCAGTCAAATGCTGCCTTGATGTCAAGGGCAGTTACTCTCACCTCACCTCGGGAGTTCAGCTCTTTTGTCCATGTTTGAACCAAGGCTGTAATGAGGTCAGAAGCTGAGTGACCCTGGCGGAACCAAACTGGGCATAAGTGAGCAGGTTATTGCTAAGCAAGTGCCGCTTGATAGCACTGTTGATGACCCCTTCCATTAATTTACTGATGATGGAGAGTAGGCTTATGGAATAGTAATTGGCCGAGTTGGATTTGTCCTGCATTTTGTGTACAGGACATACCTGGGCAGTTTTCCACATAGCCGGGTAGATGCCAGTGTTGTAGCTGTACTGGAACAGCTTGGCTAGAGGGCATGGCAAGTTCTGGAGCACAAGTCTTCAGTACTATTGCCAGAATGTTGTCAGGGTCCACAGCCCTTGCAGTATCCAGTGCCTTCAGCCATTTCTTGATATCACATGCAGTGAATCGAATTGACTAAAGACTGGCATCTGTGATGCTGGGGACCTCCGGAGGAGGCCAAGATGGATCATCCACTCAGCACTTCTGGCTGAAGATTGTTGCGAATGCTTCAGCCTTATCTTTTGCACTGATGTGCTGGGCTCCTCCATCATTGAGGATGGGGATATTTCTGGAGCCACCTCCTCCAGTGAGTTGTTTAATTGTCCACCACCATTCGCGACAGGGTGTAGCAGGACTGCAGAGCTTAGATCTGATCTGTTGGTTGTGGGATCGCTTAACTCTATCACTTTCTGCTTATGCTGTTTGGCACACAATTAATCCTGTTTTATAGCATCACCAGTTGACACCTCATTTTTAGGTGTGCCTGGTGCTGCTCCTGGCATGCCCTTCTGCACTCTTCTTTGAACCAGGATTGATCCACTGGCTTGATGGTAGTGGTAGAGTGGGGATATGCTGGGCCATGAGGTTACAGATTGTGTTTGAGTACAATTCTGCTGCTGCTGATGGCCCACAGTGCCTCATGGTGCCCAGTCTTGAGTTGCTCGATCTGTTCAAAATCTGTTCAAAGTATGTGTATGTGGTAAGAAGACTGAGCATTACATATTAAAGTTTTTTTAACCAATCTTTCTCTACCTGCTCTAAAAGCATTGAGAACATCAATATCTCAAGGGCCTATGCTCAGTGCATGTCCAATATTTAAGCTGGAAACAGAATCAAATCACCATGAATGTAGGTACTTGCAATTAACTTGTTTTCTCTCAAGTCTCAGAGAGTTGTTTGATCCATCACTATGACAGAGAGATAAGGATAACCTTACCCACATTAAGCCCACCCTCAACTAATGTCACAAATTGACCCATTAGATAAAACCACTTCCACTGTGCCGGACTGAGCTCAGACTATAAAGTGCAACATATAGAACCAGTACTTACTTCGTAGAGGATCTGAACTACCCCTGAAAATGGATCAATGGCTTCAGCTCATTTAAGGCTGAAATAAAGACATGCAAATATGCAATCATTACACTGGCAAAGTTCTCTCATGTTGAACAGCTGCTACCAGTATAATATAAGCCAAACATTTATGAAATTTAGGTCATTGATCTGAAATCTTGGGTTGGATTTTATGTTTGCAAATCAGGCACATTGTGCCCTCACAACCACCCCCCCCCCACCACCAACCCCCCCACCACCACCCACATCCTCACCCGCTCTAAGCAATCATCGGCAATTTTTCATTGCCCACTGCATTTTCAGTTATTGGACATGAAAAGGTTTGAGTGTGATGTACAGAAGCTATGTCGAGGCAGTACAAGGGTGGAAGCAAAGGCCTGTCACTGAGACCATGATTGAATGTACCAGCAAAATTTGCTGGCGAAGGTGACAGCATTTATGTTTTTTTTAAAGTCATTTTTAAATCTTTTTTCACCCTTCAATACAAAATAAATAATGATTCTGAGAGCCATTACAACTCTAGCTGTGACCGATTGCCAGCTCGCAGCATTACCCCTCTGCTGCATGATGTCCCAGACTACAGTGCCAATTGGGTGCGGAGCTGCACTTTGCTCCTTTGATTGGCCTCCTTCCTGCCAGATGGCCAATAATTGGCCATCCGATGCTTGACTGGACTAGCAGAGATGGTGGGGACTAGAAAGTGAATCATTCAGTTTCTGTTCCACTTCCCTCACCCTGCCGAGAAAAATAAAATTGAGTTCCTTAACTCTTTCTCCCTCTACAGTAATTCCAGCATTTTCTGTTTTTATTTCAGATTTCCAGCATCTGCAATACTTTGCTTTTGTATTAATGTTTAATCCACTGCCACTTCTTTTCCAGGAATGCCTAGCTTGATGAAGTTCTGCTCTTCTCTTTGAAAGGATTTCCATTAGTCTCTTCTACCCTGTTCATCTTCACTGCTTTCTATTTCCTTTCAGTTCTGATGGAAGACCATCAACCTGAAACTTTGGGCTGGATCTTACAGGATGTCGTGGTCTCCACCTCCCGATAACAAGTCGGGGTGGCGTGGGGGTTACTACGGGATGAGGAGCCAAAAGAATGGCTGCCCCACATCCATCCAAAGGCCAAATACCAATAATAGGCTGGAGATGGGATTTCCTGTCCCTCATGGGCAGAAGTCCTGCTTCAAGAGAGCTGACAGCCAATCAGAGGCCAGCAGCTTTCCTGTATAGGCAGTGCCAGCAGGGGTGGTGGCCTCTGCTAGTACTGCACCTGGAACTTGAGGAGGCAAGCTGCATTGGATTGCAACTTTGTGTTTGGGAATCTTGCTGGACCCTGCCAGACCACAGTGGGGGATCAAGGTTCGAGAGGCGATAGAAGGAGGGGAACCAGGGGAGAGTAACACTTTGTTTGTGGGGGTGGGGAGCCTCTGACGGACTGAAGGGGTTCTTGAGAAGGGATACCCCTAACCGCTACCTGCTGAGCTGACCACCTGGCCTGGGTCTCTCCCACTGCTGGTGAAATCCCGGCAATGGCGGGTGAGGCACTTACATCGGCATTAATTGTCCACTTAAGGGTCTCAACTGGGTCACCAGTGAGTGGGCCACCTGATACCACCCCTGGTAAAACTGTGGTGGAGGCAGGGGTGGGTAAGTAGGCTGCCTGTTAGATTTTACATCCCCCCCCGCCGCCCCCCCAACCTCACCTTCAAACCTACCAGCGGGGGAGTGTAAAATTCAGCCCGTTAACTCTGTTTCTCTCTCTAAAACTACTGCCAGGCCAGCAGACATTGGTATTGGTCTGGAGCATGGGGTTGAGGTACAACTGCTGTAAGAAATTTAAGTTAGATGATGGGATGGGTCAGTTGGAGAGAAATGTGACCCCAGTATATACATTGTACAAGCCAGAGCTGTAACAAAGCAGTTGTTTTAGTGTTATTTAACATGCTAACCCACTTAAATTAAATAGGTTATTACCCATCTTAAAATAAGGCTGTCAGAATGTTTCCTTTAAATAATGCCTTAAGCATCTTCATCAAAATGGACAATTTCATTTAGAACGAGGATAAGTCCACAAGGGGTTAATATATCCCTTTATAGGCTATTAGCAATGAATGGGTCATTGGATGGAAGGGCTGGGTTACTGTTCTCTAAGATGTGATATTGGATGTTGACATCAAGTTCCAGTTCAGCACATGGTTCACTGCACCTGAAAACATATAGCCAGAACTATGAGTTTTGTGCTTTAAGGCTTCTATTAGTATATTATTTAGAATTTAAGCAAGAACACAGTGATTCTCCTTGCTTCGTCTTGTCTTGTTAGGTGAGGTAGCAATGCCTAAAATATTATGAATTTCCTTGCATATTCCCCCCAACCTCCCTCACTGCCCCCCCATCACCCCGTCCAAATCTGGATGTGGTACTTTCTTATAATAGATTTTTCAGATAGTTCAAATGAATGAAAACCAGGCCATTAGTGCCTGTTTGTCAGGCTGTGTTTTATCACCTCTCAATCTTTCAACACAAGTTAACACTGCATTCTAATCTCATTTCCTCTTCCCCCATGTCTTCATTGTCTTGTAATCTTGTTGCCCAGGAGGACATGGGTTCAAATCCCACCGTGGTAGCTGGTGAGATTTAAATTCAATTAATAAAAAATCTGGAATTGAAAGCTAGCCTCAGTAATCGATTGTCGTAAAAACCCATCTGGTTCACTGCCCTTTAGGGATGGAAATCTGCCATCCTTATCTGATCTGGCTCTCATGTGACCCCAGATGCACAACAATGTGGTTGACTCTTGATTGCCCTCTGAAATTGCCTAGCAAGCCACTCAGTTCAAGGACACTCGGGGATGGGGAAACAAATGCTGGCCTTGCCAGCAACACCCACATCCCATCAAAGAATTAAAAAAAACCCTCCTTTTTGCTCTCCATCTCGAATAAAATCCCACTCACAGAAGTCTGCCTGTTCAGTTAGTTTTGTTTAATTTAGAATACTACACAGGCTGCTGTACAGACCAACAGTGCATTGCACAGGATGCCTTTTTGGTTTGCATTACAAAAGTTAAACAGTTTTTGAAGCTAAAGGTGTTTTTTTCCATTTGCATGTGCCACTCATAACCTTAAGGTGACTGTCAAGTATAATTTATTTAGCTAACTTTGAAGTCCTTCAGTTTGCTTTGCAAGAAAAGAAGTGAATTCTCCCCGACTTCAGCCTCACTGCCTATAATCTCCGTGGGTTTCCTGTTTACTATGAGTTTCAGAAGCAAACGGGTTTCAGATGTCTTTCAATTAACTGAACAGGCAGACTGCTGTGAGTGGGATTTTATTTGAGATGGAGAGCAAAAAGGAGGAGTTTTTTTATTCTTTGATGGGATGTGGGTGTTGCTGGCAAGGCCAGCATCTGTTTCCCCATCCCCGAGTGTCCTTGAACTGAGTGGCTTGCTAGGTCATTTCAGAGGGCAATCAAGAGTCAACCACATTGTTGTGCATCTGGGGTCACATGAGAGCCAGATCAGATAAGGTTGGCAGATTTCCATCCCTAAAGGGCAGTGAACCAGATGGGTTTTTATGACAATCGATTACTGAGGCTAGCTTTCAATTCCAGATTTTTTATTAATTGAATTTAAATCTCACCAGCTACCATGGTGGGATTTGAACCCATGTCCTCCTGGGCAACAAGATTACAAGACAATGAAGACATGGGGGAAGAGGAAATGAGGTTAGAATGCAGTGTTAACTTGTGTTGAGAGATTGAAAGGTGATAAAACACAGCCTGACAAACAGGCACTAATGGCCTGGTTTTCATTCATTTGAACTATCTGAAAAATCTATTATAAGAAAGTACCACATCCAGATTTGGAGGGGGTGATGGGGGGGCAGTGAGGGAGGTTGGGGGGAATATGCAAGGAAATTCATAATATTTTAGGCATTACTACCTCACCTAACAAGACAAGACGAAGCAAGGAGCATTACTGTTCTTGCTTAAATTTCTAAATAATATACTAATGAAAGCCATAAAACACAAAACTCATAGTTCTGGCTATATGTTTTCAGGTGCAGTAAACCATGTGCTGAACTGGAACTTGATGTCAACATCCAATATCACATCTTAGAGAACAGTAACCCAGCCCTTCCATCCAATGACCCATTCATTGCTAATAGCCCATAAAGGGATATATTAACCCCTTGTGGACTTATCCTCGTTCTAAATGAAATTGTCCATTTTGATGAAGATGCTTAAGGCATTATTTAAAGGAAACATTCTGACAGCCTTATTTTAAGATGGGTATTAACCTATTTAAGTGGGTTAGCATGCTAAATAACACTAAAACAACTGCTTTGTTACAGCTCTGACATGTACAATGTACTTATACCAGGGTCACATTTCTCTCCAACTGACCCATCCCATTATCTAACTTAAATTTCTTACAGCAGTTGTACCTCAACCCCAAGCTCCAGACCAATATCATTCCCAGTATTTGCAAGTCCTTTCCCATTTCACCCCTGCAACCCACTGAAATGTGCAATCAGGTCAGAAAACATCACCAAGTGGATGAGTTAGTAAGTCATCCTGAACTATTCTCTAGCTATGGTACATTTCTGAGGAGATGGATAACCGGATCTGCAGATTTGAAGGAGCCCAGAATAGTATATTTTCCCATTAGTTTAAGCATTCACACTACTAGGGCTGCAGTTAATATCAATAAATGGCATCAGCCAGATGGCATTTTTTTTTTTAAAAAGGAAACCCAGGTTTCTCTTGGAAAGGATTTTGTGGAAAGGGGATTCATTGCTTTGTGTGTGGAATTTGGAAAAACTAACAGCTTACCTCATCTCAGCCAAGAATGCAGTCATTCATCCAATTCCCTTCCCCTTCTCACTGCACAAGTACACTCAACTCCAGCTAGGCAAAAATAATGTAAAAATTACAATTCCCTAGAACTCCTATCTGGATGGGGTTCCAACAAATGCAGAAGCAAGTGTGCTGCTTTCTTCATATAACCAATAACAGGCATAATACGTAGGCACCAAGGAAGAGACTCAACATCATTGTACGGCTTAATGTTCGTAAAAGGGCTAATGTCAAATTTGGTAATATCAAGATCCATGCCTGATTTGCACGTGAACCTATGCCACTGTTAAATTTATCAGGGCCTTTTTTTTTAAAAAAACAAGTACAAGCCTCATTTCAACATTGAAAAGTGCCGCCTGTGACCATTTTAGGATCCATCCATAAAATTCATCTGTCTGGAATTTAAAAGTTTTAGTCACCGGAGAAGGTCTCACTAATTATCTATGTCTTGCAATCTGTAACAGATAATCCTCCAGCTCTGCATTGTGCTGTTGTTGGTGTGGTCTAGCACAACTGGTGCACCTTCCTACATGAGGGTTTCCACAACATAAGGCCTTTAGGAGGGAGAAACTGCGCAGCTTGGAGCACGTAGCCACTGTCATTAAGACTGTCTGGACTGAAGAGGCTCTCCAATCCAAAATGATCCAAGCACCTGAAGCAATTGTGGGTTTGATGGGAATTCGAGTAGAAGCATGGACAAGTGTGGCAAACATACGTGCAGGTTTCTTGAGGTATCCTTTGGCACCAAATAGCTACATCAAGAAAAGCTTATCCGGATGAAGCACTGCTGGTAGTTATCAGCATTAAAATAGAGGCACCATGGCAGCCTAAAGAAGATTAAACAGGGGTGTCTTGCTGAATGGTTGCAAATGATTTGAATGCGCATAGACTGAGTTGCGGATGAAATCGACAAAGGATCACCAAGATGCCACCTACAACTTCCTGCACATTGGAGAAATGAACCAATGTCTTACTGTCCTGCTGCTGCTAGGAGGCTATTCTAAAGCTGATGAGCTGTGCAGCAGCCTTGGCAAATATGACATCAATTACCTTTTGGATGCAGGCTTTCACTGTGGATAAGTTAACATTGGTAGTGTCCCCTATAACTGTGCTGGGTTTTTTGTTATTTTTATTCATTCATGGGATGTGGGCTTCGCTGGTTGGGCCAGCATTTATTGACATCACTAGTTGCCCTTGAGAAGGTCGTGGTGAGCTGCCTTCCTGAACCACTGCTGTCCAGGTGTTGTTAGGGAGGGAGTTCCAGGATTTTGACCAAGTGACGGTGAAGGAATAGCAATATATTTCCAAGTCAGGATGGTGAGTAGCTTGAAGGGGAACTTCCAGGTGGTGGTGTTCTCTTCTATCTGCTGCCCTTGTCCTTCTAGATGCTCGTGGTCATGGGTTTGGAAGGTGCTGTCTAAGGAGCCTTGGTGAGTTCCTGCAGTGCATCTTGTAGATGGTACACACTGCTGCTACTCTGCGTCAGTGGTGGAGGGAGTGAATGTTTGTGAATGTGGTGCTTTGTCCTCGACGTTGTCAAGCTTCTTGAGTGTTGTGGGAGCTGCACTTGTCCAAGCAAATGGGGAGTATTCCATCAAACTCCTGACTTGTGTCTTGTAGATGGTGGACAGGATTTGGGAAGTCAGGTGAGTTACTCGTCACAGGATTCCTAGTCTCTGAAGTGTTCTTGTAACCACAGTATTTGTATGTCTAGTCCAGTTCAGTTTCTGGTCAGTGGTAACCCCAGATGTTGATAGTGGGGGATTCAGTGATGGAAATGCCATTGAACATCAAGGGGCGATGGTTATACATTGTGCAATCATCAATGAACATCCCCACTTCTAACCTCATGATGCAAGGAAGGTCATTGATGAAGCAGCTGAAGATAGTTGGGCCGTGGAACTACCCTGAGGAACTCCTGCACTGATGCCCTGGAGCTGAAATGACTGATCTCCAACAGCTGCAACCATTTTCCTTTGTGCTAGGTATGAATCCAACCAGCAGAGAGTTTCCCCCAATTCCCATTGACTTCAGTTTTGCTCAGGCTCCTTGATGCCACACTCAGTCAAATGCTGCCTTGATGTCAAGGGCAGTCACTCTCACCTCACCAGTTCAGCTCTTTTGTCCGTGTTTAAACAAAGGCTGTAATTAGGTCAGAAGCTGAGTGGCTCTGGCAGGACTCAAACTGGGCATCAGTGAGCAGGTTATTGCTAAGCAAGTGCTGCTTGATAGCACTGTTGATGGCCCCTTCCATTACTTTACTGATGATCGAGAGTAGACTGATGGGGTGGTAATTGGCTGGGGTGGATTTGTCCTGCTTTTTGTGTACAGGACATACCTGGCAATTTTCCATACAGCCGGGTAGATGCCAGTGTTGTAACTGTACTGGAACAGCTTGGCTAGGAGCGCAGCAAGTTCTGGAGCACGTCTTCAGTAATATTGCTGGAATATTGTTAGGGCCCATAGCTTTTGCACTATCCAGTTCCTTCAGTCATTTCTTGATATCACATGAGTGAATTAAATTAGCTGAAGACTGGCATCTGTGATGCTGGGGACCTCCGGAGGAGGCCGAGATGGATCATCCGCTCGGCACTTCTGGCTAAAGATTGTAGCAAATGCTTTAGCCTTATCTTTTGCACTAATTTGCTGGGTTCCCCAATCATTGTGGATGGGGATATTTGTGGAACCTTATCCTCCGGTGAGTTGTTTAGTTGTCCACCACCGTTCATGACTGGATGTGGCTGGACTGCAGAGCTTAGATCTGATCCCCTGGTTGTGGGATCGCTTAGCTCTGTCTGTCTATCACTTTCTGCTTATGCTGTTTGGCACACAAGTAGTCCTGTGTTACAGTTTCACCAGGTTGACACCTCATTTTTAAGGTATGCCTGGTGCTGCTCCTGGCTTGCCCTCCTTGCACTCTTCATTGAACCAGGGTTGATCCCCTGGCTTGATGGTAATGGTTTGGAGTGGGGGATATACCAGGCCATGAGGTTACAGATTGTGGTTGAGTACAATTTTGCTGCTGATGGCCCACGGTGCCTCGTGGATGCCCAGTCTTGAGTTGCTAGATCTGTTCGAAACCTATCCCATTTAGCATGACGGTAGTGCCAGATAACATGGAGGGTACCCTCAATGTGAAGGCAGGACTTTGTCTCCACAACGCATGTGCAGTGGTCAATCCTACCAACACTGTCATGGACAGATGCATCTGCAGCAGGCAGGTTGGTGAGGATGAGGTCAAGTATGTTTTCCCCTCTTGTTGGTTTCCTCACCACCTGCTGCAGACCCAGTCTAGCAGCTTATCGATGGAAAGGCCCCACTGAATACAATGGAAGGGTGGAACTTCACAACAGTCTGGAAAACAGCCCATCATTACCCAGCCCCAGGAAATAAACGTTATCAGAAAGATATGTAGTTCAATTAGTAAATATGTTTCCAGAAGAGGTACTGAGCCATACAAGCCAGGAAAGTTCCAAATTTGATGCCTAGTTTGTCTTAAGTTAGCTAACGTCAATAGGGCAACCATAGGGACAATGTCCTTGATATATGCATCCTAGGTTAAGGCGGGGAGCGGGTGGGGTGCGGGGGGCAAAGCTATGCCTGATCATCATTCAGTGCTGAATTATACATGAATGAATGTTGGGTGAGGACATAACTGGGTTTAGCTATGCTGCTTGTTGCAATCCAACATTCTGCTGAAACTCAGCCCAGATTTTCCAGTCAGTGATAATTTTAACACTGGTGTTAGTAACACAGATTGGAAAACAGAGCATGAATTAAAAAATCTAGTCCTTGTTCTTCATGCTCGCAAATAAAGAATCACTAGCTGGTGAGGTATTGGGGTGCCACTGCAAGGGCCTTTGGAAATGATGTAGAGAAAACAAATAGTATCAAAACAATGAACACAATCAATGCACTTAAGCAGGAACAGGCTTAAATTAACTCGTTATGAGCGAACAATGGCCACCTATATTTTAAGGGTTTTTTTGTGTTACAAAAGCAGGAGTAGGAGCTGGTTTCCTGCCTCCCCCACTTCAAGTCAAACATTCAAGAAACAGATGTCGTGGGAAAGGAAGCCACACATGTTTTTTTTTTAAAGATTATAAAAGGATGTAAACCTTTATCAAAGGATGGTTGGAGGCAGCTGAGGACACCACACTGCTATTTAATATACTTCCAGGTTGTGAAATCCCAACATTCCACAACAGCAGGGAACAGTACAGCAATAGGCTTGCAAATCTTTACTATTATCAGTTTCCTATTCTGAAATCCTTCTTTTCTAGCCTCTTTCCTAGCACACAATTACAGTAAAAGTTGTTCCATCTGCGGCAGCTAGAATGAGAAAATGATTTCAGCAAAGCTTTTGACAAACTCCCACATGGGAGACTTATAAAGAAGGCAAATGCACATGGGATACAGGGTAATTTGTTAAGGTGGATTCAAAATTGGCTTAGTTGTAGGAGACAGATGGTGATGACAGATGGTTGCTTTAGTGACTAGAAGCCAATGCCCCATGGCATACCACAAGGATCTGTGCTGGGTCCCCATTATTCGTCATTTATATAAATGACATAGATGACTATGTGCGGGGTAGGATTAGTAAGTTTGCGGATGGTCAAATGAGCAGATAAGTGGCAGATGGAATTTAAACCTGAAAAGTGTGAGGTGATACATTTTGGTAGGAATAATTTAACAAGGAAGTATTCAATGAACGGCATGACACTAGGAAGTTCTGAGGAACAAAGGGACCTTGGCGTGTATATCCATAGACCTCTGAAGGTGGAGGGGCATGTTAGTGGGATGGTGAAAAAGGCATATGGGACACTTGCCTTTATCAATCGAGGCATAGATTACAAAAGTAGGGAGGTCATGTTGGAGTTGTATAGAACCTTGGTGAGGCCACAGCTGGAGTACTGTGTGCATTTTTGGTCGCCACATTATAGGAAGGATGTGATTGCACTGGAGGGGATGCAGAGGAGATTCACAAGGATGTTGCCTGAGATGAAACATTTAAGTTATGAAGAGAGGTTGGATAGACTTGGGTTGTTTTCGTTGGAGCAGAGAAGACTGACGGGCGACCTGATCGAGGTGTACAAGATTATGAGGGGCATGGACAGGGTGGATAGGGAGCAGCTGTTCCCCTTAGTTGAAGGGTCAGTCACGAGGGGACACAAGTTCAAGGTGAGAGGCAGGAGGTTTAGGGAGGATGTGAGGAAAAACTTTTTTACCTAGAGGTTGGTGACAGTCTGGAATGCGCTGCCTGTGAGGGTGGTGGAGGCGGGTTGCCTCACATCCTTTAAAAAGTACCTGGATGAGCACTTGGCACGTCAGAACATTCAAGGCTTTGGGCCAAGTGCTGGTAAATGGGATTCAGAAGGTAGGTCAGGTGTTTCTCACTTGTCGGTGCAGACTCAATGAGCCGAAGGGCCTCTTCTGCACTGTGTGATTCTGTGATTCAGAGAACAATTATTGGATTCCTATTGGAACTGTATCCCCAAAATTCTTTAGAATAAATAAAATTACTGCTGTGCTACTAACGGCAATAGTGGTCCACATACATGTATTAGATAATAGTTACATACAACACTGAGCTCCCAACAATGGATAAATAGTAGGCTGACATTTTCAATCATAAGCTACATATACAGGATGTCACATGACACCAAAACATAATTGCATCTGATATTTTAATGCATTCTTCTTTTCTCTTTCTTATCCTTGTCATTCAATACTTATTCTCCTTCTATTCACTTTACGTTTCTCCCCACACTCACCCAGCTATGGAATTGATTATTCTTCTTGGAGACTAAGGGAAATCAAGAAAATGCTTATGGAGATAGGGATATCCCAGAATCCATGTGGATAGTAAAAGGCCTCTATGAAAATTATACTATCTTTCATTTTAATGGACCCCTTTCACTATCACCAAAGAGTTAGTTTGTTTCTCTAATGCTGGGAATATCAGCTCATCCATACATAGCCAGCAGCAGGAGGAAGGCAGATGGCAACCTCACACAGTCTCCCACACCTGCTAAATATGAGAATGTTGTAGAATTGATAAGAGTCCTGAGAGGGAGGTTCGGGCTATGAACAAAACTGGGATTTGTACTTCAGTAGAATATCTGCAGCCAGAGTGCACTATAACAAGGATTAGCGCCCATCAAATCTGACCCTGGAAGCCGCTGTGAACACAGAATAACCCAGGGTAAATTGTATTTTGGACCAACAATTTAGATTACCCAAAGCTTAAGGCACAGTCCAGCAAACTTAGTTCAACAAACAAATAAAAAGAAAAAATAGAAATAATGGTGACTCAGCTCACCAGTCCCGCTCTTTCCACAGATTATGTGCAACCAATCATGGATTTCACCCCATCCACTTAATTTTCTGAGTGAAAGTTCTGCATAAATATTCCATAAAAGATCCTTAAGCAAAACTACAGAATATTTATCTACCCTTCTCTGCATTATTGAATTCTTGCCTCCAAGCAACATGCTTCATCAGTCCAGGCAGCACAGGGACCACTGAAGCCTGTAGACAACTTCATTAACTTAGTCTACATCTATCCCTGTAATCACCTTTTGCATTGCATTCATATATTATTTAATATCCTCATTAAAATTCTGTGTACTAGGCAATAGGTTCTAGGGTAATCTGTCTTGGGAGAGAATTCCAGAGTGAGAAACAAAGTGTGAAGCTTCAATCAATGATGCACTGTGCAGACAGTTTCAATTTATACAGACTATTAAGAGATTTCAGGAAGCATTCCATCCCTTTAAGAGCAAGCAGGATATATTACCAAAGACCAGGGCTTTTCTCTACTATGTTAGCTGCTTTACAGAGCATCACAACTCCTTCATACCAACCTACTGAATTATTGGCCCTTTAAATCAAAAATAACACATCCTGTTCAGATAGCTGGTTTAATTCTCAATACTGCTGAGATTAACATTTAACATCCTTGCAACTGCTCCTAGTTTCAACATTAAATATAGGACTGTTCTAATTTCTGCTCCTCCCACTTTTTTAAAAAAATTGTTCCCCCTCTATGTTGTGACTGCTCAGCCTAAATCATGAGCATTAAACCAACATTAGTCATTTATTAGGTGTGTACTATTGGGATTGCCAACTTGAAGGAAATTCCACATCAGATTTTTAATTGCATGCCAGATACCCAAGGCATTTCCTGCAACAAAAAGATGACATTTTTAAGATCTAGGAGTATACTGCCACCATAAAGCTGAAAGACCTGATATTCTCCATACATTGAAGTCTTGTCGATGTCACCCTTACACAAGTCGGGTGGATCTTCAAAGACTGAGGCGTAGGATGCATGCCAGCCATGTCATTGGCACATGTGAGGGCTAGGCCCAACTCTCAAGCCTTGGTACCTGAAAATTTAAGTGACTTTGTATTTTTGCTCACTACCACTACCTCCCTCCACCCTTCCTCCTTACAAAGGGGACCAATGAGTAGAAGACAAAGATATTTCCGAGAGGACATCACTCTGAAACATTAACCATTTTTCTCTCTCCACAGATGCTGCCAGGCCTGGTCAGCATGTCCAGCATTTTGTGTTTTTATTTCAGATTTCAAGAGCAGACAAGTCTGCTCCATATTTCCAACCTTTCCTATTTTTATTCCAGCGTCTGAAGGTGATGGCTTGATACAGTAATTTTGTAAACCGCAGTCTGCCTGCCGGTGTAGATTCCTATTTATAACCATTACTATCTGATCTTCAGAAGATGTCACAAAGATCTGTTTAGCCACATCCAGAACAAGGTGCGTTTTGTTACTTTAATTGTTTGCCCGTCAAATGTCTCAGCGCAGGCATCATGATTCATCAAGAAGTATGCTGCTCGCTCGGTGGCTGAGTGAAAAGATGCTCCACCCCAGTAGAAAAGCGCACAATGCAAATGATGATGAACACGGTCCATGTCCGCGCTGAGCCAAATACTCGTTCAGGGACACACTCGGAGACTATCATTGGCCTCAGTACTCTGGTCTAGATAGGGAGACGTTCAGCCAGGATTTCCACTTCTGATCACCCACCAGTGACCCTGCTGGAAAGGCCAGGTTCAGGTCGGAGTGTAAGGGAGGGATAGCTGCAAATCTGTGCCGCAGCATTCAATTCCCAGCTGCCACCAATACAAGTATTTTAAACCAAATCCCATTCAAAAGGTAACAGGAATTTACTGCATGAAGATATTGCACTTGTTATCCATTTGAATTATTGACACGTGTACCCCCCACCCCGGGTCACGCAGCTACACCGTTTTCTAGCTTGGCCTAAATAGCCAAGTGGTTATGGTACTGGGTTTGTAACCCCAAGATTAAGAGTTCAAATCTCACAATGGGAAACAATGTAACTTCATCTGAAACAGATGGGAACGGGTTTGTACTCGAAAGAGTTACACCGTTTTCTATATTGACGATGGTGTCAAATCATGAAGCGTGAAGTTTCCGCCACTTAATGAGGAAGATTTTACTCTTATTCTATTTGCCGACTCTTAATCCTGGTAAAATCTTTTAAAAGGACAGCTCTGGAGTGAACTCAGATCGGACTTACCGTAGCTCGTCAAAATCATCCCACTATGCAAGTTCTTCGAGGAACAGCCCTGAGTGTAAGCGAGTCAGAACCCCCTCTTGGCTCCAATCTTTTAATCCCGTTAGATAAGCACTCTGAAAAATTCCATGACTTGGAGAGAAAAGCGACTTCAGGGAATGCCAATGGGTTCAGTAACAGCAGTGGGAGTGACCTACAGCAGCTTAAATCTTTCTCACACACCCGCACCGAACCAAGTCCATTCTCCCCAGTAGCCCAGCTGACATCAATACACAGAAAATGTCTCAGCAAGTGCCCCAGGCCAGTACCAACAAGAGGGGAGGGTAAGGAAACGCTTCGAGACCTTGCATCTCAAATTCTGCTTCAGTGGAGTTCACTTTCATTTGAAAACGTTTTTGTTTTCAAGATGAGGTGGGAATTTGAAGATCTAAATGATTCAAGTTGAGTTGAAGGTTATTTTTGTCATCCGTCCTTTACGAAAAGAAATTCAATTTACTTTCCCATCCATTCCTGTTGTTTTCTGCTTTATTTAATGATAAAATGATGGCGTTTTCCAGCACAGGGGAGGCTGCCTATTTCATCACGTCTATGTCAAAAGACCAGTTTTCCCCCAGCCCTTTTCCAAATAAATTATTTTTCCAAATATTTATCCATTTCCCTTTAAAAGCAACTATGGACTCTGTGCCACTTTTATTCTGACAGGCCATTCAATGGCCTCACAACTCTGGTGGGTTAATTTAGGGAAGCCAGCAGGGATTTTTTTTAAGGGAAAACTGTGTTTAACTAACTTGGAGTTTTTTGAAGAGGCAACAGAGAGGGTTGATGAGGATAATGATGTTGATTGATGTACATGGGCTTCCAAAAGGCATTTGTTACAGTGCTACACAATAGACTTGTGAGAAAAGTTATAGCTCATGGAATGAAAGGGAAAGTAGCAACATGGATATGAAATTGTGTGACAGGAGAGAGAGTGTAGTGGTTAATGGATATTTTTCAGGCAGGAGGAAGGTTTGTAGTGGAGTTCCCCAGCGGTCAGTGTTGGGATCCCTTGCTCTTCCTGATATATATTCATGACATAGACTTTGGTGTACAGGGAACAATTTCAAAATTTGCAGCTAATACGAAACTTGGAAGCATCATGAACTGTGAGGAGAATATTCAAATGGGCAGACAAGTGGCAGATAACATTCAATGTGGAGAAATGTGAAGTGACTCGTTTTGGTTGGAAGAACAAGGATAGACAATATAAAATAGGGGGTACAACTCTGAAAGGGGCAGCGGGACCTGGGTGTATGTCCGCATAAGTCATTGATGGTGGCAGGACAGGTTGAAAGAGCGGTTAATAAATAATATAGTATCCTGGGCTCTATTAATAGGGTACAAGAGCAAGGAGGTTACTTGCATAAGACACTAATTTGGTCTTAGCTAGAGTATTGTGTCCAGTTTTGGGTGTTGCTCTTTAGGAAGGATGTGAACACTTTGGAGTGCAGGAAAGATTCACGAGACTTGTTCCAGGAATCAGGAACTTCAGTTATGAAGATAGATAGGAGAAGTTGGAACTGTTTTCCTTGAAGAGAAGGCTGAGAGGAGATTTTATAAAGGTATTCAAAATCATGAGGGGCCTGGACAGAGTGCATAGGGAGCAATTGTTCCAATCTGTGAAAGGATCGAGAACGAGAGGACACAGGTTTATAAAGTAATTAACAAAAAAAGCAAGAAGGGACATGAGGGAAAGCTTTTCACACGGCAAGGGCTTGCGGGCGCGGTCGGTGGGCCCAGGAGCAGCCGGGAAACATTCTGCCACCCCAGCCAATGTGAAAAGTGCGCTGAAATAGTCAGCGCTGCCGGGGTGGGGGCAGGAAGAGGAAGGCGCTGACATAAGCGCAGGCACAGGGGAGCGCAGAATGAAAGCTCCCTGAAAGCAGACAGCTGCCTCAGGGAGCTGAAAAATTTAAAAGCAAGAAAGAAAGATTTCAAACTCCGGAAAAAAAATGTCCACATGTCAGAATCAGTCACCTGAACATATACATGATGAAGATTCTGTCCATATTTTTTTTTTTAAATTTAATAATGGAAACCTCATCCCATCCTTGGATGAGGTTTCATCAAAAATGCAAAGTCCACCTGGCAGATTTGCCCGTCCGCCAACCTTAGCTTGGACAGACCATGAAAAATCAGAATTAACTGGAACTTTAATGGGCTTAATTGCCCTCTTAATCATCGGCAGGCGCACTTCCAACTTTCGCGCGTGCCCGCTAACTGAAATATCACGTGAGCGCAGGATGACATCAGGACGCTTGCTCACCCGACGTCATCACATGCTATTTTACGCTCAAGCTGGTCGGGTGTGCACCCGCACGCTAAGCTAAAAATTCTGTCCCAAGTGTTTGGGCTCTGGAATGCACTGCCTTAGAATGTGATGGAGGCAGTTCAGTCAAGATATTCAAAAGGGAATTAGACTGTCATCTGAAAAGGAAGAACTGTGCAGGATTATGGGGAAAAGACGGGGGAAATGGCATTAGATAAATTGCTTAGTGAGCCAGTGTGAACATGATAGGCCTAATGGCTTCCTTCTGCGCTGTAAAAATTCAGTGATTCTGTGATCCTTATGTACTCCAACAGCTTCCTCAGTAGAGAAATGACACACAAGAACAATGGGACAAAAGCAGGACGACGGCAGAAGTGACTTCCAGGCATCAATGTGCATAGGAATGCTGCAAGCCACAAGAGGAAAGCTATAGCTGATTGTAAGGCTTCTGTCTGCCTCGATTACACTGGAGATTTTCAAACATTCCCAAGTATCTGCTGCTGTAGGATGCAGATAAAGTCCTAGGTTTGATCTGCAAATAGTGCAGAGTTAACTGATCTCAATTATGGCAGTAGTTCAGGCACTACAATTGGCCACACTGTCTGGGATTAGGTGGAAAAAAGTCTGCCAGTGTTGACAATACCTAATTTCTCTCCAGTGGTACCTGATGGAAAGTGTGTTTTAGTTGAAACTCATCTATTAATTATCTCAAGCATTAGCGTTCTACAGAACAGGCATCACAAAACTGAACAGAGGCTCGGCTTATTTGAGTGAAAGGTCAGAGTTTAGAAATGAGTACAGCTTCAACCCATTCCTAATAGGATTACATGCAAACATTAATCTAATATGTCTGATCTAATCTAACTCTAAACTCTACAGAAATTTGGCATTACAATGAATAATTCAGATAGGATGGGTTAATCAGTAGTTAGCAAGCCATTTCAAACTGACCACTTGTCAGCGGTAAAGGTTCTATATCAAAAGACTTTAGGACAATCTCAGTCCAATTTCTATTAAGCACATGTCCACAGTATAAAACTGACAATAATTGGGCACTGACTGGTATAAAATGTCCAATTTCACACAAGCAGCCACAAGAATGGTGTAGAAATGGAAATGACTATATTGTGCAAATGGGGCATTCTTTTGAGGGCAAGTCCAGATGCTTCTTTGGGAGTAATACAGAGAGAACTTTAACCTAGACTGGTAAGCCAGGGGCCCACACTAATGCTTGGGCAACATAGGTTCAAATCCCACTATGGCAGCTGGTGGAACTTAAATTATATTAATAAAAAATCTGGAATTGAAAGCTACTCTTCATAATAATGACAATGAAATTATCACTGATTGTCATAAAAACTCATCTCATTCCTAATGCCCTTTAGGGAAGGGTACCTACTGCCCTTACCAGGTCTGACCTACATGTGACTGCAGAGCCAGAGGAATGTGGTTGATTCTTAACTGCCCTCCAAAATGGCCTTGCAAGCCATTCAGTTGTCACAATTATGGATAGGCAACAAATACCTTGCCAGCAACACCCACATCCCATGAAAAAGAATAAAATAGAATTGATATGCCATTTTGTACAGCTAACGGCAGAGCAGTTCATTTCGTCCAGCAATTTGTGGTGATTCACAATTCACAAAGTATCTCTTTGTCACCACAAGTTGCTGCACAATTTGCACATTAATAACGACGTACCCATTAAACTAGCTATTAGTGTGGCAGCAAATTCTGGGCCATTATCTATTCCCTCACTGGGCTAGATACAAATAAATTAAACAAGTACCTTCTATCATTTTACACCACTGTAACAAAATCCAAATGCACACACATTTACAAGTGAGAACTGACTGAATTAGCAATTCTTTTCAAAAATTTCAACATTAGTATGAAAAGTAACTTTTAAGTAGCATCTCTGAGCCCTTTGAACAATCCTTGGAATTGTAGGCACTCCACAGGCTGTTTTCCATAGAAGCTCCACCCAGAATTCCATCCAGATGCCTTAATGAAACTCAGTATTCATTCCTCAAGAAGTGAGACCCACCAGCTGCTCCATTTAATCAAGAGGTTTGTTTTGTTTCTTCCCCAAAGCTTAGGGAATGACCTCACTCGTGGGGAGCGGGAGGAAAAAAAAGTTTTTACGACAACGTAGTCATTGAGTCTTTTTTCATACAGCTTGTTTCTAATTACTTGGGCCATCCTGGCGCCAGAGCTGAAACCCAGCCCAAAGCAAGCAGTGACCTAGAGTTTAAATTTAGATAGGCAGCAGCCGCTCTGCACACACGTAAGAACAGAGGAATTTTTAGGAACAGGAAAAAAGACTAATAGACCCAACAATCCTTCATTCTGGAAGATCAACTCCCCCCCACCCTCCCATCTCAATCCTTTCTATCTAAGAAACACATTTAATTGCCTTTTATCAACCCCTCCTCTAACAGCAGGTTGACTCCAGTTGGGCCCTGATTCAATTACTAGTGTTTACCCTCCAAAACCTCAACAAAGTGGTAATTTTTCATGTGCGAGCCTAGTTGATGAGTGTCAATGGGTTAATTATGGGTTAATGAGAGCATTACAGTTAATTCTGATCCTGCTATCACTTTGGGCTGGATTCTCTTCTCTGTGGTGGCATCATGGTAGGGTGGGTCTTCCCCGGAGGCAGTGGCATAGTGGTATTGTCACTGGACTAGTATTCCACAGATCCAAGGAATGCTATGGGAGCATCCAGAAATCTATTGATTTCTGTCTTGAACATGCTCAATGACTGAGCTTCCACAACCCTCTGGAGTAGAGAATTCCAAGGATTCACCACCCTCTGAGTGAAGGGCCCTCCTCGTCTCCGTCCTAAATGGCCTGCCCCTTATTCTGAAACTGTGTTCCCTAGTTGTAAACTCACCAGCCAGGGGAAACATCCTACATCTACCCTATCACACCTGTAAGAATTTTGTAAGTCTTGATGAGATCACCTCTTGTTCTAAGAAACTCTAGAGAATACAGGCCTAGTTTCCTCAATCTCTCCTCATAAAACAATCCTGCCGCCCCAGGGATTAGTGTGGTGAACCTCTGTTGCACTCCCTCTATGGCAAGCATACCCTTCCTTAGATAAGGAGACCAAAACTGTACATAATACTCCAGGTGCGGCCTCAACAAGATGCTGTACAATTGCAGCAAGACATCTTTACTCCTGTATTCAAATCTCCTTGCGATGAAGGCCAACATACCATTTGACTTCTTAATTGCTTGTTGCACTTGCATGCTAACTTTTAGTGATTCATGAACAAGGACACCCAGGCTCCTTTGGACAACAACACTTCCTAACATCTTACCATCTAAGAAATATCCTGCCTTGCTGTTTTTTCTACCAGTGGATGGCTTCACATTTCTTCCCATTATATACTAGCTGCAATGTTTTTGTCCATTCCCTTGGCCTGTCCAAATACTCTTGAAGCCTCCTTGCAACCTCCTCACAATTTACATTTCCACCTAGTTTTGTGTCATCAGCGTCCAAATCATTTATATAGATTGTGAACAGCTGTGGCCCCAGCACTGATGCTACCCCACTAGTAACAGCTTACCCTCCTGAGAATGACCCATTTATTCCTACTCTGTTTTATGTCTGTGTTAACTAATTCTCAATCCATACCAGTATATATTACCCACAATCCCACGTGCTCTAATTTTGTTTACTAACCTCCCATGTGGGACCCTATCAAAAGACTTCTGAAAATCCAAATACATCACCTCTACTGGTTCTCCTTCACCAATGCTACAAGATATCCACAAAATCTCTAACAGGTTTGAGAAACATGACTTCCCTTTCATAAATCCATGTTGACTCTGCCCAATCATATTATTTCCCGTGTCTAGTCATCACATAACTTATGATAGATTCTACCATTTTCCCTACTACTGACGTCAAACTAACAAGTCTATAGTTCTCAGTTTTCTCTCCACATCCCTTCTTAAATATTGGGGCTACATTTGCTCCTTTCCAATCTGCAGGAATCTTTCCAGAATCTATAGAATTTTGAAAGATAATCACCAATGCATCCACTGGCTATGGTAATCTGTTTTCAATTAGGTTATTTAAGGGAAGAATATTGTTCAGCACATCAACAGAATTCCCCACACATCTTTGAAAAATACCACAGAATCTTTAACGTTTATGTGAGCTACCAAAACAGTCATGTCCGTGTGACATTTTTTATTGGTATTTAGACATCAGCGTACAAAAAGTTAGATGCTTCCAAATGGAACATACTATTCAAAGAACTGAAACAGATGGAAAACTCCTTACGAAAGGAGGTGTTTTTTTTTTTAAATTCATTCGTGGGATGTGGGCGTTGCTTGCTAGGCTAACATTTATTGCCCATCCTTAATTGCCCTTGAGAAGGTGGTGGTGAGCTGCCTTTTTGTACCGCTGCAGTTCATGTAGTTAAGGACACCCACAGTGCTGTTCGGGGGGGGAGTTCCGGGATTTTGACCCAGCAACAGTGAAGGAACAGCAATATATTTCCAAGTCAGGATAGTGAGTGGCTTGGAGGGGAACCTCCAGCTGGTGGTGTTTTTCCCATCTATCTAGATGGTAGTGGTCGTGGGTTTGGAAGGTGCTGTCTAAGGAGCCTTGGTGAGTTCCTGCAGTGCATCTTGTAGATGGTACAAATTGCTGCTACTGTGCGTTGGTGGTGAAGGAAGTGAATATTTGTGGATCGGGTGCCAATCAAGAGCGTTGCATTGTCCACAGCAATGAGTGTTGTGGGAGCTGCACTCATCCAGGCAAGTAGAGAGTATTCCATCACACTCCTGACTTGTGCCTTGTAGATGATGGACAGGCTTTGGGGAGTCAGAAGTTGAGTTACTCGCCACAAGATTCCAAGTCTCTGACCTGCTCTTGAAGCCATAGTATTTACATGATCATTCCAGTTCAGTTTTGATTAATGGTAACCCATTAACGGACGGATGTCGATGGTGGGGTTACCACTGGCCAGAAACTGAAGTAGAGGAGAAGAAAGAGTGGACAAGGCCTCTAACATATTTTTAAGTATGAAGGGGATCCGACAGGGACCGCGACAGTAACCAATGGAATGCAAAACTGTCCTTTTAAAAAATAAAAAGTAGGGGAAAAAAAAATCTTGATATTCTACCAGAACGGACAAGCCTTCCCAGGCAGCTTCCTTCCTTGCTCCCTCAGTAGGCCAGGACAAGGGTGGGTAGGGGGTAGGGGAGGAAACAGGTCAGAATATTTTTGGCAATTATGTTCAAGTTAACTGTTCTGTGAATCATGGGTCCCTGGCCCATGTATACTGCAGACAAAGCTTTGTAAATAGGAAACTGTCCTGGGAAGAAGGGCTTTTTCAAAGCATAATCAGAATTTAACTCTTTAGTTATGTGCAGCAACTTGGAATTACTCTTTTGATGTGATTGCCTACATAATATCACGGCATTTCAATGCATTAATTGTATTCCAAGCACTTGAAGACTGCATTGAGTTTATTTTGAATCCAATTACTTTTTTAGCAGAGAAACAACATTGGCTAGACAGTAGATCAAAGATCATACAGACCCCACAATGTCACTTCAACCATTCTATCTGATCAATGGAATGATAATTGGGTGGATTTTATAATAGGGAGGAGAATCTGCTCGTCCAGATTACTCCTTATGTAATGAAAATGGAATTTTACCCAATTGACAATGGCTGATAGTGTGGGGTACAGGACATAAGTCACAAATTTTATTATGGCATATAAAATACCTCCTGAACAGAAAAAGAGAGAAGGACCAACAGTCATTGTGTAGAAATGGAGAAAACCTAGTGTGTGTGGTGTTTACTCACAATCAGCAGCCTTACTACAGAATGCATGGGCAGCAAAGGAAATAAGATCTTATCAAAGGTGTGAAATTGATTTTGAATATTTTAGTTCTGCTTGTATGTGCATGCAATATATCATTCAACAGGGCTGCTCTATCATGGGGTCAAATTATCACATAGTTATTGCAATGCAATTCACCATTCTGGGTCATTCCCATATAAACCAGAGTGACCCAGGTTCAATCTCATGCTGTTGTAAGTTGCAATGCAAAGTTTACAAATATGACAAATGCACATTAAGAATAAACAAGTAACTTGAATTTTGGGGAGGCTGGGGCTTGTGGAATTCTTTCAACTGAATTGCAATTTGTATCTGCCAAAGCAAGTCCCTTTCCCCCACAAAGTGATGTGAGTCTGTTGGCTATTTCCAACCGGAAAAGTTCAGCCAGGGCTACATACATTTGTTACTGTCAAGGTCCCTGCCGGATCCTTCACACTTAATGTTTTAGTGGCCTTGTCCACTCTTTCTCCTAGAAACATAGAAAATAGGCACAGGAGTAGGTCATTAGGCCCTTCAAGCCTGCTCCACCATTCAATATGATCATGGCTGTTCCTCTATCTCAACACCATACTCCCTCCCCATAGCCCTTGATGCCTTTAAAGTCCAGAAATCTATCTAAACCCTTTTTAAATATATTCACTAACTTGGCCTCCACAGCCTTCTGTGGTAGAGAATTCCACAGGTTCACCATCCTCTGAGTGAAGAAATTTCTCCTAATCTCAGACCTAAATGGCCTACCCCATATCCTGTGACACCTTGCTCTAAATCCCCCAGCCAGAGGAAACATTATCTCTCCATCTAGCCTGCCCAGCCCTGTCAGAATTTTATACGTTTCAATGAGATCCCCTCTCATTCTTCTAAACGCCAGTGAATACAAGCCTAGTCGGCCCAATCTCTCCTCAAAAAACAATCAGTCTGGTGAAATTTCGCTGCACTCCCTCTATGGCAAGTATATCTTCTCTTAGGTAAGGAAACTAAAACTGCACGCAACACTCCCGATGTGGTCTCACCAAGGCCCTATACAGCTGCAGTAAGACATCCTTGCTCCTATACTCAAGTCCTCTCACAATGAAGGCCAACATACCATTTGCCTTCTTAACTGCTTGCTGCACCTGCATGCTTGTTTTCAGTGATCGGTGTACAAGGACACCCAGGTCCCTTTGTACATCAACACTTCCCAATCTATCACCATTTAAATAATACTCTTCCATTCTGTTTTTCCTACCAAAGTGGATAACTTCAGACTTATCCACTTAATACTGTATTTGCCCACTCATTCAACCTGTCTAAAATCGCCTTGAAGCCTCTTAATACCCTCGTTGCCATTCACATTCCCGCCAAGTTTCCTGTCATCGGCAAACTTGGAAATATTTAAATTTGGTTCCCTCATCCAAATCATTGATACATATTGTGAAAGGCTGGGGCCCAAGCAGGGAGCCCTGAGGTACCCCACTAGTCACTGCCTGCCACTCCGAAAAAGACCTGTTTATTCCTTTCTGTTTCCTGCCTGCTAACCAATTCTCAATCCATGCCAATATATTACCTCCAATCCCACATGCTTTAATTTTACACACTAACCTCTTATGTAGGACTTTATCAAAAGCTTTCTGAAAATCCAAATACATCACATCCAATGGGTCTCCCTTATCTATTCTGCTCGTTACATCCTCAAAAAACTCCATTAGGTTTGTCAAACATGATTTCTCTTTCATAAGCCCATATTGACTTTTTCTAATCCCAATGATTTTTTTCTAAATGTCCTGTTATCACATCCTTTACAATAGACTCTAGCATTTTCCCTACTACTCATGTTAGGCTAACCAGCATGTGATTCACTGTTTCCTCCCTCCTTTTTTAAATATTAGGGTTACATTTGTCTCTCTCCAATCTGCCAGAACTTTTCCAGAGTCTACAGAATCCACTGTGTCCATGGCCACCTCCTTTAGTACCCTGCTTTCAGTCCCATTAATTTCTCCAGCACTATTGTTTTAGTAATATTAATTTCCTTCAATTCCTCCTTCTCACTAAACTCTTGGTTCCATAGTACTTCTGGGGAGTTATTTATGTCTTCTTCTGTGAAGACAGAACTAAAGTAGCTGTTAAATTGCTCTGCCATTTCCTTGTTCTCTATTATAAATTCACCTGTTTCAGACTGCAAGGGACCTATATCTGTCTTCACTAATCTTTTTACTCCTTTCTTTTTTTCCTCCAGGTTCTTTTCATGGTCCACATTCAGTGGTTGTCTGAGCTACTTCAGCTGTGCAATGTCTCAACACAGAGCTAAAAAGGAGAGAGGAAAAAAAAAAACAGGAAGGAGAAGAAATAGAAAAGGCCACAACTAGAGTATTGCCTCCCGTTCTGGTCACCACACTTTCAGAAGGATGTAAGGGTCCTTGAGACAATGCAGAGGAAGTTTACTAGAATGGTTCCAGGTATGAGGGATTTTAGCTGCAAGGTTAGATTGAAGAAACTAGGGTTGTTCTCTTTAGAGTAATGAAGATTGAGAGGATATTTGATAGATGCATACAAGGCAGGTTTAGATAAGGTTGCCAAAGAAACGCCTGAAAGTTGTATTCATCGATCTAGAGAAGGCTTATGACCGGGTGTCCGGGGGGGATGAATGGAATTTGCAAGAATTCATGTAGTCCCTGAGAAGTACGTACGACTATTAGAGGACATGTACAGGAATGCCAAACAAGAGTGAAAAGCTGTGTTTTGAAACCAAAATTGGATTGCACAAGGATTGGCACTGAGTCCCTTCCTCTTTTTGATTTTCATGGATGCTCTAACTGAGCAAGTGAGACAGAAAGTGCCATGGTCAGTGATATTTGCATATGTCACTAACCTATATAGTTGGGATGATGAGAATATGATTGAGTATCTAGACAACTAGAGAAATGCACTGGAAGACAGGGATATGAAGATCAGTAGACCAAAGACACAATTTGTGGACTGACAGTTTGAGCCTAGGGAAGAGGATCAAAGTGAAGGTGTGAAGATTATGGATCATGACTTGGAGAAAGTGAGAAGTTTGAAGTACCTGGGGTCAGTGGTGGCAGAAGATGGAAATATGGAAATTGAAATTAAGCAATGGATTAGCTCTGGTTGGAGCAATTGGAAGAAGTGCAGTAGAGCGTCGTGTGATAGAAAAGTATCGCCAAAACTGAAAGGAAGAATCTACAAGACAGTTATGAGACCAGCCTTGTTATAGAGTGCAATAATTTGGGCACAACAGGGTACTAATAAGTTGCGGATGCTGAAATAGATGTTTGGAGTAAAGAGAAAGGAGAAAAATCAGAAACCAGCACATCAGGGGGTCAGTGAAGATTATGGGAGCTTCAAAGCAAGTAGCTGAGAAGAGATTGGAATGGTATGGTCATCTGTTGCAGAGAGAGAGAGGGGAACTGTGATGAGGCAAGTGGTGGGGATGGGACTGCCAGGAAGAAGAAGAAGACGAAGGCCTAAGATCAGATGGAAAGATATGGTGGTGAGAGACATTAAAACAGTGAGATTGGATGCGGAATGGGTGACTGACCAGAGGAGTTGGAGAAGAGTGATCAACCAGCATTGTGACGATGCCAATTAAAATGGGAGAAGGTAAAAGAAAAGAGAAAAAAGCTATTAGGCAATGGTACAAGGACTAATGTCGCAGATTTAAGGTTTTGGGCAAAAGATGCAGGGGGAATGTGAGGAATTGCGTGCAGTGATAATGACCTGGTACTATCTATTTATGAGGGTGGTGGAAGTGGAAACAATGATTTCAAAACTAAACTGGATAGGCACTTGAGGAAAATAAGCTTGCAGAGCTACAGGGAAAAAGTGAGGGAATGGGACTGAGTGGATTGCTCAACAGAAAGCCAGCATGGACTTGCTGGGTCAAATAGCCTCCTTCTGTGTTGTTATGGCTGTGACAGAGGGGAGGGAGGGGAGTAAAGGGAAGCTAGAGAGATAATGGAAAGACTAAATGTGAAAGGGATTACCCAAGTTATTTGGCTCTCTCCTAGATTACAGAGGATGTTCAAGTCAATTTATACTCATGCATACATTTTGTGGATGAACTATGATCTATTTCCACAACAAAAATGGTTTCAATCTACTTTGCTAATCGCACAAGCAACTCTGACAAAATCTCGAAAATTCTGGGGTAAGTGGTTGAAATGGAAATCCGGAATGTGTTCTATTTCCAGTTGCAGATTCTGAAAAGCAGTGAATTGATGGTTACTAGTTTTTATAACTGGAGTACCTGACACCCACTGGGTTTATACCAATAGTTCCAATTCATGAACCAGCTCAACAATTTAATTCAAGCATACACTGAATACAAGTATTGGAACAGTACCATATGAGTCAGGAGAACTAACAGTCTAGACAGCACTGTACATATCAAAGACGTCTGGACAAAGCTGTATGTACTATTAGAAACTTAGGATCTGACTAATGAGGATTAACTTTTTTCCCCCAGTTTAATACAAGATCACTAGTTACACTGGGCACCCAACTGAGTTCAATGACTCTCATTTTTAGTTGGAATACATAACTTATTAATTACTAATGGAATGCAGGGATTAGCAGAGAGGCTATCATTTGAAAATAAGAAACATTGAAGTTTGAAAGAGTTAGGTTAATATGCAACAAACTCCAAAAGGACCTTTAATGAAAAGATTCCCTTTCTAATAACGCCCAGTACAAATTCACATGAACCCTTACCCTGTTGAATAAATACTGAATAATGCCATGTAGCCACAAGGCCAATCATCCTTTTAGCAACAACTGTGAACAGTTAGTGGCCAGCCGTCATTCTGAACAACAGCTTTATACAGTTACACAATGAACAACCGTTACCTTGCTCAATAACATTTCCATTACACGGTAAATAATCCTTACCCTGCTGACTGAATGGCCATTCTGCATAATTGGAGAGAAGGTAGACTTTACTATGTTGAATTCAGTTACAGGTGAGTAACCCTAATCTTAGTGTATAAACAGCAACCTGTTCTATTGCAGAATTGGCTATGGTTGAGGCTAAGCTGAATTCCATGAGATCATACATACTGGGTGGTTGAAGGGAAGTAGTCTAGTTTTCAGAACTCATACTTGCATAGCACCCAGTTAAGACAGTTCAACTTCTATGTAATCTTATTCTATTGCTTCTGCACTGACAATACAGATTCAAATACACACAGAAAACTTCATCCATGTCCATATAAATTAATAGCTATGAGATTTTAGGGATAACTCCCCTTAAAGAGGAAAGAACTCTTACTGACCCCAAATAAATTATAAATGTGACTTAGAATTATAGAATCTTACAGCAGAGAAGGAGGTTATTTGGCCCATCATGTCTGTGCTGGCACTTTGACAGAATTATCCAGCTAATCCTGCTCCCCTACATTTTACCCCTTGCTCTGCAAATGTGTCTCTTTTCAAATAATTATCCAATTCCATTCCAGAACACAACAACTCTAGGCATAAAATAAATTCTCATCTCTCTTTTGGCTCTTTTTCCAGTAAAGCAATCACAGAAATTTATTGATATAATAAGCCACTTATAGTATGATTTCTGCAGGTAATTTAGCTTCATCCAACAGGACACCACTGCACACTCCAGGAGATGATTTTTTAAAATTGACTCATATGTTTAAAATTATTTTCTCTTGAATTCTGGAAAAGTTAATGTTATGGAGGTTCACAGTACAGCAGCCACGGATATATAAAGCAAATTAAAAACAATATGGTGCCCATATTCTGTCCCTGGAAAGAGATTCACCATTTAAACATCTCAGTAAGGATTTGGACTTTTGGGTGGTGACCTCAACGTCATGGTCAAATGGGGGTCATAAACCAGCAATGTGTGGGGAACAGTCACCCAGCAGTGATTTTCCTCAAATTGGCTAATTAGGCACAATGGGTGGGCTCGAAAAGATGGAGGTCCAATGGGAGGCCCCCAAGCACTTGAGAAGGTGAAATCTGCAGCTCAGGTAACAGAGATAATGGATACCTCCATTTTGAAGTGCTCTCTCTTCAGCATTTTGAACCTTTTAATTAAAAATCTCCTCAGCAGCCAGGTCACCATTGTGGAGATTGGCAAATGGCCTAATACCCAAGGCCTCAGGGGGTCTGGAGACTAACTGGAAAATGCCAGTTGGTCTCTGACAAAGCCTTAAGTGGCCACTTTAGCCCCTTAATTGGCTACCCACCACTTGGTGGATAGCCCTGCTGCCCCTCATCCCACCTCTGAGAAAATGGCCTGGAGGTGGGATGGTGCCGGCAAATTTGGCTGCCCAAATTTTCATCTTCACCCACCTCGGTGCTAAATCCTGCCAATAATCTGCCATTATATTTCTAGGTGTGTAATTGTATCCTGTCTCAGGATAGTCTTTGTCCAATCAAGAATTGGAAGAAAATAGCCATCGCCTACATATTTCCAAAAAGTTGAATAAGGCATATTAAATCCCCTATCAAGCAATCATTCAGTTCCAGTCAAAGAATCATGCAGGCATTTCGGGACATGTACTATTTTGGAATCAGCACCCCTATGTTTCTAATGTAGATCAAGAACAGAGATAGCGAGGGGGATAGATTCAACTTCATCAGTCAATGAAAGGAAAAAAATCAGGTAAACAACCTGCTATTGATTTTTTTCAGCCAACAACAAAACCGAATTTCGCTCTCAGTATTTCTAGTCTTGCTGCATTCAGGACAACTGTTATCCCCCAACTGCCACTCCTTCCAATCAGCCAACTGAGCATGGACCCACAATTTGTATCAGGGACCTTCAAGTGGAGAAGACAGCTAGAAATGGGCTCTGCCATTTTGTTATCTCTCAGCATCCATAATGAGAGGGAAACAGATTAGACTTTCTACCAGAAAGCTCTGATAGAATCTGGAAACTAACTGTCACCACTAAACATCCAGGGCTTAAACAAATCTAAGTCCTATAAATATCAGTTAAATATAAATACCCTTTAGGAGATCCAGGGCTGGATGTTCACCACTGGTGTGGGTACCTCGAGTCAGGACACACCTTGGTTAAAAGGACCCGGTTACACTAAAGTTTTGCTCCAAGTATTAAGTCAGCCCACTAACCCCAGAAGCAGCTCATAGTGGTCATGGAGCAGGCTATTGCCAAGGCAGGCTGATTAGAAGCCTCACCTCGGTTTTTTAGGACCATTTCCCAGTTGTATTCAAAGCAGTTAGGCCATATAGTCCTCAGCCCCCACACCAAATGCCCCCTCCATGCCACCAAGCCATTTCCATTGCCACCCACTCAGTATCCACCATAGGCAGACCTAAGTAGCCACATGGAGATGAAAAAAAATTAAATTTTTTACTATCTAAAGTTCATATATACTTGATACAGGAAAAAATTCTCATTCATGAAACCCATTCAAAAATTTTAAATCCTCTCAAGTGTTTGATGTGATTCAAAAACAAACTTCTATTCAGTAGCACATCAAAGACCATAAATTCTTGAATAGCCTCTTTAAACTATCAAAGTGTGAACTCAGCCCCTGCCACTGAGATCCGTGCTTTTGGAGCTTTTGAAACTCAGCTAAGCATTCCTAATAACCTCAGCTGTAATAACGGTTCTTGGGAAACATCAGCAGTGAACTCTATTGCAACTGCAGGAACAGATGGCAATGTTTTTTTCTAAATTACATCAAGGTAGTCTGTCATTCAAAGCAGTCCACCATCTGGGGTTTTTTGTAACTCTAACAGCTTCAACCTGAGCTTTTCTTTTCATTTTTAAAGCAATGGTGATTTAAATAATTTCAGATCATGACATTTAAACAGAAATTATCTACCTTTCAAGAGCATTTACATATACTTCATAAATTTTTAATTCCCATGCTGCAGGTCAAGGCCCTTGGAATAGCAAAAAAAAAAGGGTCTCTTTGAACTCAACACTGACTTTAAATAGTCTTGCTGAGTTCAGGTTTTCTGCTTGTGTGATTCACACCCCACCCCCTTAACTTGTCGACAAAAATGGAAACGGTAAGAAATGGGGGGAAACTTCTCAATCCAGGTCCCACCCACCGCCTGACTCTGCGACAATCTGGTGTCCACTGTCACCATTCCATACTATGAGGGTTGTCAACCCGCCTGGAATGGCCTTAATCTCCTGGTGGCCAAACAAAGCATTCTGGGAGCATGTCAGCTCTCAGCAGTGGCAGCAAGGACTGGCTGCCAGCCAGTCACAGCCCATGCTCAGGTGCTACCTGACCCTCCAGATGGCCAAGACTGACTGCTAGCCAATCACAGCTTGTGTTTGGTTACCACCTGATACTCCCAATGTTAGGGAACAGCTGTCAGCCAATCACAGCCCTCATTCAGACACCATCTGACCTTCCCTATGCCAGGAACCTGATCCCCCAGCCATGGAAAAGCCTGACTGAGCATCAGCAGAGGCCACATGACAGAAATATCATATCGGCCTACAGACCACATGACCAGTGCTCCAACCAGGGGAGGCAATATCACCTCGGGCTGCAGAGCTGGAGGAAAGGACATTGATTATGAGGCAAGGTTAGGCTCGGCTGAGACTGGCCAGATGCTGGTATAGTGATTAGTTAGTGTTATTAATTAGCGTTGGATTGAATTGGTGGTGACCGGGCAGGCCATGGTGCGCTGCAGATTTCTGTCCCCCTAGAGCAAATGGCAGAGGAAGGAATTGTTCAGACTCAGTGGTGGAATTTATTGGAGACAGGCTTATTCCTCTCTCTGCTAACTCAAACGAAATATTTTTTGGTTCAATTTTGCCCAGTTCCTGGATGGGTATAAGATCACATCATTTTGCATTGATTAATACTAACCTGGAAATCTTGGATAGTAATGACTAGTGTGAGAAATTGAAATATCATATTGGTGCTGTGTGAAAGGGTGTATTTTTAGCCTTGGGTTTAGGTACATTGGCATGGTAATGTAAAAGAACCCTCCACATGTAACTCATCACAAGAGCAGTCAATGTTCAAGGGGACAGTATAGGGAGAACTTTACATTGAACCCAACCCATCCTGCATTTGACCTGGAGTCTTTGTTGGTGTTGAACACTCTTGCCTTGATAAGCATTTTTTAAATGTCAAAGTTATCATAAGTAATATAGTTGGTGTAAATCATGTAATTTACAGGGCTGCACCAGCCAATATTGTCATGAAACCAACTTCAATGGAAATTTAACAATACAACAAACTAAAAACTTTGTACAGCTTGAAACAAAAACCAATCTATAAATACACAATCTGCAGTTGCTAAAGGGCGGTAACACATCCTAAGGCCACTTGCAACCCCAGTCCATGCTCTAAGCTCGGAAATCAACCCTTAGAGAGAGTAAATAAAAATAAATAAAAACACTGGGAGTTCAATACAAAGGAAACACTGTCCCAGACAAGTAATTAACCCCAAAGTCTGCTGAGTTTTCTAAAAAATTGAAGTCAACAGTCAGCGTACAGTATTTGTGAATACTAATTAATGTATCTAGAGCAGTAAAAACCCTAAATACATACCAAAAACGATCAATGCAAAAGGAAAAACACATGCAAACTACAATTCAAAGTTTGATTAACCAGTATTTTGTCTTTTAATTAAAATATATTTTCTAAAAACTCTTTTACTCTGGATAGTAAAACTGGCATGATTGTGTAATGTTAACTTGAACTTTAAAAAGTGTTCCCACTTCCTCCAATTTCCTACCTTAGAGCCTAGCACCACCTCATCCATTGGGCAATAATTTCCAATCATAAAAGTCGTCTCTCAGCAAAATCTAAACAAGAAAGCCTTTTGAATTCAATAAAAATTACTTTGAGGCCATGTCAGCATTCCATATAGCTGATAACTAATCTTGACGCCAGTCAAAATATATCTGGCAGCTATTCTTCATTTTGTCAGCAAACTCTCTCTCAATACGGGCAACTTCTGATAGATATGTTCATTGCTTTTTTTCACTTCAAGTCCCCTTTTGCATCTCCTTGTGTAGGCCCAAAAGTTAAAACTTCAAGATATCTTAAGAGTTAGCAGCGCTTCACACAGATTTAGAATGTAGCCATACAATGGAAATAGAGCAACAGGGGTTTGGTAAACACAAGCAAATATCCAAGGAGGAGGAAAAATGCACTAAGGTATAAGAGAAATTGAAAATACAGCAAATAAATAAGTAGACTTATAAGAAAACACCTCAACAATGATAAAAGGAATACGATCAAAACCATAAGTCTCATTGACATGCATAACGCAGAGTCCAACAAACATGACTGTAATAAATCTTGAGGTTGGCTAAACTGAACGACTCTATGAAAGGAAATTCTTTGCCGGATCATTGAGAATAACAATGAGAAAAGCAAGTCATAAAATTGACAGATTTCTCTTTGAGGGAGCTGGCAACCATACCAGCAGAATGGATAAGAGATGGAAAAGAGAATTCACAAACTGAAAGCATAATATGTGGTGGCAAAGTGGCATTGTCACTGGACTGATAATCCAGGGACCTGTATTCGAATCTCACCACAACATCTGGTCCTTTTGAATTCAAAAGAATTAAAATATTTAAATGATGACCATGACACCATTTTTGATTGTCATATTAAAAAATCTGGTTCACTGATGCCCTTTAGGGAAGGAAATCTGCTGTCCTCACTTGGTCTGGCCTACATGCGACTCCAGATCTGCAGTAACTGCCCTCTGAAATGGCCTAGCAAGCCACTCAGTTGTATCAAACTGCTAAAAAGTCAATAAAAAGGAAAGAAACTGGACACCACGCAGCATTGACCTAGGTACTGGAAACAACAACGGCAAAACCAGCCCTGTTGACCCTGCAAAGTCATCCTTACTAACAACTGGGAGCTTGTACCAAAATTGGGAGAGCTGTCTCAGAGGATAGTCAAGCAACAGCCTTACATAGTCATACTCACAGAATCATACCTTACAGATCATGTCCCAGACACCAACACCACCATCCCAGGGTATGTCCTGCCACACCGGTAGGACAGAACCAGATGAGGTGGCGGCTCAATGGTATACAGTCAGGAGGGAGTTGCTTTGGGAGTCCCCAACATCGACTCCAGCCCCCATGAAGTCTCATGACATCAGGTCAAACATGGGCAAGGAAACCTTCTGCTCATTACCACGCCCCACCCCCAAACCACCACAGCCCCAACCCACCTCAGCTGATAAATCAGTGCTCCTCCAGATTGAACACCACTTGGAGGAAGCACTGTGGGTGGCAAGGGCACAGAAAGTACTCTGGGTGGGGGACTTCAATGTCCATCACCAAAGGTGGCTCGGTAGCACCACTACTGAACGAGCTGGCCGAGTCCTAAATGACATAGCTGCTAGACTGGGACAGTGGCAGGTGGTGAGGGAACCAACACAAGGTTAAAATTTGCTTGACCTCATCCTTACCAACCTGCCTGCCGCAGATGCATCTGTCCATGACAGTGTCAGTAGGAGTGACCACCGCAGTCATTGTGGAGACAAAGTCCTGCCTTCACATTGAGGATACCCCCCATCATGTTGTGAGGCACTACCACCATGCTAAATGGGATAGATTTCAAACAGATGTAGCAAATCAAGACTGGGCATCCATGAGGTGCTGTGAGCCATCAGGAGCAGCAGGATCGTACACAACCACAATCTGTAACCTCATGGCCTGGCATATCCCCCACTCTATCATTACCGTCAAGCCAGGGGATCAACCCTGGTTCAATGAAGAGTGCAGGAGGGCATGCCAGGAGCAGCACCAGGCATAGCTAAAAATCAGGTGTCAACCCAGTGAAGCTATTACACAGGACTACTTGCACACCAAGTAGCATAAGCAGAAAGTGATAGACAGTAAAGTGATTCCACAACCGACGAATCAGATCTAAGCTCTGCAGTCCTGCCACATCTAGCTGTGAACGGTGGTGGACAATTAAACAACTCACTGGAGGAGGCGGCTCCACGTATATCCCCCATCTTCAATGATGGAGGAGCCCAGCACATCACTGTAAAAGATAAGGCTGAAGCATTTGCTATAATCTTCGGCCAGAAATGCCGAGTGGATGATCCATCTCAGCCTCCTCTGGAGGTCCCTAGCATCACAGATGCCAGTATTCAGCCATTTTGATTCAGTCCACGTGATATCAAGAAATGACTGAAGGCACTGGATGCTGCATAGGCTATCGGCCCTGACAATATTTCAGCAATAGTACTTAAGACTTGTGGTTCAGAACTTGCCATGCCCCGAGCCAAGCTGTCAGTACAGCTAAAACACTGTCACCTATATAGCAATGTAGGAAATTGTCCAGGTATGTCCTATACACAAAAAGGAAAAATCCAACCCGGCCAATTACCACCCCATCAGCCTACTCTCGATCATCAATAAAGTAATGGAAGGGGTCATCAACAGTGCTGTCAAGCGGCATTTGTTTAAGAATAACCTGCTCACTGACGCTCAATTTGGGTTCTGCCAGGGTCACTCAGCTTCTGACCTCATTACAGCCTTGGGTCAAACAAGGACAAAAGAGCTGAACTCCCGAGGTGAGATGAGAGTGACTGCCCTTGACATCAAGGCAGCATTTGACCCAGTGTGGCATCAACAAACCCTAGCAAAACTAGAGTCAATGGGAAACCAGGGGAAAACTCTGCTGGTTGGAATCATACCTAGCACAAAGGAAGATGGTTGTGGTTGTTGCAGGTCAATAATTTCAGTTCCAGGACATCACTTCAGGAGTTCCTCAGGGTAGTGTCCTCAGCCTAACCATTTTTAACTGCATCAATGACCTTCCTTCCATCATAAGGTCAGAAGCGAGCATGCTTGCTGAAGATTGCACAATGTTCAGCACCATTTGTGACTCATTAAATACTGAAGCAGTCCATGTCTAAATGCAGCAAGAACTGGGCAATATCCAGGCTTGGGTGACAAGTGACATTCGCACTGCACAAGTGCCAGGCAATGGCCATCTCCAACAAGAGAGGATCTAACCATCGCACCTTTACATTCAATGGCATTACCATCACTGAATCCCCCACAATCAACATTTTGGTGGTTACCATTGACTAGAACCTGAACTGGACTAGCTATATAAATACTGTGGCTACAAGAGCAAGTCAGAGGCTGACAACACTGTGGGTGTACCTATACCATGTGCACTGCAGCGGTTCAAGAAGGCAGCTCACCACCACCTTTTCAAGGGCAATTAGGGGTGGGCAATAAATGCTGGCCTAGACAGCAACACCCAATCCTATCAATTAATATTTTAAAACAGAGACCATAAAATGGTTTTAAATAAAAGCAATTTCATTGCCTGTCATTCTATAATACCGTAATAGTAAAATATAATCACTTTCACTGTCATGGACAATAAAAACATTATTTTCAAAAGGTTAATCCTTTGACAACTCTTCAATATGGAGATATTTTATATATATATATATATTTACACAAAAATGATGCAAATGTGTAATTTCAAATTTTTATCAAAAGAGACATTCATTCCCTTGTGCCTTGCAATGACACCACAGTTTACAATAGGTCAACTACTAGTCTGTAAAGTAATTGGTCAACTACTCATCTCTATGGTAGAAACCTTTCTCAATAACATAATTAGGAGTAATTTCTATCAAAGAACAATGTCAGCACTCAAGCAGCTGAATGACAAGAATTTTAGTACTGGGGAGAATCAAGGCAAAAAAATTGCTGGCAAAATGGAGGAACAGGCTCATTTTTAACCATATGGTAGACCTTGCAATGATTCAAAGGCCCTTAGAGTAATAGATCATACAATTAATATCAGATAGGAAATGAGCCAAAATCCTTCACCCACACTGCCAGATTAATTTATTTCATTCAAATTAGTGGCTTATTGTAAGTACTTTCAAGAAACAAGTAATGACATCACAGATTGCAAGCTAGTTATTGTGAAACAGTGAACATTGGTCAAATAGTTTTTTTTTTAAATATATTGCTGTCTCTCTTTCATGCAGGCGTAAATAGCATTCTCTTCTGGCGACCTTTTGACTGCAAAGAAATTGAAATCAAAGAGCCCACTCATGAGCTAAACTTCTCACAGGAAATTGGAAAGAGACAGCCTGTGAATTGAATATCGACAGAATCCCGGAACAGGGGCCACAGTGTGCGAAGCCAAAGATGACGACCGCCTGCTCATTCCTTCAATCTGAGAGCCTCATTGTTGGGCACAGCCCTAGCACAGAGTAAAGGACATGCCAATTTGATGGAGCAAGAGAGAGGAAGGGTTCTGTTCTGTGATTGACTCAAAAAGAAAACATGCAACGCACTTTCCCCTCTCCTACTCATTTGATACTGATTCACGTTAAAGCTGAATACTTACCCAATTGCTCAGAGACCACCCAGTGTAGTATTAATATATTAAGAATGTCTTAAGTTCAATTTATGGTCAAAGTCAGAGCACAGCTGTATCAGCATGAGTACTACTTGCTCATCTGCACTAGTATATTGAAAATTAGCCATGCTTATTGCTCCCAGTTGCTATCCCTGCTGGAGGTGCATGTGAATCTTGCTTGTGAACAGAATTGGGCTCAGCTGTGATGTTTCCTAAATTTGGATAGTCCATCTACACTCACATATGAAAAACTGCCCACTTGGTTGAGGTGCAGGAGGTTGGCCGGAACCTAATAAAGGTCAACATCTTCAGAAAAAAGGAGAATAATTGGACAAAAAAAAAATCACAATTCAAATCAAATTTGACTATGAGTCAGGTTAAATTCATCGAGGCTATGGTCCTCAACTAAAGCAGACAGCTGTAGCTGTCTAGATTTAAAGCCTCCCTCATTCTCAGATAGGGAAATTTTTTTGCAAGTATCTTATGGGAATCCAACCCCTCCTCATCACAGCCATTCAATTTTCTTTTGGCCTTAAAAATTCCATGTGAAATGAGTTTAGACATTCTCAACAAATTGTCAACATGGGCACGGGCTCACAGTGCAAACCTATTCTTAATTTGATACCTCACTCAAGCAGGCACCAAAATGACTGGTGCTGGAAATAGACATGATGGAATAGTACAACATGGGCTAGAGTTGCTTCTTTTCGAAGAATATGCCTCAGCCTCCATTTCTGAAGAGCACCTACTATTCCATCATAAAACAAAAACAGAATTACCTGGAAAAACTCAGCAGGTCTGGCAGCATCAGCAGAGAAGAAAAGAGTTGACGTTTCGAGTCCTCATGACCCTTCGACATTTCTTGGACTCGAACTCAAGTTCTGTCGAAGGGGCATGAGGACTCGAAACATCAACTCTTTTCTTCTCCGCCGATGCTGCCAGACCTGCTGAGTTTTTCCAAGTAATTCTGTTTTTGTTTTATGATGGAATAGTAGGTGCTCTTCAGAAATGGAGGCTGAGGCATATTCTTCGAAAAGAAGCAACTCTAGCCCATGTTGTACCTCAATGTGCGTGATGTTGACAATGGATGCTCAAAACAGAACAGATCCTGTTTACACACCCAAATATCACATTGGTGAACACAAAATTTACATTAAAATGTCTATTTTCTTAAGGTTGTCAGTTGTGCTTGTGTGTGTGTGTGCGCGCACGCGCATGTATAAGCAGGCCAGGGTGACAGAAGCATCCATAAAGTCTTAAGGAAAAACAAAGAGGAGATCAAAATAAAGGCAAAATACTGCGGATGCTGGAAATCTGAAATAAAAACAGAAAATGCTGGAAAAACTCAGCAGGTCTAGCAGCATCTGTGCAGAGAGAAACAGAGTTTACATTTGAAGTCCGTATGACTTCTTGAGAGGAGACCAACTTCACCTCTGCCTTCCCTCAGCCCACCTCATGTGCAATGTATTTTTATAGCTTACATTGCAGTACATTTTCCAATGGCATAACCTCAAGTCAAGTGCTTCATTGCAAGTAATGAAATACACCCAGAGCAGGAACATACTTGTCTGTGACATGCTCATCTACCAACTACTGTGCACTACAACCTTCTTAGGTTAACCTATTTTTGATATTTTAACCTATTTTTCATGAAACGTTGGTCAAAGGTTCACAAAATTAAGCTACTTTCTTCTTGCAATTAAGCAACCCATAAGGAAGCATCTCTATTTATAATGTTATTCTAAAGAACTGGATGTATAGGAATCAAACTCTTAGCACCTACCAAAAGTCACCTCCAGCCACTTGGGGGTGCAACTGGGCAGCAGTGGTTATTTGTTAAGGGTGGAATTAGTACATACTAAACAGAGTAAAGAATGGAATTTTTTTAAAAAAGGCCCATTGGATCCAATAACTTATAAATTTACAACTTATTCAGTGAAAACTGGAGGATGAGATGGGCTATTTCTTATCCTTTCTGGGACCTTGAATCCAGCCCAGACAGGAAGTTTTCCCTCTCTGCTAGATCAAAGAATATAATGGAAAATGGATGTTGGGCAGTCTCAATGCATTCCAAGGTGCCATAGTCCCGAAGTATACAGCTACCTTGCAGAATGGGATGCTTTTCTAAGGAAAAACTGGCACAGTGGAGCCTCTAAATGGTACCTAGTCTGACAAAGTGCTTGATGGCAAAGTATAGAAGGAGCTTTACTCTGCATACACTCCATGCTAAACATGTTCTGTGTTTCTTGCTGACACTAGGGGAGCAATTTTAATTTAACTAACCAGGCAAGAAACTACAGGATTGGATGGAATGCCAGATTCAAATCCCACCCAATAGTTCTCTCCGTTGAGTTCACTGGAGAGTGAAATTATGTAGAATGCAAAACCTAATGCCAATTGCTTCCTGACAGGTGAGTTAGTTAACAGTGCACCCCACTGTCCAAAAGGGAAAGTGTTTGATTCCCTGGTACTTCCCTTACCCTGAGGGGATTTAAGCATGAGGATGAGAATTTTAAACTGGATACATTGTAAGATAAGGAGCTAAATGCTGGTCAAAAAGAAAGGAATTATGAATGAGTAGGATTTGGCAGGAGACAGAATGAGTCATAGAGTCACTTATGGCACAGAAAGAGACCTTTCTTTCCATTGAGTCCATCCCGGCTCCCCATGGAGCAATCCAGTCAGTCTCACTCCTCCACTCAGTCCCTATAGCCATGCAAGCATATTCCCTTCAAATGCCCATTCAATTTCCTTTTGAAATCATTGATTGTTTTTGCATCCACCACCCTCATGGGCAACGAGTTCTGGGTCATGACCACTCACTGTGTAAAAAAGCTCTTCCTCACATTCCCCCTGCATCTCTTGCCCAGAATCTTAAATGAATGTCCCCTAGTCCTTGTACTATCAGCTAATGGGAAGAGTTTTTCCTTGTCTGCCTTATCTAAGTCTATCGTAATCTTGTACACTTCTTTCAAATCTCCCCTCAATCTCCTTTGCTCCAAGCAGAACAACATTGGGCATAGGAGCAGGATTAGGCCATTTGGCCCTTCGAGTCTGCTCCACCAATCAAGAAAATTATGGCTAACCTGATTGCAGTCTCAACTTCATTCTCCTGTCTTATCCTCATAACCCTTGACTCCCTTGTTTGTCAAAAGTCTATCCAACTCAGCCTTGAATAGATGTAATGACCAGCCTCTACTGCTTTCCGGGGAAGAGAATTCCACAGAATAACCACCGTCTGAGAGAAAACATTTGTCCTAATCTTTGTCTTAAAAAGGAGACCTCTTATTCTTAAATTATGTCTCCTAGTTCTAGTGTCCCTCCTGGTATCTACCCTATCAAATCCCCTCAGGATCTTAGATGTTTCAATGAGATAACTGCTCATTCTTCTAAACTCCAATGGGTATACGCTCAACCTTTCTTCATAAGATAAGCCCCTCATCCCCGAAATGAGTCAGTTATTTCAACCTAACTTTGTAACTAAAAATCACCCATTTCTGGAACCATTCTGGTAAATCTCTTCTTCACCCTCTTAAGTATCTTCATATGTTTCTAAAGTGCAGTGACCAGAACTGGATGCAATACTCTAGCTGGAGCCTAACCAGAACAATATAAAAGGTTCAGCATAACTTCCCTGCTTTTGTACTGAATGCTTCTATTTATGAAGCCCAAGATCCCATATGCTTTGCTATCCACTCTCTCAATATGTCCTGCCACCTTCAAAGATTGATGTATATGCATTCCCAGGTCCCTCTGTTCTTGTGCACTTTTTAGAATTGTGTCATTAACTCTATATTACCTCTCTCTATCCCTTCTGCCAAAATGCATCCTCTCACAGTTCTCTGTATTAGATTTCATCTGCCAATTGTTTGCCCATTCTGCTAGCCTATCTATGGCCTGTTGCTGACAATTCTTATCATCCTCACTGTTTGCCACTCCTCCAAATTTGGTTTCATCGGCAAATTTTGAAATTTTACTCCATATCCAAGATCCAAGTCATTTATTTTTATAGCCAAAAAATAGTGGTCCCAGCACTGTCCCTTGGGTAACACCACTGTCTACCACCTCCAGTGTGAAAAACAACCCTCTACCATGACTTGCTCCTTTCTGTCCTTAAGCCAATTTTTTAAACAATTGCACATTGGCCCTCCCATTCCGTCAGCTTCAACTTAGTTGAAAGTGGTTGAGTCGAAGATAACAGACCTGAAGGATGGAATGCTGTTCAGGAGAACATTGGAATAGCTTAGTATGAAAGAGGCAAAGGCTTGGAAAATGATTCAATAGCAGATGGGCTAAGGCAGGAGCTGATGCAAGCTGTGTTGCATCAGTAGAAGTATACATTATGTTTGTGATGGAGGGAATATAGAGTTGGGAGCTAATCTTAGTGTGAAACAGTCTGCCCTAACCTAAAACTGTGGCTAGTTAGGGGAATAGATTCAATGGTAAAGGTACAGAAGTTGTGTCCAAAGATGATATTAAAAGCAAAATACTATGGATGCTGGAGATCAAAAACAAAAACAGAAAGTGCTGGAAAAACTCGGCCAGTCTGGCAGCATCTGTGGAGAGAGAAACAGAGTTAAAGTTTCAAGTCCAATAAGACTCTTCTTCAAAACCAAAGATGATAACTTCAGTCATCCCAAGAATAAACTGTGGCTCATACAAACATACAAATTTAGGAGCAGGAGTAGGCCACTCAGCCCCTCAAGCCTGCTCCGCTATTCAATAAGAATCATGGCTCATCTGATTGTAACCTCAACTCCACATTCCCACCTACCCTCAATAACTTTCATTCCCTTGTTTATCAAGAACCTATCTAGCTCTGCCTTAAAAATGTTCAAAAACTCTGCTTCTCTGCCTTTTGAGAAAGAGAGTTCCAAAGATTCAAGACCCTCTGAGAAAAAAAAATTTCCCCTCATCTCTGTCTTAAATGAACAGCAGTGACCCCTAGTTTTAGATTCCCCCACAAGAGGAAACATCCTCTGTACATCCACCCCATCAAGGCCCCTCAGGATCTAAAAGGTTTCAATCAAGTCACCTCTTACTCTTCTAAACTCCAGTGGATACAAGCCTAACCTGTCCAGCCTATCTTCATTAGACAACCTGCCCATTCCAGCTAATAGTCTAGCAAACATTCTCTGAGCTGCTTCGAATGAATTTACATCCTTCTTTAAATAGAGACCAGTACTATACACAGTACTCCAGATGCAGTCTCACCAGTGCTCTGTATGACTGAAGCATATTCTCCCAACTTTTGGGATCAATTCCCCTCAGAATCAACTGTCACATTCTATTAGCTTTCCTAGTTACTAGCTGTACCTTTATACTAGCCTTTTTGTGATGCATGCCTTAAGGCACCCAGATCCCTCTGTTTCTCAGAGCTCTGCAACCTCTCACCATTTAGATAATAATATGCTTCTTTTTTATTCTTCCGGCGAAAATGGACAATTTGTATGCTCCATTTGCCAAATCTTTGCCCACTCACCACCTATCAATGTCACTTTGTTGCCACCTTACATCCTCTTCACAACTTACTTTCCTACCTATCTTTGTGTCATCCAGGACAGGCAAGTAGTCAGACAGCTGGCAGGAAGTGAAGGGGTTGAGAAAGGTAAAGCAGGATGTTGTTGGCAAACATGTGAAAGCTGACCCCATATCTACGGATGGTGTTGCCAAGGGGTGCATGTAGTTAAGGAACAGGAGGGAGCCAAAGATATATCTTTGGGAAACTCCAGAGTTTATGTTATAGGACAGGAAGAGAAGCCATTCCTGGAGATCCTATGGTTACAATTGAATACAGTAGATAAAAATGAAACCAAGTGAGGATAGTCTCACTGAGCTTGAAAATGGAGGGAAGGTGCTGAATGAGATGATCAATGGGATCAAAAGGCTGAAATTACAGATGTAATACGATAAAGGATAAAGGGACAAGGAGGGAAGGAAGGGTTGGAGTCTTTTTAATTGTGTGGCATATCATGATGAAAAGTTTTTGAAAGAAGTATCCTTGCTGTCCTGACACTAAGCCCAAAAAACTAACACATCAGTGTTGCAGGAGAGTTTTGGCAGCAGACTACTTCAGGAGAACGGAGCATGTCCAAAAATTTCCCCACCATAGCAGTGCATTATTTAAAGAGTCTAAGAAATGCAGACCAACATCTATCCACTTTCTTTCAAGATAGTTGTGTGTGTTTTCTAATCTCTATTTACTACTTATCCTTCCAGATCAAGTGAGAGATAAAAACATCCACCGTGTGAAAGGTTAATGTTTGATTTGAGTAAGGCTTTGACTGAAACCATTGGACATAATCAGAGTCTGGCCTGGCAGTTATCAGATTACTGAAACCAAAACACCAAACGTAGCTAAAAGAACTGAAACTAAACATTAAAAGGGAACTGATCAGGGACTATATCACTCACATTGTTTTCTACTTAAAGGGGAAGAACAACTCGTGGTGAGGGAGAAAATAAAGAACTGGCTCTGCACTTTTTCTCAATTTTCTCTTAAAGATCCTGGCTCTTGCTAGGATATATTTCAACTGGGCGTAACAGCTCTATGCTAGTTCAGCAAAATGGTCATTCTTACCAGTGAGTATCAGCAGGAATTATACCTGGGTAGAATTACAGCAAGCCCTATAGTGGAAAACATGACTCCTGCTTTTAAAAGGAAGTACTGGAGACTGATCAAGAGCAGGGACCACAGCTACTTTTTCTTTCTATCCCTCACCAAAGGGCACTGAGGCCAACTGTATCATGCAACCATGCAACTCAGCACAAATTAAGATCTCAAATTTGGAATCTTCCCTGCTCATAATTAATCAGTGTCTCACTAGGGGCAGAATTTAACAGGTGGCGGGGTTTCCAGACTCAGCACTCCATGAAGCATTAACTGGCTGATGCAAGACTTCAGCCCCTCACTTGGGCGGATGTCTCGTCTCAGAGAGCTCCAGTCAATTTGAATGGCCAGCCATTCTGTAATCACAAAAGTGCCACCTGGAGCAGTGGCCACATCTGGGACTACAAGCAATCCCCAGAGTCTAAATCTGAGTTCAGGACCAGGTAAGTGCAAGGGATCTCACAGTGGGAAGGGGAGGTGAGGCTCAGAAGGGGTGGGGATCTTAATGGAGAGGCTGGGGAGGAGGGCACACCAGGGAGGGCAGACCTTGAGGCAGCACTTGATGTGGAAAGTGGGCCCTTGAGGGAGATTCGCCACCTTCCAACCTGAGGGCTAAGCAAGTTAACCTGCCTGGCTTTGCCTCCCTCCCCCTTCCCCCTCTCACCAGCCTTAAAATCTGGCAGGAAGGCCACCAAGGGAATTTTACAGACCCCCGCAGCCTGCAAATCTGCCTTTGGGGGACTGTAAAATTTTGCCTAGGTATATTTACTAGCTGAACCATCACAGAAACTTGGGACTGGATTTTTGTGAATTCATGGAAGCTCCGTGGCCCTTTAAAAATGGAACACAGAACCCAGAGCTGGAAGTCCCATCCCCATTTCTGACAAGTCCCATTTTTGCCAGTAGGGGATTGGGGGCAGACATAATTTACTCATGAGGGAAAACCAAACTCAGCAGGGTAATTTGAACTTAGTGCTGAGTTCAAGCAGATCCCATTTTCACTGTAGCAAGGGCTTCATTGCACAGGGTGGAAGTCAGGAAGTTATGGAAGAGACATAAATGCTCATGAAGGGCAGATAAAATATGTAGAACTGTCCAGTTGTCAAGTTATTTAAATCCCCACTCCTTTAAAAATAAAAAACAGCCTGCCTGTGTTAATAAGAATTGAAAAACCTGGTCTAGCAGTTACAATAGCTGTTTGTTGACATTATCCCAAGGACTATAATTGTATCTTATTAATAGTTGACTGCTTTCTACAACTTACATTTATCCCAGAAGAGTTGTAAATTCACAGTTTGATTGAAAACTCAACAGAGGCTTTTAAATGATTAGCTGTCTTTGGTTTAGGATCATGAATACAAGCCTGTTTGTTTTAATAGGAGATTAAACACTTGAGGGGCTTTTAAAGTTTTTAATGCACTTTCATGAATAGGAGTTTTTTATTGTTGTAAAAGCTGTAATAGATATTGAGATCTTAATTTTATTTCATCTCAACTTGGCTGCTGACGTCAGCCCATGGTGGATACTGGATGAGTTGTCATGGTGGGTCCAAGGACAAAGGATGAAGTGAAGGGGGCATGGGTTGGCATTAAGTTGGAATGGAGCTGAAAGAGGGCATGGGGGTGGGTCACTGTTATGAGTTGGCATGGAGGCTACAAGGGCCATGGGGGATGGGTGTGGAGCATGAGTTGGCATGGAGGGCATGGGAATGGTATGGGAAGTTAGTGGGGGAGTGGAGGGGTGAGGGCTAGGGGGCCTAATATTTAACAAAACAATTGGGGTGAAGTCCCAGAGAATGGAGGTGGGCTTTTAAACAGCCCATCTCAGTACTCGGCACCTGCTTCCCCAGAGCAAACACCACACATTGGGGGCACTTTTTCCCAAGAGAGGTTCACCAAGGTGGGAAATTTCCCTGACACAAGGTACTCATCTCAGTAGCGAATATCCAGCCCTTGAAGTCTACGATTTTAGTTAAGTCTTTCGTGTGTGAATATATAAAAGACTGGATGCTGAAAAACAGGTGTGGTGCTCGTCATGCATCATAATAGGAAACATACTTGCACACAGGATATAGCACAGTCCACAGTGAATTATGAAACATTCACTAGTCTGCTTTAGGCCTGCCATTGCTTCAGATTTGTGCATTTTAGTGTGTCTCTAGGGAACTGAATTTAACTATGCGTAAATTTATGGTTTTGAGTGAGCTAAAACTTTGCCCCACATCTCAGTTACTGCTGTCACCACAGATGAGGTCATCAGAAGGAGCCATTAAAAAATATTCTGTGCAAAAAGAAAAATTCCCAAATGTTTCCATTCCTAATCAAAAAAGAAACAGAGAAGAATGGATAGAAAGCAAGCTATTTCTATAACATTTTACAATGGGACTAGATGGTCCAGTCGGTGAACTTACAATGCTGACTGTTCACCTTTAGAATCTGGGTTTCAACAATCACAAAAAAAAATCACTCATCTATTTGATCAGATCTGGTAAGTGAACATTAATAGAACCTGAAAAAGCAGCCAATGCCTAATAACTTTATAATGGTGAAACTGTTTTGGAGAGTAGCATGAAGAGTGTCACAACAGGCAGCCTTATATGGTGGGTACCATGTAACTGAAGAGTATTATATTGAGGGTATTATGACAAAAATTGGCAGAACCGACAGCCTGATAGAGTGAGGTACAAATGCAAAAACTGAGAGTCTTATAATGACAACAATAGAATGAGGCATAAGTCATAAGCCTATGAGTGTGGATTTAACAAAATAATTACAACTGACAGGCAAATAATAAGGGTGGAGTACATAACGGAGAGAGTGTTATAAGTGACAGATTTACAATGAGGATGGGTGTAACAAAGGTGCCTTAACTGGATTCTGCAATAAGGTGGCAGGTATAACAGAGTGTTATAATGGACTGCATTAGAAGTCAATTTTCAACCTACCTGACAGTTGGGAGCTAAAAAAAGGCTACTTACCCACTCATATCTGGACCATTTTAACATGCAGATTTTTTGCAGGCAGATGAGCCACATGCCTGAAGCAGATGAGACCTCATAAATTTATGAAAATTGGGGTCCTATTATATCAATACCACAATGCAACTTTAACCAGGGCTTCAAAGAGAAAGTGGCTTTCCTGCTAGGGAATGCAGATCTGCAGCTGGTGCAAAGACAGAAGAGGCCTTATTGATAAGTATAAAACTTCCCTTTGTGGGACCAGGAGAATTAGGAATAGCTGGCAATTAAAATCACTGAACTCCTGTTGCCTCTACTAGATGGAAAATCAACTCACCAGAAACCCACTTCAGAGTCAAAATGCACCCATGGTATAACTTGAGAAAAGCATATTTGTAGCAATGAATTCAATTTTGTTCTGTTTTGCAGTCACATAAGCACTATGACTTCAATTTCTCAATTCCCTATTCCATCAGTACAACCTATGTGCATGTGCATGTAATTGATCACATCACTGACATTAGCACATTTCCCAGGTTCAGTGCTACGATATAAATACTAGAAGGCTCCCTCAGTGGCAGTGGGGGCTCAGATGTTGCTACAAGTTTTATAGGCCTTTGATAACTTACAGAAGGGACGGCAGGTGAAAAGTGATGGTAAAACCTGTAGAGAATAGAGCAATGAACCTCACTAACATAACAAACAAGCAATGAGGAAAAGGCAGGTACAGTTTTTTTGGCACATAGGGCAAGAGACACAGTGTGGACATATTGGAAAAAGAAGCAGTGTGTCACCTCCACAACCAAAATCAACGACTCAGTACCAAAAAAGTAATTGCTTACCTAGAATAGGCAAAGTAGATGCATGACCCATCTCATTAAAAAGGTAGTCCAAACAGCTCTTGTACATTGGCATCTTAGCACAGTGTCAGTGTTACATGTGCTGCCAGTAATAAAACACCAAGATTCATCCCAGCTGGATAATGCATAACCACCAGCATCCGACACACTTTCACACATTAAACTACCATTCTGGGCCCTATGAGTATCACGATCACAGGCTTGAAGTTTACATATAGTCAATGGGTATCTTTCAAAATTCCGATGAGATGAATGAGAGTACCTTATAACTTAGGCTATATTTGTGTTGCAGGAGAAGTCACCAAATAATGCAAAATTAATCCATAGGAATTTTGAGAAGTTGACCCAGTGAGGTGAAGGGACTTATCATCATAAGAAATCCATTGACCAGAGTTGGAGACAAAGAGGTTGAAAAGGTTGATCCACAAAATGCAGGACAATTTCAATCCGGCCAATTACCACCCCAACAGCCTACTCCCAATCATCAGCAGAGTGATGGAAGGTGTCTTTGACAGTGTTATCAAGAGGTATCCAGCAATAATCTGCTCAATTAGGGTTCCGCTAGGACTATTCGGCTCTAGACCTCATTACAATCTCTGTTGAAACATGGAGAAAAGAGCTGAATGGGCAGAAGTGAGAGTGACTGCCCTTAACATCAAGTTAGCATTTGACCAGGTGTGACAACAAGGAGACCTAGTAAAATTGAAGTCAATGGAAATCAGAGGGAAAACTCTCCATTGGCTGGTGTCATAGCTGGCACAAAGAACAGTGGTTGTGGTTGTTGCGCACCAATCATCATCTCAGCCCAGGTGCATTGCTGCTGGAGTTCCTCAAAACAGTGTCCTAAGTCAAACTATCTTCAGCTGCTACATCCAAGGGCTTTCTTCCAGTATGAGGAAATGGGGATGTTCATTTATGATTGCAGCATTGAATTCCATTTGTAACTACTAGATAATGAAACAGCCTATGCTCACATGTAAGGCCTGAACAATGCTCAGGTTTGGGCTGAGGATTGGCAGGTAACATTTATGCCACACAAGCCACAGGCAATAACTATCTCCAATAAGAGGATCTAAACACCTCCACTTAACCATTAACAATATTATCTTTGTGGAATTATCCACAATCAAGATCCTGGGGTTACCATTGACCAGAACCAATGAATGAGTGCAGCTCCAACAATACTCAAGAAGTTCAACACAATCCAGGACAAATCAGCCCACTTGATTGGCATCACATCTGCCACCTTAAACATTCACTCCCTTCACTACTGAGGCACTGTGGCTGCAGCATGTACCATATACGAAATACACTGCAATAACTCTCAAAACTTCTTCAAAAGCTCCCAAACCTGGGACCTCTACTACCTATAAAGACAAGGGCCTCATAAGAGACTGTTTAGCTGACATAGAAGTTCACGGAATTGAGGACAAATTATTGACCAGGTTAGAAAATTGGCTGAACAGCAGAAGACAGAGAGTATGGATAATGGGCGACCACTCTAATTGGCAGGATATGACTGGTGGTGCATTGGGACCTAAAATATTCACCATACTTACTAATGACCCAAATGATGAAATAGAAAACCATATCTCCAAGTCTGGTACTCCCTATCTAACAGCACTGTGAGTATACCTACATGACATGGACTGCAGCGGTTCAAGAAGACAGCTCACCGCCACCTTATCAAGGATGATTAAAATAAAAGGTGATTTTACCAGAAATATCCACATCCCATGAGCAAATAAAAAAGACCAGTGTTAGAAACATGTTTGTGCATAGATGAAACATTTCTGCTCTCTAAACCTTCAGCAGACAAAATGTGCCTTCTGCCAGCATACTCTGATTGTACTGCATTGATAAAATGTGTCCATGTGTGGCTGATGATGTGAAGCACTCCCACCTCTAGCTACCAACCTATCAGAACACAATGAGCCACATTACCATTCATTCCATTGCTTTCAAGTGCAAGGTGCAAGCACCAGGGGCTTTTAAACTAGTGAGGAGGAAAGAAACACAAAATGTGATGCATAATTCACAATTGGACAGGAAAAAACAGAGAGGAGGAGAAAAGAGAAAAAATGGTGGCGCCTTTGACTGGAAGCATCAGAGCTTGGCTGAGAAGCTATAGGACATTGATTTTCTGGGCTGTGCTTTTAAATAAAGAATACTTCGAGAGCATTGAACCCATATGCAATCACAGAGAATCTGACTGACATGCTATGTCCTTAATCCCTGGCAAGGGTGACAGCTCAAAGATCTGCAGAGGTTGCCCCATGAAGAAGGCCCCTGGGACAATGTCTGCTTCCAGCAATGTAGCTCATACTGATATCATGGAGGCCTTGGGTGCTCACATTACAAAGAATATTGGTGAAGGTTGCTCAATTCAGGCTACTCAGTCTGCCTTCTGGCAATCACACCTCTGCTGGAGAACTTAACCATTAGTAGCCTGCCAAAAATTCAAATCCATCAAGTCACTGTAAAGTCTCCTGATGCTACGTGGCAACAGCATGATCCAGTTGCACCCCTTGTCTGATTTGGAGATGGAACCAGCAGTTTGTCCTTCTCAAGACAGAGGCTCCCAAATCATCCACTTCAGTCCCATAAGGGTTAGATGCACAAAGAACAGCTGGTCATCCTGTCCATTTCAGTCACTCAAGTGACAACTACAAGAAGTTGACAGTCAGTGAATGTTTTTGAGCCATCTGGAGGCAGAAAGGGGAAGTAGCATAGAGCAGACTGGGGAGTTAAGGAAATAATTTTTCCACTTCAACTTCTTAACAACATTGAGTATTCTGAAAAAGGATGATGATGTAATGCCAGGAAATTCCACAAAAAGTTGACCTTTTCAATGTTGTAGAGACACGGAGTCAAGTATTGATATTGGGGTGTGGATATATCCATGAATATTCAATACTTATTTTCATGAAATTGCACTTTTAAAAGAGTACTTCTGACACTTCTTGGGACAAGCACTGGAAAGTCCTTTGGATTGTTCTCATTATGTTCAAAAAACATCCACTGCCCCATTTTCCTCCCTTTCCTGCAATAGATTATGCACCTCAACCTGCTGGATACCAGATACAGAAGGCAATACCTATCATTGATACTAATGCTGGAGTATACTGTGCAGCACCATCAGACTTAATCCAGATGGGAATTGTGCTTTCAGTGTTACTGCAAAAAATTTTGAACCAGGTTTGCAGAGGATGCTCCTTATCATTCTGAAGCCATCTGTTGATCTTCTTTTGATTGGGAAAAAGAACCAGCACAGAGGGCTGACTCAACATAAATACATCACTGTAACTGCCAGAGTGCCTCATGATGACACATAGGATAATTTGCCTGTGGTTACAAACTAGCTGTATATTTAGAGACTGGTATTCCTTCCTATTGATGTAAGTCAATGTATCTTTTATTTGTGATTTGATAGCCATGTGTGCTGTCCACACTGCCTTCCATTTTTGAAATCCTACTTCTTTGAAAAAGTATTTTACTGTACAGTGATAACAGCATCCATGGAGATTGAGATGAAGTGTGTATCAGTCACCTGCCAATTGCAATGGTGGACCACAGACTGCAATGTTGCAGAGATCTCCTGCATTGGACAGGAAGGATCCTGTTATGTAAAATTTCATCGTCATGTAAAAAACAATAGAATTCCTGGAAGATAGCTTCAGATCTGCATAATTCTTGAAGCACACCTTTGAGCATTTGAATCTCCTCAGCATTGTTCTCATACAGCTGGAGGACAGGAGTTCTGTGCTCTATACAGGCTAGATAACACTTTACCCTCCTCAATCCCCTTTGATATTGTCAGAATCTTCTCTGGCCCTATTGCTCCTCCTCATTATGATGAAAGAGGCCATATACAGAGAACTGCCCAAGGATAATATAATGCTTGCTGGCAACTCAAAGAAGCATTTTCTTAATGAGACAGTGGAAACTAATTTAAAAACTTTCCACCCTGAATGCACAGTTTTAGGTCTCAGTATTAATGAGGCACAAGATAAAGTGCTTAAATATCAGGAGCAATAAAATATCTCCCCAGATAAATCCTCTTCTTGAGATAGGTCAATAACCTCACTAACATAAACATTTAAGTTTGTCACTAACATCTTCCATTGAAATTTAAATTCTGAGATTTGGTCTGGTTTTTCCACATTAGGATGCTCTGTAAAGAAGTTTGGGGTGGGATAGTGAGAAATAGCATGAAATGAAGTCACAACAATATCCTACCATTCATTTGCATCTTCTCTGCTTTATTTCTGGTAAATCTTGGGAAATAGTAGCACTCTTCCCAGAAGCCAGTAAAATTCAACAAGTCAATGTTTGGCCAGAGACTCAGTGTAGTACAAGACCAATCCACTCTCTGCCCACACTTAAAACTTGACCATTCACTTGTAGATGGGATGGAGAGAATATCCAGGCCTGTATCTCTCGCACCTCGCCACCCCTTCTCCCCTTCAGTATTTATGTTTCAAAGTGAACCTGATCATCAAAGACTTGCATTTATGCAGCACCTTTCACAACCTTGGAACATCCCAAAACACTTTAGAACCATTGAAGTATAGTCACTGCTGTAATGTAGGAAATGCAGCAGCCAATTTGACACCGCAAACTTCTCCAACAGTAACGTAATCTGTTTTCATTATATTGATTGAGGGATAAATATTGGCCAGGATACTAGGGATACTCCATTACTCTTCTTTGAAATAGTGTCATGGGAATTTTTTACTTTCACTTTAGAAAGCAGAGAGGTCTCAGTTTAACGTATCTATAAGACAGCACTTCCTACAATGCAGCATTCCTTCAGCTCTGCACTAGTGTCAGCCTTGATTTTGTGCTCAGGTCTATGATGTGGAGCTTGAACACACAACTTAGTGACCCATAGGCCTATTTTGAATTACCCAGCAGCATGGGGAGTCTACAGTTCCTTGCTGCTTTCTCCATGGCAATGCCTTGGCCAATCGGAATCAACTTGCCAACCAATCAGCACATTTTTCTCCTGGAGTATAAATTGCTTTGATGATTTGAAATTTGGCATTCTTGCATTTGTCCTGATGCATGAAAGATGAAAAGCTTCAGCAACATGTCTCTCTTTTCAGCAATATTCATTGTGTTATTCTCAGAAAAACAGATAATGTTAACGTCCTGTCTGACCCATTGGAAAAAAGAACTATATCTTGTTCCACATGCACATTAACTCACCAGACATTTGGAATGTGTCCTAATGTCATCTAATGTGAAAACTGACACCACACTAATTCTTAAATGGTCAAATTTACTGCTGGCATGGACTTGATGAGTTGAATGGCCTCCTTCTGTGCCGTAATGATTCAATGATTTTCTAGAGTAATATGTGGCATTAATACAGAAATAAAAGATGTGGTTCAGATACCCAATGCTTGCAATTATTCACATGCGAGTAAAGATATAGTGTAGGTAGAATATTCAACATAGAATGTCCACGTCATCGGATGTCCATGAGGTAGGCAACATCATTACAAATCTCTGAGGGGGTCACCAGATGATGATCCACTGTGGTTGATTTTCCCCTCCCTATAGGGCTGCCTAAGCCAAATGCAACAGTCAAGGTGCTGCCCTATGTGAGGCCAGTCAGCCCAACAGAAAATTCGTTTGAGAACATTCAAAATGTTTCAAACATTTTATTATTTTTATAATATCTGCAGTGAACATCATGCAAGCAGTTTTCAGCTCAGTGGCACTCTCCATTTTGTGAATGCTCGACAATAAGTGATCAATGAAAATGAAAATACGATTAATTGAACTTTCATTGTGAGAAATCTCTGCTTGTGCAGGCACTCAGAGGGTACATTTCAAATCACGCTCATTTTTACAAAGCCGCTCAGTTTCACTTAAGATTATTCTAGTTTACAAATTTGAATTTTTAAAAAATACTTTAAAAAGCATGAATGGAAAGATGGGGTATGTGTTGGGAAATAATCATGTGCCACCACCATATGGCAAAATTGGCACTGATTTACCATCTTATAAAGAGATTTGTTGCTAATATCACAGCCCTGCATGTTTTATACAGTGATGTTGTCAGGTACGCACAGAAGCTGGCTGTTCACTGCCCTCAGAACTATTTGTGCAAGATTACAATATTCGAGCAGCATTGTATATAGTAAATGTAGAAATTCGTGGGGTTTGGCTGAGGACGTGGGACTAAAGCATCGGATGTGCCTTATTTATATCTAACTCTCCACATACAACATAACGTTCCACCCAGAAAAAGATACTCAGAAACACCTAAAAATTCACATATATACTCCTATCCAATACATAATTCCCTGAGACTTACTATTGTGTATATTATATATAATTGCGTGTGTTACATATACCCAATCGGTTCGTTTTATAACAAAAACAAGTTTTAGGAAGAAATATATCTGTTCTCACCTATTGCCCGTCGGTCGCTCATTTTATTGAGGAATGTCCTGAAGCTCTTAAAGTGGAAGCTCCGTGACCTCTTGGGGACAATCGGCGGCTCGCAACCATCCATCGTCGCCGAGATCACAACCTCCGAGTCGGCTGCGAGTGGGACGTGTGCCTGGTGTACGTGCGAATCCCCTGCCAAGGGCAGCGCTTGGCATCCTCCGAGCCCAGGAACCCTGGGCACAGAGCGAGGATTTCTCTCAATCACGAGGTGGGTTGGCGGGGAGGGGCTGAGTCACTGTGGTCTACTCACTCTGTCCTGCTCACTTCACTCTTATTGGCACAAACGGGGTTTTTTTCCCCCTGCAGCTGCGGGAAGTTTGCAGCAAAGCCACAGGTTTGAAGTCAGTCACAAATGAGATCATGGATTATTTATCAACCTTAGCCTCCTACACATCCCTGAGCGGGGGGCGGGATTACCAAAACGAATTACTGTACCCATCTGTCCCGACGTTATCATCTATCCAATAGATTCGTATAGCACAGAAAGGAAGCTGTTCGACCTATGGCGTCTATGCCGGCTCTTTGAAACTGCTGTCCCATTATTCTCACACCCACTCTTGCCCTATTTCACTATTTAAATTTCTTTCCACAGTGAGTCTTTTAAAACATTTTCCTCCTACTATCCTGAAGATGTGGATTCCTTTGGGACAGAAATCCATCGAAACTTAATACTCTGCATAAAAGCAATCACCCCATGCTCACTGCTTATTTTGGCATGAGCTATCTTCTAATTAAATTGTGGTATTATCCCTCACTTTCCTCCAAATTCTGTTTTATGGGTTCCCCGAGTGTCAACAGCACTGCAATGTCTCAACCAAGTGACCATTCTTCACATGGGGGCCTAGATATGGTCGTCATTAGGATATTCTACCATGGGAGGAACATCACAGCGAGTTCAATTCTGACATCCACAAAGTCTAGCAATAATTATTGAGTAGTAATTAAAAATGAAAGTCTTAATTAATCGTTCCCCCTCTAACCCAGGGCCACAGAGTCAACTTTAATTCAATTTCATTAACCATTATTGGACTGTGCCCTAATCTCAAGTAACATCCAAAGCCTACATCAAATCAGATATGTGGCAACTTTCAAATCATGTGTTTGCCATATTGCCTGTCTTAAGATCGACATTTTACTACATATTATATATCACTAATGTTTGTACTCTGGGTTTTTATCTCAAATTCAAAGAACCCAGTGTCTGACACAGTAATCTGGAGTGAACAAACTTTATTAGTTTTTTTTAATTTTGTATCCCTCCCTAACAGCACTGTGAGTATACCTGCACCACATAGACTGCAGTGGTTTCAAGAAGGTGGATTACCACCACCTTCTCAAGGGCAATTAGGGATGGGCAACAAATGCTGGCCTAGCCAGCAATGCCCACATGTCATCAAATAATATTTTTTTTGAATACAGTTTTCTTCCTTCCCCCATCAATTGCTAAGGAGTACATCCTTAGTCACCAAAAAGCTGACCCAATCTTCATAACCGCATCTAGATAGTAAATAATGGCAGGTTATTCAATATATGGAAAAAAAAAATCACACCTGAACTCATTGTGTTCACTAAACCCTCCAGTTGATAGCAATCCAAACACAGACTGATTTTTACTCCTCTTCAGCCCACTAACCAATTTGTAACATATTTACTGAACCCCTGGATTTGATTGGCTAATTTAGCAGACAATAGAGATTGAACCTTATCCATATGCTTCAGTATTGCACTGTGATGCATTCATTTATGGAATTATTAATGCATATATTCACCAAGAAAAAATATTTGATAAATAATTATTCAGGTGTTTGCAAACATTATTTCAATGATGCACCAAACTCTTCATCATGTCATTTGCACAAAATGCCATTGTCATGAAGGTGACATATGATTCCTCTCCCTACAAAACTGTCCAGTATTTTTTTCATAAAAAAAAAGCTTGTGTTTAAAAGTTAATTTGCTCGATTTGCCTCCCTCACCACCATTACCTCAACTCCCTCCAATAGAACTCACTAGAATAGATTGCAATCAAATACTCCAGCTGACACTTCCTTACTGTTCCAACAGAGATGTTGTAACTCCAGACAAATCAGGAATGAGATCTATTAGACTTTCTGTCTTCAATATCACACCAATTGTGCATAGCCCACTGATCCATTGGCACTAACATGGCTCATAAATCTGCATCAGGGTATTTCACCATTTCAAAGGAACAAATATAACTAATTCTAAGTAATGAGTCAACAGGACAGAAACAGATCATTTGGCCCAAGTGGCCTATGCCAACATTTTTGCACTGTCCAAACCTCCTCCCACCCCTTTTTATCTAATTCTATCAGCATATCCTTCTACTGCTTTTTCCCTCATGCACTTATCTAACTTCCCCTTAACTGCATATGGGAAAGCTAGATAAGTTACATCAGTTACTAATGGCACTGCAGCTGGGTAGCTTCAGTGACAAAAGGTGAATGCATTGAGTTTAAACCACTAGAATCGGAAAATTTTTATAGTGCAGAAGGCCATTCAGCCAATTGTATCGGCACCAACTCTCTGAATGAGCAATTCACATAATGCCATCCTCCTGCCTTCTATGTTATTACTGTTATCTTTTGCCCAGCATGTGGGTCTTCAAAATTTCTGCAATTGTAAGGGTCTTTTAGCAATCTCTTCCAAGCTTCTTTCATTGTCATAAGAGAGGCTCCAGGAAGCAGAAATCAGTGTTACAACATTTTCTTTTGGGGCCCTTTGGCAATCCACAACAGAGGTTCACAAGTTTAAATCCCAGCACTGGCTCAACTGATTGTTTATGCACTGGCATATTCTCATCAATTGCCAATCAGGTCTCCAAATGAAGCACAAGATGTGAAGCCACTGAGTTCTGACCAGCCCCTTAACAGTGCTAATGAAGCCATTAGTTTTCAGTGGCTTTCATCAAAAGGAGGCCTTCTTCATTTCTTTCTAAGCAAACTCTTGCTCGCTCTGGCAGCAACATATTAAGTCATTACTTCAATAAGAAATGGACTTCCATCTTACCTGAATTATACTGCCTGTTGGCCAGATTCACAGTGATATTGATGGCAAGTGCATGAACACAAGGCATGGTTATAAGTGCAGCTTGCCAGAGAGGAAAATTTCAAAAATGTTTTGTAAATTTTCAAGTTTCAATTTAGAACGTGCTTCAACAAGCTCTTTATGACTCGAGTCACAGGGTCATGACTGTCCACTCAGCATCTGTAGTTTTAATATCTCATTGGCTGATTGGCTGTCCTTTAATCCTGATAAAGATCTTTCAACTAAAAGAAAACTTGTTTAATTAAATTATTAACTGAAAAGAAGAGGAATAATGTAACAGCTTCAGGAATTCTAAATTCCTTAGTTTTGACAGAAACACAAGCCAATCCTTGCAAAGGTCAATAAAAGCACAAAGGAAAAGTCCTCTGAAAAGCTAAACAGTGCACTGGGTGAATTAATTCACTCTCACTCAGTAGGTGAAGTCCCCACTGTTCTTTAGTGTTTTGTTTAGTCTTCACTCCATTTGCCACAGTTAATGACCCAGGTTTGATTTCACTAACTAATTAAAATATGCAGCATTTCTTCCTAAAAACTGTATCATTTCCAGTGTGTTGACGGCTAACAGGAAGCAAAGCAGTCAAACTAGACTCAACTGAGGTGTGAGAAAATGGTATGAATTCCAGCAATACTCGAAGAGAAATCTTACACTTGCAATCTGCATTTACCTCCTTCCCAATATTTAACAGTCATATTGGCCAACTGGGCCCTTTTGAATTTCTGTATTGAAAGGAATTTACTTAGCCTCTCCATTCCTTAAGGAACTGATTCAATAAGAACTCTGCCAGCCCTCCAATCTCATTTTCTTCTTGTGGCAATCTTGGCAGTGACTGTTGGCAGCCTAGTTGCCAATGGAGGCCATTATAGTTGAATCCAATTCTGCCCTCACCCAATGTTGAGATATATGCCCCTTTCTAGCATTAATGTGGGAATACTGGCTGCTTTTCCCCTCTTTCGTCCATAGGTGCTTTGGGCAATTGTTATGCCCCAAGTGAGATCAACTAAATTAGCTCAGACCAAGGATAAAACTATTTTGTATTAATCAATCCTACAGCATCTGATGCATTTACTCTCTCTTCAAATTGTTCACGATAATTAGTAAGTGGTTCAGCAATATCATGTAAAGGATTAAGTCAGCATGTGATAGGTACTATAATTAAATTGAAGAAACTCAAACTTCCATGTCAGACCAACTCAATTGCTCTCTGGAGTGTTTTGTACAAGGTTAGAACCAGGCACTTCCTGTACTTGAGGTAAACATGTTTGTTCTCCTTTTCTCAGTGAACACTTAAGATTAACATGGTGTTTTTTAGCTGTTCCCTTCAATTCATTCCTCCTGTTTCTGTCAAAACTAAGGAATTTAGAATTCCTGAAGCTGTTACATTATTCCTCTTCTTTTCAGTTAATAATTTAATTAAACAAGTTTTCTTTTAGTTGAAAGATCTTTATCAGGATTAAAGGACAGCCAATCAGCCAATGAGATATTAAAACTACAGATGCTGAGTGGACAGTCATGACCCTGTGACTCGAGTCATAAATAGTCTTGCCAATTGTAAAGAACCTGACTGAGGAGGGCACCAAGATTCCAGAGAGAAGCCACAGATCTTAAATGGGCCTGGAAACTTTAAATAGGAAACATATAGTACATTAGTTCACCCTTAAAAAAAATCCTCGCCAGGACACCAGAGTTTCCTAATACTCTTAACTTGCTCTGTAGAACCTTTAACCACCAGATGGGGCCTCATTGTATTATATGACGCACAGGATAGCACCTCCAACAATGCAGTACTTCCACAGAATGCTTGGAACTACTAGTTAAAGAAATGGCCACAACTAAAGTGAGGAAGTTGCAGGAATATGAATAATTCATTTTCTGGCCTTCTTCAGGAATCTTAATCTCCAAATCTCTTAATCTCCAGTTTGTCATTCCTAGCACGAAGAAAGATGGTTACAGTTGTTCGAGGTCAATCGTCTCAATCACAGGACATCGCTGCAGGAGTTCCTCAGGATAGTGTCCTAGGCCCAAACATCTTCAATGACCTTCCCTCCATCAACAGGTCAGAAGTGGGGATGTTTGCATAATGTTCAGCACCATTCGCAACTCCTCAGATACTGAAACAGTCTGTACCTATATGCAACACACAGGCTTGGGCTGATAAGTAGCAAGCAACATTCGTGCCACACAAGTGCCAGAGATGAAAGTGTGATAATTGTCCATTTTGGCAGGAAGAATAAAAAAAGAAGCATATTAACTAAATGGTGAGAGATTGTAGAGCTCTGAGATTCAGTGGGATGTAGGTGTCCTAGTGCATAAATCACAAAAGGCTAATATGCAGGTATAGCAAGTAATTAGGAAAGCTAATAGAATGTTATTGTTTATTATGAGGGGAATTGAATATAAAAGTAGGGGGTTATCCTTCAGTTATACAGAGCATTGGTGAGACCACACCATTATAAGCAGTTCAGAGGTGGTTTACTAAACTAATACCAGGAATGGGCAGGTTGTCTTGTGAGGAAAAATTGGATAGGCTAGGCTTGTATTCGCTGGAGTTTAGAAGAGTAAGCGGTGACTTGAATGAAACAGAAAAGATCCTGTGGGGTCTTGACAGGGTAGATGTGGAGAGGATGTTTCCTCTTGTGGGTGAATCTAGAACTAGGGGTTACCCATTTAAGACAGAGATGAGAAGATTTTTTTTTCTGTAAGAGGGCAGTGAGTCTTTGGAACTCCCTCCCTCAAAAGGCAGAGCCTTTGAATGTTTTCAAGGCAGAGATAGATAGGTTTTTGATAAGCAAGGGGGGAAAGGTTTTTGTGGGTAGGTGGGAGGTTACAGTCAGATCAGCCATGATCTTATTCAATGGAGGAGCAGGCTCAAGGGGCTGAGTGGCCTACTACTCCTAATTCGTATGCTTGTATGTTTGTTCATATGTAACAGAGAATTTAAACATCTTGCTGGACATTCAATGGCATTACCATCACTGAATCCCCCACTATCAGCATCCTGGGGGGTTACCATTGACCAGAAACTGAACTGGACAAGCATATAAATATTGTGGCTACAAAGGCAGGCCAGAGGCTGGGAATTCTGCGGCGAGTAACTCACCTCCTGACTCCCCAAAGCCTGTTCACCATCTACAAGGCACAAGCTGGGGAGTGTGATGGAATACTCTCCACTTGTCTGGATGAGTGCAGCTCCAACAACACTCAAGAAGCTCAACACCATCCAAGATAAAGCAGCCCTCTTGACTGGCACCCCATCCACCACCATCAGCACCCACTCCCTCTACCACCGAAGCATAGTAGCAGCAGTGTGTACCATCTACAAGATGCACTGCAGCAACTCATCAAGGCTCCTTAGGCAGCACCTTCCAAACCCACAATCTCTACCACCTAGAACCACAAGAGCAGCAGGTGCATGGGAACACCACCACCTGCAAGTTTCCCTTCAAGCCATGTACCATCCTGACTTGGAACGGTATCACTGGTCCTTCACTATCACTGGGTCAAAATCCTGGAACTCCCACCCTAACAACACTGTGGATGTACCTACACCACATGGACTGCAGCAGTTCAAGAAGGCAGCTCACCACCATCTTCTCAAGAGCAATTAGGGATGGGCAATAAATGCTAGCCTAGCCAGCAATGTTCAAATCCCATGAAAGAATAAAAGAAAATGCAAGCATTTTAGCACATTTCAAGATATGAAAGGCTGGCATTGTACACACAGTTGAAGGGGTGTCAATGAGTCCTGTCGGTGCTTCTTTAGATATTTATCATGGCTCCTCTGATTGTCTCCACTTGCTCCTACAAAATACGAGAATGTTCACCTTGGTACCCATAGATCCTCACAAGTAAGCAAATTAATTCATTGGATAAACAGGCATTTTTTGCAGCTGCAGTACATCTTTAAGAAGCTATCCAGAACACTACAAGGAGTTTTAATGCCTTTCTTTCTCCAATAGCACCATAAAACTGAGAAATAGTGACTTGCAAACTGATACACCAAAATGGATCATATAGCTTTCAAACCAAGGGCCTCTGAAGGGAAGAGGCCTTCCTTACAGCGAGCATTTTTTATCAACACTGAGCCACTGAAGTGTTGGGATCTCAACTTGCACCATTTATTTCATAATTGAGACTTTAATGAGCCTAGCATACAACTGGTGCAGATGTTCCACAAGCCTGCGCTGCTTCTGGATCACTTGGAATGCTTACAGCACAGAAAGAGACCATTCAGCCCATCAAGCCCAAGCCAGTTCTCTGCAAAAAAACAATCCAGCTAGTCACACTCATCCTGTCTTTCAGCCCAGCAAATATTTTTTCTTCATTTACTAATTCCCTTTAGAAAGCCATGGTTGAATCTGCCTCCACCGCCCTTTCCAGATTATAAACACTTGCCACTTTTAAAGGTGATTCCTTATGTTGCCTTTGGTTCTTTTGCCAATCATGTACTGTTTAGGTTCCAGCACACTATATAAATGGAGCCAGCAACTCATGAACAATAACAATATGAGTGTCCAAGGCTCCTTAGAGTGGTGTTTTTGGTTAATTTCTTAGCTGTTTTCACCCTGAAGGTGTTGACTGTTGATGCGGTTTTGTTTTATTGAAGCTGGCAGCCTAATGGTCCCTGATTCAAGTGTCTGGTCTTCCTGCATGAGCCTTGCAGTGAATGCCAGGAGGCTATTCAACCATGAGGAACACTCAGAACAAGCCTATAGTCTTCATCTGTCTTCACATGGGGCTGGATTTTAAGGGGCGCTGCGGTCCCCACCCTCCTGCTCCAGGCTAAAAAGTCAGCGGGGAGCCTGCCCATGATCCCAATGGCTGCGCCACAGAAATTTAACTCCAGGAGCAGTGTTAATTGCTTTAAGGTGAGATCTCTGCTCCCATTCTCAGGAGGAAGTTCTGCCTTAGATAGCGTCCAGATAATCAGATGGCCATGTCTGGGGCTACAGGCAGTCCTACCACATCAAGGAGCACAGGTAAGTCCAGGGTTTGGGATCCGGGCGAGGGGGCTGGGAACCAGTTTCAAGAGGCCAATGAGGTGAGTTAAAGGGGGTTTTACCTTGGTGGGGGTGGGGGTTGCCTCCAATAAGTCCGGGAGCCCTGCAAAATAGTTCCTCCTCCTTTGCCCAACAGCCAGTGAGGCTAACACTGCTGGGCTTCCACATGGCACTGGCCCCCCCTGCCACAGGTAAAATACCAGCAGCAGATTGGGGCCCTCAATTGTGATTAATTGACCACTTAAGAGTCTCAATAGACACAAGGACGAGCAGGCAAGCAGCTTGGGTCGGGCTGGTAGGCAATGGGAAGTCCACCGACTGGATTTTACATGCCCACATCCCTGCTCCCCACCACTGTCAAACCCGTGGGTGGGGAGTGTAAAATTCAGCTCAGTGTGTCCATTTTTATACACTTTGAAGCTGGGATTGTTTTCCCCTCCCTATTCAGAAACATAGATGTCAGCTGGAGCAAGTACATTTAAAATATTCTGCACATTTCTGATTACAACATTACAACAAGAATATTGGCACTATTGAAAGAAAACAGAAGACTGCAAGCAGAATGATTGAGGGAATTGAGCGATTAAATTATAATTACAATTGTGTAATTTGCTCACTGGAAAGGAAGTGATTGAGTGGTGAGATAATTGCTGTTTTTAGGATTCTAAAGGAACTGGATCAGTGTTCTTTGTTGCAAGGCCTCGAGCCAGTGGCGGCTCCCATCCTCAATAAGTGCGGCTCCCCAACCCTCCTTTTCCTGTAATCTCATTGAGCATCGCGATATTTGTTTTAAGATCTTTTCCCATATGACTGGCCTGGTGCCACTTTGCAACAGTCTCTCGCTGCTCCCCGACCTCCCAGTTGCAGTGGGATCTTGAATGGGAACCCAGGTCCAGGAGAGGGAAGTGGCAAAAGGGTGAGTCAGGTAGTGGGAGGTTCTGAGAGAGGATGGGTCAGAGAGGGGTAAGAGGCAACACCTCGAAGGCCGGGAAGGGGGAGAGACCACAATGCTGAGGGTTGCGGAGGAGGAGGGTCTGCAGTGACAAGGAGGATGAGGGAGCAGGAGGTTCAGGAAGCAGGAGGATCAAGAAGCAGGAGATTCAGGAAGCAGGAGGATCACGGAGCAGGAGGGTCAGGAAGCAGGAGGTTCAGGGAGCAGGAGGTTCAGGGAGCAGGAGGATGAGGGTGCAGGATTGGTGGCAGGCAGGAGGTAACAAGTAGAAAGTTACATTTTTCTTTTAAAATAAAGTAAGTTTGAAATTATAAAAGTTATTTAATTAACCAAACGCAGGAATTTAGCAATGTACAATATTGCAACTTAAGTAAGCTTTGCATTATTCAGCTTTTAAAAAGTATTTTGCATAGGTATATTTTTAATTCCTTATATTTTTATCCGGTTATTATTTCTTAAATGCTGTATTTTTTTAATTTACACATGTTTTTATTTTTCAGTATAATATGTGATTTTATTTTGTCTATAATATTGCATCATGAAGGAGTAATAAGCAATGATAATTTAGTAGTCGATGTGGCTCTCACATTGCAGGCAATTGAAAGCGATTTTTCATGGCCCATCCACTTTTACGGTTGGCGCATGTGCCAATCAGCCAGGCGGCCTTTATATTTTTACTGGAACCTCGATCCAGGGCAGGTGACATCTCCATGGGGAAATAAAATAAAAAGAGATATCTGGGGAGGGTCTTTTTTAATTACGATACGCTTTCAGGTGCTTGATTGCGCTGCATGGACATATTTTTCTGCATTTTTGCTGTTTCGTTTATTCTGTGGAGGTCTGCAGCTTCCTGGGGCAGCTGTCTGCCTTCAGGGAGCTCACTGGAAGCGTTCACCAGCACCTGTGGTGACATCGGCGTCTGCCGTCTTCCCGCCCCCATCAGCAGTGCTGAGCCTTTCTCAGCACATGTTTCATGCCGGCTGGTTGTTAATTGGCCGGCCAATGTGAAATCGCGGTTGGGAGCCGATTGTAGTCGGGGGCCCATTTCCCATCCGCTCCCAGGCCTGCCGATTGCACGTGCCCAACAAGTGTAAAATTCAGGCCCAGAGATGGTCAAGGAGCCAGAATTAGAAATGTGCCAGTACCCTGGAAGGTTGTAGGGCTGGAAGAGATTACACAGAGAGGGGCCAGTATATGAATGGATTTGAAAACAAGGATGAGAGTTTTAAAAATTGAGGAATTGTTTAATTGGGAACCAGTGCAGGCCAGTGAGCACAAGGGTCATGGGTGACCTGCACTTGGTGCAAGTTAGGACACAGGCAGCAGAGTTCTGGATGGCCTGAAGTTTAGAGAGGGCCAGTGAGGAGTGCATTAGAACAGCCAAGTCTGGAGGTAACATAGGCAAGGGTTAAGGTTTCAGCAGCAACAGAAGAGTTGAGGCAGGGGTGGAGACAAGTGATATTGCAGAAGTGGAAACAGGTGGTCTTAGTGATGGCACAGATATCTGGTTGAAAGCTTATCTCAGGATCAAATATGACACCCAGGTTGCAAATTGTCTGGTTCAGCCTCAGACAGATGGAATTAATGGTGAGGGAATGGAGTTTGTGGTGGGGACTGAAAACAATAGTTTCAGTCTTCCCGATGTTGAATTGAGGGAAATTTCTATCCATCCAGTACTGGATGTCAGAAAATCTGATAATTGAGAGATAGTGAAAGAGTCAAGGGAGGTATAGTAAGACAGAGCTGGTATTGCCAATGTACATGCAGAAACTGATGTTATCTTTTCAGATGATGTCGCCAAGTGGCAGGATATAGTTGAAAAATAAGAGAAGGGACAAGGATAGATCCTTGGGGGACACCAGAGGCAGGAAGAGAAACCATTGATAGTGATAGAAGAGGCAGAATCAGACAGTATTGATTCATTCAAATGTGAATTAGATAAATTTCCTTCAGAAAATAGTATTTTGGGATACAGTGTATGAGTAGTGTGAAGAATGATAATGGTAAATGTAGCAAGACTTAGAGGAACAGGTGACTTTGGATCACTGGTTCCTACAGCTTTCCACCACTGAAGTTTTCATTGCCTCATTTCTAGGTGTGTTGTAGATTAATTGATAGAAATCCATTGCTATGATTAGTCAGCAACTCTATTATTGTTGTATCAAGTATCTACCAAGATCTCAGTCTTTTTCTCAATTGGAAATTTCTATGTTCCTAAATACTAATCAGAGACAATATCACCCCAATTTTAATTGGGGGGGGGGGGGTGCGGGGGGAGATGTGAATGGTGCACATGAGCCTTCAAGTAGGCAGGTCCCTAGAAACCATGGAGATGGCTGGAGCTCATTTCCATGACTTTAGCTGGGCTTCCATTCAAACCTGACAAGTGGGCAGGAGTGGGAATTTGGCTGGCAGGAGGCCACTGCCTGGGCTGCACGGGTAAGTTCCCTGTCAGTCAGGTAGGTGATAGACGGCAATCGGGAGAGGCCAGGAGAAACCCAACGCAAGGGAGACTCAAGGTTTCCTTGTGAGGCCTGGAGGAGCCCTCATGGCTCACAAAGAAGATTTTTTTTAAAGTTTTAAACTTACTTTTCTAGACCTCTTTTTGCCCAGGAATCATCTCCTGAGAGGTTTTGCCTGATGGAAAAACCTTCCCTTAACCCTCTGTTCAGGTCATGGAATAAAGTTGCCATTAGGGCCACAATGGCAACATCAGTCCCCAATTGCCATATTTAAAGCAGGACCACTTTACCTTCTTGCAGGTGTACTGCTCGCCTGCTCAAAAGAACAGATTAATTTTGGGCCCATAAGAAAGGCAGTAGGATCACAGGAATAAGTTGCTGTCCATAACTGTCTCTCTGCCCGATTTCTGCCATGCAGGGTGAAGGAATTAAAATTGGGGTCTTTGTGTTATACACTAAGATCATATTTTAGTGTATAAGGTAACTGGGCCTTCACTGCATTGGGCTGTTCAGTGGAAGCCTGCACAAATTGACTTTTTTCTCAAATCTGGGCATTGATTTTGTTCAATTTAACTCCCTAGTAAGCATCAACTAAGTGAACAGAGCACGAGGGATTCTTGGTAACTCTGGCAAGAAGATAGCATTTCACTCATGGCTACTGAACTCCATCCACTCAGTGACCTTATTCATTGGTTAACTGCGGCGTCCATGTCACAAAATTGCAAGTTATTTCCCAGCAGTCTGAAGTCAGGTAGCATCCATAAGCCATCATTGAGATTTCCAGAGGCCACAAATGAAAGGACTGTTACATGAAACTGCACACACTTCCTGCAATACTTATCATTCCTGTCTCCTTCCTTCCAGCCTCCAGACAGACCACACATTATTATAATGCTGTGTTTTTCACATTTTTTGCTGGGGGGTAACTCTGGATTTAACCATGTCAAGCCAAGGAGGGAATCATTGGTTTGGTGGATGTGTTTTTCAATTGTAAAGAGCAAGCCATGATCAAAGTTAAAAGGATGAAAGCGAAAATAAGGTGATTCAAGAAGCAGTGTTTATTAATGGCTGGATTTTGAAAAGCTATAAATTGTAGCAGGAAGAGCAGTGTAACAGAAGCCACAAGATAAATCCAGAAAATGAAGGGCACTTCTCCTATCTTTATTCATAGCCCTAAAAAGAAAATCCTATAGTTTAAATAATAGCATCACGATGAACACTTTTCAACTTAATTCATCTTCCCATCCAGATATTTACTCCATGTGGAAAGAGTTCCATGGGTTTGAGATAGCAGGAAGAACTAAGTTGGAGTAGTGCCCCAATTCTGGGTTTCTTTTCATTGTGATTTACGTGTAATTTCTGTTTGCAAATACATTGGAATTCTAAAATCATTAGTATATCGACATTATCACATCATCAGACGATTTACTTTCATTTAGCACTTTAGCAGGTCCTTCAGAAAAATCTCAAAGCATCACTTCATACTAATTGAATTACTTTGAAATGCAGTGACTGTTGTTATGTAGACAAATCTGTGTGAAGTCCATGGAGAAGAGCACTTGCCTTCTGCTAAAACATATGTTTAATTTCTTGAGAGACAATAACTGATGTTATGCATTGGTGGAAGGGAATATTACTCTTCTAAATGACAGACCATGGATAACCCCCAAATTGGCTCACTGGTAAGTGCACCACCACAAGAAAACCCAAGTTTAAAACCCATTACCTGCTGTTAGCACAGATCACAACCCACTCTGGCCATAGGAGCTCCAGCAATCTCACCACTCCGGCTTGAGAGGCAGTGGCAGTGGTGATCAGTGCCAATGCTGCACAGAAGAGATTGGCCATCCAGTGCAAAAAGAGGATGAATGAGCTCATCCGTGTCACCAGGGTTAGGCAACCACCTCATCACTCTAAACTCTCACACTCACAAGGCCATCACACATACACTGGTATCTCACTCATTACCAGCTCAAGGGACATAACCACTCACTCTTTCACACACACGCTCACATCTCCATCAGACCTCATCTCCTCTGGAGACTGCCTCCTTACCCCTCATCACCTTGAGGCCAATTGCACAGATCAACATGTGGCCCCACACACACCCTGGGATACCGTCATTTCCCAGTACAGCCTCGCCCTGCAGCCTCTTCCCTTGCCTGAGGCCACTTCTCCCCCTTCCCCCAGCAAACCCTAGCCCTACAACCATTGAAAAGCCACCCCCAGCTTACAGTTGGTTTGGTAGGTAGTGACCTGCCCGTGAACCCCGTGATGTGGTGCTGCCTACAAAGCTTGGCGCTGATGACCATGAGTGCTCCTAAAGCGAGATAGGAAAACAAACCTCAAAGTCCCGAGCAAAGTCGGCACTTGCCTGGATGATCCAACGTGGGGAGGATGATTCCGGCAAGCAGAGCTTATAATGAGATGCTAAAGTATTGAAATTAGGTTCCCAACGTGCTGCGACAGAAAAGGCAACCTGCCATTGATGGGTGGAGCGAATGATTGAAAACAGGTTTCAAGATGGTGTGAAACCAATTTTTGGCCTTCTTGCCATATTGTCCCCTCCCACCTGCCATGACGCCTGATGCCAACGGGGCCAGAAAATTGCCGCCCTTGTGTTGTAGAGCTGACATCATTTTGTGAGATTTGGGTTCAATTTTACAATTTATTACATCACCAGCGAAGTGTTCTTGGTTGTCTTGTCTGGTTAACTCATTGGTAGAGAGGGAGAGTTGCAAACAGGAAATGTAAGACAGAGAAATCCTACTTGACACCAGGGACATCAATCAGCACAATAAAAGTCAATACTGAACAAAAGCAGACTCCAACCTAATACTTATGTAGCATTCTGAGGGAGGATTACATGGATAATCATCATTTATTTCTTTAGCATGCGAGAAGATTATCGAAAAGTTTAAAAAAACAAATTACAGCAAGTTGCTGAAATCTCAGGTGTGGTCGCAAGCCAATGGCTCATTATTTTGTTGTACTTTAAAGTTGCATTTTGCTTCAGTTAAATTCTACAGCACTATGTTGATCAGTCAGTTGAATTCCTGTTATTGATGGGATTCACAGCTGAAGTAATATATGTTCTGTGAAATAATACGGTCCTTCTTCTTAGGCAGTTTCTCGGGATCAAGGATGACCTGTTTCCACTCCGATTCAGTTAAATTCTATAGGATTATGCTGTCTCTGACAGATGAATTCCGGTTATTGATGGGATTCGTAGTTGAAGTAATAAATGTTTTGTAAAATAATATGGTCCTTCTTCTTAGGCATTTCCTTGGGATCGAGGATGACCTGTTTCTACTCAGATTCAATAGGTTCTGAAATAACTGATAAGTCCAATCCATGATCTACAAACTCTGCCACATGCAGGTGGTGCTTCAAGTGTTGGGTAGATGAGTTGTTTGGGGGTTTGGGCACTCCCTCCAACACCTCGACTTCACCTCTTTTCCTGATGAAGTCTCCCGATGTGTTTGATGCTAGGTGAATTTCTGTTATTGATGGGATTCCCAGCTGAAGTAACATATGTTTTATGAAATAATATGGTTACTTGCCTAAGAATAATCCAACAGAGCAAGCTTGTTGTACTTTTAGGCAAAGATATATTGTGGGCTCACAGTCATGTTGGTATTTTATTATGTGTCAATGAGTATGCATTTAGTTTATGTAAATTAAGATGTAATGCACTATGCCTTTTGCTGGTTTGTATCTGTTGGAATGCCCATTATACCAGTCGACTTTAGATTCTTGCTATAGTATTCTCATATTATGTTAGGTTCCTGTAGTTTCCCAAACTCTGTCTATCATTTCCTGTCTTGTCTTGCCATTTCTCAACATATCTTTTCCATCCTATCCTAACACACTGCAGTAAGAGAGAAATAGGCTTTGATTTAATTTCCTGCTGTTCCTTTCTTTTTCATTCCTTTTAACTATTTGAATAACTTCATTGGAACCATTTCGGAAGGAGCATGGGAACTCAGGCCAATTCTTCTGGCACTTCAAAGATGCAGACACTAGATATATAATGCTCATGGCTGGATTTTCTTCCACGGTGTGTTCTACTCACTACTCCAACCCCACTATGACCCTGACCCAGCTTCCTGGGTTATAGCTTATTTACTATAGGGAGAGATACCAAGAGCCTCACCACCATGCTGAGTGAGCAAAACACTGCAGTGGAACATTCACCACAGTGCCAGAAAGAATAGCAACATCCAAAAGGGTGTGGCAGTGAGGGAGAAGAGTCCATTAATCGACCCTCTTCCTCCAATGGGAAATTAAGAGGCAAACTGTTGCTGTCCCACCAATGTACTCCCATCATCTGAAAGTATGGTTGTCAGTACTTCAAGCAGGAAGTGGGGAAATAAGCGAGTTTTCCTAAACCCACAGTCTTCCCAGCTGTCATTTAAGTGTGACAGGGTGATCATTGACCAAGAAGCTGAGTTCTCAGCTAGCAGCCGTGGGGGGGAGAAAGCTTTCTGGTGGTGCTTACTGGGTGGAAGTTGAGCAGCAGACTTCTCTATTTCATTTTGTTACAGCTGGTCAATATAGCTGATGAAAATCCAACTATAATTGTCCTTATGCAATGCAAATGTTTGCCAATGAACAGGTTAAATTCCCTAAGAAGGAAGAGGATTATGTAAATTCATGAAGTTTTACAGCACAGAAACAGGCCATTCAATCCAACAGTTCTATACCGATGTCTATGCTTCATTTTCACATTTTTCGGAATAAAAACTGATGGACCACCTGGCATTGATCTGGCACCGGAAACGACAATGGCATACACAGCTCTGTTGACTCTGCAAAATCCTCATTACTAATATCTGGGGGCTTGTGCCAAAACTGGGAGAGCAGCCCCACAGCCAGCCTGATATAACGGTAGTCACTAAATCTTACCTTACAGCCAATGACTCAGACGTGTCATCACCATCCCTGGGTATGGTAGGTCAGACTTAGCAGAGGTGGCAGCACAGTGGTGTACAGTGAGGAGGGAGTTGCCCTAGATGTCCACAACATTGACTCCGGACCCCATGAATCCCATGGCATCAGGTCAAACATTGGCAAGGAAACCCCCTGCTAATTACCATCTGCAACACTCCCTCAGCCTCCATGTTGAACACCATTTGGAAGAAGTACCAAGGGGAGCAGGAGCACAGAACGTACTTTGGGTTGGTGACTTCAATGTTCATTACTAAGAGTGGTTTGGTAGCAGCATTACTGACCGAGCTGACTGAGTCCTGAAGGAAATATCTGCCAAACTGGGCCTGCTGCTGGTGGTGAGGGGCCCAACAAGAGGGAAACATGTAGTTGACCTTTCGCTCAGCAATTTACCTGTCGCAGATGTATCTGTCCATGACAGTATTGGTAGAAGTGACACAGTCCTTGTGAAGACCTAATCTTCACACTGAGGATACCATCCATCCGGGCTCGGCACGATGCTGAACTCTTCTTCTGCCATCTTCGTCTCCGTGCTCACTTCTTTGGGCAGGAGTCCTCCCCCCATTCAATGAATCCTTTTACCCACCTCCAATATTTTCCCTCCATCTGGACCCCTCCCTCTGGATTCTTACCTGCTCTTGATCTTTTCATTCAGAACTGTCAGTGTGACATCAGTCGTCTCAATTTCTCTGCTCCTCTCACTCCAACCTGTCTCTTTCTGAACTTGCCGCACTCTGTTCTCTCAGGTCCAACCTTGACTTTGTCATCAAACCTGCTGACAAGGGTGGTGCTGTTGTTGTCTGGTGCACTGACCTCTACCTCGCAGAGGCTGAGTGCCAGCTCGCAGTCAGTTCCTCCTACCTCCCCCTGGACCATGACCCCACACTGAACATCAAGCCATTGTTTCCAGGACTGTCACTGACCTCATCTCTTCTGGAGGTCTTCCCTCCACAGCTTCCAACCTCGGTCTCCCAACCTCGGATGGCCCGCATCTACCTCCTACCCAAAATCCACAAACAGGACTGTCCCAGCAGACCGATCGTGTCAGCCTATTCCTGCCCCACGGAACTAATTTCTTGCTATCTTGACTCCATTCTCTCTCCCCTTGTCCAGTCTCTTGCCACCTACATCCATGATTCCTCTGACACCCTACATCATATCAACAATTTCCAGTTCCCTGGCCCCAACTGCCTCCTCTTAACCATGGACATCCAATCGCCCTACAACTCACACCCTGCTTCCTATAAGGACTCCATCCCATTCTCTCAGTTCCTTTGCCTCCATCACATCTGTTCTGATGATGCCACTTTCCAAAGCAGTTCTTCTGACATGTCTTCCTTCTTCCTTAACCAAGGTTTTCCATCCACGGTGGTTGACAGGGCCCTCAACCCCTGTGTCCGGCCCAACTCCTGTGCATCCATCCTCACACTTTCCTCTCCCCCCCAACCCCCCCCACCCCCCCCCCCGCCCCCCCCCCCCTCCCAGAACCATGATAGAATCACCTTGTCCTCACTTATCACCCCACCAGCCTCCGCATTCAAAGGATCATCCTCCGCCATTTCTTCCAATTCCAGCATGATGCCACCACCAATCATATCTTCCCTTCACCCCTTGTTGGCTTTCCGTAGGGACTGTTCCCTCCGGGACACCCTGGTCCACTCCTCCATCACTCCCTACAGCACAACCCCCTCCCACGGCACCTTCCCATGCAAACACAGAAGGTGCAACACCTGCCCCTTTACTTCACCCTCCTCACTGTCCAAGGGCCCAAACACTCTCTTTCAAGTGAAGCATCACTTCATTTGCACTTCCCTCAATTTAGTCTACTGCATTCGCTGCTGCCAATGCAATCTCCTCTACACTGGAGAGACCAAACACAGACTGAGTAACCATTTTGCGGAACACCTTCGGTCTGTCCGCAAGCATGACCCAGACCTTCCTGTCGCTTGCCATTTCAACACACCACCCTGCTTTCATGCCCACATGTTCATCCTTGGCCTGCTGCAATGTTCCAGTGAAGCTCAACGCAAACTGGAGGATCAGCACCTCATTTTCCAATTAGGCACTTTACAGCCTTCTGGACTTAACATTGAGTTCAACAAATTCCGATCATGAACTCTATCCTCCATCCCTATCCCCTTTCCAATCCCCTTTTTTCTAATAATTATTATATATTTTTTAAAATATATTTTTCTTTTCCCACCTATTTCTATTATTATTTTTAAATTTATTTCCATCCATTGTTTTATCTCCACCTTTTAGCCAATTTTGATCCCTTCCCCCCACTCCACCTCCACTAGGGCCATCTGTCACTTGCTTGTCCTGCTTTCTACCCATAATGTCACCATTAGCACCTCCTTTAGCTAATGTCAGCACTGTCAATATCCCTTTGCCCTTCTGTCTATGACATTTTTGGCAATCTCTCCTTTGCCTCCACATATCACTGGCCCTCTATCCAGCTTTACCTGTCCCATCCCCCTTAAACAGCTTATATTTCACCTCATTTCTAATTCTCTTCAGTTCTGATAGAGTCATACGGACTCGAAACGTTAACTCTGTCTTCCTCTCCACAGATGCTGTTAGACCTGCTGAGTTTTTCCAGCTATTTTTGTTTTTGTATCATCCATCATGTTGTGTGGCACTACCACAGTGCTAAATGGGATGGATTCAGAACAACTGAGAAGATGTTTCTTCTCGTGGGGGACTCTAGAACTAGAGGACACAGTTTAAAAATAAGGGGTTTCCCTTTAAAGACAGAGATAAGGAGGATTTTCTTCTCTCAGCGGGTCATTCATCTTTGGAATTCTCTTCCATAGAGCAGTGGAGGTTGGGTTATTAAACATATTCAAGGCTGAGTTAGACAGATTTTTGATCAACCAGGGAGTCAAAGGTTATGGGGGACAGGTGGGAAATTTGAGTTAAGGTAACAATCAGATCAGCCATGATCTTATTGAATGGCCTACTCCTGCTCCTATTTCTTGGGATCTTATGAACAGATGTAGCAATTCAAAACTGGATTTCCATGAGGCACTGTGGGCCACCAGCAGCAGTAAAATTATATTCAACCACAATCTGTAACGTCAAGACCCTGTGTATCCCCACTGTACCATTACCATTAAGCCAGGGATCAACCCTGCTTCATCGAGAAGTTCAGGAAAACTTGCCAGAAGCGCAACCGGCACAACTAAAAATGAGGTGCAAACCTGGTGAAGCTACAGGATAGGACTACATGCATGCCAAACAGCAAAAGCAGCATGCAATAGACAGAGCTAAGCAATCCCACATCCAATGGATCAGATCAAAACTCTGCCATGTCAAGTCATGAATGATGGTGGACAATTAAACAACTAACCAGAAGGGGAGAATTCACAAATATCGCCATCCTAAATGATGGGGGAACCTAGCACATCAATGCAAATGAATCATTTGCAATAAAAATAGATAATGCTTGAAATACATAAGGTCCAGCAGCATCTGTGGAGTGAGAAACAGGACCTGAAATGTTAACTCTGACAGTATTTAATGAAGGTGGAGAGCCGGTGAGAGCCTGGTGTGGCCTACTTTTGGGAAAGCCCACTGAATTAAGTGCCTATCAGGCACTTAACTGGGCTTCAACAGGCCTTCCCTGAGATCAAGGACCCTGGGGTGAACATCCTGCCCCCCTCCCCACCACCCTCAAGAGATGACATCAGCAGCCAGCAGCTATCAAAACAGGCAACACCACTGGAGGAGCTGTGACTACTGCCAGCAATACACACACCAGAGGCCTAGAGTTGCCAAGGGACCCAGGCCACAGGTGAGATAAGGTAAGATGGGGGCCATGAGGTGGGGGTCACAGGGAAGGTGGGTCAGCAGCAAGGGCACAGGGTGTGCTCTCAGTGGGCCCACCCATTTCAGATGCTGGTCCCTCCATCAGACACTGAACACCTTTTAACGAGGGACCCCCCCCATCCCCCACCAACCACACCCATCACCCACCCACCCCCCCCACCCCATCCCCCACCAACCCCCCCCCCCCCCCCCCCCGCCACCCCCCCCACCCCCCCACCCCCCAACCTACCAACCCCCTCCCCCGCCCCCGCCCCCACCCCACCCCGGAAAAGCAGCAAGCAACCCTGACAGGGTTTGCTTTTCAGGCTTTCTACATAGTGAGACCCCGGATGAGTACTGGATGAATTCCAGCCACAGCAGGATAAGAACCTTAAGAGGGTATTAATTGCCCATTTAAGGGCCTCAATTGGCAGCAGGGCAGGAAGGCTGTCCATGGGCCTTCCTGCCCCAAATTTAATTGCGGTAGAAGTGGGAAGGTGGCTCCTCACCCAGCACCTTCCCGCTCAATTAAATTTCCCCCACCACCAAACCCGGTGATGGACATTAAACTGGGGGAGGGCATTAAATTCCACCCCCTGTTTCTCTCCATAGATGCCGTCATTTACAGCATTTTCGATTTTCATATACGATTTCTAGCATGTGAAGTATTTTATTCTTGATTGCTGAAGCATTTACAACTATCTTCAGCCAGAAGTGTCAAATGGATGATCCATCTCGGCCTTCTCCTGAGGTCCCAAGCATCAGACCCCAGGAAAGGAGGGTGCACACAGTGCTAATCACTGGGGCTTGTGCCATCAGAGGGCTCAGGCTCAGACAGCATCATCCCATCTCTCAAGTGGCCACCTGCCTGCGTAGACAAGTACATGGTAGGCACTCCGCTCTAAGACAAAGCTTTGTTGAAGAAGTGGTTATTGGAGCAAAAGCCCAAGGTAATGCGGCCATTTTTTTACAGCCAGGTTGCACTCTGGGTGATGTAGTCTAACCTTGGCCATGTTCTTACCTTCCCACGCAGGCGCCAGCCCACTAAAGGACTGCAAGCGTAAAGATGGCCCGAGCGGGCCGGGGAGGCCAGAAGGAGCGGCAGTTCCAGCAACACTGAGACCCAGAGCAGCTGGAGTGTTAGTCAGGGCCGAGAGGAAGTGCATCTTGCCATCCTCACAGCCATCCTGAACACCACCTCAACGAGAAAATTTCCAAACCTCCAGGACGGGGGGATGAGTAAGTGCCAGTTGTGAAAGACTGTAGCAGGACATAGCCTGGGTAGTGTTGAACACCCTTAAATAGAAAGGATGTAAAAGTAATAGAAAAGGGGTATTGTAGATTCACCAAGATATTATGAAGGATGAGAAAGCAAAGCGAGGAAGAGAAACTTGGGAAGTTTGGATTTTTTTCACTAAAACTTCTAAGAATGAGTAAGAGTGAGAGTGAGTATGTGTGTGAGAGTGAGCAAGTGAGTTAGTGAGTGAGTGTGTGTGTGTGTGTGAGAGAGAATGAGTGTGGGCGAGAAAGAATGAGTGTGGGTGTGAGCAAGAGAGACTGTTTGCGAGAGAGAGAATGAATGTGGAAGAGAGAGAGAATGAGTGTGGAAGAGAGAGAGAATGAGTGTGGGCGAGAGAGATTATGGGCAGGATTTCCCGGTTGGTGTGCGGGGGCAGGACCCGCTCGCTGATGTGTAAAATGACGCAGGATGATGTCGAGCAAAACCTCCGATGTCACCCCGCCTCATTTCAATTTTCAGGTTGGCGGGGCTACAGCTGGATCAGCTGTGCACCCGCTGACCTGTCAAGGGCCAATTGAGGCCATTTAAAAAATAATTGCACTAGTTAAAAGACCTGCCCGTCCAACCCTAATGTTGGCAGGCAGGCCAGGAGCCGTGGCGGGCTTCAGAAAAAGAATGAAACCTCATCCACGGGCAGGATGAGGTTTCATGTAGGTTTTTAAAAATTTAATAAAAGTGTCATATGAGGGGACATGTCAGGGAAATTTTATTTTTCTATTTGTAACATTTTTGAATTTGGCATCGATCTCCCTGAGGCAGCACTTAGCCTTAATTGGCCCGCCCACATAAAATGGCAGCAAGGCCCCAATTGGGGGCGCCAATCGGAGGTGTGCCTGCACATGCCCGCTCCTGAAACCACGCTCCCCCCACCTCCAATAGGGGGAAAATTCTGTCCTATGCGTGAGCGAGAGAGATATAGAGAGAGAGAGAGAGAGAGAGAGAGAGAGTAGCAGTGAGTGACTGAGTGTGCATGCATGAGAGAGTGAGAGAGAGTGTGAGTGAGAGAGTGTGTGTGTGAGAGAGTGATCCAGATACACATACCAACACAAACACACTGCTCGGTGCGGGGACGCATACACGCCCTCTCCCACTCCATTCCCCCACCTCCTCTTCCTCTGTCCCCAAAAACCTATCCACCCATTGGGCCAGGCAAGGAGGAAAACCCAGACTCTAGGACAACCCGCTTCCGGCCCCACTTTCATAAGAATTCCACCGAGGCCAGCTCGGAGTATGTGCTACCAGTGGTGAATGCAAGGTCGATGTTAGTGAAACCCAAATCCTTAGTTCAGACCCAGTCTCCGCCCCCTTCCCTGGTGACCAGGACTTGGGGCTTAACTGTCACTAGCTCTGCTTCTTAATGAAAAAGCAAAAAATGTTTTATTCATTAGCTTTTCTGTTTGGCACTTTTGGAGGTCATTTATATTAATTATTCATTTTTTTAAATGATCAATTTATTGCTTTTATATTGTTATGTTATCCTCATGCCTTAATTTTTTTTTAAAATTCATGTTTAATGTCGTGCCAAACCAGATCTCAGGCAGCTGCTGCTGGGTTTCTTGCTGAAGAGGAATGAGAGGCTCACAAGAAGTCCAACTGCTTTTTTGGAGGGCTAGCAAAAGGGGTTATTTTTACTCAAATAGAAACGTGAAGTGTTAGAAATGCTCAGTAAGTCTGGTAGCGTCTGTGCAGAGAGAAACAGAGGTCAGTGACACTTCATCAGAACAAGTGCAGATTGTGGATCTGAAGCATTGACTCTGTTTCTCTCTCCACAGATGCAACATGGCCTGCTGAGTATTTCCAGCCTTTTCTGTTTATATTTCACATTTCCAGCATCTGCGGTATTTTGCTCTCATATGCTGTATGCTGGGCATTTGTAAACATGGTTAGCTTCAATTTAAAATGAGAAAATATGTATCACTCAGTGCAAAGTGTAATCTTTCCTTTAACAAAGCCCACTTGCGTGGATAGAAATAGCACAAGATTGTAGGTGAATAGGTTTATGCTAATTTACTGGAAGATTTGCTATTTCTAAATTTGGAAGTTAAACCAGGAACCATGCGCCAATAGAATATGTCACTGTTAACTCAATATATTCTCATCTGTATATAGGATTGTTGTTTGCGGTGCTTGAGGTTGAAGTCTTTTGGATGTTGCTATCCGGATATTGCATAAGGCCTAGTTCATAAAAGCAGAGCTGGTTGCATAAAATGAACAACCAAATTGTGTGTAATTATCTGACAAAACCATCGTTATAAAGTGTATCATACTGAAACCTGAGTTTTTGATAAGCTTTATGAATGGAGACTTGAAGTACAAAGACCTAGTAGGAGAATTTTCCGGTTGGCAAGCAGGGGCGGGGCCCACTCACCGATGTGTAAAATTACGCGGGGTGACATTTAGATTGTCACACAAGTGGACTTGGTTAAAGGAAAAATTACACTTTGCACTGAGTGATAAATATTTTCTCATTTTAAACTGAAGCTAACCACATTTACAAATGCCCAGCATGAACTGTCAGGGGCCTATTAAGGCCATTAAGAAAGTAATTAAAGTTGTTAAGAAAGCTGCCCATCCAACTTTTAAGGTTGGCGGGCAGGCAAAGAGCCCAGGCGGCCTTCACATTTTTCATGAAATCTCAGCCACGGGCAGGATGAGGTTTCATGAAGGGTTTATTAATTAAATTAAAAAATTTGGAAAAATTAATGGACATGTCCCAGTCATGTGACAGTTTCACATGAGGGGACATGTCCTTAATATTCTTTTTCCTTTATTAAATTTTTCTGAACTTGAACTGATCTCCCTGAGGCACAGAGATGCCTCATGGAGATTTCTGGGCTCTTTCACACGCACGCGCTAAAGACCACAGGCTCTGACTCAGGGAATCCCCCTCACCCGCACAGGGAGCGCACAGCGCTTGGTGCATCACATTGGGCGGGCCTTAATTGGCCCACCATGTAAAATAGCGTTGCGGACCTGATCGGGGGCCTCCCCTGCACAAACCCCCCCCCCGACGGGGGAAAATTCTTCCCTAGAAATTTTGCTAAATCTATATCAAACAGTTTGACTGTAACTATGGTTCCCAAATCTGGACACTCAAAGGCTGTGACAGGGAAGGTTAAAGGGTGGGCGGGGCGGGATAAGGTGCCCAGAACAGGAGAAGCACCAAAGCCCATGATTTCTCTTCTCAGCCCTGCCCAGCATCACAGATGCCAATCTTTGGCCAATTGAAGGGAAGAGTCATATTGGACTCAAAATGTTTACTCTGTATTTCTCTCCACAGGTGCTGCCAGACCTGCTGGGTTTTTCCAGCATTTTCTGTTTTCACTACACCCAATTCAATTTGCTTCACTATACACTCCCCAACATTTAAATCAACACTTTGGTGCAATGTGATTTCCAAAAAGGTGAATAACTAACATAGTTTTAAAGAACCGAAAATCTCACTGAGCAATCACCTTTCCTACTTGTTAGCAATTGTACCCAAAATCTCATCATTAAGGTAATTACTATTTAACCAGAAGCAAAAAGCTAATTGAACCACTTTGAGACCCAACCTTTCCTGAAATCAACAAAGCCTTTTAGATCAGTTAAGTACAGACTAAATACTTACTGAATTGTCTAAAAATCTGGCATGTTTATAAGCAGCGCCTTTGTAACTGAATCCTATGGTGCTGGCAAATGTTTAGTGTTATTTGCACAATATAGACAGCGCCTGTGGTAAGCATGAATGCTCCTTATAGTGAGGACTGTAAATAGAAATTACTGTTCTGTTTTGCACAAGGAGGGTTTCAAGTACTATATCCCATTGGATGAAAGAACATTCTCTCGCCATGGATTAGACAGAATATCACTGAACATTGGAAACTTTTGTTGAATACATTGCTTGAAATCCATCTTGGACAGCCACAATTAAGATGATGTTCCATGTTTTTAAAATATATTAAAAGTCTAACATTTGAGCACTCTCCTCTGGCCTACCCCACTTCTACTGAAGACCATATTTGGTCTCGACTCACAATGTGCAGCACCATGGGAGATCAACCAATAATATTTAAACCTCTCACTTGCATGCAAGTTTTCCCACAATAAATTTCTATATCTACATTAATAATGGAATCTTCCTATATAACTTGTCATACTGTAATTGCACCTAATCACTTACAGTAGCACTGTACTGTAGAGAAACCCTTACAGCTCAACTGACTCTGCTTCACAAATTCCTGTAACAGTTGCTAGAATTATGAATGACAACATGAAATCCAAACATCTTTGAAAAAAGGAAGACAGGAAACTGAATTATGTTTACACACTCCGGTCCCATTAAACTCCAGCCTCTAGTCCTACTTCACCTGTAGATTATATTTGGACTTGAGTCACTTTGTGAAACATCGTGGGAGATTGAGTAGTAATATAGTCATAAATGTCTCTCCACCCACTCCTTTCCCTCTATCTCTAGTTGTGTAAGCACCTGACCTCTTTGTCTTTCCTCCTTTTTCAGTCAATTTTCCTGCTCCCCGTCTTCTGAGCACACCGGCTCACGCTGAGGTCAGGTATCACACTGATCAGGTGCCTTCCAATAGCCCACTTAAGTGGCCATTTTTTATTTATAAATTTAGACAGCAAATATTAGCAGGGTATTCTACCATTTGGCAATCATAGTTGTTGCTGATCTTGTCCTCACCTGACATCTACATTTGCTAAATAGGTCATAAGTGGAGGAGTGCAGCTATAACATCTAAATTCTGTATACTAAGATTATATGAGGCAGAGATGTTGGTGTCTGTGCAATCCAGCAACTTTCAGGAGACGGAGAAGCAAAGTTGGGGTGGGGGCAATTGTTCTGGTGTTGATATCTAGGTCCACATATCTCTGTCTTGCTTTATAAATTTCACAGAATTTAATATTCACGTGCCCCTTTTATGGTGCTGAGCTGCAATGCCAACCATCCATTCAAAGGTACAATGCTTAGAAATATTGAACACTGCCGACACTAAAACAACTCACCAGAACTACAAATATCTTACTAACACCATGTAGAAATTCCAACAACATGTACAGATCTCGCTGACAGGTCCACAGTTCATCAGTAACAAAGCTGGCTACTACCATGCAGTTTAATGGAACACACTGTGTAATAGCTGTGAAAGATGCTTACCAGATCTAATTCTATTCACTATCCATGGCAGCATCTGAAAAAAAAATGTAGTTAATTAATACAAATAAAACAGGTAACATATTAAGGAAATATAATTTTAAAATGAATATATTTCAGTTATTCAGTTATTTATGTATAGGGGGGAGAATATCCCAGACTGCAATATTGATATATCCTACACTAGTCCCTGTAACTCTAAGAAGGCCCTGAGGAGAGAGTGCTATTTACAATGTCAGCCACCGGGGTGGGGGCATTGGGAATGGAAGTTAGGTGATCATGAGTTTAGTGGGAATGTGGTGAAGGGAGCAGGAGATGGGTCTCATGGATAAGATAAGCGAGGAAAGGACATGAGGAGACAGGAGAGAAACTAAAGAAAGACATAGGCCAGAATTTTACATCTCCCAGGCAGGTGTGTGCCCGGCCCAAACGGACATGAAATAGCGCGAGATGAGGTCGGGCAAGTGTCCCAATGTCATCCTGCATGCGAGCAATCTTCAAGTCAGCATACTCGTCACACGGGCAAAACAGACAGGCAGGCAGCCAACTTTTAATGAAACCTCATCCAAGAGCAAGATAAAAAGGGTCAGCAGCATTGCCATTGTGAGTAGAGAGGAGTTTAGGAGAAAGTTTGCTGATGGCTGCTTATTTGAACTTGACAGCTTCGTCTCTGTTCTGATCTTCAGTATTAGTATTTCTAGGCTTCAGTTCAGGACTCATTGGTGCCTCCAAGGCCCGTGGGGGTTTTGACCATATGGACCCTTCCAGGTATCAGACAGCCTTCTGTTATCCTGGTAATGGAGATTCTGCTCTCCACTGATGGCACCTCCTGTGAGGAGGAAGAGAGGGGCAAAATGGAGGGGGAGGCCAGGTGTCCCAGTGCAACCTCCAGGGGTTCAACCTATGGGAGGAGAGGTGCTGGCCCAAGGGTCGCAGGGCCAGCAGGTACTCCAAGGCGGAAAGGGCCGCAGAAGATGCCACTATCCTACTGCCAGGGTCTACAGGCAGTGATGCAGCTACCTCAATGTGTCCGAGGCAATGCCGAAGGAGGGTCCCCTCCTTCAGGGAGACAGTGACCTCCATTTCTCAGATGATTGGGCCTGAGATCACCTCCAACTGTGTGGGTAGACAGCCAATGTCAGTGGCTCTGAAGGTCACAATGGCCCTCAAAGTCTGTGCCTCTGGCTCTTTCCAGGGGTCAGTGGAATGTCCCAATCAGCTGTCCACAGTTGCATCTAGCTGGTGACTGATGCTCTGAACAGGCGGGTAATGACATTTATTCATTTTCGTATGGACAAGGCCAGCCAGGCTGAGCGAGCCAAAGGATTCTGGGTTGCCCCGCATCCAGGGTGCAATAGACTGCACACATGTGGCAATCAAAGCACCAGCGGGTCAGCCGGGTGCCTTCGTCAACAGGAAGGGCTTCCACTCGATGAACGTCCAGATAGTGTGTGACAACAAGACGCAGATTCTGCAGTCTGTGCAGCTCCCATGACACTTACATCCTCAGGTACTCACAGGTGCCAAGGCCATTTACTGCTCCAGCTCAACTGGATGGATGGCTGCTGGGTGACAAGGCCTATTTGTTGAAAAGGTGGCTTGTGACGCCTCTCCGCCACCCAAGAACAGAGGCAGAGCGTTACAATACGAGTCATGTCTCCACAAAGGTGGTGATAGAAAGAACCATGGGTCTTCTCAAGACACGCTTCCAATGCCTGGACCGTTTAGTGGGTGCACTACAATACTCCCCAGAGCAGGTGTCACTGTTAGTTGTCGCATGCTGCGCTCTTCACAATCTGGCACTGGCAAGGGGGGACCCAATGGAGGAACAGGATCCTGAGGCAGCTCGACAGGCCACAGATGATGAATCCAATGGTGAGTCAGTAGAGGAGCATAATGAGGAGCATGGCAAGGACGTGGAGGCAGGCCTCTGGATCCTTCAGGGAGGCAGGGATGCCTTGATCCAACACTCCTTCAGCTAGGCTGCCAAAGATCTGCTGCTACCTCATGCCAGGGCTGCCACCTCCATCCCGGATGTCTGAAATGACCCTTTCATTTGAACCCAAAGTGCACCCAGTGCCTGTGCAATAAAGTTTAGAGTCACTCATGTTCAGTATGAGACACTGGTGTGCCCTGCTCCTACAAAACAAGTGAAACGTACTCAGGCCACTAAGACAAAAGCAAATTTGTATCATGTGGACATTCAATTCAATAAACATAACAACGTATGGTGTTAATGGTCACACCAGTAAACATATTAACATAACATGGCAGAATAGAAGATCACTCGTGACCAGTCCCTCTTGTGCTCATGGTGCCTTCAACTTAGGTTTGCAAGTGCTGCATCTTGTTGCCCCCCCACCCCTCGCTGGCAGCAGCATTGGAGGCAAGTTTCTCACTGCGCTGTCCTGTTGGCCTTGATGACCTTGGCAGTCGTCCTCTGGCCAGTGGAGCCTGCGCTGGCCCCACCTGGGAGGGAGTGGCCAGTGCCACAGTTGGCATCTCCCCAGCCACCGCAACCTCATAAGATGACACGATCACTGACAGAGGGGTGGAGGAGCTATTGCCATCATCCAGAGCGCCCTGAGAGGAGCCCGCAGAAGCGACAATCAGCTCATGTGCCAATATGAGTCACTCCAGACCTCCCTGCTTGCCATTGACGGGCAGGCACCTAGCTGGGATACTGGGTGCCTCATCCAGCTCCCATACTGGCACTGACCTCGTGAGGTCAGCGCCTGTGTGAGGGCTTGCAGGTCCGAGCGCAACCCTAGGAACATCTGATTCTGTTCCTAGAGTTGCCTCTCCATGAGAGTCGCCACTCTCTCAATGGAGGAGGCAGTGCACTTGGTGATCAGGGTCAATGCCATGCTCGTGCTGCATACGGACTCCTCCACAACAGAGACCATGACACGCATACGCTCATGGATCTCTGCCAGATCCTCCCTCACATCCTGCTGGACATCCAGCATCTGCAGCCTAATGGACAACTCCAGAGGCTCATTACCTGCCTTCGAATCAGCATCGCTTGGTCTCTAGCCGTCCTCCGACTGCCAGCACCCTGGGCTTTCTCTGCCTCCACCTGCTCCTCAAGCAAGTGTGAAGTGCCCTCACTGCTGTGCACCGACTTTCTAGCCGATGATCTAATGCCCACTGAGGTGCTCGTATCTGCGCTGGTGCCTGGTTCAGAGAAGGGGTGTGACACAGGTGCATTTAAAGCCCCGTGGCCTTTGGCGCCAAAGGTGGATCTTCGGGTCCCTATGCTTATGGACGAGTTGGCAATTCTAAGACAGAACAAGGACATGTCATTAGTTAAAGTCATCACACTGTCACTGAGCATGCCAGGCGCCCTGGTAAGACAATAGAGATCTGCATCATGGTGCCATCATCTTCCAATGATCAATGGGAACTCCAGGTTTGAGGCTCCCATTAAAGATGAGACTACACAGGAATGTTTGCACAATCCAGCACTCTCATCTCTCTTACCTTCGTCAGAGACCCTGCATCTCCATGACCAGCTGACAAAGGTGGGTGGCAGCACTCCAGATCCAAGGTATCCATCTCGTACCTCGTCAGACTGAGGAGATTTGAGGGGACATCCACATGCCCTTGATCTCTCTCTGTTGTTATAGCTTCCCTTCTCCTGAAATGACAGAGGGGCATGGATTTGTCCACTTTCTACCTGCAGCACCATTGCAGCCTGGCAAAGCCCCCCCCCCCCACTCTTGCAGGGCACATCCAAGTCGTGGCCCTCAACCCACAAGACACTGAGGCCAAGCAGCCAGGATTCACTCCCTTGGCTGGCACCAGTGTCAGTGATAGTTGGCACTCAGACTCTAACACCCCTGAGCTCAATGGGAGGACGGCCAGCCTTTAACACTTCACCACACTGATCAATGCTAACTTGGTACTCACCCTTGCTGAGTGCAGCAAATCATTGAACCATTTACGGCACTGCACCCATATGCACCGCACAAAGTCATGGCTGTTAGCCTTGGCTGCCACCTCCTCCCAGGATTTGTTGGTCAGGTGCTGTGGCCTCCTCCTGCCATCCCTGAGCAATAGAGTGCCCCGCCTGACACCGACCTCCTCGTCCAAGAAACGGGGGGCCGAGTGCCCACTCAACTTGCCGTCCCGCCTGACATCTCCTGCTGCTGGTGAGGCCATTGTTCAAATGAAATGGTTTCCTGGACAGATTGCAAAGATTCTCCCCTGGCAGCCTTCAGGGAGCTGCCTCTGCCGGTTTTTAAGCACCCATCGGGTCGCCATTGGACTTGTCACTCAGCAGGCTCCCGTCCCTGCCCAACCCTTTCCATCCATTGAGAAGACATTTCCGCTGGGCAGACCTTAATTGGCCATCCAGTGTGCAATCCCGTTTGCAACACGACCACTGCCGGGAGCGGATTCCACATCCGCTTCAGCTCCTGCTGACTTGGCACACACATCCAAGCGTGAAATTCAGGCCATGGGATCAGGATTAGAAGAGGAGGAAATCCTCCTTTGGAGAGAAAACAGCTGAGACAGTTGATCAGATGGTCTCAATCATAATGACAAAAAAGTCCATGCACTCATCGCAACTCTTGTTGGAGGGCAGGATGGAGGAGGCAGGAAAAATGGTTTAAGGAGATGGTTGGAAGTGAAGAAAAAAGCCAGAGTGACCTTCTCTGTCCAGAATAATTGTAAATTAGTGGGCAGTTTTGGGAGTGAGGCCTGATTGTGCTTGATGTGGTCCAGCCACATCTGGTGATGGCTAGCTGAACCAGTTGTGCACCAGATACACTCAAGTCTGCATGCCTTGTACTTGAGGGAACAAAACATATGTCTATCCTAGGGGGAAAGAGTAAATGTTTAACATAAAGGCATAAGAGTTAGAAGTGCACAAGTGCTTGAGCAGATCAATAGCTTTAGAAGTACAGCAACAAATGGAAGGTCAAAAGCTAAGAAGGAAAGATATTGGAGTTTAAAGAGGATATAATGTTGATTGATTTTGATGTTATCTGGTATGAGGCAATACAAGTACTTAGGTTTTAGAGATGATAGCAAGACATGATATGATTATACGGGTCAAGTATCCTTTATCTGTTAATCCGAAAACCAAACACATTCAAAAGCCGCACCTTTCTTGAACCCCATCAACCCTTAATGCAGGAAGTTCCCGACCCAAGCTGACAGGACCTGAGCCAATATGAACCTCGCCGACTGCACCTAACCTTTAATGCAGGAAATCTAGTTGCTTGTCTGTGCTCAACACGAATCTCGCAGAATCGCAGATGGCACCACAGGTCGGAAATTATTACCTGTATTTATTACTCAGTGATACATCTTAATTTTCTGGCAATTTTATTTACTTCAGACTATAGCTAGCCTAGGCTTAGGCTATTGTAATATAAGTAAGCCTAGTCCTATATGTGGGGCAGGATATTGAGTTCGGCGAGCAGGGTGTGGAACCCACTCACCGATGCGTAAGATGACGCGGAGTGACATCGGGTGGAACTCCCGACGTCACCCCGCGTCATTTCAATTTTCAGGTTGGCAGGGGTGCAGCCGAATCAGCTGTGCACCCGCCGACCTGTCAATGGTCATTTGATGCCATTTAAAAACTAATTGAAGTACTTGAAGGACCTGCCCGTCCAAACTTAAGGTTGGCGGGCAGGCCGGGAGCCCTGGCGGGCTTCAGGAAAAGCATGAAACCTCATCCACGGGCGGAATGAGGTTTCATGTTGGCTTTAAAAAATTTAATAAAAGATTAATTAAAAGTGATGGACATATCCCAACTGGACAAAATGGACAGAGTCACATGAGGGGACATGTCAGGGAAATTTTATTTTTCTATATTTCACATTTTTGAATTTGGCACTGATCTCCCTGAGGCTAAGTGCTGCCTCAGGGAGATGAGTGTGCTCTTTTGCGCACATACGCGAAAAAGCGCACTCTCAGGTTAGGGACTCACCCCCCCTCGCCCGCACAGGGAGCACATTGCGCTTCATGGTGAACGTCACGATGGGCGGACCTTAATCAGAGGTGCGCCCACATGCGCCTGCTCCTGAACGTCCCCCCCAACAGGGGAAAATTCTTCCTGTTGTATCTAAAAACCAAAATTATCTGCAATCCAAAACGCAATTGGCCCCAAGGATTTCGGATAAAGGATACTCGACCTGTATATATACACGCTTATATGTATCATATATATATATATATATATATACATTGAATGGTATACATGCTGATCATTATGATGGCATAGTTATAAGCTGATTCTTTTCAGTATTTGAAGGATCTAAAATGAAGGGCCAGAAATACAAGATTAAATGTTAAGAGATTTAGAACAAAGCAGTGGAAACATTTTACTCAGCAAGTTGTAAGACTATGTAATTCACTTCCAGGGTCAGTAATTTGGATAGAAAGCACATCAACGTTGAAGAATACGTTGAATAGGTAGATAAAGGAAAAGGAGATGAAGTGATATGAGAACAGGGTTTGTAAATGTGATTAGGACTATTCCTCGCAAAGAAAGTAAGCACAGGCATGGACTAGTTGGGCTGAAAGTTCTTTTTCCATGTTATAACTTCTTATTACTTCCATGTATTTCTCACTGTGTACTATTGTTATGCTCCATACTTTCTACTCTCTGTCAGATTGTAATTCTTCGCTGTAACACTCCAGAAAGCAGCACAAATGCCATTTTAACACTTTTGATATGCCTCTCAATGTAATATTCAATGTACCCACATTTCTCACTGCAACATTCCCTAATATAGCCACACCCTTTTTTCTAACAGTCTGTCATGTACCTGACATCCCTCCAATACTCACTGTGCTCACATAGGAAAATGGCTGTGTGGTCAGGTGCCAGTGTGCCCAGTTCCTGTGGAACTTTAGCATAAATTAATACTTTCAGGAGAATCAGGGAATTTAAAAAAGTGTATTTTAAATAAACAGTAAGTCAAAAGCAAAATTGTGCCTCAATTATTATACAGGAAGGAGTTACCACATTCCAAGACTAAATGGGAAAAAAAGACTAACCCCAAGCCACATTTCTGTCAATCATAGTAACTGGCCACTCAGCCTCAATCCTGTCATTTCTGCTCACCCTGCTCCCAATCACGAAGGAGAGACTTCAACAACGCACTATTTAACCTGTGTACCACACATACTTCACAACATAATTGACCTTCTGTTCACGATGGTTTACCTAGATAGTTAACCTTACAAATGAAGAAAAATTTGGTTTTAAATTTAAGTAAAATACTAAAAACACCTGTTGCAAACAGAATGTTTTAAATCTAGTTTTCCCTTTCCTCACTTGATGGCACTGATAGGGTCCTGTTCCAAGACACCAACAACCTTCTCATCTCATTTCTCACACTTGAAACTAGATAATGTTGTTGACAGGATAGTTGACCATGAGGAGGATCATAGCTGAGCAGAATTTGGCCCTTATCTGATAACTGCTCAGGTTTACTTTGTAGCAGAGATCATTGGATTACCATTGGTAATCAGAGCCTGGTTAATCTTTTCCCCCCTCTGTAGACCAGGGGAGAGGAAACTAATTTTAGTGCTCCAAGTGTTGCCCTAACTTTAATCAGCTAACTCAGCACAGATCAAGAACACAATGTTGTAATTTCCATATATGTCTAATTAAGAACTACATCTGGCTGTGCATTGGTTCACTGAGCCATCAGGAGACTTAGGCTATGTTTCAAAATTGCAAGAATTAATGTTCTTTTGATAAGGGATTTTGTAGTTTAGCTGATGATGGAGTAAGAATCTCTGAACAATTAATGCACTGAGTACTTTATCCAACTCCTCTGTATTCTTTACATCATTGCACAATAGGATATCCAGTGTAACCTCAGCAACTGAATCACTTAAACTGAACGTTCCAATGTACAATTTTTTTCTACTCCCCTTCTTTTCAGATCAGACATACTGCTGCGTTTCTAACTGAAATCACAGACTGCCAGCTTTCAGCGTACAGCAAGAAAAGGAAGGAACTGGATTTCCTCCAAAATGAACAGTAGCAAGACAGAGAGAGTACTGTGCAGATTCTATTACTACATTTTTTATAGGCTACGTGTTGGAGTAACAAAAAAAATAATAAACAGTTCAGTGTGAATTCCTGCTCAATGAACATTCCTATTAAACAGCAAGAACATTGTGAAGCAGGAGGCAAGCTCCATAGTGCAAATATTCAACATTAATGTTTGCATTCTCAAATAAACCTGGAATGTAGATATTACATACATATATTAGTACTGTCAAATGTTCAAATTGTATATTGCTTGGAATAATTCAGCAGAATGATCTGAACGTTTTTCCACATTTAAAGGTATAGAATTGTGGAATAGTTATAGCACACAAGGAGGCCTTTTGGCCCATCTTGTCTGTGCTGGTTCTCTATTCCCACCCTCCACCCTCACCTCATAGCCCTGCATTTTTTTTTATCTTTAGGTGCTTATCCATTTCCCTTTTGAAATTCACAATTGACTCTGCCTCCAGCACTTTCTCAGGTAGTGCAGTCCAGACCCTAACTACCCGCTGTGTAAAAAAGCTTTTCTTCATATCATTGTAGGTTTTTTTCCTAAATCAGTGCCCCCTGCTTCTGGACCCTTATTCAATGGGGACAGTTTCTCCTTTCTACTCTGTCTAGAGCTCCCATGATTTTGAACTCTATCAAATCTCCCTTTAACTGTTTCTTATCTAAGGAGAACAACCCCAGCTTCTTCAATCATTCCTGGAACCATTCTGGACATCTTTTCTGCACCCTCGCTAAAGCCTTCATACCTTTCCTAAAGTGTGGCACCCAGAATTAGGCACAATGCTTCTACTCTTATGCTATCAAAATGAATCAGAACCATTTCCAGGTCCCAACCTCCCTCTTGGTGTCAGGGGGCCCACCTGGGTGATCTTTCCTGAGGCAGCCAATTAAAAGGCCACTTCCAGGTCTGCCATCCAATGAAGGATGGTGGGCAAGTCTCTGAGGCTGCAGGTCCAATCAGATAGCAGCTCAACTGCCAGAGATGGGCATTACAGCTGTTAGAAGGGAACATGAGGACCCCTCCACAAGATCACTGACAGCAGAAGTTGTGACCCACTAATTGTAGGGGGGCGTGGGGGGGTGGGGGGGTTGGTGGGTGAAACAGGAAGCTCATAGGCACCCCATGCCAGGCTCTGGCAAGTTACCTCCAAGTACCTGCCAGGCTTGGCCCTCAAATAAGGAGCTAATCCACCACCAGGAAGATCCCAGTGGTGTTACCAATCAGCCCACAAATGGAGAGTTCATTATGCAATTTGGCTACCAGCCACTGCCAGGGAAGCAGCCTCTGACTGGTGATGGCCTGCCTCTGGGAAGATCGCTCAGAGGCAGAGCACGCAGGCTGCTGGTGCAATACGTATTTCTCAAAAATTCCCCCGAGTCCTGCCTTGAAGCCCACCCCCACTGAATCGGTAAGTTTCCACCCAATACCCCAGCTAAGGCCAAACCAGTGTTTCATTAAGATTAATCATAATCTCCTTATTTTTGTATAGTCTGTCCTTCTATTTATACAGCTCCGGACCTTGTATGACTTTTTATCCACTTTTTCAACATGCTCAGCCACCTTCAATGATTTGTAGCTCCAGGTATCTCTGTTCCTGAACCCAGTTGAGAATTGTATCCTTGATTTTATATTACCTCTCCTCATTCTTCTGACCAATGAATCAATTCACACATCCCTGCATTAAATTTCATCCGTCCATTCCACCAACCTGTCTATATCCTCTTGAGGTCTGTCACTATCCTCCTCATAGTTCACAATATTTCCATGTTTATGTCATCTACATATCATGCCAACATGTCCGTCCTTGGCTTGCTGCAATGTTCCAGTGAAGCCCACGTAAACTGGAGGAACAGCACCTTATCTTTGGATTAGGTACTTTACAGACTTCTGGACTTAACATTGAGTTCAACAACTTCAGACCATGAAATCTATCCTCCAAGCTTCAGATTTAAAGAGACAAAAGCTGCAAAAAGCAGATTTAAAGCTTGCAAGAGGCCAGAAGGTCCAAAGAGACAACTGAAGGCCTGTAACTCTTTGGTATGGGCATATGAAGCAGTGGTATTGTTGACAGCTGAGTTGGTGAGAGTGAGTGCATGGAAGAAAGCTTGAATGTATGTGGTGACCCAGGGAGAGGAACATCGGAAGGAGAGTTCGAAACCCTGGAGGTGAACCCTTGTGGAAGGCATCAGAGAGAAAGCATTGGTTTGGGAGAAGATTCCAAGGTGAGGTCTTGGAGACTGCAGTTTGGAAACCTTTGTGTGAAAGACGGAGTCCAGCGAGGCTGGTTGGCTCACAGTGTGACAAGCATCTGAGGGGAGTTGAGGAGGATTCCATAGCATCTGGTTGAGGTGGCATCTGTGATTTGGTTTCAGGGTGTGGTGTGTCTGATCACAGGTTACCTATTGGTACATGGACTGTGTACTTAGTGTGGACACTAGAGTATAGGATAGCTTTTGTAACTTGTGTTATCCTTACAAATCTGTATCTATCTGTCAAAGTATAATTGTGGATGAAGGAGTATTGTAACATAGTTAATCTTGTCTGATTTAATAAATGTTTTATTCTTTTGTTAAAAGTTCAACAGCTGACTCCTGTGACGCTATTCAACAGCTACTCTCCATGTATCTAAACAAACAAATAAAATTTAGGATCTATCAAGCTTGGTTCCACTCTGGGATCAGGCTTGTCCAGGGGTGACCTCAGCTGGGATCATAACAAAACATCTTTTTGGGAGTCCATGTCCATCACATCAATGACATTATTATCATCAAACCTCTCTGTTACCTAATCATAAAACACATATCAAATTGGTTAAACACAATTTGCCTTTTACAAATCCATGCTGGCTCTCCTTAAATTTTTTTATTCATTTATGGGATGTGGGCTTTGCTGGCTAGGCCAAAATTGATTGCCCATCCCTAATTAGTGCAATATCCAAGTGACTGTTAATGCTCTCTCGCATTAACATTTCTGAAAGCTTTCCCAACACCAATGTGAAACTAACTGGCCTATAACGGGCCTCTCTTGAACAAGCATGTAACATTTGAAATTCTCCAGTCCTCTGGCACAACCCTGTATTTAAGCAGAACTGAAACAACACAATGGCCAGTACCTCCACAATACCCACCTTAGATTTCCCTCAACACTCTCAAATGCACCCTGTCTGGTCCTGATGACTTATCAACTTTCAGCACATCCAGCCTTTCTAATACATCTCTTTATCAATGTTTAACCATCCAATAGCTCAACTACCTCCTCTTTCACTATGACTTTGACAGCATCTTTTTTAAAGGCAGTTCCAAATACTCATTTAGTACCTCAGCCATGTCCTCTGTATCTTGATGTAGGTCCCCTTTTTGTCCCTAACCAGCCCCATTCCACCTTTTACTGCACTTTGACTATTTGTAGGCCTGTTGGATTCATTTTTATGTCATTCTCTCCCTTTGCCTCTTTTATTTCTTTATTCATTTCCCCTTTGATCTTTCTATATTCAGCTTGGTTCTCAGTTATCAACCCGATATCTGTCAAACAGACCCTTTTTCAGCTTCATCTGACTCTCTTTCTCTTTCATCATCCAGGGAACTCTGGATTTCTTTGTCTTACCTCTCCCCTTTGTGGGAAACCACTTTCTCTTTAAAGGCAGCCCATTCTTCCATTACAGTTTTGTTTATCAACCTTTGATTCCAATTTCCCGGGGCCAAATCTGTTCTCACCCCCTTGAAAGTGACCCTCCAACAATTAAGTATTTTTACAATAGATTCCTCTTTGTTCTTTTCCATAGCTAAAACAAATCTTATGATACCATGATCATTGTCCCCTAAGTGTCCCCCTATTGATACTTGATCCACTTGACCCATTTCATTACCCAGGGCCTTGTCCAGCAATTTGTCCTTCCTCATTGGGCTGGAAACAAACTGATTAAGAAAACTCTCCTGAACACACTTCAGAAATTATTTTCCCTCTCTGCCCTCTACACTATTACTATCCCAATAAGAATATTTAGGTCCCCCATTAATAATTACTCTTTGGCATGGGTGGGGAACACCCAGCCCAGGGACTGGATCTGACCCATTGCACATTTTCCATTTGGCCTGTGGTAAGATTTTTTTTTAAAGTATATCACGTGCACGTGACGCATATGACTCCGCCACTTTAAGCCTTACACTTTAAAACCATCTCCCACGAGCTCTCAGAATCTGTGTGCCACTCTCTGGGCCAGCCACCGCCATGTTCTGATGCCTGAGCCTCGACCACATTCACCAGAGGCCCAGGCAATGGGGAGAGAACGAGGCCCGAGATCTAGGAGCAGGAGCGCAGGGCAGGGACAGAGGCTGCTGACTGCCCATCGGATTAAGTTGTGAGTAACCTGGAGCAGGGGAGAAAGGGAGCAGGACACTCGGTTCCATCAGTGGCTTACTCCCCTCCCCCTCCCAGCTCTATTGGTGTCCCAAGCCCCTGCAGACTGAAAAAGAGGCCCAGACTCCAGGCCTAGGTGCAGCCTTGGACTGGGAGTTGGCCAGAGCCTTGGGTTATTGTGTCACTGCCCTGGGCTGGTTTGGGGGTGAAACAGAATGGGAACAGAATGAGAGACAGCATGGGAATTGGAGAGAGAGAGATAAAGTGGAAAGGAAGAGAGAGACAGACAGACAGAGTGGGAAAGGAGAGAGAGAGGGACAAAGAAACATAGAAACTAGGAGCAGGAATAGGCCATTCGGCCCTTTGAGCCTGCTCCGCCATTCGTTATCATGGCTGATCTTCCAACTCAATAGCCAGCTCCAGCTTTCTCCCCATATCCCTTTGATCCCTTGCGCCCCAAGAGCTATATCTAACTCCTTCTTGAAAAGCATACGATGTTTTGGTCTCAACTACTTTCTGTGGTAACGAATTCCACAGGCTCACCACTCTCTGGGTGAAGAAATTTCTCCTCATCTCAGTCCTAAATGGTCTACCCCATATCGTCAGGCTGTGACCCCTGGTTCTGGACTCCCCCCCCATCAGGAACGTCCTTCCTGCATCTACACTGTCTAGTCCTGTTAGAATTCTATAGGTTTCTATGAGATCCCAGCTCATTCTTCTGAACTCCAGTGAATATAATCCTAATTGACTCAATCTCTCCTCATATGTCAGTCCTGCCATTCCAGGAATCAGTCGGGTAAACCTTTGCTGCACTCCCTCTATAGCAAGTACATCCTTCCTCAGATAAGGAGACCAAAACTGCACACAATATTCCAGGTGTGGTCTCACCAAGGCCCTGTACAATTGCAGCATGACATCCCTGTTCCTGTACTCGAATCCTCTGGCTATGAAGGCCAACATACCATTTGCCTTCTTTACCGCCTGCTGCACCTGCATGCTTACCTTCAGCGACTGGTGTACGAGGACACCCAGGTCTCATTGCACATTCCCCTCTCTCAATTTATAGCCATTCAGATAATAATCTGCCTTCCTGTTTTTACTACCAAAATAGATAACCTCACATTTATCCACATTATACTGCATCTGCTATGCATTTGCCCACTCACTCACCTTGTCCAAATCACACTGAAGCATCTCTGCATCCTCCTCACAGCTCACCCTCCCACCCAGCTTTGTGTCATTTTCAAATTTGGAGATATTACATTTAATTCCTTCAACTAAATCATTAATATATATTGTGAATAACTGGGGTCCCAGCACCAATCCCTGCGGTACCCCACTAGTCACTGCCTGCCATTCGGAAAAAGACCCATTTATTCCTACTCTTTGTACAGAGTGGGAAAGGAGAGAAAGAGAGACAGAGTGGGAATTGGAGAGAGAGAGAGAGAGAGAGAGAGAAACAGTTGGGAAAGGGGAGAGAGACAGACTGACAGAGTGGGAAAGGAGATGAGAGAGAGAGAGACAGCATGGGAATCAGAGTGAAAGAGAGACGGAGTGGGAATTGGAGAGAGAGAGACAGACAGACAAAAAGAGCAGGAAAGGAGAGAGAGACAGACAGACAGACAAAATGGAAAAGGAGAGAGAGAGAGAAAAGCCAGTTGTGAATAGCAACATCATCAGCGCCAGCAGACATAACAAGGCACATTAAGGAAAAACAAACTCAACCATCACGTTAAAGCAGTGGGTGAGTTGAGCATTTCTGTATTCTCTCTAAAAAAAATTAAGTTGGTTTTTATGTGCGTGGCCCATGATTGGTTTTGTCTGTGAGAGCCCTTGTTAAGAAAAAAGTTCCCCACCCCCCAGTCTACAGTTTTAGCAACTCTCTGTAATTTCCCTGCAAGTATGCTCCTCTATATCTTTCTCACTAGTTAGAACACATCCAGTAGCGCTATGGTATCTCTATTGTCTCTTAACTCTAACCAAACATATTCTGCTCTTTACCCCTCTAGAACACTCTCTCCAGCACTGCAATGTTCTCATTAATTAATACTGCCAGCCCTCCTCTTCCTTATCTTTCCTGAACACCTTGTATCCAGAAATGTTTAATACTCGGTCCTGCCCTTTTTTAAGCCAGGTGTCTGTTGTCACCACAACATCATATTCCCAGGTGACTATTTGCACCTGCAGCACATCAACCCTTTTAATCATATTCTGCAATCACATATATGCACATACAGCTTATTTTGTTCTTTCTGGTAAGTTATTAGGTAGGGTTGGACAATTTCTTACTCTAGTGCTATTTGTCTCTCCCAATCCTTTGTGCGCCTTATTTCTCCTTCCTAATGCTACATTCCTGTCCCCAAGCCCCTGCAAAGTTAGTTTAAACGCTCCCCAACAGCACTAGTAAACTGCACTGTGAAGACATTGGTCCCAGATCTGTTATGGTGCAATCTGTTCAGCCCCACCCACCTCACCCAACTCAGCATGTTCTGCAGCCGCGTCAGTGACATCCTTGAACCTGTTACCAGGGAGGCAGCATTACCATCCTGAAATCCCATCCATGGCTGCAGAAACCCCTGCCTGTTACCCTAACTATAGAATTTCATACCATTATTGTTTCCCTCAATCTTTATCCTGTCCCCTGTGTGCCATATGGACTAGGCTCTGGTGCTTGTACTCCCCAGAGGAACCAGCATCCTTACCAGTATTGAGAACTGAATAGAGGTTAAAGAGTGAGCTGCACTACCAGCCTGATCCTGCTTGAATGTCTGGTGGTCACTCATTTCCTCTCTGCCTGCACATCATTAAGGTAAGGGGTGATCGTCTCCAGAAATATACAATCCACAAAACTCTCAGCTTCACAGATGCGCCATAGTGACACCAGCTACAGCTCAAGATCCAAAATCTAGAGCTTGAGCTCCTCCAGCTGATGACACATCCTATGCACGTAATTGTCTTATATCCTGGAGTTCTCTCCTGGAGCATCTGATGGGGCCAAGGTGCCCTGCCATACCTCTAATATTGGATAACCAACTAAATTTATCAGAAAAGCAACTTAAGACTTTAAAAACAAACTTAAGATTAAAACCTGCTTTAATTATTCTCTGTCCTTTCCTCAATTCTTACCCTGTATACTGATCCCAGATTCCTCAGGTTCTGCTGCTCCTTCCTCTCTGCCCTAACTCTGACCTCATCTAATGTTACTTCAATCGCCATCTACAGTTTATTCCACAACCCACTATTACTCCTCCTGTCAAACATTTCCAGGTAAGGTACAACATGGATTTAGAAGTTAACTAGCAAAAGATTATTTCCACTGGTCATTACATTGATAACAAGGAGATATGGGGAAGAGTTAGAAACAGGAGAGAATTCAGAGATGTCTTTTATCAAGCATCCTCAAATTACAGCACAGATTAGATGCAGAGTAAAATGCTGTCTTCACTACCCCTAGTCGTTGTTATTTGAATTATTGTAGGAAATTAATAAGCTTATAAATGAAGGGAATGCAGAAGACATTATATTTTGCATGTGATTTCCCAATATGTGTGCTTGGGGGGGGCTAAATGACCTACTCCTGTTCTTATGTACCTGTGTGGTTCCAGAGGTGAGAGTCCATCCTGGGAACTTGCAAACAGGAAAGTTACACTTTAGAGATTTGAAGTATGGTACAAGAGACTTTTATGAAAATTAAAGCCTTTTGGCAGCAAAAACAAACAGACAGCATGAAAAGAGGGATAGTGGAAAGAGAGAAAACATGCGAAAAAAAAATCATACATATAGGCCAGAATTTTTAATTCGGCATGCGGGTGCGCGCCTGACACGCCTGAACATAATATGATGCACGATGACGTCAAGTGTGCATCCTGATGTCATCGCGCGATATTTCGTTCGGTAGGCGCATGCCGGAGTCGGCTACAAGCCCGCTGATAATTGAAAAGCCTATTAAGGTCATTAACAAGGTAATTAGGTTGAAGTTTACGCTGTCCGTCCAACCTAATGATTGGCGGGCAGGCAAAGAGGCCAAGCAGCCTTTACATTTTTTAGGAAATCTCATCCATGAGCAGGATGAGGTTTCCTAAAGCTAATAAAAATTAAATAAAAACTTTATTTTGAAATTGAAAACATGTCCCATCTCATGTGACACAGTCACATGAGGGGACAAGTTTCATTAAATTTTTATTGTATTTATTAATTTTTTAAAAAGCGCTTCAATCCCCCTGGGGCAGCTCTGTGCCTCATGGAAATTGAAGCACTCTTTCGCACGCATGTGTGAACTGCGCACCAGGCCCGCTCTCCCTCCTCCCCCTGTCCGCAAAGGCAGTGCTCAGCACTACCGCTTGTGATCCACGCAGGGATCAATTGGCCCGCCCATATGAAATCACGGAGCGAAACCGATTGCGGGTGGCGGCGGGCTTCCCGGCTGCCCCCGCTTGCTCCTGCCGAGCTCGCCTGACAAGGGAAAAACTCTGGCTATGATTTCCAATTATGCACTATCAGCGGAGAATGGTCTGTGCCAGGAACACAAGTGAAAAAAAAAATTGCCTCCAGACTAATGAATGTTTCTCAGATTGGCAAGAGTTAGCCAGTGGGGTACCCTTGAATCAATATTGGGAACATTCTTCATCTCCACATACATAATGGCATGCACAAGTCTCCTTTATCCCTCCTTAAAACCCAACTCTGTTGTTCTTAACATTCCAAGGAGAAATAGTAAAGCTCTTAATTTCTTTAATTATATTGCTTGTACTGGGAAATGTTTTTTAACTATTTAATAAACCTGGTGCAGAGGAGATTCACGAGTTTACATCTATCTAAATAGGATGAACAGGCTGGGTCTCTTTTCTTTTTAAAAGAGAAGACTGAGGGGTGACCTAATGGAGGCCTTTAAAATTATGAAAGGTTTTGATAGAGAATGTTTCCATTTGTGGGCCAGAGCAAAACTAGAGATCATCAAAATAAGATAGTCACCAAGCAATCAAATAAGAATCAAAAGAAACATTCTTAACCCAGAGAGTTGAGATAATGCTACCAGAGGGAGAAGTTGAGTAGTATAGATACATTTCAGAGAAGGCTAGATAAGTACATGAGGGAGAAGGGAATGAAGGGTTATGTTGATAGTGATAGATGAGGAAAAATAGGAGAAGGTTTGAGTGGAGCATAGATGCCTTTATAGACTGGTTGAACAATTGGCCTGTTTCTGTTCTGTATTTTCTACATAATTCCAAATACAACTATCCCTCACTTAGTGTGCCCATTTTGTTCCAGAAAAATAGTTTTAAATGAAAATGTGCTAAATGAAAATAATTTTGCCATAAGAAAATAAATTGTTGTTTGGCAGTACAGAACTTGAGTGTTGCTGAAAAATGAGTCACGCTGGTGAAACTTTACATCTTGCACTCCTTTATTGTTCTGATGAGTGCAAAACGAAAAGCTTCAACAGCATGTCTCTTTTTGCAGTAATACAAAAGAAAATATGTAAAAAGATTGGTTTATGTTTCAGCGCTGGACAGAGTTCTGCCCACTTCCTTCCCCCCTGCTCATTGCAACCACACTGGTCGCAGCAAGCACTGCCTGAAAAAACTTGAGTTGCATCTGAACCAACATAGCACAAAGGAAGCTACCTTATCTTCCTTATAAGGATGGGAATACTCTTACAGGACTGGGGGCGGGAGCAGCTGGTGGATGGTCTGTACCTTATCCAAGAGCATTTCTTTGAGTTGGGACACTGGGCTAATAACTGGCTGCTGCAGGGCTTGCACTGGCACCTGGTGGTGGACACCAGCCTAGGCCTGAGCAGACTCCTGAGTACCTGCACTGGGCCAACCTGACCAGCTCCTGACAGACCGCTCCTCACCATCACTACCCACATCCTTTTCAATCACTCAGGCAGCCTACACCACTTGGAGAGCGTGGCTACACCAGGCTGAGGTCAAGGCCCTGTCCAAGGAGGATAACCTGGAGGCAGTGACCTGGCTGAGCAAGTGGGATGTCAGCAGGAGATTGGAATGCACTGGAACGCTGGGCAACTGGCTGTTGGCCATGCATTGAATAGCATTTTACAAAAATTCAGGTAGTTGTGAAAGCTGAAAGCTTTGAAACTGAAACTAAACTTTGGCACACTTCTTAATGCACCCACAGTAAATAAATTATCAACCACCAGCAGCACTATTCAGGAAAGTTCCTATTTTAAACAGCTCTAAAAATGAAGTGCATTATTAGATCGTGCTCTAAACAGAGGATGTCTGTATATAGATGCCGAAACCCTAGTTTGATGATGCTTACTATTTCACCGACCAATAGTAAGGACATCACATGAGAGCAGAAGAGCAATAACCTGCATTTATATTTTAACATAATAGAACATCCCAAAGTGCTTCACAAGAACATTATGAAAACTGTTTGCTTGGCACTACACCCACAAACATTCACTCCCTCCACCACCAATGCACAGTAGCAGCAGTGTGTACCATCTACAAGATGCACTGCAGGGATTCACTAAGGCTCCTTCGACAGCACCTTCAAAACCCACGACTACTAACATCTAGAAGGACAAGGGCAGCAGACAGATGGGAACACCACCACCCGGAAGTTCCCCTCCAAGTTACTCACCATCCTGACTTGGAAATATATTGCTGTTTCTTCACTGTCACTGGGTCAAAATCCTGGAACTCCCTTCCTAACAGCACGGTGGGTGTACCCGCCACATGGGCTGCAGCAGTTCAAGAAGATAGCTCACCACCACATTCTCAAGGGCAATTAGGGATGGGCAATAAATTTTGGCCCAGCCAGCAAAGCCCACATCCCATAAATGAATTAAAAAAACATTTGACACTAAGCCACATAAAGACAGGCCTGCATCCAGAACAGCAGTCAAAACATGCATGTGAAAACTTTAGACCTTGTTACTTCTCAGCAAAGGAGCTCCCTATGGAGCTGCCAGTCCAGAAGGCATCTTGAGTGTATCTAATGAACAGAGTACAGTGGCACAATTCTCTGTTCGCCCCCTGGGTCTCACTACATTTATCAAAGTATTGGGTTGGTATAGATATGGTCTGGTTTGTACAGAGTATGGGATCTGCTTACAGAAGTGGTCATTAACGATAACCCAAAGGAACATATCTACAGTAGAAATCCAAAAGTGTTACAGATCGGCACAGCTGGTAGCTATCCCACCTCATGGCACAACTGGAAAAAGAGCAAAGAGTCCTTCTGGTGCCCAGGCCAATATTCATCCCTCAACCGGCACCACAAAAAACAATTTAGCTGGTCATTTGCTCAATATGTGGGACCTTGTGCACAAATTGGCTGCCATGTTTGCTTACAAATCAACAGTAACTGCACTGGAAAAAGTAATTTATTGGTTGCAAAGCACTTTAGGACATCTTGAGTTCATGAGAAGGTGCTGTTATAAATGTAAGCTCTACCTTCTTTCAATGCCAAATGCTACAAAAACACAACAAAGAATATGTTAAAAAGGTTGATCAGAGCAATTGGCCACAAATTAATGAATGGACTCTGGAAATGAACTTTTCCTATTCTTACAAATTGTTATTCTGTTATGTTTTATATGGAACAATGAAACCTTTAATCTATTACGCACACAGTCCCACATACCTATCACCCTTATCCTGCCAACCTTTGTTGGCATCCTACCTCCAAATGCAAGGACCTTTCTCTGCAACCTATGCACCCTCTACTTTCTGACTGTGTTGTCTTGCTTTTATCAGTTGCTTCTGTTCCACCAACAAACAGCATCTCTCTGCCTTCTGGAACTCTCTCTCTGAACTTCTTTGTCTTACTCCATCTCAATTTTCTTTCAAAACTTCCTTAAACTTGTCCTTTCAACTGTTCTTTCAGTCAGCCCTTCTACTCTCATTTTTTCTGGAAGTTATTATCACTTTTCTATGAATGATCTTAGATCATTTTGTCTGTGAAAAGTCCTATATAAATGTGCACTTTTGTTGCCTTCTGCAGATTGTAATGTTATTTTAATTATCTTGCTGAGAAACATATTTTCTCATATGGCAGTGGATAATTTGAAGAGTGGTTGCCAGCTCCTGGAGGTTTTCAAACAAGAATACTTCAAATGTTGTGAATAAACCAATGTCTCACCAACAAGACACCAACAAAACTATCAGAGAACCACAAGCCAGACTCTGAAGCAGAGGGTCAAATTCTCCAGACAATGAGCAGCAATGAGAATTACTGTGTTAGGTAGCAACCCATTTCTTAAAAAAAACTTGCTTGAATTTTCTGTTTATAATTAATGACATCAGACTTCCCGTAGATTTCTACCTCCCACCTCCTCCACCCTGCCCCCAACCCAATTATCTTTCCCATTCTCCTAAAGATGCCCACCTTTATTGTGGCTGGAGAGGCACTGATCAACCTTTGATATCTCACCCACATGACCATTTTTCATGAGTGAATGCTATGGAGTAAACAGCAGCAGACTTAGTGTGAGAAATAGCACAACCAAGCCTGATTCTAAATTTAACCGACATTCATCTATACATTGTATAGATGAATTTTTTAGCAGGGGCCAATGGATAGCAATCATGGCAGGAAGTCTGGCAAATTATTTCTCCTTCCTATTCCTCAGACCATAAGGAACACCTCAACCACAATTCCAAAGAGATTAGCTCACCTTAGCACAAACCAGTGATTGGCTTTGGAGCTCTGGGAAGTATTACCTGTTCGTTGAGAGACAGCAGGCTGGCCAGATGCACAGTGGTACAGTCAGAGAGCAGTAAACGGTAAAAACCTTACTGGCATATTCTTCTGAGTCACTACTATAATCAACTGCTGATTACCACAACAGCAGGTGTCTGAATGAATCATTCACACACAGTTCCCTCAAACACAGCACTCAAGGTCTGGGACCTGGAGGCTAGAATTTATTTCAAGAATTTTGATTATAAAAGTATGAGACAATATCCTACCAAGAAATATCTCTCTCCCTTCCTTCTCTCTTTCTGTGGTCCCCTTCTCCCCCTCCATCTCATATCTGCCTCCTCTCCAACTCCAACGCCACCCCCCACCCCCCCCCCAACCCCCACCCCCACCCTTCTCCATTCCTTTCAACCTCTCCTTCTTCCTTGTTCTTTCTCTCTCATGCTCATTTCTTCCCTTTAGCTTTCCTATTTCCTTCCATTCCTCAGACTGTCTGCCTCTCATCTTCTTTCTGGCTCCTCTCCCACCTTGTTTCTGTGTTCCCTTTTTCTTCTTCTTTTGGCTTCTCTCTACCTCTCTTTCTCCCTTCCTATCTCCTTTTGTGCACTTTTATTGGCTAATTTTATAAAATTGTTCTCCCACCGGGGAGTCCATTGTGCTATCATGGGCGTACTCTTGATTCCTTGTCCAATAAAATAGAAGTGTGCCCACAATTTCTCAATGCATATTCTCAACCCCAAAGTTCCAGGAAACCAGGCAATGGTGTAGTGGTGATGTCACTAGCCTAGCAATCCAGAGACCCAGGCGCTAATACTCTGGGGCATGGGCTCAGATCCCACCATGGCAGCTGTTAGAATTTAAATCCAACTAATACATGTGGAATTGAAAGCTAGACTTGTCGTCTGTTGTTAAACCCATCTGATTCACTGATGTCCTTAAGGGAAGAAAATCTGCTGCCCTTACTTGGTCTGGCCTATATGTGACTCCAGACCCACAGCAATGACCTAGCAAGCCACTCAGTTGCTATAAACCGCTTCAAAGCCTAAAAGCAATGAAACTAGACAGACCATTGGGCATCAACCTAGGCACTAGAAATGACAAAGGCACACATAGCACTGTCAACCCTGCAAAGTCCTCTTTACTAACATCTGGGGGCTTGTGCTAAAATTTGGAGAGCTGTTTCACTGACTAGTCAAGCAACAGCCTGACATAGTCATCCTCACAGAATCATGCTTTACAGATAATGTCCCAGACACCACCATCACTATACCTGGGTATGTCCTGTCCCACCAACAAGGCAGACCCACCAGAGGTGGTGGCACTGTGGTATACAGCTGGGAGGGAGTTGCCCTGGGAGCTATCAATATAAACACTGGGCTCCATGAAGTATTGTGGCATCAGGTCAAACATGGGTAAGGAACAACCTGCTGGTTACCACCTACCCCCCACCACCTCAGCTGATGAATTAATACTTCTGTATGTTGAACAGTACTTGGAAGAAGCACTGAAGGTGGCAAGGGCACAGAATGTACTCTGGGTGGAGGGCTTCAATGCCCATCATAGTTTAAAACAGCGAGAGGAGAGCTGGGATTTTTACAGTTTAAAATAACAAGAGGAGAGCCAGGAATTTCACAATTTAAAACAGTGAGAGGAGAGCCGGGATTTTCACAGTTTAAAACAGTGAGAGGAGAGCCGGGATTTTCACAGTTTAAAATAGTGAGAGGAGAGCTGGGATTTTCACAATTTAAAACAGCGAGAGGTGAGCCAGGAGCTTTACAGTTTAAAACAGTGAGAGGAGAGCCAGGAGCTTTACAGTCTAAAATAGCAAGAGGAGAGCCGGGAGCTTTACAGTCTAAAACAGTGAGAGGAGAGCCAGGAGTTTTACAGCTTAAAACAGCGAGAGGAGAGCTGGGATTTTCATGTTTAAAACAGCAAGAGGAGAGTGGAGAGCATACAAAGAGTGGACCTATGTGAGAAGGGCAGCAGCAGCGGGAGATGAAAACCAGTGGCAAAGAACCCCTTCAACTCATTTCAACCTGTCAGAGCCAAAGTGTGATGTCACAGGAAAGCAGGTAGGTGATTGGTGGGTATTTCTTCCCTGTCTCTTTTGATTGGCCAAGTGGTTTAAATCAGGAGACGTTATTACAGCTGGAGAGCACAGTTAAAAAATTCACTTTTAAAATATTTAGCATCCTAATTAATTAATTAATTAATTAATTAGAATTGGGCTGGCTGGGCAGGCCATGTGTTGCCGCTGTAGTATGTGGGAGCTGGTGGACGCCAGTGCGATCCACGGTGACTATATCTGCAGCAAGTGTCAGCTGCTCAAGGAACTTCAGATCAGAGTTGATGAACTGGAGTCAGCCCTGCAGACACTGCGACACATCAGGGAGGGGGAAAGTTACCTGGACACTGTGTTTCAGGAGGCAGTCACACCCCTTAGATTAATTACAACAAATTTGGTCCGGAGTGAGGGACAGGCGTGTGTGTCTGTGAATGAGGCAGGTATGGGGATCCAGAATTTAGCTTTGGAGAAGCCTCAGCAGTGCCTCTGTCTAATAGGTACAAGGTTCTCTCTTCCGGTGTGGACGAGGGCATTGACTGCAGGAAGGAGGAGCACCATGGTACACACCACCATTCAAGTGGGGGGCGAAAAGAGAAATGTAATAATAATAGGGGATAGCATAGTTAGGGGAATAGATACTGTTCTCTGCAGCAAAGACAGAGAGTCCCAAAGGCTGTGATGCCTACCTAGTGCCAAGGTTAAGGACATCTCCTCTGGGCTGGAGAGGAACTTGGACTGGGAGGGGAAGGATCCCTTGATGTGGTCCATGTAGGTACCAACAACATAGGTAGGACTAGGAAAGAGGTTCTGCTGAGGGACTACGAGCAGCTCAGGGCTAAATTAAAAAGCAGAAGCACAAAGGTAATAACCCCCAGATTGCTACCTGAGCCATGTGCAAATTGGCGTAGGGTACATAAGATTATAGAGGTAAATGCGCAGCTCAAAGATTGGTGTGGGAGAAATGGGTTCCAATACATAGGGCACTGGCACCAGCACTGATGAAGGAGAGAGTTGTTCTATTGGCATGGGCTTCATTTGAACCATGCTGGGGCCAGTGTCCTGGCAAATTGTATAGCTAGGGTTGTAGATAGGGCTTTAAACTAATTAGCGGGGGGATGTTTAGAAAATCAAAAATAAATGAAAGAGCAGAGGTGCAGGTAGCAAACAGGTGAACGATAATCAAAGTGTGACAGGAAGGGGCAAAAAATAAAAGCAGAAGAATGCAGCAGAAATTAGAACCAGAATGAGTAATAATGGTAAAAAGTCAAAGCTTAAAGCTCTTTATCTGAATGCACGCAGCATTTGTAACAAGGTAGATGAGTTGACGGCACAAATAGAAATAAATGGATATGACTTCATTGCAATTACAGAGACTTGGTTGCAGAATGACCAAGACTGGGAACTTAATATTCAAGGGTATTAGATGTTCTGGAACAATAGGCAAAAAGGAAAAGGAGGTGGGATAGCTTCATTAATAAAGGAAGGTATCAGTGCAGTGATGAGTGGTGATATAGGTGCAATAGATTGTGATGTGGAATCAGTTTGGGTGGAAATAAGCAATAGCAAGGGGAAGAAGTCACAGGTGAAAGTCGTCTAAAGGCCCCCGAAGAGTTGCCTCACTGTAGGACAAAGTATAAATCAGAAAATAATGGAGGCGTGTAAGAAGGGTGTTACAATTGTCATGGGTGATTTTAATCTGCATATTGACTAGACCAATCAGATTGGCAGGGGTAACATGGAAGAAGAATTTGTAGAGTGCATCAGGGATTGCTTCTTAGAGCAACACATTGCAGAACCTACCTAGGAACAGGTTATTTTAGATCTACTAATGTGTAATGTGGTAGGATTAATAAGAGATCTCGTAGTTAAGGATCCTCTAGGGGCTAACGATCACAACATGGTAGAATTTAAAATTCCGCTTCAGGGCGAGCAACTTGGATCTCAAACTAGTGTCCTCTACTTAAATAAGGGCAATTACAGCAAGAGTTGTCTAAAGCAGGCTGGGAAAATATACAAAGGGGATGGTCAGTGAATGAGCAGTGGCAGACATTTAAGCAGAAATTTCATAACGCTCAACAAACATTTATTCCGGTCAAAAAGGACTCGATGAGAAGGATGAACCACCTTTGGTTAACAAAGGTGGTGAAGGAGAGTATCCAATCAAAAGCTAAGGCACAGAAAGCAGCGAAAACTAGTGGTAAGCCAAAGGATTCGGAATTTTTTAGGAGCCAGCAGCAGATGACTAAAAAGCTAATAAAGAGGGAGAAAAGTTTTTGTGACTGGATGCTTGTGTCCAGTAGGGTTCCACAGAGCTCGATGTTGGGTCCCTTGCTGTTTGTGGTATAAATAAACAATTTAGACTTGAATGTAGGAGGGTTGATCAGTTATTTCGCAGATGACACGAAAATTGGTGGGGTGGTAAATAGTGAGGAAGATAGCCTTAGATTACAGGAGGATATAGACGGGCTGGTCAGATGGGATGATCAGTGGCAAATGGAATTTAATCCGGATAAGTGTGACGTGATGCACTTGGGCAGGACAAACAAGGCACGGGAATACACAATGAATGGTAGGACCCTGGGAAGTACCAAAGATCAGAGGGACCTTGGTGTACAAGTCGACCAGTCCCTTAAGGTAGCGGCACAGGTAGATAAGGTGGTTGAGAAGGCATATGGGATACTTGCCTTTATTAGCCGAGGCATAGAATGCAAGAACAGGGAGGTTATGCTGGAACTGTATAAAATGCTGGTTAGGCCACAGCTAGAATATTGCGTGCAGTTCTAAAATCCGCATTATAAGAAGGATGTGATTGCACTAGAGAGACTGCAGAGGAGATTTATAGGATGTTGCCTGGGCTGGAGCGTTTTAGTTATGAGGAGAAATTGGATAGACCGGGGTTATTTTCCCTGGAGCAGAGGAGATTGAGGAGGGACATGATTAAGGTGTATAAAATTATGAGGGGCATAGATAGGGTAGACAGGAAGGAACTTATCAACTTGGTGGAGGGATCAATAACTAGGGAGCATAGATTTAATGTAAGGAGCAGGAGGTTTAGAGGGGATGTGAGGAAGAATTTTTTCACCCAGAGGGTGGTGGGAATCTGAAACTTACTGCCTGAAAGGGTGGTAGAGGCAGAAACCCTCATAACATTTAAGAAGTATTTGGATGTGCACTTGCGATGCCATTGCATAAAAGGCTATGGGCCTAGTGCTGGAAAATGGGATTAGAATGGTTAGGTGCTTGTTTGACTGGCGCAGACTCGATGGGTCAAAGGGCCTTTTTCTATGCTGTAGACCTCTTTGGCTCTATGACTCTAATAATCCAGAACTCATTGGATTCCGGGAGGATCCCAGTGGATTGGAAAACCACTAATGTGACGCCCCTGTTCAAGAAGGTAAGGAGACAAAAAGTAGGAAACTATAGGCCAGTCAGTCTGTCTTTGGGAAAATGCTAGAGTCTATTATTATGGAAGAAATAGCAGGACGTTTAGAAAAGCTTAATGCAGTCAAACAGAGTCAACATGGTTTTGTGAAAGGGAAATCATGTTTGACAAATTTGCTAGAGTTCTTTGAGGATATAAGAAGCAGAGGTGTTAAAGCAGAACTGGTAGATGTGTGTATTTGGATTTCCAGAAGGTATTTGATATATTTTTTTTATTCATTCATGGGATGTGGGCTATGCTGGCTGGACCAGCATTTATTGCCCTTCCCTAGGAGATACACCCAGAGTGCTGTTCGGAAGGGAGTTCCAGGATTTTGACCCAGCGACAATGAAGAAACAGTGAAATATTTCCAAGTCAGGGTAGTGAGTGACTTGGAGGGGAACTTCCAGATGGTGGTGTTCCCATCTATCTGCTGCCCTTGTCCTTCTAGATGTTAGTGGTCGTGGGTTTGGAAGGTGCTGTCTAAGGAGCCTTGATGAATTCCTGCAATGCATCTTGTAGATGGTACACACAGCTACCACTGTGCATCAATGGTGGAGGGAGTGAATGTTTGCGAGTGTGGCTGCTTTGTCCAGGTTGGTGTCAAGCTTCTTGAGTATTGTGGGAGCTACACTCATCCAGGCAACTGGGGAGTGTTCCATCACACTCCTGACTTGTGCCTTGTAAATGGCAGACAGGCTTTGAGGAGTCAGGAGGCGGGTTACTCGTCGCAGGATTCTTAGCCTCTGGCCTGCTCTTGTGGCCATAGTGTTTATATGGCTAGTCCAGTTCAGCTCCTGAACTGGGTAAGGTACCACATAAAAGGTTGTTGCACAAGATAAGACCTCATGGTATTGGGGGTAATGTATTAGCATGGATTGAGGATTGGTTAACACACAGAAGACAGGGAGTCGGGATTAATTGGTTTTTTTCAGGTTGGAAAGATGTAACTAGTGGAGTGCCACAAGGATCAGTCCTAGGGCCTCAATTATTTACCATCTGTATTAATGACTTGGAGGAGGGGGCAGAATGTAACTTGCTGACAATACAAAAATAGGCACGAGGGCATGTTGCGATGAGGAATCTGCATGGGGATATAGACAGTTTGAGTGAGTGGGCAAAAACTTGGCAGATGGAGCTTAATGTTGGAAAGTGTGAGGTCATGAACTTTGGTAGGAAAATCAAAAGGCAGACTATTATTTAAATGGAGAGAGACTCCAAAAAAGTGCAACACGGAGGGATCTGGGTGTTCCTGTGCATGAAACAAAAAGTTAACATGCAGGTGCAGCAAGTAATTAAGAAGGCAAATGGAATTTTGGCCTGTATTTATTGGGTTGGGGTTTAAAGATAGGGAATTCTTGTTACAGCTATACAGGGTGTTGGTGAGTCTGCACCTGGAGTACTGTGTATAGTTTTGGTACCCATTATTAAGAAAGGATATACTGACATTGGATGTAGTTCAAAAGAGATTCACTGGGCTGATTCCTGGGATGAAGGGGTTGACTTACCAAGAATGGCTAAACAGATTAGGCCTTTATTCATTAGAGTTTAGAAGAATGTTTCTTATTGAAATGTACAAGATTCTAAAGGGCTTGACAGAGTTGATGTTGAGAAGATGCTTCCACTAGTGGGCGAATCTCGAACTAGGGGACATAGTTACAGAATAAGGGAACACTAATTTAAAACTGAGATGCAAAGAAATTTCTTCTCTCAGAGGGTAGTGAATGTCTGGAAATCTCTAGCTCAGAGCTTTGGAGGCTAGATCACTGGAAGTATTTAAAGAGGGGGTAGATAGATTTTTGAAATATCAGGGAGTTGAGGGCTATGAGGAGGAGGCACGAAAGAGAAGTTGAGGCTTGCGGCAGATCATCCATGATCTTATTGAATGGTGGAGCAGGCATGAAGGGCCGAATGGCCTACTGCTGCTCCTATTTCTTATGTTCTTATCACCAGGATTAGGTCAGTAGCACCACTACTGACTGAGCTGGCCGAGTCCAAAAGGACATAGCTGCTAGACTGGATCTGCAGCAGGTGGTGAGGGAACCCACAAAAGGGAGAAACCTACTTGGCTTTGGCCTCACCAATCTACCTGCCACAGATGCATCTGGTCATGACAGGATTGGTAAGAGTAACCACTGCACAGTCCTTGTGAAGACAGATCTAGCAACTCAAACTGGCAATCATGAGGCGTGTAGGCTATCAGCAGGAGCACAACTCTGTAACCTCATGACTGCCACTGCCATCATACCGGGGGATCAACCTTGGTTCAATGAAGAGTGCAGGAGGGCATGCCTGGATCAGAACCAAGCATACCTAAAAATAAGGTGTCAACCTGGTAAAGCCACAACACAGGACTACTTGCATGGAAAACAATGGAAACAATGTGTGATAGATAGAGCTAAGCTCTCCCATAACCAGCAAATCAGATCCAAGCTCTGCAGTCTTGTCACATCCTACCATGAATGGTGGTGGACAATTAAACAACTCACTGAAGGAGGAGGCTCCACAAATATCGCCATTCTCAATAATGGGGAGCCCAGCACATTAGTGCAAAAGAAAACGTTGAAGCATTTGCAACCATCTTCAGCCAGAAGTGCCGAGTGGATGATCTATCTCGGCCTCCTCTGGAGGTCCCCAGCATCACAGATGCCAGTCTTCAGCCAATTTCATTCACTTTGTGTGAAATCAAGAAATTGCTGAAGGCACTGGGTACTGCTAAGGCTATGGGCCTTAACAACATTTTGGCATTTGTACTGATGAACTCTGCTCCAAAACTAGCTGCTCCCCTAGCCAAGCTGTCCCAGTACAGCTACAAAACTGACGTCTACCTGGCAAAGGTGAAAATAGCCCAGATATTGGTGTCCAGAAAAAACAGGACCAATCCAACCCAGTCAATTACCTTCCCATCAGTTCACTCGATCATCAGCAAAGGGATGGAAAGTGTGGTCAACAGTGTTATCAAGCGGCACTTATTCACCAATAGCCTGATTACTGACGTTCAGTTTCGGTTCCATCAGGGTCACTCAGCTCCTGACTTCATTACAGCCTTGACCCAAACATGGACAAAAGAGCTGAACTCAAAAGGTAAGGTTAAAGTGACGGCTTTTAACATCAAGGCAGCCCTCACAAAACAGGAGCCAATGGGAATCGGGGAAAAACTCCCCACTGATTGAAGTCATACCTAGCACAAAGGATGGTGGTTGTGTTTGTTGGAAATCAATCATCTCAGTTCCAGAACATCATTACAAGAGTTCCTCAGGGTAGTGTCCTAGGCCCAACCATCTCCAGCTGCTTCATCAATGACCTTCACTCCATCATAAGGTCAGAAATGATCAGTACAACATTCAGCACCATTCACAACTCCTTAAATATTGAAGCAGTCCGTCCCCAAGTGCAGCAAGACCAGGACAACATTCATACTTCGACTAATAAGTGGCATGTAAGATTTGCACCACACAAGTGCCAGGCAATGACCATCTCCATCAAGAGAGAATCCAAACATCTCCCCTCGACATTCAATGATATTACCATCATTGAATCCCCCATAATCAACATCCTGGGGGTTACCATTGACCAGAAACTGAAGTGGATCAGCCAAATTGTCACAACGACAGGAAATTGTGACTACCCATAACTTCACCAGCTAACCAAAAACATATTGAACTGTTTAAAGAGGACCTTTTTTTTAAAAAATGCAAGAAAAGACACTGACCAAAGATGGCTACCAGCAGTCACGTGGACACTAACTTTTCTTACTTCTGATATCTGTGCGTACGTGTCTGTCATCGTGGCTGTCATAATTTTTTCTCGGGTTTAGTAATTAATAAACTTACTCTTTCATTTACTCAAAAGAAACCTGGTTTGTTTGGCTCCTTATTAAAAAGTAAATACATTTGAATTGGAAAAGGCATTTATAGGGAAAAGAATTTATAAAAACCTTTGTTGCGACATATCGAGGAGGTTGAATAAAGGGAAGCCAGTTCATTCTTCCTCATCTGGTGATACAAAATACATACTGTGGCTGCAAGAGCAGCTCAGAGGCTGGGAATTCTGTGGCAAGTAACTCACCTCCTGACTCCCCAAAGTCTGTCCATCATCTACAAGACACAAGTCTGCAGTATGATGGAATATTCTCCATTTGCCTGAATGAGTGCAGCTCCACAACACTCAAGAAGCTTGACACCATCCTGGACAAAGCAGCCTGCTTGATTGGCACCCCATCCACCACATTAAACCTTCACTCTCTCCACCACAGTGGCAGCAGTGTGTACCACCTACAAGATGCAGCAGCTCACTAAGGCTCCTTCAGCAGCACCTTCCAAACCCATGACCTCTGCCACCTAAAACAACAAGGACAGCAGATGTATGGGAACACCACCAACTGCAAGTTCCCTCCCGAGCCACTCACCATCCTGACGTGGAAATATATCGCCATTCCTTCACTATCTCTGGGTCAAAATCCTGGAACTCCCTTCCTAACAGCACTGTGCGTGAACCTACACCACATGGATTACAACGATTCAAGAAGGCAGCTCACCACCACCTTCTCAAGGGCAATTAAGGATGGGCAATAAATGTTGGCCTAGCCAGTGATGCCCACACCCTGTGAACGAATAAGAAAAATCTTGTCTTTATATAGTGCCTTTCACATAATAAAACATCCCAAGGCACTTCATAGAGGCATTGGGCAGAATTGTCTGGTTCTGTTGGTGACAGGGATCATGGCGGGCGGAGGAGGTAGGTGTAAGGAGGGAGGAAGGTGTAAGGGAGGGAGTCCAGAGGGGAGGGATTGTGGCCGGGGGGGAGGAGGGAGTTCAGAGGGGTGGAATGTCCTGGGGGAATGCGTCTGAGAGAGGAGGGAGTTCGGAAGGGGGGCGGGGTGGAACGTACCAGGGGTAGGAGGGAGTTCCGGAAAGGGAAACATGTCTGAGGGGAGGGTGATGTAAGGATGGAGGAGGATGTCCAGGTGAACATGCAAGGGAGGGGTCTGTGGAGTCAATGGCTGTCTCCTGGGGTGTGAACTGAGGGTGGACGTGGTAGGACGGAATGGTGAGCGTGAGAGGGGGCCGATGGAGCCGATAGGGTGGGAGGGTGAGAGTGTGTTGGTAATGGTAGACAGGATGCGAGGGTGGTTGGTGGGGACACAGAGGCAGACACGGACCTTTGAGGTGGGAAGAGGGAGGTCAGGGAGGTCAATGTGGACCAGGATGGGGCTCTGCTGGAGGTACGGAACATGTTCACCCAGATTTCCTGGAATGACAAGGGTTAGGGTTGGTAGGTGACAGTGGGGAGGTGCCAGGGGGGTCCATTGTGATGGGGAAAAGGACATGGGTGACTGGGGGAGGGGAAAAGATGGGGAGCTGATCAAAAACTTGACTACAGCCATGGTTATCAAATCAAAAGTGAGTGGAGCCTCATGTTGGACGGGCACAGGTGCTACATGGGAGTGCAGTCAGTGGCTGGGGCGGAGATGCAGGTCAGCTCAGATAGACAACTGAAAAAGAACCCCAGCGGGCAGCATTGAAAATACTCAGGACAGTGAGACGAGTTTGATGGATGCATGTGTGGGAGCGTGCTTGCATGAGGCTCCGAAACCCTGCCACACACACACTTCTCCCTGCAGAATCACTTGTGGTCCAGTTGCGTGCAGCTGAACTGCTCATTGGGGGAGGGGGGTGGGGATGCAGGGTGAGGACTTGCAAAGTCTGTAAATGAAGCTGAAGGATACCATTACAGATTATTCAGTGAAAGTGAATATATTTTCAGATTAGAAAGTAGCAAAATGTGTTCACCTGTGCAATCACTTATGATCAAAATTCCTTAACTCTTTTAGGCCTACCACTTCTTCTAGGTGCTGCCCTGATATCTGGAGCAGGGGTGGAGACAGCCTGTGCAATAATTAGCCCTGTTGCCTCTGATGACTTCAGCTTGCATCCTCTGCAGGGCCGAAGCCTTGAGGGCCCCGGCATGCTTTGGCTGTCCTTCTGTGGGTCTGCTGCTCCCTCTGCGGTGACAGGGGACAAGATTGAGGGGGTCACAAGCAAAGAGGACTCGGAGGGAGCAGACAGCCTCTGAGATTCCTGAGTGGATGACCCAGGGATGTCCAACTATTGTTCCTCCTCCCTTCAGGTGCCTGAGGACCCTGGCCTGACTCCTTGAGGGGAAGGAGCACCTGGAGGGATGTTGAGGTGCTCAGTTTCCCCCTCACGTTGCCACTGCAGGAACTCACCCATGGCTACTGCGATGAAGTACAGGCCTGCATACTTCTCAGGGTCTCCATGGCATCCACCATCCTTCCCATGGAGACCTCCAAATGCGCACACATGGGTACCACTTCTTCAAAGAGTGGATGCCGGATGCCTCTGACTCAAATGCCACTCTGTTGAGGGCTTTCAACGGTCCTGCGTGATGTTCCCCTGTCTTCTCCATGATGAGTTGGAAGGCCGAATCCAAAGGCTTGCCATCTGACTTGGACCTCACAGATGCTTCTTCCCCAGCAGTTCTCCAAGTGCCAGGAAGCTTGGCTGAACCTGCCTCCTCCTGCTCTGGAGACATGTCTGTGTAGTACCCTCAGATTATGAAACCAAGCCTGCTCTAGATCTAGGTCCCACCGAGGTGTGTGTCTCTGTGCTGGTGGAGGGTGTGGGTAAGTGCTGTAATGGGTCTTCCAGGCTACCTATTTCCAGCTCTTCAATGGAGGAGGTGCCCTCTTCGTTGGAGGTGAGGACATGGATTGAGCTGACTGACTGGCTGACTGAGGGTGCTGGTCTCTTGGCAGAGCTCCCTGTGAACCAAAGTAGAGATAAATAGTGCATGACAGTAGAGTCAAAAACAGGAGAGAGAACACTCACAGTTGCATTGAAAGAGGGATGTGGTGGTGAAGGATCCTCACGCCACCAACATCACCATCGCCACAGGCAGGGTCCATGTCCTCACCAGTCAGTGCGATTACACACTCCTCAAAGTAAGTGAGGGGCCTAATGTGGATCACTGCATCCCACCCCCACCCTCACTCCACCGCCCGGGCCTGGGACCTCTCCCTGCTGATGTGAGCCAGATTCTCCTGCACGAAAACAGATAGAGAGTGTGAGCAGGATGGGATGAGGGTGTGAGTTCCAGGTAATATGAGCCTGGTGGAGATGTGAGTGTGTATGTGAGAGTTAGTGATGTTGTCCCTTGAGGTGTGAGATCCCTGTGGATGTGTGATGGGTTTGTGAGTTCGTGAGTTGAGAGTGATGAGGTGGATGACTTACCCTGGCGGAACGGATGAGAGCATTCATCCTCTTCCTGCACTGGATGGCTGACCTCCTCTGTGCTCCAATGGTGGTGCCCACCGCTGCCACCGCCTCCCAGGCCGGATTGGTGACCGGTGGACCTCCTGTGGCCATGCTGGGGGTAGAGAACATTGCGGCATCCTTCCACTGTGTCCAGCAGGCACCTCAGAGAGGCGTTAATAAATTTTGGGGCTGCTGTCTTCCTGGCTTTCAGGCCATTTGTCACCTGGAGCAGACATGAAATAGGCTGCGCTCTGGTGAGCTTTAAATACGGCACCCAGAGCGAGGAAGCACTGATATCACGGCATGGTGGGCAAATCCAAGCCCACCCACCAGCAATCCAGCGTGTTTCCCGTGAATGCGTTATTAATGAGGTGGGACGAGCTGGGAAGGGGACAATATGGCGCGAAAACCAAGCATTGCGGCGGGTAAAGCCATCTTTTTTCACATCCACTACTGCACTGAGTGCAATTCTGGGATGATTCCACCCAATATAAAATAAAATATTACACTAAGTCACATAAGGAAATACTAGAATAGATGGCATAAGTTTGGTCAAAGAAGCAGGTTTTAAGGTGTATCTTAAAGAAGGAAATCGAGGCAGTGTGGTTTAGGGAGGAAATTCCAGAACTTAGAGGCTTGGCAGCTGTGAGGCCACCAATGGTGAATTAAGTGATTAAAATCAGTGATGCTTAAGAGGCTTGAGAATGCAGATATCTTAGGGGGTGTGGTACTGGAGGAGATTACACAAACAGGGAGGGGGCAGGATATGGTGAGACTTGAAAACAAGGATGAGAATCTCAAAAATCAAGGCATTGTTTAACTGGGAGCCACAGCCAGGGAGCGCAGGCACAGGATGCATTTGGCACAAGTTCAGAAACAGATAGCAGAGTTTTAGATGAGCTCAGGTTTATGGAGGGTAGAATGTGGATGGTAGGCTAAGAGAGCATTAGGATAGACAAATCTAGAGGTAATAAAAGCATGGATGAATGTTTCAGCAGCAGAGCTGAGCAATGTTATCAAGATGGAAGTAAGAAGTCTTAGTGATGGTGTGAATATGAGTTTGAAAGCTCATCACAGGGGCAATTATGACACAGATCTTGCAAATGGTTGGTTCAACCTCAAACAATTGCCAAGGAGAGAAATGAAATTGGCAGTGAGGGAACAAAGCTTTTCGTAATGGACAGAAAGCAATGTCTTCCCAGTCTTCCCAATATTTAATGGAGGAAATTTCTGCTCATACAATGCTGGATGTTGCATAAGCAGTCTGACAATTTAGAGGCAGGGAAGAAGTTGAGAGAGCTAGAGGTAGAGGTAGAGCTGAGTGTCTTCAGCATACATGTCGAAACTGACATTATGTTTTCAGAAGAAGTCCCTGAGAGGCAGCATGTAGCTGAGAAATAGAAGGGGTCCAAGGATTGATCCTTGGAGGATAGCAGAGGTAACTGCAGGAAGGGAAAGAGAAGATATTGATGGTGATTCTCTCGCTAAGGTGAAATAGATAAGAATGGAACCAGGTGAATGCAATGCAACCCAGCTGGACACTAATGGAAAGGTGCTAGAGGAAGATGGTGTGATCAACTGTGTCAAATGTTACAAAGGACGAGGTGGGATAGCTTGCCTTTGTCAGGGCCATATTAGAATGATTTTATCAATGACTTCCAATGTATTTCCATTTGTTGTATTTCTATTTCTTGATTTTAATACACACGGGAGGGGAAAGTCATGTGGATGAATCACATTGACACTCTAAAACGCTGAAATAGGCTTGTAAAAGATTCCTGTCAGCAATTCCTTGTATACGGCCAACTCCTGATCTCAGTCGAGCAGTCAAGTTACAGCCCTCAGCAATTGTTCAGGGGTATCTCACAGGGGAACAACTCCAGCCAACCCTTAAATATCCCCTAGCAACAGGCTAAAGAAATAAAGATGCCTGCACTGCATTGTCCTCCAGGTACAATTCCCCCAAGAGAGCATTTCAACCATGGACTTCTATTAGATTGGTCCATGATTATGCTTGGCAAAGTATTGCAGTGTTTTGTCATTGCCTTCTGCAGTATGGCTGACCAGGAATCTCTCCCGCTCTTACCGCCTGCCATCAGGTGTATTGGAAGGATTTACAGGCTGATGATCCACCTGTTTGGACACAATATGAATGCAAGTTCCATGGCCATCAAGTCCTGACATGGGACTAAACATGGAACTTCTAGCCCAGAGGTTGGGACACTACCACTGTGCCACAAGACCTCTCCTGCACCGCTTCACAAAAGGATATCTGTTATTCACTTGGAATTCATTACCACTCCTTACTAATGGCTGGATCTTCATATTCTAGGCTGCAACAGTCAGAATCCCATTCTCCATATGACAGGAGGAATCCATCCTCAAATATTGTACCCAGCTAATTTATTTATTTTAAGGAGCATAAATACTCTTTGGAGGACATATCAGTGAAAATTGTCATTCTGGACCTGGGTAGTTTTGAAAGACCAGGCTGTGTACACATACTAACTACACTTCAAAAGTATGCCATTAGCTGTAAAGCACAAAGGATGCCTTGATGCTGTGAAATGAGGTACATAAATCTCTTTTCCTTTTATTTCTTGCAACACACTGAGCAGCTGAGATATCTAACAATCCTGACAAGTGTTATTGGAAAAATTGAGGCGCCATGAGAATTAAATGTCCAATCCTTTGGAAACATTTTTGCTGGCAATAAACCACTAAAACATAGAAATTTAAACTTGCAATGGGACAAGCAATTTTTAGCAAAATAAAAGCTGGAAGCGCAGATATCGGAGTAGATTATTAGTTCCATAATCTGTAGGAATTATGGAGTTAAAATTAAATTCAAACTCTGTGCCAACTGAAGTAAATATCATATTTCTGGCCATTAGTTATTCGTAATATTGAGCCAAATGAGATAGAATGGAGCAAGAGCAAAAAGCTCATAATATTCAAAAAATTCTTAATACTAAACTAAAAGTTAGCTCCACTTTTTATAATATAATTTGTAACAAACTGTCTGGCTGCCAAGCAAGATGAGGAAACCAGTGGCCATCTCAGATTCTGACACGCAAGACAATTATGGCAGCAGCAATCACTGAAAACATCAGACAAGACTTTAAGTGCAGCAGCAGTAATGAAGAGTTAATACACACTCCAATGGGTAACACTCATTGTGGAGAGAGAGACATAAAATAATGGAGAGTAACAGGAAATGCAATCAGTGCAGCAATTACTGAAAGTGACAAAGACAACAAGGACAGCAGCAGTTACAGAAGTTAATGGATGAGTCACAGAATCACAGAAATGTTACGGTTCAGAAGGGGGCTATTTGGCCCAACGTGTATGCACCAGCTCTCTGAATGACTGACTCACCTAGTTCCATTCTCCCACCTTCTCCCCATAACCCTCCACATTTTTCTTTTCAAATAACAGGCTAATTCCCTTTTGAATGTTTCAGTTGAACCTGCCTCCACCACAGTCTCAGGGAAAGCATCCCAGACTCTAACCACTCACTGCGTGAAAAAGTTTTTCCTCATATCACTATTTCTTCTTTTACTAATTATTTTAAATCCACACTCTCTCATTTTTGATCCTTTCACAAGTGGGAACAGCTTTTCCCTATCTACATTGTGGAAACCCCTCATGATTTTGATTATCTCTATCAAATTTCTTCTCAGCCTTCTTTTCCCTCAGAGAAATTGTCCTAACTTCTCCAATCTATCTTCATAACTGAAATTTTCCTCATCTCAGGAACCATTCTTGTGAATCTTTTCTGCATTCTCTCCAATGCCTTCACATCCTTCATAAAGTGCAGCATCCAGGATCACAGAATCACAGAATTTTAATGGCATAGAAGGAGGCCATTCAGCCCATTCAGCACCGACTCTCTAAATGAGCATTATGACTAGTGTCATTGCCCTGCGCATTGTTTCTATACAAATAATCATCTAATGCCCTCTTGAATGCCTCAATTGAACCTGCCTCCACCACACTTCCAAGCAGTGCGTTCCAGACCCAAACCATCCATTGTGTGAAAAAGATTTTTCTCACGTCACAATAGCAGAACTGGACGAATACACCAACTAAGCCCAAACTAGTGACATATACAAGTTCAACATAACCTCTTTGTTCTTGTACTCTATGCCCCTATTAATAAAGCCCAAGATATTGTATGCTTTATTAACCACTCTCTCAACCTGTCCTGCCACCTTCAATGGCTTATGCACATATACACACTCTGCTTCTGCACCCCCTTTAGATTTGTGCCCCCTATTTTATACTGTCTCTCCATGTTCTTTCTACAAAAAATGCATCATTTCATATTTCTTTGCATTGAATTTCACTTGCCATCTGTCCACCCATTCCACCAACATGTCTATGTCCTTTTGAATTCTACACTATCCTCCTCACAGTTCACAATTCTTCAGAGTTTTGAATCATCTGCAAACTTTGAAATTGTGCCCTGCACATCAAGGTCTAAATCATTATTATATGTCAGGAAAAGCAAGGGTCCCAACACTCTCCCTTGGGGAACTCCCCTACAAACCTTTCTCCAGCCTGAAAAACATCCATTAACCACTACTGTTTCCTGCCGCTCAACCAATTCCATGTCCATTTTATTCCATGAGCTATAAATTTTCTCCCAAGTTTCTTGTGCAGCACTGCATTAAATGCCTTTTGGAAGTCCATGTACAACACATCAACAATATGGCCCTCATCAACCCTCTCTGTTACCTCTTCAAAAAGCTCCAACAAGTAAGTAAAACATGATTTTCCCTTAGGAAATTCATGCTGGATTTCATTAATTAATACACATTTGTCCATATGACTATTAACTTTGTCCCAAATTATTGTTTCTAGAAGTTTTCCCACCACCACAGTTAAATCAACTGGCCTGTAGTTGCTGGGCTTAGCCTCACACCCTTTTTTGAACAAGGGTATATGTTTGTGATTCTCCAGTCCTCTGGCACCACCCCTGAGTCTAAGGGAAACTGGAAAATTATGGCCAGTGCCTCCGCAATTTCCACTCTCACTTCTTGCGGTATCCTTGGGTGCATCTCATCTGGTCCTGGTGCCTTATCAACTTCAAGTACAGATAACCTACCCAATACCACCTCCTTTTCAATTTTAAACCTTTCTAGTGCCTGAATTACCTCCTCTTTCACCATGGCCTGGGTAGCATCGCCTTCCTTGGCAAAGACAGATGCAAAGTTATTAATTTAATACCTCAGCTATGCCCTCTCCCTCCATGTGTGAAATTCCTTTCTGATCCCTCATCATCCCTACTCCTCCTTTTACCACCCTTTTACTATGTATATGCCTAAAGAAGACTTTGGGAATCTCTTACAGAGACAGTCAGCATGGCTGCAGTTGCAAAGAGTGAGGTTTGAGAAACATAAGGATGACTGCAATTGCCACAGAAAGTGACAGACAAAAGAACAGCAATAATTTTTACACACAAAATGATGGGCTAGTTGGCAAGAGCAGTTGCAACTGGAAAGGGACAGATGAGACAATGGTATCAACTACAGCTGCAGAGAGTAACTGACTTGTACTGGAGCAATTCTATTTTCCACTCCCAAGAGTAACTGTGAATAGATCAAAGAACAATTCCTGATAGTTCCCATATGATGAATGTCAGAATCGTTTCATCACACGACACTAGAATATCCCTTTAACTATTTTGCTGGCTGTGGTCTGGATTCACTGTTTATACAATGCTCTGGAAATAGGGGTGGGTAATTGCCAGTATGCCGGAAGAGTGAGGCAATGGAGATGGAGAAGATATGAGGCCTGAAGGAGAATTTATTTCTATTTGATATGTTACAAATGTTCAGAAGAGACAAGCAGGCGAGTACACTTTAATCTCAATAGAGCAACACAACAGCATAAGAAATTCCTATGTAGATTTTATCAGGGCATTGCTTGCAGCATCCTGTGGGCTTGAATTCAGAAGTTGAAAAAGCAAGAGATCCAGAGTTATGATGGTGGTAGAAAATTGGAAAGGGACAACCCTATTTTCCACATGTTGATTTGCTTCTCTTTGTAATGTTACTTCGGAGAGTAGCAAGATTATATCAGACAGTTCCATGCAGAGTAATAGGAGCTACTCTTGTATGCTGCCTAGTGGTTGAAATCAGAGCAGTGTGACAGAGGCATGTCAGCCCTGCCTGTTCCCTCAAACCCAACTGCAGTTCGCGAACCTTTACAGGGGTTTGCAGGAAAAATCCCATAATGGTCGACACAGAAGTGCCTGCCCACCAAAATTAATCTTAACTGTCAGTTCAAGAGTAGCCTGTCACTCAGGATGGTCAATGTCCAAAGCAGCCAATCAGGTATGTAGGCCATCCTGATTGACAGGCTGCTTGTCCAATGATTGCCATTATTCTGAACAACAACAATCATTGACCCAGTTAACACAGCTTGTCTTGCACCTCGTGACAGGAGTTGGAGCTGGGGAGCCGTCAGTGGTGTGCTGTGTTTTCTGTTTCAGAGTCATGTGCTACCTGTGCCTGTAAAAGTGGAGCTCTCAGGTAGGCACCTGCATTTCATATGTAAGGATATATAAGAAATAGGAACAGGAGTAAACCATTAGGCCCCTCGAGCCTGCTCCAACATTCAATAAGATCACGGCTGATCTTCTTGTGTTTCGATTTCCACATTCCCATCTAACCCCGGTAATCTTTGATTCCCTTGCCTAACAAGAATCTATCTACCTCTGCCTTAAAAATATTCAATGACCCTGTTTCCACCGCCTTCTGAGGCAGAGAGTTCCAAAGTCGCACAACCCTCTGAAAGAAAAAAATCCTCTTCATCTCTGTCCTAAAAGGACAACCCCTAATTTTAAAACAGTGCCCCCTAGTTCTGGACTCACCCACAAGAGGAAACATCCTTTCAACGTCCACCTTGTCAAGGCTGCTCAAGATCTTTTATACTTCAATCAAATCATCCCTCAATCTTCTATACTCCAGTGGAAACAAGCCCAATCTGTGCAACCTTTCCTCATAAGACAACCCACTCATTCCAGGTACCAATCTATTAAATCTCCTTTGAATCGCCTCCAATACATTTACATCCTTCCTTAAATAAGAAGACCAAAACTGCACAAAGAATTCTAAGTGCAGTTACACCAATACCCTGTATAACTGAAGCATAACATTCTTACTTTTATGTTCAATCCCTCTCGTAATAAAGGATAACATTCCAATAGCCTTTTAATTAATTGCTGTACCTGCATACTAACTTTTTGTGACTCATGCACTAGAACACGTAGATCCCTCTGCACCTCAGAATTATGCAGCCATTCTCCATTTAAATAATACTCTGCTTTTTGTTCGTCCTGCCAAAGTGAACAACTTCACATTTTCCCACATTAAACCCTATTTGCCAGATCTTTGCCCATTCATTCAACCTATCTATAACCATTTGCAACCTCCTCAGGTCCTTTTCACAACATAATTTCCTACCTATCTTTGTGTCATCTGCAAACTTAGCTACTATGCCTTCACTTCCCTCATCTAAGTTACTGATGTAAATCGTAAAAATTTGACACCCTAATACAGACCCCTGTGGGATGCCGCTTGTCACATCCTGACAATCAGAAAAAGACCCATTTATGCATATTTTAACTTTGATTTTTCTGTGCTTCCCTTCCGATATCTTGTCTAAAATTCTGAAGGTCAAGGTCCAGGGAGGTGGGGTACAGACAGTGCCATAAGGGCCCAGGGGCACCTTGGTGGTGAGAGGGGGGGGATGTGGTGGTATGTGTGGATCCCAGGCTTGTGTTGCGATGGCGTCCAGAGCGAGAAGCCAAACCTGATAGACTTTTTAAAGAAAAGTCAGAACAAATAAGCCTGAGAGTTAGGATTTTTTAAATTCCATTATTTCAGCTGCTGCGCTGCTCCTGACCTTCCGTAGCCTCGTGGTTCCGATTTTGAAACGTCTGCCAAAAACCATGAAGTTCTAGAAGTAGCAAATGAGAGTCTTCCTTATTACCTGTCCAAAGGCAAGTAAGTCCTTAATCATTTTACAGCTAATTGGATGCTGGCAGTTGGGGGGAGGTGAGGTGATGTGTTGGAGGTGTATGGGGTTTGGGGGATGGTAAGGTGTGAGGTTGGGCAGGGTGAGGAGTGAGGGTGGGGATGTGTGAAATAAGGGGAGGGAGTGGGATGGTAGGGTGGGCTTGTAGGGGGTGGAGTGGGGATTTGGGGGGTCACTTTTCAAGGTTGTTATGGAAAAGGACAAGGATTTGCCAGAAATCAGAGTTCTAAATTGGGGGAAGGCCAATTTTAATAAGATCAGATATGATTTGGTCAGAGTGGACTGGGAGCAACTACTTTTAGGTAAATCTGCATCAGAACAGTGGGACTCATTCAAGAAGGAATTTGACAGAGTACAGGGCCAACATATTCCAATAAAGGTAAAGGGTGGGACCAACAAATCCAGGGAACCCTAGATGTCGAAGAATATACAGGATTGGATAAAGAGAAAAAGGGAGGCTTATGGCAGATACCAAGGGCCCAAAACAGCGGAAGCCCTAGAGGAGTATAGAATGTGTTGGGGGGAACTTAAAAAGGAAATTAGGAGAGCAAAAAGGGGGCATGAAAAAGCATTGGCAGGTAAAATAAAGTAAAATTCAAAGTTATTTTACAAGTACATTAAAAGTAAGAGGATAACTAGGGAAAGAGTAGGGCCCATTAAGGACCATAGTGGTAATTTGTGTGTGGAGCTGAAAATGTAGGGAGGGTTCTAAATGAATTCTTTGTGTCGGTGTTCACAAGTGAGAGGGACGACATAGGTGCAGAAATCAGGTAGAAGGACTGTGATATAATTAAAGAAATTAGCATAGAAAGGGAGGAGGTTCTAAGTGGTCTGGGAGGCTTAAAAGTAGATAAATCTCAAGGCCCGGATGAAATGTAACCCAAGCTGTTGAGTGAGGCAAGGGAGGAGATAGCAGGGGTGCTGGCAATAATTTTCAATACCTCTCTGGCCACAGGAGAGGTGCCAGAGGACTGGAGGACAACCAATGTGGTACCGTTATTCAATAAGGGAGGAAGGGATAAACCAGGGAACTACAGGCCAGTCAGTCTAACCTCAGTGGTGGGGAACCTATTGGAAGCAAATCTGAGGGACAGAATTAATCTACACTTGGAGAGGCGGGGATTAACCAAGGACAGTCAGCATGGTTTTGTTAAGGGGAGTTCATGTTTGACCAATTTGATTCAATTTTTTGAAGAGGTGACCAGGTGTGTAGATGAGGGCAATGCATTTCACATAGTCTACTTGGACTTCAGCAAGACTTTTGATAAGGTCCTGCATGGGAGACTGATAACGAAGGTAAGAGCCCATGGGATCCAAGGCAATTTGGCAAATTGGATCCAGAATTGGCTGAGTGGCAGGAAGCAGAGGGTGATGGTTGAGGGGTGTTCTTGTGACTGGGTGCCTGTGTCCAGTGGGATTCCACAGGGATCGGTGTTGAGTCCCTTGCTGTCTGTGGTATATATAAACAATTTAGACTTGAATGTAGTAGAGTTGATCAGTAAGTTCGCAGATTACACGAAAATTGATGAGGTGGTAAATAGTGAGGAGGACAGCCTCAGATTACAGGAGGATATAGACAGGCTGGTCAGATGGGATGATCAGTGGAAAATGGAATTTAATCTGGATAAGTGTGAGGTGATGCACTTTGGCAGGACAAACAAGGCACGGGAATACACGATGAATGGTAGGACCCTGGAAAGTACCGAGGATCAGAGGGACCTTGGTGTGCATGTCCATCAGTCCCTTAAGGTAGCGGCACAGGTAGATAAGGTGGTTAAGAAGGCAGATGGGATACCTGCCTTTATTAGCTGAGGCATAGAACATAAGAGCAGGGAGATTATGCTGGAACTGTATAAAACACTGGTTAGGCCACAGCTAGAGTATTGCGTGCAGTTCTGGAATCCACATTATAGGAAGGATGTGATTGCAGGAGAGGAAGTGCAGAGGAGATTTACCAGGATGTTGCCTGGGCTGGAGAGTTTTAGCGTTGACGAGAGATTGGATAGACTGGGGTTATTTTCCTTGGAGCAGAGGAGATTGAGGGGGGTCATGATTGATGTGTATAAAATTATGAGGGGCATAGATAGGGTAGACAGGAAGGAAATTTTCCCCTTGATGGAGGGATCAATAACTACGGGGCATAGGTTTAAGGTAAGGGGCATGAGGTTTAAAGGAGATGTGAGGAAGAATATTTTCCTCACATGTTAAATGAGTATGTTAAAGTTTGGGAACCATTGCCTTAAACTGGCAATAGTGTGTTCCATGGAGACTCCAAGAAAAGTAGAAAATGTGTAAGCTTCACCAGTCTATTGTCCAGATAACTTCCAGGCTGCATTCAGTAGATTTTAACTACATTTTACCTTGGCCTGAACTTTTAAGTCGGCGGCAGGTGCGAACGGTGGGCCTGGGATCTGCAGGGAATGGACAACTGACCGCGATCGGCCCCCGACCGCGATTTCACACTGGCTGGGCAATTAACGGCCAGCAAGCATGAAACATGTACTGAGAAGCTCAGCGTTGCCAGGGTGGAGGCAGGAAAAGGGTGGGCGCTGATGTCAATGCGGGCGTGGGTGAGTGCTGAGAGAAAGCTCCCTGAAGGCAGCTACTCAGGGAGCGGAAGACCTGAAAAATCAAAAATAAAGGTTTCAGAAACTGAAAGAAAGTGTCCCTGTATCATAATAAATCACCTGAAAAATTAGCAAATGAAAATGCTGTCCACAGAAATTTATTTATATTTTATTTCATTATGAAAGCCTCATCTCTCCCATGGATGAGGTTTCATGAAAAATGTAAAGACCGCCTGGCCAATTCACTTGTCCACCAACCGTAAGGCAGGATGGACCATGAGAAATTGGAGCCAATTGCTCCGTTAATGGGCTTAATTGCTCGTTTAACTGTCGGCGGGCACACTGTCTTTTGTGCGCGCCTGCTGACCGAAATATCGCATGAGCACGGGATGATGTCAGGACACTTGCCTAACATCATCTCGCACAATTTCACACCAGATCGGGTTGGATGTGTGCCCGCCCACTGAGCTAAAAGTTCTGCCCCTTAGCTGTAGACGGACTCAAACTCATCTGAAAGAACATCATTTATGAATTACAAACTTACCCTCACATGCAAGAATACTAACAGTATTTCATGATTTGTTCTGGATACTCATTTTACACATGCTATACCTGATCTTGGAAAGTTTGATGGGACAATAGAGGGAATTTGACTCTGTAACTAACCTATGATGTGCATGAATTCAGGGTACTCTGTACTGGCACTGCATACCAATATTAAAAAGGTTAAATTGAAGAGCATTAACACTCCTCACCTTAATGTACCTCACTCCATAGAGAGGCAATGAATATCTGTACATCAAGAGTTTGTGATGCCACAAGAATGCAACAGGCTCTGCTCTTCTGACAGTGGAGTTCAGGAATATTATAGGAGCGGAGGACAGGGACCTTATGTATCCTATAGTGTAGGTAATCTGCAACTGCTTGATGGGTAGTGTAAAGGCAGATTACTCTGCATCTCATGTTTCTGTACCAGACCTTGGAGTGCTTGATGGAATTCTATAAAGTGAGCTTTGATCTGCATCTAACCTATGCTATACCTGACCTTGGAGTATTTGATGGCATACTAGAGAGAACTTGACTTTGCAACTAGCCCATGCTGTACATCATTTTAGAATACGCAGTACTGACACTGAATACTAAAATATAAAAAAGGTTTAATTGAAAAGCATTGACCTTAATGAACACAAAAATATCTAGATTAAAAGAATTCATGGGATTTTACCAGGCAGGAAGTATTGCTATCCTTATTGTCTTCGCCTTGGTTGTTGAAGCTGGCTAGGTAGTTCTGTGATCTTGTAATTCCATTTCCCAAGATATCCTGCTGTCCAAGAACTTCTGATACATTCCCATCTAAGATCTCTCTCGCGGTTGTTGGGTGGTCCTTGATATGCATGTTGCTCAGATCTTTTTGCTTTAACTGAAATATTTCTGCAGTCAAATTTGTATGTGCCTTAACAACATAGAGCTCCTCATCAATACCATTGTTATTCAGGAAAAAAAGACATTTTTTGGAAAAACAAATGACACTTGGTCTGTGCTTTACAACTTTCAAATATCTTCTCGGCACATTTTCTGGTTTGGGGCTCAGCACTTGAGCAGGCAGAGAGTCATTTTGAATGAGTGCAAAGTCACAATCGTCTTTCACGTGAGTGAAGCTCCTTTCTTTAGGAAGCATATATGTATGTGTATATTCTTCATCAACATATGCAGTGGTGTAACCTACAGTGGCAGTTTTCTCAGACGAGGACCACTCTGCTGATGCGAATTGGTGAGCCACCTCTTTACTTGGTGTTTTAATTTTGTCACCTGAGTACATTTTGAATCAGCTATAGACCTTCTACCCATCCAAATGAATTCACCAGCTCTTGAGACTCATTTTGTTCAGATTGTTCTTTTCAGAGAGAATCCTTCTCGCAGTCTCTCAGCAAGCCTATTGAAAGATCAACAGCAACATTTTTTTAATTCCAAAAATTATCCCTGCAATCTATTGAAAAGGACGTATTTCCCACACATAACAAAATCAAAGGGAAAGACTAACCAGTGCAGCCTTTTTTTATACAAAAGGCATCTCATCATCAGGAAAATTTTTGGTTGGATTTATTCCAATAGAATTCAAATTGTTGTGCTCCTGAATGGGATTCCACACCTTAAGGATTTTGTTCATTTTTAGTTTTGCACTGACACACACCCAAATCATTTCATGTAGATGTAAAAGTCATAAAATGTAGCTTATTGCTTAAAGAGACAATATAACTATTAGGATCCCTTTTCAATGCTAGGTTGACAGGCTGCTGCATTGCAGTTTGCCTCAGTTGGTAGTGCTCTTATGCTGAGTCTGAAGATTATGGTTTGAAGCCATGGACTATGAACGTCATGCACAACCAACACCGACAGGATTGAGGGAATGTTACAAGTTTAAAAGTGATAACTTCTGGATGAAACCAAGTTTCTGTCTGGCTATGGAGGTAGGTGCAAAGGAGTCCGTGGCACTATTTGAAGAAGTGCAGGGCGTTTTCCTGGTTTCCTAGCCAATATTCCGTCAATTAACACAACTGAACTCAGATTATCTAATCATTTATTCATTCATGGAATCATGTTATGTACAATGTAGTTATTATGTTTGCATAAAAGTAATCATGATTGCAAAATGCTTTGGGAAGTTCTAAGAATGCGATAATGTGTTATCGAAGATTTCTCATTTTTGGCGGTTCTGCTATAATGAATCACCACAGAGTAGTAGTCGGCTATCACTTTCCAGGCTCATGTCTAAAGAACGGTCAATTGGGCAGGAAACCAGAGAAATGCTAGTGCTGAATAACCACATTCACCTTCAGCAGAGAAAGGAATTTAAAAACTTGAGAAAAAAGTGTTCAATAATTACTTCTTTCTTACTGTTTTCAAAATAGAAGGCATATTTTTCATTGCTTGAGTCTCCTAAAGGATTGTATTCTTGTTGAAATCCATTGTGCATGATCAGCCCTATAGGGAAAACAGAGGAAAGTAAAATTTAGAGGGATGCTGCAAGGAAAACCAGTTTGTGAATTTGGCCCCCAGGCATTCAGTACCTTAGAAGTAGAAACATATCTTGGGATAGCATTAAATAATGCTCCACAAGGTCCCAATGTTCATTTCTAGTCTGCATTGTCAATTCATCACAGCTGAGATATTATTGATAGCCCTGAGCTAAAAAAAAGGAACATCAGCCAAGATTCGATTTCCGACTACTCTCCAAAGTCTTCTGCTGGGTTCCTGCGCAAACATAGGTGAAAATAAGATCAGTCTGAGCTATGATATCATTAATAGCTAAATGGCTAACCAACATTTGCTGCCTGAGTCCATGCATGAAGAATGCTCGTTAGTTGACTGTTGTGGATTTAAATAATAAAACCAAACCAGGAACCACAATCTGGCAAAAGTCAATATCTTCAGCAGGGGAAGGGAGAAAATAAGAGAAAAAGCTGTAAGCATTTTGAGATCACAAATACCACAAGTTGGAAGTGGTAAAGCTGCTCCTACATTGTCCTTAAAAATTTGTCTTGCCAAAAATGAATGACCATATCTCGAGCCTTTGGGAGATTGAATCTAAATGCTTTGCATTTCTACAGAAGGAGCAATAACAACAATGATGAGAACTTGTGTTAAATAGACTGCCTTTAATATAGTATAATGTCCCAAAACAATTCACAGGAGCGTTTTCAAACAAAATTTGAAACCAGGACACAGAAGGAGGTATTAGAACAGATGACCAAAGGCTTTGGCAAGGAAGTAGGTTATAAAGAAGAGCCTTAAAGAAAAAGAGACACATGTAGGGAGAAAATTTCAGAGTTTAGGACCAAGCCAACTTAAGCACAGCTGCCAATGATGCAGAAACGAAGATCAGGGTTGCAGAAGAGGCCATAAATGGAAGGATACAGACCTTCTCTAGCCTGCAACCTTCCATGATCATATGATCTTATGATCATGGAGGGCTGTAGGCTAGAGGAGGTTACAAAGTCTTTTTTTATTCTTTCATGGGATGTGGGTGTCACTGGCTAGGCTAGTATTTTTATTGCCCATCCCTAATTGCCTTTGAGAAGGCGATTGTGAACCACCTTCTCGAACAGCTGAAGCCCATATGATATTGGTACACCCACAGTAATGTTTGGGAGGGAGTTCCAGAATTTTCACCAAGCAACAGTGAAGGGACTGCAATATGGTTCCAAGCCAGGATGGTGTGTGGCTTGGAGGGGAACTTGTATGGGAATCTGCTGCCCTTGTCCTTACAGGTGGTAGAGGTTGCGCCTTTGAAAGGTGCTGTCAAAGGAGCCTTGTTGAGTTGCTGCAGTGCATCTTATAAATGCAACATATTGCTGTCACTGTGCGTCAGTGGTGAAGGGAGTGAATATGGTGGACAGGCTTCAGCAAGTCAGGAGGTGAGTTATTCTCTGCAGAATTCCCAGTCTCTGACCTGCTCTTGTAGCCACAGTATTTATATGGTTAGTCCAGTTCAGTTTCTGGTCAATGGTAACCCCCAGAATGATGATAGTGGGGGGATTCAATGATGGTAATGTCATTAAATGTCAAGGGGATTTGGTTAGATTCTCTTGTTGGAGATCATCATTGTCTGGCACTTGTGTGGCATGAATGTTACTGGCCAATTATCAACCCAAGCCTGAATGTTGTCCAGGTCTTGCTGCATATGGCCATGGACTGTTTCAGGATCAGAGGAGTTGTGAATGGTGCTGAATATTGTGCAATTGTCAGCTAACATCCACACTTCTGACCTTATAATGGAAGAAAGGTCATTGATGAAGTAGCTGAAGATGTTTGGGCCAAGAAGACTACCCTGAGGATCTCCTGCAGTGATGTCCAGGGCCTGAGATGATTGATCTCTAACAGCCAAAACCATCTTCCTCTGGGCTAGGTATAATACCAACCAGTGGAGAGTTTCCCCCCTGATTCCCATTGATTCCAGTTTTGTTAGGGCTCCTTGATTCCACACTCGGTCAAACGCTGCCTTGATGTCAAGAGCAGTCACTCTTGCCTCAACTCTTGAACTTAGCTCTTTTGTCCATGTTTAGACCAAAGTTGAGTGGCCCTGGCAGAACCCAAACTAAGTGCCAGTGAACAGGCTATTGATGAGTAAGTGCAATTTGATGGCATTGTCAATGACCCCTTCCATCACTTTGCTGATGGGGCAGTAATTGGCAGGGTTGGATTTGTCCTGCTTTTTGTGGACAGGACATACGTAGGCAATTTTCTACATTTCTGGGAAGATGCCACTGTTTTAGCGGTACTGGAACAGCTTGGCTAAGGATGCAGCTAGTTCTGGAGCAGAGTTCATCAGAACTATTGCTGGAATGTTGTCATAGGCTTCACAGTATCCAATGCATTCAGCCATTTCTTGATATTGTTAGGAAATAGAGATGCTTAAAGTAAGTTATATTTGTATTTGTAGGCGTTATGAATGCTTTTAGCTTTAAAGTTTAAGTTTAATTTATATTTCTGTATCTGTGTGTTAAGAAAGGTCAAATGGAGTTTTAGTTTCACTTTAAAAAGTGCTTGCATTTCTAATAAGAGTTTTACGACTGTAAGCTAAGTTAAGCAAACAAGAATAGGGAAAAGTGCTGTTGCCTAGCAAGACCTCTCGGGTTGTAATCTCTGGATTACTCCCAGTGCCACGTGCTAGCGAGCTCAGAAATAGGAGAATAGTGCAGATGAATACATGGCTTAAGAGTTGGTGCAGGAGGGAGAGTTTTAGATTCCTGGATCACTGGGGCCGTTTCGGGGGAAGGTGGGACCTGTACAAGTGGGACGGTCTACATTTGAACCAGAGCGGGACTAACATCCTTGAGGGTGGGATTACTAGTGCTGTTGGGAGGGTTTAAACTAATTCAGCAAGGGGAGGAGACACAGACTGTTAGTAGAATAGGGACACATCATAATACAGTAAAACAATCAAGTCAGAGGGAGTACAGCTACATTAAGTTTCAAGGGAGTAAGGCAAGGCTGGATGGCCTCTACTTTAATGCCAGGAGTATTACAGTTAAAACGGATGAGTCAAGGGTGAGGATTGACACGTGGAATTGTGATATAGTTGCCATCACTAAGATGTGGTTGAGGATTGGGCAAGATTGGCAGCTCAACATTCCGGGATATAGAGTCTTCAGCCGAGACAGGGGAGAGGTAACAGAAGATAAGGCATTGCATTATTAGTTAAGGAGTCAGTTACTGCAGTAAGGAGAGATAATATCTTGGAGGGGGCCTCGAATGAAGCTTTGTGGGTAGAGATTAGGAATAAAAAAGGGGCAGCCACATTGTTAGGTGTTTATTATAGACCCCCAGATAGTCATCAGGAAATTGAGGAGCAAATATGTTCACAATTTGTGGAGGTGTGTAAAAACAATAACAATAGGTTTATTATATTAGGTGATTTCAATTTTCCCAACATTACTTGGGATAGCCATAATGTTAAGGGCTTGGATGGAGTGGATTTCTTGAAATGTGTACAGGAGAACTTTTTAGGTCAATATGTAGAGGGTCCAACAAGGGATGGCACAGTGCTGGACCTAATTTTGAGGAATGAAGCCAGACAGGTGGCTGAGGTGCTGGTTGGGGAACATTTTAGTGACAGCGACCACAACACGCTACAATTTAAGCTTGTTATGGACAAAGAAATAGACACATTGCAAAAAATTGTTTTGGATTGGGGGAGAGTGGATTTTAGTAAAATAAGGCAGGATCTGGCCAAGGTAGACTGGGAACTACTTGTGAGGAAATCTACAGAGGAGTAGTGGGGGGTGCATTCAGAAAGGAAATGGGGAGGGTATGGGCTCAACATGTTACCTCTAGAGTAATAGGAAGGAGTAACAAGCCCAGAGAACCATGGATGACCAGAGATATTCAGGATACAATGAGAAGGAAAAGAGAGGCTTTTAGTAGGTACAAGGGAAACAAATCAGCAGAGGCATTAGTGGAGTACAGAAAGTGCAGGGTGGAGCTTAAGAAAGCAATTAGGAGAGCAAAGAGGGGTATGAGAAAGTTCTGGCTGATAAAAGTAGGGAAAATCCCAAGATATTCTATAAGTATATCAATGGGAAGGGGATAACCAGGGAAAGAGTAGGGCCCTTAAGGGACCAAGGGGCAATCTATGAGTGGAGCCAGAGGACATCGGTTGAGTGTTGAACGAATACTTCACATCCATCTTCACCCAAGAGAATGAGGATGAAGGTATCAAACTCGGGGAAAGAGACTGTGAGGTTCTTGAGCAAATTGATATAGGAAGTGACAAGGTATTGGAGGTGTTGGCAGGTTTAAAAGGGGACAAATCTCCAGGTCTGGATGATTTGTGTCCCAGACTGCTGAGGGAGGCAAGGGAGGAGATCACAAGGGCTCTGACCCAAATTTTTAATTCTTCTCTGGCCAGGAGAGGTACAAGAGTACTGGAGAACAGCTAATGTGGTTCCACTATTTAAGAAGGGTTGTAGAGATAAGCCAGGGAACTACAGTGAGTCTCACATCAGTGGTGGGAAAAGTATTGGAGAAAATTATGAAGGAGAGAATCTATCTCCACTTGGAGAGGCAAGGTTTGATCAGGGATAGTCAGCATGGCTTTGTCAGGGGGAGGTCATGTCTAACAAATTTGATTGAATTTTTTGAGGAGGTGACCAGGTGTGTAGATGAGGATAGTGCAGTTGATGTAGTTTATATGGATTCCAGCAAAGCCTTTGACAAGGTCCCACATGGGAGACTTATAAAGAAGGCAAATGCAAATGGGATACAAGGTAATTTGATAAGGTGGATTCAAAATTGGCTTCGTTGTAGGAGACAGAGGGTGATGACAGAAGGATGCTTTAGTGACTGGAAGCCAGTGTCCAGTGGCGTACCACAGGGATCTGTGCTCGGTCCCCTATTATTCGTCACTTATATAAACGACATAGATGAATATGTGGGGGGGGAGGATTAGTAAGTTTGTGGATGACACAAAGATTGGCCGGGTGGTTAACAGTGAGGTTGAGTGTCTTGGGCTACAGGAAGATATAGACAGGATATTCAAATGGGCAGATAAGTGGCAGATGGAATTTAACCCTGAAAAGTGTGAGGTGATACACTTTGGAAGGAGTAATTTGACAAGGAATTATTCAATGAACGGCATGACACTGGGAAGTTCTGAGGAATAAAGGGACCTTGGCGTGTGCGTCCATAGATCTCTGAAGGTGGAGGGACATGTCAGTGGGGTGTTGAAAAAGGCATATGGGACACTTGCCTTTATCAATTGAGGCATAGATTACAAAAGGGAGGTCATGTTGGAGTTGTATAGAACCTTGGTGAGGCCACAGCTGGAGTATTGTGTGCAGTTCTGGTTGCCACATTATAGGAAAGATGCAATTGCACTGGAGGGGTTGCAGAGGAGATTCACCAGGATGTTGCCTGGGATGAAACATTTAAGTTATGAGGAAAGTTTGGATAGACTTGTGTTGTTTTCATTGGAGCAGAGAAGACTGAGGGGCAACCTGACTGAGGTGTACAAAATTATGAGGGGCATGGACAGGATAGATAGGGAGCAGCTGTTCCCCTTAGTTGAAGGGTCAGTCACGAGGGGACATAAGTTCAAGGTGAGGGGCAGGAGGTTTAAGGGGAATGTGAGGAAAAACATTTTTACCCAGAGGGTGGTGACAGTCTGGAATGCGCTGCCTGGGAGGGTGGTGGAGGCGGGTTGCCTCACATCCTTTAAAAAGTACCTGGATGAGCACTTGTCACGTCATAACATTCAAGGCTATGGGCCAAGTGCTGGTAAATGGAATTAGGTAGGTAGGTCAGGTGTTTCTCACGTGTCGGTGCAGACTCGGTGGGCCGAAGGGCCTCTTCTGCACTGTGTGATTCTGTGAACAGGGGTCCAGAGAGGCCATTCCCTCCCACAGACATACACAGAAAAATTAAAGGAACAGCAGTTCTGAGGTCAGTTTTGATATAGCTGCCAGATAGAAGCAGCCTAGAAGAGACAGATAGTAGTCCCAAGCTAAAATTGGTTAAAAAGTAGCTGCCAGAGAGAGAGAGACTGGAGCAAAAGGGACAGATAGCCACTTCCAAGCTAAAGAAAAGACCCCTAAATCCAGAGGAGTGGAACAGGAAAAGTCCCAAGAAGATCTTCTTGTCAAAGGAAGGACGGGAACCTGGAAAAGGTCCTGTTAATGAAGTTAAGAGTGAAGAGCAGAGAGAAAGGCTCCAATCTTCAGATTTAAAGAGACAAAAGCGGCAGAAAACAGATTTAAAGTGAAAATAGTTTGCAAGAGGCAAGAAAGACCAAAGAAACGGCTGAAGTCTGTAACTCTTTGCTTTGGGCTAATGAAGCAATGGTACTGTTGATAGCTGAGCATTTGCGAGAGTGCATGAAAGATAGTTTGAATGCATGTGGAGACCCAGGAAAGAGGAACATCGAAAAGAGAGTTCAAAACCCTGGAGATGAACCCTTACAGAAAGCTTCTGAGAGAAAACGTCGGTTTGGGAGAAGACTCCAAGGTGAGTTCTTAGAAAGTGGAGATTGGACACCCTCACGTGAAAGACAGAGAGCAGTGAGACCAGCTGGCTCATGGTGTGACAATCATCTGGAGGAGTTGAGCAGAGATCCATAGCATCTGGTTGAGCTGACATCTGTCACGGTTTCAGAGTGTGGTGTGTCTAAGCACAGGGTGCCATAGGTTTACATGGACTGTGTACTTACTGTGAACATTAAAGTATATGATAGCTTTTGTCACTTGTTATCCTTACAAATCTGTATATATATATATATATATATCTGTAAAGGTATAGTTGTGGGTGAAGGAATAATGTAATATAGTTCATCTTTTCTTGTTAAATAAAAGTTTTATGCTTTTGTTAAAAGTTAATTAGCTGACTCTGGCGACCCTGTTCAATGGCCACTCTCCACGTATCTAAACAAACAAATTAAAAGTTAGGATCTATCAAGTTGAGTTCCACTGAGGGGTAACCTCAGCCAGGATAATAATATCATGTGGAATGAATCAAATTGGCTGAAGACTGGCATCTATGATGCTGGGGACCTCCTGAGGAGGTCAAAATGGATCATCCACTTGGCAGTTCTGGATGAAGCTGGTTATAAATGCTTCAGCTTTGTCTTTTGCACTGATGCGCTGGGGTCCCCTAGCATTGAGGATGGGGATATTTGTGTAGCCTCCCCCTCCAGTTAGTTGTTTAATTTTCCCAATTATTTCCCATTATTCACAACTGGATGTGGCAGGACTGCAGAGCTTAGATCTGATCTGTTGGTTGTGTGATCACTTAGCTCTGTCTGTCACCTGCTGCTGTTTGGCACGCAAGTACTCCCGTGTTGTAGCTTCACCAGGTTGACACCTCGTTTTTAGGTATGCCTGGTGCTGCTCATGGCATGCCCTCCTGCGGCCTTCACTGAACCAGGGTTGATCCCACAGCTTGATAGTAATTGTAGAGTGAGATGGTGATGTAGTGTCTGGGACATTATCTGTAAGGTATGATTCCGTGAGTATGATTATATCAGGCTATTGCTTGACTAGTCTGTGGGACAGCTCTCCCAATTTTGGCACAAGCCCCCAGATGTTGGTAAGGAGTACGTTGAAGGGTCAAGAGGGCTGCATCCACTGCGTCAAGGTCTTCATCATCACCTGTGTTCCCCCTTTCCAGCGCAAGATTGTGCAGAGCGCAGCATGCTACCACTATCAGAGAGACGCGATCTTGGGGGTACTGGAGGGCGTCCCCTGAGTGGTCTGGGCAATGGAAGCGCACCTTGAGAAGACTGATGGCTCTCTCCACCACAGCCCTTGTGGAGCCGTGGCTCCTACTGTAGCGCTGCTCAGCATCTGTTCTTGGATGGTGGAGAGGAGTCATGAGCCACCTTCACAGGGGATAGCCCTTGCCACCCACCAGCCATCCATCCAACTGAGCCAGAAGCACTGAAGAGCCCCAACACCTGGGAGTGTCTGAGGATGTAGGCGTCGTGGGAGCTGCCTGGGTGCCTTGCACAGACTTGCAGAATCTGCATCCTGTGATCACACACTATCTGCACGTTCATGGAGTGGTATCCCTTCCTGTTGACAAAGGTACTGGGCTCACCTGCTGGTGCCTTGATGGCCACATGTGTGCAGTCTATTGCACCGTGGACAATGGGGGAAGTCAGCAATGGCCGCGAAGCCTCTGGCTTGCTGTGCTTGACTTGCCTGGTCACAGCGGAAGTGGATGAAGGTCAATGCCCATCTGAACAGAGCATCTGTAACCTGCTTGAAACAAGTGTGGACAGCTGATTGGGAGACACCACAAAGATCACCCACTGAGCCCTGAAAGGAGCAAGATGCATAGAATTGGAGGGCAACTGTAACCTTCAGAGCTGCTGGCATGGGGTGTCCACCCACACTGTTAGAAGATATCTCAGGGCCAATCATCTGACAGATATAGTTGACTGTTTCCCTTGGCAGTCGGAGCCTCCTTCGGCACTGCACCTCAGTCATATTGAGGTAGCTGTTTCGCCGCCTGAATACCCTGGCAGCAGGATAATGGCATCTTTTGCGGCCCCTTCCACCTTGGACAACTTCTTGGACCTGCGCCCCTAGTGCCTGCACCTGGCCTCCGAAAGGTGGCTCCCCTGGAGGCTGATTGTCCACTCCTGGCCTCTTCCTTATTCTAGCCCTCCCTTCCTCCTCAGAGGAGCTACCTGCAGTGGAGATGTCAGAACCCATATCCAGGCTAAATGGAGGCCTCCGGAAAGCTGCAGGCCCGATAAAGATTACTGTCTGCAGACTGCTGAGCTGAAGCAGACTGCTGAGCTGAAGCTTCAAAGTACAGAGAAAGCTGTTGGAAATCGATCTGAACTGCTACCGATCACACAGGCAAGTTTAAAATACTTGCTGCAATAAATACTTCACATGAAACATTAACAACCCCAATGAGCCCACATATCCCACCTGTGGATGAGTTTTGTTAAAAAGTCACTTACCCGCCTGCCCGTTGCGCCCGTGCGCTGAGCCAAAGATCGCACGTGTGCCTCAAAATCGACATCGATTGCCGAGTTAAGGGCCTTAACAAGCCCTTTAATTAATGGCGGGCACACGTTGCGCTTCATCGCACGCCTGCCCAGCTAAATATCACGATGGCGCGCACTGACATCGGGACGCTTGCCCGCGTCAGCGTGCGCCATTTTAAGTGCTGATGCGCAGGGCCCACCACCTGCGCATCATCCATAAAATTCTGCCCTTGGAATGTGAGTTTCAGTTAGAATAGTGGAAACTCAATTGGGGACATGTAGGAATGAAAGTGCATTACTTGGATGACTCTTCCAAACTGATTGCAGTTGGTTGGCTGAAGTGTAAGACATAAGGTCAAATCCATCCATCCTTCATTTCTTAATCTAGAAATTCAGCATAGGATAAGACTTTTCAGATGGCTTAATATCTTAGACTGTCATTTTTCTTTGAATTCTTTTTGCCAAATACTACACTGTTTACACTGCTTTACCCAACTGCACGCCATCAAAATGTATGTATTGAACTGTAGGTCTGTCCTTCAAATACTCTTCAACTATTAAAGGGAAGAAATATTTCAGATTGCCAAAAGATCAGGAGTTTAAGAGCCACATGTAAAGGCATGTTTCTCCTTACTATCTTGAATCAAGTTTCTACTCATAGGCTTTGCATAGATATGATAAGAGGGAGCAGGATGCACTCGACACATCACTGATATGCTGCAGCTCATGAAATATAACAGCAATCTTTTTCTCACAAATGTTTCCACCATCCCAGTTTGAAAAAATAAATGCAACATCACAAGACAAGTGGAAATGAAATATCTCTTTGGTTATTGTTATGACGTATCCCGGGAAGCTCTCCTTCAAATTTAGAATAATTTTAATCCAGTTCTTAAAATGTAACCAGTGTGGCAAATTGCTCACTTGACAATGAACAGACTGAACAACTTAGGGATATCGGAATGTACAGGACTTCAAAATACCAATGTGTTCCATTTAGCTGGTCCCAAAGATCAAATAATACCATACAATAACCTTCCTCTTCATTGACTCAATAATTTCTTTCACCAAAAAGAATGTTTCCTGGGCATCTGTTCCACATTATTCATATTTTCCGTGTAAAGTGGTTTGTAGCAAGCAAACAATGTGCATGATTAGAAATGGGCTTTGTACTTATTTAACTTTTTTACTAAAATTTGCAAAATCAGGAATTTTAGCATCCAAATGATTAGCAAAGACCCAAGAAATATGGAAGGAGTGAAACCGGGCTTCCTTGCACTCACTTTCCAAGCAGAAAACAGGGGCACTTTAGGGATCAACTTCACACTCCCAGAACTTAGGAAACATGTCCAATGGCATAATAGTTTGGGCAAACTTTGCCCTGTGCCAGCCTATAACAAGCATTCAGCTCTTTGAATATACCATATATTAGGACCCATTCAGAAAGTTGGTTTGTCCTGAGGTATCGAACCTGCTTCACTCCAGATTACTTGGTCTGCCTGTGGACTAACCAGTGATATTTAAAGGGACTGCAGGAGGCCACCATGAGGAAAATACTTTTTTTAAAAAAGGATACTTATCGTGAAACTGGGAGGACCAGAAGTGGCTTCCATTCAGCCACTCTCCCAGTCTTCTCCTCTACCCCTGCAACACCCCTAACCACCCCTCCTCCCTGAGAGTTGGAGGTGACCAACATTCATTGCTGCTTTGCCAACAGTGGGATACACAGTAAGCATACACAGCTTGGCGGCTTTATTAACATAGGATATCAATTGTACCTCTACCTGTTCCAGCACAGAGATCATTACCTACATTGTAACAGGTAAGCCTGAGAACAACATGAACTAATCTCTACACTGAAATCTCTCGATTCTCATTGTTTAAATCCCTGAAGCAGATTCCTCCACTTCTTAATTGAGTTACATATATCAGCAACCTGTCATTGCAGTGAGAGGACAAGGCTGAGATATTAACATAATCAGCATACATACACTAGGGGCTGAATGCTGAGGAGGTGACAGTGGTCTCAGCTGCCGGTGGGAAAGCATGTGAGAACCTTGCATCGCTTCTTTTCGGGAAAGCCACTGTATCTTATATCATTCAAACATTTAAAAGGCCTTCAGCGTGCTTTCCCTGTGATCCAGGACACCGGGGGCCGAAGTCTGGCCCGCTGAGAATTGCCAGCTGTACTGAATGGCAGCGCCACCCAGGATGCAATGGCTGCTGCCAATATGACACCTACCTGGGCTTAGGATCATCACCAGATCCCAGGCCAGATGTAAGCAATAGCAAAATATGGGTCATGGAGGACAGTAGGGTGCAGGTGAAAGATGTCAGCAGCAAGGACAGGGAGTGGATCTCAGCAGGTCCCTCCTTTCCCATGCCAGGTCCCTTGATCAGGCACTGAGTGCCTTTAAAAAACACCAGCCCCCACTTGCCCACCCCAGAAGCCAGCAAGCAAATATGCCAGAGTTTGCTTATCGTACTCCCTGCATGGTGAACCCCCAACTGCTGATGGCAGCGGCAGGATGAGGCCCTTACGTGCCCATTAATCGACCATGTAAGGGCCTCATTTGGCTGCGGGGTGGGAAGGCCATCCACGGGCCTTCCTGCCATAGACTTAATTGGGGTGGAGGCAGGAAGGCAGCGGGGTCCCCACCCACCCCCTTCCTGCCAGATTAAATGCCAACCCCCCTCCCCCCCGCCAAACCACCACCAAGCTCACTTTAGGGGAGGGCAAAAGTTTCCACCCTAGAAGTGTACTGGCCATTATTCTGCACAGATTGTACCAAAAATATTCATAGGAGCATAAGACTTTGGAGAAGGAGTAGGCAATTCAGCCCTTTGAGCCTGCTCATCCATTCAATAAGACCTTAGCTAATCAGATTGTGATCTCAATTCTACTTTCCTGTCTGCCCCCCATAATCCTTGACTGCCTTGTCTATCAAAAATCTATCTAACTCAAACTTGAATAAATTCAATGACCCAGCCTTCACTGCTTTCTGGACAAGAGAATTCCACATACTAACAACAGTCTGAGAGAAAAAAATTCTCCATATCTCCATCTTAAAAGGGAGACCTCTTATTCTTAAACCGTGTCTCCTAGTTCTAGTCTCCCTCACAAGAGGAAATATCCTCACTCTATCAAGTCCTCTCAGGATCTTAAGATCACTTCTCATTCTTATAAACTCCAATGACTCTGGGCCCAACTTGTTCAACCTTTCTTCATAAGATAAGCCCCTTGCCCCTGGAATGAGTCAAGTGAATCCCCTCTGTACTCCTTCTAATGCAATTATATCCTTTTCCAAATAAGAACAAAACTGTCCATGGTACTCCAGATGTGCTCTTGCCAAGGCCTGCACAGCTGCAGTTCCTTGCTTTTATATTCCATTCCCCATTCAATAAAAGCCTATATTCCATTTGCCTTCCTAATCACTTGTTATACCTGCATACTAACATTTTGTGATTTATGTACCAGGACAACCAGATTCCTCTGTACCATTGAGTTCTGCAATCTCTCTACATTTAAATAGTATACTGCTTTTCTATTCTTCCTGCCAAAGTGGACAAGTGCATATTTTCCCACATTATACTCCATCTGCTAATTTTTTTCTCACTCACTTAACCTATCCATTTCCCTTTGCAGACACTCTACCTCCTGTTGATGACTCATTTTCCTATCTATCTTGGTGTCATCGGCAAATTTAGCTACCATGCATTTGGTCCCTTCATCCAAATCATTGATATAGGCCGGAATTTTCCAGCCCATCTTGTTGCGGCAGGTCCAGCAAGCCATTAAAATCTCCATTCACGTCAGCGGGACCAGAAGATCCTGCCAGCCTGAGGGGCTGGAAAATTCCAGCCATATGTTGCAAATAGTTGAAGCCGCAGCACCAATTCCTGTGGCACTCCACTATTTACACCTTGCTAACCTGAAAAAGGATCCATTTATCACTACTATCTGCTTCCTGTTAGCTAATCAATTCTTTAACAATGCTAATGTGTTACCACTTACACTTGTGCTCTTATCTTGTGAGTAACCTATGACGTGACACCTTATCAAATCCCTTTTGGAAATCCAAGTACACCACATCTACAGGTTCCCCTTTATTTGCCTTGCTTGTTACTTCCTCAAAAAACTCTAATAAATTAGTTAAACACCATTTCCCTTTCACAAAACCATGTTGACTCTGCCTGATCACATTATGATTTTCTAGGTATCCTGCTATAATCTCCTTAATAATGGATTATAGCAATTTCCCTGTGATAGATGTTCAGCTAAAAGACCTATAGTTTCCTGCTTTCTGTCTCCCTCCTTTCTTAGATAAAGGTGTTAAAATTGCTATTTTCCAATCCACTGGGACCCTTCCAGAATCTAGGGAATTTTGGAAGATTATAATCAATGCCTCTTCTATCTCTGCAGCCACTTCTTTTAAGACCCTTGGGTGCAGGCATCTGGCCCTGGGGACTTGCCAGCCCTTAGTCTAATAATTTTCCCAGCATCTTTTCCCTGATGATAGTAATTGTTTTAAGTTCCTCCTTTCGTTTTACCTCTTGATTTGGTGCCCAAGAGGCACTTTTACATGAAGATATTAATTAATCCTGTCTCATTGCACATTACCAAGTCTAGAAAAGCTGACTCTCTTGTTGGCTCTAGAATGTAATGCTCTAAGAAATTGTCCTGAATACGCTCTATGAATTTATTTTCCAGCCTACCTTTGCTAATCTAATACATCCAATCTACATGTAGATTAAAGACACTCATGATTATTGCAGTAGCTTTCTTACACATCACATTTATTTCTGTGTAATCTGTCTTACAGTATAAATACTGTTAAGGAGACTATAAACTACTACTCCCACAAGTGACCTCTTACCTTTCCTATTTCTTATCTCTACCCAAAGTGATTCAAGGTCTTTCTCTTTTGAGCTAGGTCATCTCCCACTACTGTAAGAATAACATCCTTGATTAACAGAGCTACCCCGCCACCTTTTCCTAGATTCCTATCTCTTCAGAATGTCAAACACCCTTCAATATTCAGGTCCCAGCCTTTGTCTCCTTACAACCAGATCTCTGCAATGGCTATCAGGACATACATACTTATTTCTATCTGTGCTAAAAATTCATCTATTTTGTTATGAATGCTGTGTGCAGATACAGAGCCTTTAAACCTGTCTTTTACTATTTTTACAATTCCTCCCATGGCATTATCTGGCCTGCCGCTCTCTCTCTCTTCTCCCGCAGCTTTATCTGGCCCGCTATTCTCTCTCCTCTCCTGTGCTTTATCCGGCCCGCCACTCCCTCTCCTCTCCTGCTGCTTTATCTGACCCGCTGCTCTCTCTCCTCTCTTGCTGCTTTATCTGACCCGCTGCTCTCTTTCCTCTCCCGCTGCTTTATCTGTTCCCCCCCTCTCTCCTCTCATGCTGCTTTATCTCTGTGTTCATGAATCTAGCTGTCTCCAAGAATATTCAGTCAGCACCACAACAGAAAGTCATGGGCTTAAGCCCACACATAATCAAGGCTGAAACTCCAAGTCAGTATTGGGGAAGGTTTTGCATTGTGAGAGATGCCATTCAGCCCATTGTGGTAGTTCAAGTTTATATTCAAGATTCTATGGCACTACTTGAAGAAGAGCAGGGGCTCTTGGTGTCTCCTGATTAAAATACCTCCCTCAACAAACAGCACCAAAAGCAGATTAATTGGTCATTTTCTCACTGTTCGTGCTACATGGACATTCCATTTCCCATCATAATGACAGACAGTAAACTTCAAAATTATTCATTACAAAGATTGATTTGACATATTTTGACTTGATAAGATGTCAAGTAATTGCAAGTATTATTATTATCCTCCTGGCAGGAGAGCATAAGGATAAGCACTTTGTTACTAATTAGAAAAATGCAAAAGAATTTTTAAAAATGAGAAAGCCCACCAAAATATGCCAGTTTGAAGATAATGCATAGGTCAAGCTAAACTTGAAACATCATTCCCATCCCTCAAGGGAAAGCTACTAAGTACAACTGCACACTGATTTTTTTTTTTAGCTGAGTGGCTTCTTTAAAAATATTTTTAGTCCCTTAATCCCCTGAAAGCTGCTCACTCAAGTTGGATACAATTATTCAAGCACAGACTGCCCTTGCCACACAAGTGCCAATCCTTCATGTGTGAATCTAGTTGATGAATATCAGCTGAGTCCCAGTACGTGCACTCTCCAGCAGCTGTCACTGGGCAGAGATCAGGAGCATGAACCTGTTCTGATTTTTCCCCTTCATGCTCAGTTCAATAGTTGGACTCAATAGTGTCACTCCACCGGAGTCCAACTTATCCAACACAGATGAATCAAATCTGAGTGCATCTTTATCTAAACAGCTCAACTCCAACATTTATACATTGAATCAGTGGAAGAGTGATGAGCAACACTGATAAACCAGAGAAACTATTTCCTGCATTTGAATTTTTAATCCTTCACACAGAGGCTGATATGTATTCCACAACATTGTTCCACAAGAAAGTTATGACTATCTGCTGGCGTCTTACCCTGCAGTATCAGCAAAAAAAAATCTTGGACACAGTTGAAATAAAGTGCAATCAAATTTAGTTCCCAAGAAGTGATGAGTGTACATATCCAGTGCATTCTAACCCATGCTTCCCCTCAGCAACAACATATGAAACAATGTATGAAACTTGAGCTTTAGAACTTAACCCAATGCTTCTAAGTGTTCCCCAAGTAACGTGACTAAGAAGGCTGGATAATGTGCAATTGGGAATTGCTTGTGATTGAAATCTAAATCCTTATGATTAGTCATGAGACAGCCTTCAACTGTGTTTTGCCACATTACTACTGCATTAAACAACTGACCCTGTCTGCTTTCAGGCACATCTGATTATTTGAGCAGAGGCAATGCTAACATACGAACGTACGAATTAGGATCAAGAGTAGGCAACTTGGCCCCTTGAGCTGCCTTCGCCATTCAATAAGATCATGGCCGATCTGACTGTAACCTCAATTCCACATTCCCACCTACACCCGATAACCCTTCACTTCTTTGGATACAGTCAAGCTGTTCCATCCAGCCCAAAGGAAAAGGAAAGGTTGTGCATTTTTATAGCACCTTTCATGACATCAGGACACCAAGAAGTGCTTTGCAACCAGTGAAGCACTTTTGGGATGCAGCCACTGTTATATTATAAGCAAAAGGTGGCAGCTAGTTTCCCTTAACAGCAATGAGATACATAACCAGATGATCTGCTTAAGTGATGTTTGTGGAGAAAAATATATTGACCACAACACTAAAAGAGCTTCCCTGCTCTATTCTAAAGTTCTGTGGGATCTTTTATGTCTAACTAAGGGGGCAGACAGGCCCTTGGTTTAACATCTTATCTGATAGCACCTCTGGTTGAAGTGTCAGCCTCAAGTCTCTGAAGTGTGTCTTGAACCTTCTGACTCAGAGTCAAATTGAAAGCTGTTGCTTGTTGATTGACCACTGTATGAAAGCTGTTGTTTGTTGATTGACACTGCGTGAAAGCTGTTGCTTGTTGAAGTTGAACAAGGGAGGCTGCTGCACCTGACGTCCAATACATCCAAGCCATTTGCAATTTGGAGACAGCCCCGCTTGAATTGCCACACACTATGTTCAGATGTGTGTTACATACAACTGCACAGATGTGTGCAGCAGTGTCCTGAACACTTGCTACCAGACATACGTCAAACGTTATTATTAAAATAGCAACCTTCTTTTATATTTAGAGTCTGTGGATCTGAAGTCCGCAACTTTGCAGCTGAGTAAGTACACAAGCTCATTCTCCAGCCAGCAAAATCCTGTTCCTTCATTACTATTACATGGTCCAACTCATTGGTACTCTGTGATTCACTTGGCAGATGAACCTTAAAACTTACTGTCCAAATCTTTTTACAGTGGGTAAGAATGTTAGTGTTCATGATGGATGGGATGACTAATGGAGGGTTTTGTGAAGTGCAAGTTTGTGGCCCATTTGTGGCAGGTTAGAATGATTCTTAGAAAATGCCAATGGAAACAGGAAAGGAACATATGTTAGATCATTAGCACTCCTTTGCACAGTGCTTATATGTATCATGTGCTAGAGTGTTGAGATGTTGAATGTTTAAAACACACAGAGTGAGACAGAAATGCCCAACTGCATCCCACCATTTGTGTGAATAGTTGCATTAGGTTCTTGTAGGAAGTTTACTGCATGGGTTCATCTTTACAAATGCTAATGCAACAATAGTTCCAGCTTTAAGTGATAATTAGGAAGTGTGTCAGCATTGGCATGCATTTGAAGCCATAAAAGAGGAGTAATGTTGTCTGACTGCTTTGCATGCAGCCTCAATTACAGTGCACCAGGTAAAGACAAATCTCTTTGTAGAATGCCTACTTTAAGCACGTTCTAGAGAAATGATGGCTAGCCTTACCTAGGAAGATTTCCTGAGGCAGCCAAACATCTTTCATTTGCTTCCAGGTCCTCTGGATATTGAATGCCATGTTGCATCATCTCCTCCCCCTCACTTTACATGGTGGGAAACGTGCCAATCTTCTTTTACTATATAATGGTGGTGTTTCTCAATATTGTTGATTGTTTAGGCTATATGAAAAGCAAAGATTCTGGGTCACAGATTTTCTGACTGCCCACAATTGAATGTTCATCTTTAAATACAGACGCAGCCCTTTTAAGGGTGGTAGTTGTACTGAATATTTACACCCACCTGCCCCAACGCGCCCACCCCCCCCCCCCCCCCCAGTTATGTGATTTCCTGGAAGAAGGCTCAATCCAGACAACAGGCTCGCCATAAATAACAAGCAAGGCATGTTCCTGAAAGATTAGGTAATATCAATCATTTCATGAACAGGTAAGTGCAAAGTGTGTGGTGCCTTAGCACTGGCACTCGAAATATACCCTTATATCAACACAATATTTACCATACACCACCACTTGATCAATGCCACCCTGGAGATGATAGACTCCAATGGAATAGTTACAATCACATCTAGGCGTATGATCAGATATTTCTACTACATACACTCAGTTGAACTCTGCAGTCAGGTTAAGATATGTGCTTATCAGGAACATGTAGATCCATGGAGTTAATTTCTGTTGATGCTTGACTCTGGAATCCTTTCTGTAAGTATAAAACCAATTGCGATTCTAAAAGAACAATTAATCTTTAAGATATCGAAGGCTGCTGTGCAACTGGGAGAGCTCTTGCATTTGTTGTTAACTGTCCTACTGGAACATAATTCCAGCTTTCAGGCAAGTTTGACTTCAATTGAATGGGTGATTAAGATTACGCCAGATAGCAATCATACTTTCAGCTGAAATCTGTACTGTTAAGTGTTTTTAAACTGGAAACAATAAATTCCACAGCCTCACCCTTATGACTTTACCAGGGTGCACATACCATCTCACTAATGCCACGCCACTACATTATCACTGTAAGTACCAATGCTGACCCACCTTGTGAAGGGGTTGAGAGGCCACATATCTTTAGTTCCCTTCATCCTAACCTTACAGAAAAGTGGAAATCTAGACATTTCCTTTGTCGTGGGGAAAGCTGAAAAATACTTCTGTTTTCCTAATTCCTGCCCTCCTCACCTGAATTTACTGACTTGTAGCCCAGGAGAACTGAAGCCAGTTGGATTGCCTTCATCTTATGTTTATTGAGCTCAACGATCCTTCGACAAACCAGGAATGAAAGCTGAGGCTATTTTGTCCAAGTGACTCAGTTACATGCTGTGGTTGCCAACTGGGTCACTGGAAGTGACCTAGACATTTGAACTTTCCAGTATCGATTTTCCCAAGCCAGCAGTTCCCACGCCTAATCCACAGGATCTAGTAAATGCGTAGTAGCCGGTATGTCCAGTTGTACTAACCTCCATAGGGTATATGTGGGTCCCAACAAGCAGCCTGGTCTCCTGAGCAATTTAATTTTGTTTTCTCAAATGCAGCTAAGTTGGCTCTCTTGCTTAAAAATCATATGAAAGCTTGGGACAAGAGGGCATGGGCACAAAAGGGATAGCAGAGGCTGCAGTTTCTTCCCAAGGCTCTTGATTGCAATGGCTCACAGCCAACTGATCATATACTGATGAGTCCCAGCTCAGAGAATGGGTGGGAAATCAACTAGTAGGATTTAAATGAAGCCTACCCATTGAAATGGGCTGGGTCATTCAGTCGCCAAGAACCCAATCCATGCCAAAGTCTAGACTGATATTTCAATGAAGTACAGAGGGAGCACTGCACTGTCAGGGATATTGTCTTTTGGAATGAAAGAATAATCCAAACCCCCATCTGCTCTCTCAGTTGGACGTCAAAATCCCACAGCACAGTTCAAAGAAGAGCAGAGGTGTTCTTCCAGTGTTCTGGCCTACATTTAATGTTAATAGTGTCTATATGACTATGGATGGCATTACAGTTAAGTCCAATGTCACCTTCACTGACAACCATCCAGCTGTACTTACTAGAAGATCTCAATCAACAGTAATCAGGATTAGAACCCTAACTAATGTTAGTCCCTTTCTAGTCCATGGACATGAGGAAAAACTGTAATATCCCTCCCACCCCCCAACAGCCTCCTACTGCAGTTAAGGTCAAATAACTCTGCCTGAACTTTAGATCCAATTGGGACCGAACTGATTGTATGGCTTAGTATCACACCAGATTATGTATTAGCCAATTTGAGGATGTTTTTTTTAAAAAAAACAAAACCTGCAGCGTTTGTATTAAAATGTTTTATATATCAAGATATCCTCTGCACTGTAACAACTGCACCATAAATTTACACTAATATATTACATACTGTTTATGGCTCCATCAATTAAAGCACACTCTCTTTTATCAGCATCCTTTGTATAATGCTTCGTATAAAGATATATATAATGATATAACCTTTGATATAATAAACATTGTCTTTCACAGGATGTGGGCGGCGCTGCTAGGCCATTTATTGCCAGCATTTATTGCCCATCCCTAACTGCCCTTGAGAAGGTGGTGGAGAGCTGCCTTCTTGAACTGCTGCAGTCCATGTGGTATAAGAATGGATTTTTAAAAAATATTTTGGGGTATATTGTATTATGCTGTAAAGAAGGCTGGGTGTCTGTGTGTGTGTGTGTGTGTGTGTGTGTGTGTGTGTGTGTGATTTAATTAAGCTGGGAAGAGTTTGATAGGAGTCAGGTTGTTTGGGGGTTTGGAATCATGAAAAGGATAGGGAAGTTAAGTTGAGGTACAAGTAAGTAGGTTAGATCTAATATTTGCATTTTTAGATAAGTTGAAAGTTTGTTTGAATATCAAAGGGGATTCAGAGGTGACAAGAAAACATTTGCATCTTGCAGAAGTTCATAGGTAAACAAGTAGGAGGGATATGATGTTTTATTGATCCAAAAGCAAAGACAAGATGGAAACATGAAAGATATTATATTTGGAAGGGTTTGGGTTTCAAAGGCGAGTGAGAACAATAGAAAGAAGATGAAAAGAAAAAAGGTATATTAGAGTTACTGTGGACACCTGTTGCATGGAGAGAGAGCTGGAGATAGCTGGAGCACTGGGCTGGGAGAGGATGCAGTTTGAATCCCCCATCCAGTCAAGTCAGAGAAGTCTTGGGCTGCAGCAAGCAGTTTTATTCTGAACTGGATTCCATGGCAGATTGGAAGAGGGTAAAGGTCATTTGGTACACGTTTATTGAAGCTACAGTAGTTTGCCTTGTGTAATATTACAGGATTTCATAATTAAACATCAATAAGGGATAGCATCTATAACCTGCAAGGTGTTTACTTGTGGGTTTGACCAAGTAGAGAGTTTTGGGGGAATGTTTTGTAAGACTAACATTAATTGTGTAACTGTAGTCTTGTGTGCTTAAGTTTTATTTTAGTTTTTTGTTAATAAAACTTTTATTTTTATTTATTTAAATCCCAAAAGTGTTACTGGACCTTTTACTGCTAAGGTCAATATGTCTTCTTCTCAGTTTCAGAATACGAAAAAACAGGTTATGGCCTGTAAGCCAAGTTTCCCTCTGGGATTTGGTTTGCACAGCAATTAACACCGGCTGTGATCAGAAGAGTGGTGCAGGTACACCCACAGTGCTGTTAGGAAGGAAGTTCCAGGATTTTGATCCTGCGACAGTGAAGCGTCGACGATATATTTCCAAGTCAGGATGGTATCTGGCTTGGAGGGGAACTTGCAGGCGATGGTGTTCTCATGTGTCTGCTGCCCTTATCCTTCTAGGTGGTAGTGGCCTTGGGTTTGGAAGGTGCTGTCTAAAGAGCCTTGGTGAGTGGTGATTGGCCTGAAGTATCCTCAATGAGATGGAAGCCCTTAATAAAAAGATTTATTTCATCAGCTTGGTAGTTACAAAGCATCAACCAGGTAGGGAAATTCTCAAGAAAGAGTTGGGTAAATGTTATAACACTGAGTTAACACAGTGTGGCAGAGGTATCCACTCCACTGGATGCCCTCTTCACTTGTTAATAGTGAAACTATACAAATTTAATTTCTATACTGTTACAACCGAGATGGGAGGAGTGCACAGTTTATCTGGCCCCACTACTCCACAGGTCGCACAATAAGTGTAAATGTTTAATTCACTCACCAAAATGGCTAATTGTTTACTTTCACTATTGTTAGTCCCAGAATAAAGGAGACTTTAGCAGGCTTCTTTCAATAAACTCAGAAATGATTGATTTATTATGAAACAAAACTTCTTTTAAAAAACAAGTTGCAAAAACTGGTTAACATACAATCGGTAATACAGAAGTGTAACTATATACCCCTTTAAATCACAACACACACACAAAGGACAAAACAAATAGGGTCTTGGCAGAGGTTGACATTTAAGGGAATAAAAACACATTTTGGCCAATAGGAAAACTTTATGAAAAAGGATAAAGTTCAAAGGGTTTTGATGCTGTTGATCTGGTGTTCCTGCGTGCGAAGACAGTAGTTGTCTGGAAATGGTTTCCAAAGGAGCTTTGTGTGGGGGTGAACAGAATGGAATTAATGTCCTTGGAATCTCTTTATCGTCTCAGTTTCTCAGGTTTCCAAATACAGACAATGTATACTGAGAAGAGGATTTCAAACGGGGTACTGATAACTACACTGAATTGCAGATGAGGCAGGAAGAGTGCAAGTTGCGCAGCCTTCCCCTTTTCGGTTTATTCCCAAACTGAATCCAAAAAAGCAAGCTCAAACAGAAACTCATCTCAGTCAGCTGGTTTCCAAAAAATCACCTGGGCCTCACAGCCTCTGAAAGCAGTCATTTTTTTGTCTCCAGCAATTAAAGTTAAAATAAACAAATAGCTCTTATCTCCCCAGGTGCCTTGCTGGTCATTTAACTGAAATCATTTCAATTATTGGAAAAGGCAGCTTGCTCACAGTCCAAAGTGAACTTACAACAATTTGGACAAAACCCAGGTCAGCTCCCAAAAAAGTGTCCAAATAATTTAATGTCCTTCCAATTTTTTTTTAAAGCATATAGCTCCTGGAGATATGTATTCATAACTTGCCTCCACCCTTGGAGAAATGAAATGCGATTTCCAAAAGTGTTTCTTACAAAGTATACAGGGAAAGCATATACAATATATGAAAAAAATCAAATGTGCATTCACTGATTCTCATTCACTCTTAATACAGAATCTATACAGCTTTCTCTGACTTTCTTAATTACCAGATAATTCTAACTAAATTACGTACTTGGTAATGTATCAGCAATTATGTCCAGAATCTTTGGGTCGGCGTGTGGGGGCGGGCCCCACTCGCAGACACATAAAGTGACGCGCGGTGACGTCGGGCGTGCATCCCGATCAGCTGCGCACTCGTCCGCGCTTGCACCCACTCAGCCCCTCGACAGGGAGAAAATTCTCCCCTATATTATCCTTCCCAGCAATATGAACAACCTTTAAGTTATAAATCTGTATTAGCAAGCTCCATCAGAACAGTCTGGCATTCTAAGTCATAGAATTGTAGAGTCATAAAGGTCTACAGCACAGAAAAAGGCCCAGCCCAGGCAGCATCCTGGTAAATCTCCTCTGCACTCTCTTGAGTGCAATCACATCCTTCCTACAATGCAGATTCCAGAACTGCTGCAATACTCTAGCTGCGGCCTAACCAGCGTTTGATACAGTCCCAACATAACCTATCTGCTCTTATATTCAATGCTTCGGCTAATAAAGGCAAGAATCCCCTAAGCTTTCTTAACCACCTTATCCACCTGTCCTGCTACCTTAAGGGACCGGTGGACATGTACACCAAGGTCTCTCTGATCCTCGGTACTTCCCATGGTCCTACCATTCGTCGTGTATTCCCGTGCCTTGTTTGTCCTGCCCAAGTGTATTACCTCACACTTATCCAGATTAAATTCCATTTGCCACTGATCAGCCCATCTGACCAGCCCGCCTATATCCTCCTGTAATCTAAGGCTATCCTCCTCACTATTTACCACCCCACCAATTTTCATGTCGTCCACTAACTTACTGATCAACCCTCCTACATTCAAGTCTACATCATTTATATATACCACAAACAGCAAGGGACCCAACACTGATTCACTGGACACAGGCATCCAGTCACAAAAACACCCCTTGACCATCACCCTCTGCTTCCTGCCATTCAGCCAATTCTGGATCCAATTCATCAAATTACCTTGAATCCCATGGGCTCTTACCTTCATTATCAGTCTCCCATGTGGGACCTTATCAAAAGCCTTGCTGAGGTCCAAGTAGACTACATCAAATGCATTGCCCTCATCTACATACCTGGTCACCTCTTCGAAAAGTTCAATCCAAATTGGTCAGACATAACCTCCCCTTAACAAAACCATGCTGACTGTCCTTGATTAATCCCTGCCTCTCCAAATGTAGATTAATTCTGTCCCTCAGAATTGCTTGCAATAATTTCCCCACCACTGAGGTTAGACTGATTGGCCTGTAGTTCCCTGGTTTATCGCTTCCTCTCTTCTGGAATAACGGTACCACATTGGCTGTCCTCTAGTACCCTGGCACCTCTTCTGTGGCCAGAGAGGTATTGAAAATTATTGCCAGCACCCCTGCTATCTCACTCAACAGCCTGGGATACATTTCATCCAGGCCTAGAGATTTATCAACTTCTAAGCCTGCCAGAGCCCTCTTTCTATGCTAATTTCTTTAACTGAGTCTTAATTTTTTTCCACAAAGGCCAAGAGTTTATGTTCAGTGTATACTAATGTTTCTTTACAGCCATGACAGACATATACGTCAAAATGTTTAAGAGCCAGAAACAATCCCAGGGTTTTCTTTTCTACCATAGAGTCTCCCTTTTGATGCTGATTTAATTTATTTGGCTTCTTTACGTCCGACACATATTCTTGCATTAAGACCACATCCAACCCCAAATCACTAGCATCAATTGCCACCTTGAAGGGTTCAGTGAACTTAGGGGCAGCCAACACTGGTTCATTAGTTATGATTGCTTTCAGCTTCTCAAAAGCTGTCCGGCACTCTCTTGACCATTCCCACCTCCACCTTCTTTTGCAATAGATCTGTTGGTGGAGCAGCTAATGTGCTAAAGTTTGGCACAAACTTACAATAGTAGCCGCACCAAAAATCTCATGGGCATGAATTTCTCGGTTATCGGGCGCGCACCATCGCCGGGCCCGGGAGCGGATAGGAAATGGGCCACCAGCCACGATCAGCCCCCAACAATGATTTCACACTGGCTGGCTAATTAATAATACACTTCGGCACAAAGAACATGGAGAGACAGTATGAAATAAAAGATGCTATTCTAAAGGGTGTGCAAGAGCAAAGAGACCTGGGTGTATCTTTACATAAGTCATTAAAAGTGGCAGGACAGATAGAGAGAGCTGTTTCTAAAGCATACAGTATTCTAGGCTTCATTAATAGGGCCATAGAGTACAAGAGCAGGGAGGTTATGATGAACTTAAATGACACACTGGCTAGACCTCAGCTGGAGTGTTGTG